>NC_140589.1:659514663-660139663 GCF_964204655.1 Triturus cristatus | reverse complement strand
CAAGAAATATATAGGTGGCAAAATCCTTCCACTTATAATTATCTTCATTTTCACTCTTTCTGTAGAGATCAACATACCTGGTTTGTTTTCTATAATGAGTTCTGCGGCAACAAATACAAGTTATATTTGGTCTTTCATTAGAGATTATTGCAAATTTTGTTATGTGATCATTAAATGTCTTACTTACAGAGGGTTCTACATTTTCTTCCACTTCTTCCTCATTTACTGTGTCCTTCTCTGCACTGTTTTGTTCAGGACCAAAGTAACAAAACTGAATTTCATCAACAACCTTCTCTACATCTGATACCATTCCACGGAACAGAGCCCTATTCAATTCATCTAACTTTATTGCTGGACTTTTAGCAAAATACAACCGTCTCACAAACTTTCTCATTTCAGTATGATGAACAGCCAGCATCCTAAAATGATGGAAAACACTATTACACACTTTTCTAGATAGACAAGCCAGAGAATGACCCTGCAAACCAGTATTCTCTCTCACTCTGCATGGATCTAGACTTTGAAGCACCTTAATCTTCTGTTTCACACTTTTTTTGCTATATTCTCTTAGAAACTCACGAAATTTATCAATAGATTCCTGACGCACAGTGCAAATACTACTACAATTCCAAGTGTACACTGGGGCTTTAGGACGTCTCCCCATAGCCTCATCCGCCATCACTTGTACCTCATCTCTTGGAACCATTATCTCCTTCTCCATTATGCAACCATTTTTCACTTCATAAGCACGACCTCTGGTGTCAACTGCATGCAGCAAACTATTACTTTGAAAATAGCTCTCTTCATTAAAAAAAGGTTCACTACTTGAACTATGCATCCATTTTCCTAAAAACACTTTACAAAAGTTTGTTCTGTTCACTACTCTTTTCCTTTTGCTATGTGATTTCAGTACATTAACCATTTTGTCTAATGTACGCATCCTATTCAAAATTAAAATGAATAGTTTCCTTTTTAATGCTAATGCCTTTGCTGCAATGGCTTCAATTTCTTTTTTTCTCTTAAAAAACTTTGCCTTTTGCTTATATTTCTTCACATCCTTTATCAAATTGGACATAACTCTCCTCTGAAACATTTTTCTACGTATCTCTTTAAACGCTGTTTTTCTGTTTAAGTTTATCTTTTGAGTTGCAGAAGGTATATTTGCATTAACTAAATTCTCAATTTTTTCCTGTCCTTTTCGATTCAAATCATTCTTTCCAGTACAGACATTTTGTACATTTTTCCTTTTTTTGAATATGTTCCTTAGAAAATCTTTTTTTTGCTTACCAGAAGATTTTTTCTTCTTCCCAACATGAGCATCTTCAACTAACTTAGGTCCTCCAGTTGTCTTCAAATATAGGTTTTTTTCTGCTTTTTTTTGCTCTGGATTTTGTAGGCATCTTAAATTTTGTTCACTGCTCTTCAGCAATACCTGAAAAAAACTAAAAAAAAATTCCTTTATTTTATTTAAATATATTACTACATTTGTTTTCACATTAGTCACAAAACGAAATTTCTTTGCCAATTTGAAAGCACACTTACTGCTCTTTTTTTTGGCAAGTGATAAACACTTTTACAGATTGACACATTATGAATCCACTTTTCAGATTTTTTACAAAGCACATGTCCAAACTGCTTTTTCAGACCAGCATCATTTCTAACCTGGGTGTCTGCCTACACTCCAGCAAGGGCAACCAGCCTTAGTGATGCTGAATGTATTTGCATTACTGACTGAAACCTCAAACCCCACTCGCTTGTGAATACTGTGCATGATTCCACATGGTAAGCAGCTACCTGTGTGCTAAGAGTCTGCTTCTGCACCAAAAAATGGCTCCCCCTTTCCATCTAATGCAACTGTGAAATCTCCAGAGCAATACGCAATAAATCTCTGCCTGTAATTCCTATTTGTACAACTGAGTCATGTTTTCACATTAGTCACAAAACGAAATTTCTTTGCCAATTTGAAAGCACACTTACTGCTCTTTTTTTTGGCAAGTGATAAACACTTTTACAGACTGACACATTATGAATCCACTTTTCAGATTTTTTACAGAGCACAAGTCCAAACTGCTTTTTCAGACCAGCATCATTTGTAACCTGAGTGTCTGCCTACACTCCAGCAAGGGCAACCAGCCTTAGTGATGCTGAATGTATTTGCATTACTGACTGAAACCTCAAACCCCACTCGCTTGTGAATACTGTGCATGATTCCACATGGTAAGCAGCTACCTGTGTGCTAAGAGTCTGCTTCTGCACCAAAAAATGTCTCCCCCTTTTTCATCTAATGCAACTGTGAAATCTCCAGAGCAATACGCAATAAATCTCTGCCTGTAATTCCTATTTGCACACAGAGTCATGTTTTCACATTAGTCACAAAACGAAATTTCTTTGCCAATTTGAAAGCACACTTACTGCTCTTTTTTTTGGCAAGTGATAAACACTTTTACAGACTGACACATTATGAATCCACTTTTCAGATTTTTTACAAAGCACATGTCCAAACTGCTTTTTCAGACCAGCATCATGTGTAACCTGGGTGTCTGCCTACACTCCAGCAAGGGCAACCAGCCTTAGTGATGCTGAATGTATTTGCATTACTGACTGAAACCTCAAACCCCACTCGCTTGTGAATACTGTGCATGATTCCACATGGTAAGCAGCTACCTGTGTGCTAAGAGTCTGCATCTGCACCAAAAAATGTCTCCCCCTTTCCATCTAATGCAACTGTGAAATCACCAGAGCAATACGCAATAAATCTATGCCTGTAATTCCTATTTGCACACAGAGTCATGTTTTCACATTAGTCACAAAACAAAATTTCTTTGCCAATTTGAAAGCACACTTACTGCTCTTTTTTTTGGCAAGTGATAAACACTTTTACAGACTGACACATTATGAATCCACTTTTCAGATTTTTTACAGAGCACATGTCCAAACTGCTTTTTCAGACCAGCATCATGTGTAACCTGGTTGTCTGCCTACACTCCAGCAAGGGCAACCAGCCTTAGTGATGCTGAATGTATTTGCATTACTGACTGAAACCTCAAACCCCACTCGCTTGTGAATACTGTGCATGATTCCACATGGTAAGCAGCTACCTGTGTGCTAAGAGTCTGCTTCTGCACCAAAAAATGTCTCCCCCTTTCCATCTAATGCAACTGTGAAATCTCCAGAGCAATACGCAATAAATCTCTGCCTGTAATTCCTATTTGCACACAGAGTCATGTTTTCACATTAGTCACAAAACGAAATTTCTTTGCCAATTTGAAAGCACACTTACTGCTCTTTTTTTTGGCAAGTGATAAACACTTTTACAGACTGACACATTATGAATCCACTTTTCAGATTTTTTACAAAGCACATGTCCAAACTGCTTTTTCAGACCAGCATCATGTGTAACCTGGGTGTCTGCCTACACTCCAGCAAGGGCAACCAGCCTTAGTGATGCTGAATGTATTTGCATTACTGACTGAAACCTCAAACCCCACTCGCTTGTGAATACTGTGCATGATTCCACATGGTAAGCAGCTACCTGTGTGCTAAGAGTCTGCATCTGCACCAAAAAATGTCTCCCCCTTTCCATCTAATGCAACTGTGAAATCACCAGAGCAATACGCAATAAATCTATGCCTGTAATTCCTATTTGCACACAGAGTCATGTTTTCACATTAGTCACAAAACGAAATTTCTTTGCCAATTTGAAAGCACACTTACTGCTCTTTTTTTTGGCAAGTGATAAACACTTTTACAGACTGACACATTATGAATCCACTTTTCAGATTTTTTACAAAGCACATGTCCAAACTGCTTTTTCAGACCAGCATCATGTGTAACCTGGGTGTCTGCCTACACTCCAGCAAGGGCAACCAGCCTTAGTGATGCTGAATGTATTTGCATTACTGACTGAAACCTCAAACCCCACTCGCTTGTGAATACTGTGCATGATTCCACATGGTAAGCAGCTACCTGTGTGCTAAGAGTCTGCATCTGCACCAAAAAATGTCTCCCCCTTTCCATCTAATGCAACTGTGAAATCACCAGAGAAATACGCAATAAATCTCTGCCTGTAATTCCTTTTTGCACACAGAGTCATGTTTTCACATTAGTCACAAAACGAAATTTCTTTGCCAATTTGAAAGCACACTTACTGCTCTTTTTTTTGGCAAGTGATAAACACTTTTACAGACTGACACATTATGAATCCACTTTTCAGATTTTTTACAAAGCACATGTCCAAACTGCTTTTTCAGACCAGCATCATGTGTAACCTGGGTGTCTGCCTACACTCCAGCAAGGGCAACCAGCCTTAGTGATGCTGAATGTATTTGCATTACTGACTGAAACCTCAAACCCCACTCACTTGTGAATACTGTGCATGATTCCACATGGTAAGCAGCTACCTGTGTGCTAAAAGTCTGATTCTGCACCAAAAAATGTCTCCCCCATTCCATCTAATGCAACTGTGAAATCACCAGAGCAATACGCAATAAATCTCTGCCTGTAATTCCTTTTTGCACACAGAGTCATGTTTTCACATTAGTCACAAAACGAAATTTCTTTGCCAATTTGAAAGCACACTTACTGCTCTTTTTTTTGGCAAGTGATAAACACTTTTACAGACTGACACATTATGAATCCACTTTTCAGATTTTTTACAAAGCACATGTCCAAACTGCTTTTTCAGACCAGCATCATTTGTAACCTGGGTGTCTGCCTACACTCCAGCAAGGGCAACCAGCCTTAGTGATGCTGAATGTATTTGCATTACTGACTGAAACCTCAAACCCCACTCGCTTGTGAATACTGTGCATGATTCCACATGGTAAGCAGCTACCTGTGTGCTAAGAGTCTGCATCTGCACCAAAAAATGTCTCCCCCTTTCCATCTAATGCAACTGTGAAATCACCAGAGCAATACGCAATAAATCTATGCCTGTAATTCCTATTTGCACACAGAGTCATGTTTTCACATTAGTCACAAAACGAAATTTCTTTGCCAATTTGAAAGCACACTTACTGCTCTTTTTTTTGGCAAGTGATAAACACTTTTACAGACTGACACATTATGAATCCACTTTTCAGATTTTTTACAAAGCACATGTCCAAACTGCTTTTTCAGACCAGCATCATGTGTAACCTGGGTGTCTGCCTACACTCCAGCAAGGGCAACCAGCCTTAGTGATGCTGAATGTATTTGCATTACTGACTGAAACCTCAAACCCCACTCGCTTGTGAATACTGTGCATGATTCCACATGGTAAGCAGCTACCTGTGTGCTAAGAGTCTGCATCTGCACCAAAAAATGTCTCCCCCTTTCCATCTAATGCAACTGTGAAATCACCAGAGCAATACGCAATAAATCTATGCCTGTAATTCCTATTTGCACACAGAGTCATGTTTTCACATTAGTCACAAAACGAAATTTCTTTGCCAATTTGAAAGCACACTTACTGCTCTTTTTTTTGGCAAGTGATAAACACTTTTACAGACTGACACATTATGAATCCACTTTTCAGATTTTTTACAAAGCACATGTCCAAACTGCTTTTTCAGACCAGCATCATTTGTAACCTGGGTGTCTGCCTACACTCCAGCAAGGGCAACCAGCCTTAGTGATGCTGAATGTATTTGCATTACTGACTGAAACCTCAAACCCCACTCGCTTGTGAATACTGTGCATGATTCCACATGGTAAGCAGCTACCTGTGTGCTAAGAGTCTGCATCTGCACCAAAAAATGTCTCCCCCTTTCCATCTAATGCAACTGTGAAATCACCAGAGAAATACGCAATAAATCTCTGCCTGTTATTCCTTTTTGCACACAGAGTCATGTTTTCACATTAGTCACAAAACGAAATTTCTTTGCCAATTTGAAAGCACACTTACTGCTCTTTTTTTTTGGCAAGTGATAAATACTTTTACAGACTGACACATTATGAATCCACTTTTCAGATTTTTTACAAAGCACATGTCCAAACTGCTTTTTCAGACCAGCATCATGTGTAACCTGGGTGTCTGCCTACACTCCAGCAAGGGCAACCAGCCTTAGTGATGCTGAATGTATTTGCATTACTGACTGAAACCTCAAACCCCACTCGCTTGTGTATACTGTGCATGATTCCACATGGTAAGCAGCTACCTGTGTGCTAAAAGTCTGCTTCTGCACCAAAAAATGTCTCCCCCATTCCATCTAATGCAACTGTGAAATCACCAGAGCAATACGCAATAAATCTCTGCCTGTAATTCCTTTTTGCACACAGAGTCATGTTTTCACATTAGTCACAAAACGAAATTTCTTTGCCAATTTGAAAGCACACTTACTGCTCTTTTTTTTGGCAAGTGATAAACACTTTTACAGACTGACACATTATGAATCCACTTTTCAGATTTTTTACAAAGCACATGTCCAAACTGCTTTTTCAGACCAGCATCATTTGTAACCTGGGTGTCTGCCTACACTCCAGCAAGGGCAACCAGCCTTAGTGATGCTGAATGTATTTGCATTACTGACTGAAACCTCAAACCCCACTCGCTTGTGAATACTGTGCATGATTCCACATGGTAAGCAGCTACCTGTGTGCTAAGAGTCTGCATCTGCACCAAAAAATGTCTCCCCCTTTCCATCTAATGCAACTGTGAAATCACCAGAGCAATACGCAATAAATCTATGCCTGTAATTCCTATTTGCACACAGAGTCATGTTTTCACATTAGTCACAAAACGAAATTTCTTTGCCAATTTGAAAGCACACTTACTGCTCTTTTTTTTGGCAAGTGATAAACACTTTTACAGACTGACACATTATGAATCCACTTTTCAGATTTTTTACAAAGCACATGTCCAAGCTGCTTTTTCAGACCAGCATCATGTGTAACCTGGGTGTCTGCCTACACTCCAGCAAGGGCAACCAGCCTTAGTGATGCTGAATGTATTTGCATTACTGACTGAAACTTCAAACCCCACTCGCTTGTGAATACTGTGCATGATTCCACATGGTAAGCAGCTACCTGTGTGCTAAGAGTCTGCATCTGCACCAAAAAATGTCTCCCCCTTTCCATCTAATGCAACTGTGAAATCACCAGAGAAATACGCAATAAATCTCTGCCTGTAATTCCTTTTTGCACACAGAGTCATGTTTTCACATTAGTCACAAAACGAAATTTCTTTGCCAATTTGAAAGCACACTTACTGCTCTTTTTTTTGGCAAGTGATAAACACTTTTACAGACTGACACATTATGAATCCACTTTTCAGATTTTTTACAAAGCACATGTCCAAACTGCTTTTTCAGACCAGCATCATGTGTAACCTGGGTGTCTGCCTACACTCCAGCAAGGGCAACCAGCCTTAGTGATGCTGAATGTATTTGCATTACTGACTGAAACCTCAAACCCCACTCGCTTGTGAATACTGTGCATGATTCCACATGGTAAGCAGCTACCTGTGTGCTAAGAGTCTGCTTCTGCACCAAAAAATGTCTCCCCCTTTCCATCTAATGCAACTGTGAAATCACCAGAGCAATACGCAATAAATCTCTGCCTGTAATTCCTTTTTGCACACAGAGTCATGTTTTCACATTAGTCACAAAACGAAATTTCTTTGCCAATTTGAAAGCACACTTACTGCTCTTTTTTTTGGCAAGTGATAAACACTTTTACACACTGACACATTATGAATCCACTTTTCAGATTTTTTACAAAGCACATGTCCAAACTGCTTTTTCAGACCAGCATCATTTGTAACCTGGGTGTCTGCCTACACTCCAGCAAGGGCAACCAGCCTTAGTGATGCTGAATGTATTTGCATTACTGAGTCCAACCTCAAACCCTTAAACTATTCTTTTATTATACCAGTACACCTTAATTTATTGTGAAAACATAGTCCATATTATTTTACATGTTCCTCACATTTAAATTTCTCCCAAAACAGAAAATAATAAACACAACTTCAACAAAAAGAATTGCATTTCTAATATTCATTTCTTAATTTACCATATACATCCCCTCTCAGACTCTAAACTCACCTTTAAAATTAGTTAGTTGTGAAAGAAATGTGGCACTCAAACAGCAGATTATCAGAGCCAGGATCTCTGTTCTCTACACCTCTCTCCTCTCAGCAGAACCAGATAATGGCAAACTTTCCCTCTCTTTTTCCACACATATACATGTTAGTTTCAAATCTCAGTGCTTGCCCCTTTTTTTCAAATGTAATCACACATTTCTATTGGTTGAAAACCCAACCCTTTTCCAAAAGTACCCTTCCCCCAACTTGACTTCTGCCTAGTACCCTTCCCCCAACTTGACTTCTGCCTGCTACCATAGCAACAGCTCATGGAACACTGCTGTGTGGAGTCAGGTCAGATGTTCGCCAAACAATGTTTCAATTCCAAAGAGCAAGAGTGCTTGACTTTTCAAACCTAACAGCAAATCCATAGTACTGTTCTTTGGTAACACATTTTTCTGTACCAATACAAAACATGCTTCTATTAATTTACACATACAGCCTAGTTTTTATTCTAGAATGGTATGAAACAGCCAATCAGTTCTTTTTTTTTGAAAAAAATATGTATGCCTCCATTTCCAAACTGTCTTTCTTTTCATATTGCCATTCTACTGAAAGACACCTCCTGAGTGCATCCAGTTCTCCTTTGAAGATGTTCACAGTGTGGATTGTAGGGCACAGCTATGTCTTCTGGAGTGAAAAGTATGCAGAGAAAACAGATATGGTGAGAGACCTTGCTTTGCCAAATGTAGACATTAAATGGATTGGTCAGAGAGGGTTAAAGTGGCACCAATTGATGCCATTGGTGAAATCCTTCATGCACATCCAACACCCTGACCTCATAATAGTGCACTGTGGTGGCAATGACCTAGGCACTTTGACTGGGGTAGGTCTGGAAATGCTTATGAAGGACACCTTTGCACAACTGTTTTCACTTTTCCCTAAAACTGCCTTTGTGTTTTCTAACATATGCCAAAGGCAAAAATGGAACTGGTCCAATCATTTCTGGCCGCAGAGTGACAAAGCAAGGAAGCACGTCAACAAATCTGTTTCTGCTTTCCTCCGTGACTATGGTATGGGTTCCATTTACCACAACAACTTGCGTTATGACATGCAAGACATTTATAGAGGAGATGGTGTACACTTCAATGATGAAGGGAACAGAGTCTTCCTCTTGAACCTTAGACTCTGCATCGGTACTTACTTGTAGGTACCACTAAAAAATCACTTAATAAACACAACGGCTCTTTTTAGAGCCCCCTAATATCTAAACACTTAAATCTGATTTTCATTTCTTTTTTTCTTTTTTTTTTCTACCGTACGCTTACCGTACGCGTACCCCGTGATTTTTTTTTAAATCAATAAATGTTTTCTTTGTACTTTTCTGTCCTTCTTTGACCCCCTTACAAATGTTAGGGGGTCTGTAACTCTCCTCCTTGCCCCCTTTTCTTGTTATCACTCTTTTTTTTCTGAGTGAAACACACGAAATGGCGGCCGCCGCTTCCTGGTTTCGACCGATTCGAATGTTTACTAAGATCTAAGAGCCAATCAGAATCGCGCTCGCGCACGCCACCGTACGCGTACGGTAAGCGTACCGTAAGCGCACCGTAAGCTGGCTCAGATATATATATTGATTTAAAGGCTATTTTCTCAGAATCTACTGAACAGATTTACACCAAACCTACAAAAGGCACTTCCTTGACCTGAGGACTACCTCTCTGCCAAATTTCTAGTAATTCTGTTCAGCCGTTCGGGCTGTAGCTGTGTCTAAAGGTCCTATGGAAAAATGCATGGGAAAAACGTGTTTTGGGACCCCTCTTTTATCTCAGCCCCTGCTTGACGAATCCCCCCGAGACTTTCAGGGAAGGAGCGGAGCGTAGCGCCCCACCTATTTTGAAAAAAAACGCGAGGCTTCGTCGACCAGCGCAAAAGTTATACAAAATAGAATGTTGCGGATTTCCTATGGAAACGTGGTCCTAACTATAACTACCTACTGGCGACCGCCAGTAGGTAATATATATGTATATTTATTTTTCACTAAAAAACAAAGGTTAAAGCAACGTTGTAGTTAGGTTACTATGTCAGTGACAACATTAACATTTTGTTATAGATAGGAGAGCTAACTTTAAAACTTTCACTTGGGCCTCCACCATGCATGGCTTATGACCTAATATATTAGATCACTCATGACAGGTTCTTGACATCATTCATTTATGATATCACTGATGATATCTCAAATGACATCATTGATAACATCACTGATGATATCATCCAATGATTGCGTTAGTTTGTTTTATAGTTTACTTAGTGGCGAGTAGCTTTTGTATTACTTTACTCCCTCATTTTGTTCAGTCTGTGTCTACGTAATGAGTGTAAGTGTCTATAAAATGCACTTGCTCCTTATGCCTTACAGGTGTGTTGAGGTATTGAATACATTATAAATCTCTGCATTGAAGAGCAACTCTGTGTGCAGGTTACAGTTAATGACTTGTGTTCAGCATGTTCCAAACACGTTTACGTTCTACATACTAGGGGTGGGAGGAATTAGTGAAATTCACTTTCGCAAATTATCGCGAAAATGTTAAATCTCCTCAAACACGTGGAGATATCGTGAAGATGTAGAAGTTTTTTTCCCGCCCGTTCGCGGTATTTTCTGCGTGGTCGCGGCTCGCCAACTTACCCATGCGGTTACTCGCGGGCACGGCCATCTTGTTTTCACTTGTTTCACGTTGCATGATCGCGAGAAGAAAGACATGATCGCGTGATGAATGACGTTCCTGCGGGCGCGAACTGTCGCGAGACAGCGCAAATGGCTACCAACAATCCAACATCTCGTGGAGAACACGACCGGATCGGGAAAACTTGTCGGCGAACGCGGGGATTCAGGTAAGGCGATCGCGCGCACCCAAGAATGTATTATTTTACAGCGCGAGCAAGCAAAAAATTTCTGGTAAAATGCGGATTGCGGAAATTTTGACATTTTCGCGCTCTTCGCGGAACGCGAAAATGTCAAATTATCGCAATTTCCGCGAGCGGAACGAAATTTTAGCCCAGGCCTACTACATACTAAGTACTGTAAGCAGCCTTTAATTATTAGACAGATTCATCACAGCATGACAATTTCTACATAACATAGAAGTGTGTGTGTGCACCAAGTGCCAACCTATGTACTTGTGCTTCTTTTCCTTCAGAAGATGGGCTATCTGTAAGGTTTTTACCACAATATAAAGGCTGCAGGTAGTATGATCTTTAGCACCTTCAGACCTTGGTTATTTTAAGCAAATTGTGTCTTTTTTGACAAGTGTTGCAGAGTGTCCACTGCTCTCAGTAGATACTATTTAATACCCTGTGGTGTATTTCTCAAGAGAATGTTACTGTCTGCAAACATTGTGGTACCGAGTAAACACTGTCTACAGTACCCACTTTTCTGCTCATGTCAAGTTAATTTCTCTGTGTGGATTTGGTGACTGTGAGGGGTTTGGTACAGATAAAAGCTGTCTGTAGTAGGGCATTAATTTTAGAACAGAATTGGAGTATCACGAGTAACTTGGCTTTCTATGATCAGTTGTATACATATTCAGCCCTGCGTGCAATGAGGGTTTCCCATATATCTGTAGTTGATTGTTATCATGAACTAGGCTACCCGTGAAGTATATGTTATAGGGTTAGTGTTGCACATATAACATGCTTGCTACACCTAAGGGAGTTGTATTTGTGAAGGCATTAATGTTGCTTCATATTATTTTGAGCTATTTTGTACCTAATTTCAGGCCTCTAATGCCATACTAGCTTATGGAGTAACATGTACAAAAGAAGGTTAGATGATGTCATCAGTGATGTCATCAACGATGTCATTTGAGATGTCATCAGCTATGTCATAATGACGTCATGCAACACCATGGTGCACGGGTGCCTACGTTGTAAGGAGGATTATATTTGTGCAGGAAGAGGCGCCTTCCTGCACAAAAACAATCCCCTGAGGCATTTTCCTTTTTCTATGAAAGAGGAAGTAACGAGGAGAAAGAAAGATGTTTCTCCTCGTTACGCATCTTCTGGGAAGGCGTAGCATTTTCGTACATTCCCAGGTCTAACACTTTTTGTAAATCTGGGAATGCATCAAAATCCATGGATGTTGCATTGGAACTCCCATTCAACACCCATGGAATGACTCCATGGCGCAGAGTAATGCTAAGCAGCGATTTGCACTGTGTCAGATTTATCAAGGCACTCGGGCCACGCAAGGTGTCCTTGCAAGACTTGACATATCACATTTTGGGCTTTCGTCACATACGTGGTGCAAGAGCAACGCAATCCAAGTCATAAATATGCCACTTAGTGTGTTTGCCGTCATTCTACATTTTGCAGCTCTGAATCGAGCAGTGCACTTGCTGATTACCACACTCCTCACTGAAAGGAATTAATAGTCAAATGATTACTTCCCCCTTGCGCCTTTTTTACCTTTATCTTTATTTCCACAAAAATATAGATGTATTAAAAAATAAAACATAAACATGAAGCATTTGTCATTCACCTTTAAGACATTGACAGTCCACCAAAACTATCGGCCTTGTTAACCCCTTGCATGCCCTTGACGGAACCACTCCGTCATGAGCCACGGGCGCCGTGTGCTCATGACGGAGTGGTTCCGTCATGCTGCTGCCGTTGGAGGCCGCTCCGCCCACGCGGCGCTAATTCCCCGCCTGTGCGGGCGATTAGCGCAAGTGGGTGGAGTCATGACGGAACCACGCCGTCATGAGCACAGCTCGCCCGTGACTCATGACGGCGTGGTTCCGTCATGAGCATAGCGGCGCCGCAAACCCCCCAAACCCCCCCAGCGCTGCGGCGGAATTCGCGCCGCAGCAAAGGGGTTAATACCCATTTGAGAGAGATTGGGGTTTGAGGGTTTGTCAATATGCAGTGTATCAAACAAAACAAAAAACTGCTCCTTATAATGTCAAGGTGATTATTTTCTATATGTGAGGCACTTGCTATTTTTCATTAGTTTTCGTAGTATGTGAATTTCTCAAGTGTCCAATGCATTGTGGCTGTAATGTGTGGAAAACAAAGCAAAATAATACAGGTATTTTGATCTTATCGCTAGGAAATCCATTGAGTCGGCTAGAGACATGTCCTTCAAGACAATCTTTTAGCCTCAAGCCAGCACTATTTGTTCGATATGTATGTTCCTATGCCTTCAGTGCCAATTTGTGCAAGAATTGCCCTTATTTTTATTTTGAATTATAGCATGAGGAAACCCTGAAACGCCAACCTTTGCACATAAAAATGTATGCATGGGTGGGACACAGCTTTGAGGAGTCTTGAGAAATGCTGTACATTTTTGTTGAATAATGCACAATTTTAAATCAAATTGCACATCTGCTTCCCTCTTCCTGCCAGGAAATATAATACAGACACCTTACAATAAGTGACAAATCATGAATAATTCCTCTTGGATTTGTCGCAAGAACATTAATCATCCCTTGTAGGTAATTCTTCAAGAACGTCATTGTATTTTTTAAATAAAGAATGTATTGTAGCTTGATTGACTTGTACCAAGCGAGCCACATTTTGAAAAATAACCTTTATAGTTTAGTAGAAATACATGGGGTGCTTTGAACATGGAACATTTATAATAAAGCTACCATGTAATCAGATATGTCCTTTATAGCTTCAAGAATACAAGCACTATAGCATTTCATTTTGCATTCTTGCCGCTGCAAATAATGTATCCTATCATTTAAGATTATTATTTATCATTGTGGTACTAGCAGAATGATTTATAGGTTGGTACTTTTAAGATGTATTTTTCTGAATGGACAGTGAAGTGCAAATTACATACTGGTAAGATACATTACGCCGAGTCCTACTCGAGTCTCAAGTTTTTATTTCAAACACTTCATCTAAATTGGCGTGCAATAATGATAAGACCGCTATATGTTAACGTTCATAATAAAACGATTAAGGGACCCAACAATAGTTGAATACTGAACGCCATATCGAGGCAGTGGTACAGAATTTTCCTCTGGAGAAACAAGCATGAAATAAAATCAATGGGCACGAAATCTTGTCAAAACCAATGCAATTAACTGAGGGTGCAACTGACAAAGATTTTGCTGTGGTTTACTCTTGTAGTAGTACAAATTCCAGAAGTGCTTTCTCTGTGAATTCAAGAGTAAGCCAGGAGCACTAAAAACGTAAGTCAAACTTACATATACCCAGCCGTGGCTGCTGCAGGTAAGAGCGGAGGGACGGTGGGGCCAGGTGAGAGGGGACCACAAGGGAAAATTAAATTAATAATTACTTTTCCCTCGTGGTCGTATCTCGCAATCCCCCCTCACCTGGCCCACTGCTCTTACCTGCAATGGTCGCGACTGCTTACACCAATATGGTTGTGAATCTGAGCCATCTTGTTCATATGGTAGAAACGATAGATGGGTATAAAGAATGAACATACATTCAGTGAACAGTTGCTCTGTACATTCTGCGGCAAAAGGCTGAAGCATAGTCATCATGTGTTCTATTTAGCAGGTAGGGCGTCTCCACAAGGCCTCTGTGTTTATCCCGATTTTATTTACTCTGTCAAACTTTCCAACTAAGGAATTTGTCTTTCGAAATGTTACATACCAAAGCATCATCTGTGCCCGTGCACCATACAGGCTCTGTTCAGGACCTGTGGAGCATCAAGGACAAATGAAAGTATCTCCTTTGGAGTGAAGGAGTCACTCCCCTGCAACCGCAGGCACCACATCTCAACTGACTGGTCTGCTGCTTCCAAGCTCCTACGGACTCCAAAGGCTACAGCAACACAGAAGGTGGGTTTCCAAGTCCCTCGAGGTCCAAGCTGCCCTCTTATCAAGTTTGAGGTCAGATTTCCTTGTGGGGGCTACAATACTCATACCCCTGTGCACCGCGTACTTTTGCAAGTGAATTTGCTTTTTGCCATTCCCAAAACAAGTGCACTGGGCTCATGGCAGCCCCTACCTGTCACACCATTTCCACTAAAGAACTCCAGCCTCCTTGCAGAGTGTGCTCTGTGGGCTGTTGCTTTGTGAAACTGCTCGAGGTCCCCTCACAACTACTCTGCCTCTGGCCTGGGAGTCCTCTTGAGGGTCAACACTGCTTTTCTTGGGCTCCCCTGGTTTCTCCAGACTTGCCCTGACTCCCCTGGGTATGGTGAGTCTCCTGGACCTTGCTGGTGCCAGCCACCGACCCCTCAGCACTCGACATCCTTTGTGGGACAGCTTGTGTCCGGCTTCTGGTCATCCTCGACATCTACTGGTCCAGGTGGCTGGAGAGTCGAGAACCCCCTCAATGCACCTTAAGCACCTGACATCGGTGGGCATTTGTCTACCGAGCCCCTAGTCACTCCTGAGTGACCCAGACTCTGTCCTCTCTGCTTTCAGGTACTCTTCATCAAGAATCCACCTTTGGATTACGACGGGCATTTTTCTTCTTCCCAGCAGATGCTCTTCTTCGAAGTCCTCCATAGAGATCGAGGGCGTTTACCGATGCCACTTCAGACCTATGCACCCGGCTTCCATGGGATAGGTAACTCTGGTACTACTGTATCCATGGGTGGGGTGGCTATCCAACCTCCTATCTTATCCGGGGTTTCTTTGAAGTCCACTTAGAAGGGTCCTTAAACTTTAAAACTGCAACCGTGACTCACCCATAGAATTGTACGGCACACACGTTCGTGTTCCCACACTGCACCCGTCCTCCGTGGGGTCCCTACTTACTCACCTTGGGTGGTTCCTTGGGGTCCCAGCGATTCCACATCCTCTAGACACTGTCTTGACTCAAGTCATGGTTCTTATACCACTGTTTTAGTAAATGTTTTGGTCTCCCCCTGGAGCCCACTGTGTATTAGCGCTACTTACGTTTGTTTCTGCTATTTTGTGTTTTTTGAGTATCTTCATGTAGAAGCTATTGTGTGTTTTTTAGTATCTTCATGTAGAAGATACTGTGTCATGCTTAAAGAGTGTTATATCAATAAATACATATTTTTATAACTACTGTTTGGTTCTCCTGTCATTTACCCAATACTATAAGGTTGCATTATGGTAAAACAAGCTGCTTAACATTCCTTCAAGACTAGGCCTGAAGGCTGCTCTCTACAGCTACCACTTGGATAGCTTTCTAATGTTATCTTTGACCTCTTAAATCACCATAAGAATTGTTTTGACTGATACAGGGTGCCGACTTTAATTTAGTAGGCCAACTTCTAACATTGGGGTGCAGCGGTTGAGATTCAAGCCTGTCTTGTTTTACCAGATAAATCTTTGTATTGATTAACAGAAAACCACAAAGTACTAGGTACATTAATACTAGCTTAGACTAAGTAAGTTCTACTGAATTTAGGGTTGGGTAAGTCAAGGGTCTAGCACACCCTTTCTCCAACCTCAGAGAGTTTAGTTTCCACTAGGTTAGGTAGGTGCAACACCTCACCACACTTAGTATGTCTACTAAAGGAGATGCCAGTGGCTCTTTGCCCTCTAGATACAGTGAGCTTTAATTCCAAAAATTGAAAGCCCTGTGTGCCTCTAGAAAGCTGAAGACAGGGAGAAGTGCCAACACTCAATGTCTAATAGAAATGTTACTGTTAGGTGACCTAAGGAAGGCTCCTGGGTCAGATGAACGGAACAGAGTGGGTAGGATAGGGAATGAACACAGGTCAGGAGGTGACACCTTTTATGACCTGGAATCTAACCCTGACCAGGGGGACCAAGATGGATCCAACCTTGATAACTCAGTTCTTCTAGAAGGCAGTGGAGAAGGCCATGATAGTCCCCTCTTCACCACTCCTGGCAGAATGCAGAGTCTACCAAGGAGATCTAGATCTCCCTCTTCAGAGTCAGATCACTCGGGACAGTCTGTAGGGACCTCTGTATCTAGCAAGAGGGACCACTCTTTTGATAGGGAATACAGATTTCTTGAACTTGAGAAAGCTAGGCTTAGGCTCATGCAAGAGCAATTGGCCCTTGATAAAGAGTCCCTAGAGTTCACTGTGAGCGAAGAGAGACCTATGTCTGGCAGCCTGAGACATGAACGGAGAGTAATTAAGTGATCTGGGGATGGGTTTGTAATTGAGTTGTTTTCCTTCCTTAACATCTTGGGGGCCGCCTGGGTTCCGATTTATGGGTGGAGGACAGTGTCCTGAGACGTTCCCTACGATATGGAAATCCAACTCCCTCTCAATGATCTGCAATAATGTAATGTTCACAATGGTGGTTTGAATTAGCTGGGAGTGCATTGGGGGGGCGGGACCGGGAGGCTGGCATCAGGTTGCCCTAGTACAGCTATCAATGTGAGTGGGACATTTGTTAGTTATGTATAATTCTTCTGGCTGACTGCAAGTTCATGTTTCCTCGCCAATTTTGATTGTGGGGTTGATGGGGCGACAGGCACTCTGCACGTTTGAAAGGTGGGAGGTTGGAGACCCACCGAGCAGGGAGGCAGGGTGGGGGGAGTTGGGATGGGGGGTTTGTTTCAGGGGTTGGTATGTTTTGCTATAGACCACCTTAGTCCTTTTACATGTGGGAAATTGCCTAGCGACACAGTGGGGCTGTGCGATTATCCGAGAAGGTGAGGCCCTCTGACACATATGGTTGATCAAGCTACTATAACAATATGGACGTGGAACGTGAGTGGGCTTGGTAATAAGATCAAACGCACATTGGTACTACAGAACCTTAAAAGGCACTCACCCGATGTGGTTCTAATTCAGGAGACACACCTGCGTGGAAATAGGTGCAGGGCCCTGGATTGTTTTGGCTATAAAATGGTCACCCATTCGGGGTTCACGTCTGGATCATGGGGGGTGGGCATTTTAGTCCGCAACACCCTACCCATTGTTATTTCGGGCAAATGGACTGATAATGTGGGTTGTTTGGCCGCGACGGCGGGTAAATGGGAGGGGCGCACCGTAGTCTTCTGCTCCTGCTATGTTCCGCCAGGCCTACACTCCTCGACTCTCCCACTGCTGGGCTCCTTCTTGGCGGATCTTCCCCCGGGGGTCCTCCTGTTGGGTGGCAACACTAATGCAGTTATGGAGGCAGACCTGGACCATTCTAGAGATGGGTTGGGCTGCAGGGGGAGCGGGCCTGGATGGCTTTGTCACGGCCATGGGATTAAGTGACCTGTGGCACATGCACAAACCTTCACATAGACAATACACGTTCTATTCAGCTCGACACGGGTCCTTTTCACGACTCGACCACTTCTTCACCCGCACTGCCAAGGTGGGAGACTTTGCTGAACCCCAGATTATAGCCTGTGGGATATCCGTTCACTCCCCAGTCAGCATCATACTTAGGGTCCCGGTGATTAACAGGGCGTCTTTTCCGAGGATAGATCCGTGGCGTCCGGGAGGGCTCTCAGCTCTTCTTTGAGGAAAACCGGGCCCGGTTGAGTCCCATATAACAATATGGGAAGCATACAAAACAGTGCTGAGAGGGCAAGCCCAGGCACTGATAGGTGCCCAGAAAAAAGAGGAATCCCTACAGATCAGTCAACTGGAAACCGAAATTGAGCAGCTGGAACGTGATGTTAGCATCGCCTCTTCTGTTGACCTCCGCCACAGATTGAGACTCAAACAGAGGGAAATTCGAGCCCTGGCTGAGGGGGAGGCACAAGCCTGCGCTCTAACCACACAATACACCAGATTTATGATGTAGGCAATAAGGCCCGGAAGCTGCTAGCGTGGCTTGAGCGGCGAGACAGGGAGCATTCCTGGGTGGCTGAAGTGCGTGACGTGTCAGGGTCCCTAGTATCCACCAGCACGGGCTTTCGCGACCCACTTCAAAAGGGTATATTCCCCGGTTTGCACCAGGACCAAAAATGGTTGCGCAGAGTTCCTACGGGATTTTGCACTGCCCACGTTGTCCCACGACCAAAGAGACCGCCTTGATGCAGATTTCATGGGGGAGGAAATTGGGAAGGCCCTCAGCTCCCTCCAGTCAGGGAAAGCGCCCGGACACAACGGGCTTCCAGTAGAGATATATAAGCGACAGGCGAACGTCATTATCAACCCCCTTCTTCAGATGTATTCGGAGACGCGTGAGTTAGTTAGGCTCCCCACTAATCAACGTGAGGCCACGATCGTGGTAATTCATAAAGTAGGGAAGCCGGCGGACCAATGTTCCTCGCACCGCCCCCTTTCACTCATCAACGTAGAGGCCAAAGTCCTGGCCAAGGCTCTAGTGGATGGATTGGTGTCTGTTCTTCCTGATTTGGTGCATGTTGACCAATCAGGGTTTATGCCTCGTAGGAGCCCCCGCCATAACTTGCGGCGTCTGTAAAGCGTACTCTACATGACCGAGGATGTGTGGAATACAGAGACGGCATTGATGGCGTTTGATGCATCGATGGCATTCAATAGCATTGAATGGCCCTACCTGTTTATGGTGCTCCAGAAACTAGGCTTTGGCCCAATCTTTTATAGTTGGGTGCGCCTTCTCTATGAGCAACCTACGGCTCAGTTGAGGGTCAATGGTGCCGTATCCAGGGTCTTCCCTCTTAGGAGGGGCACCAGACAGGGCTTCCCCCTGTCCCCCTCCTTTTTGCCCTGGCTCTGGAGCCGTTGGCTCATTGGATCAGGAGAGACAGGTCATTCTGGGGTTTGGTGCTGACTGACGAGTGGGAAGAGCGTATCTATTTATACGCCGATGATATTGTGTTATACATGGCAAGACCGTATCATTTGATTGCACAGGTGTTACACCTCTTTGAGTTATTTGGCAGCTACTCTGGCTACACAATTAATTGCGGGAAGTCAGTGATCTTCCCACTGTCGGGCCCTCCCCCACGGATCCCCACTAGGTGTCCCGCCTCCATGGCGACTGACGGGTTCAAGTACTTGGAGATATACGTCACAAGAGATAAGATGGAATTCTTTGCTAGAAACCTTGAGCCCCAACTGGCTCGCCTTGGGGCTGGCGATCACTGCCTCGCTCCCTCATGGGCCGGGCGGCATTATTTAAGATGCTTGCGCTGCCGATGCTCTTATACATCCTACAGAATACACCACATCCTGTCCCTCCGGGTGTATTTACATGAATACCACATGCGGTACGGACATTGCTGTGGAATGGTGGGAACTCGAGGATAGCACTACACAAGCTTACCAGAGGGGTATATGATGGGGAACTGGCACTACCAGACATCAAACTGTATTTTTGGGCCTCGCAGCTCCAGGTAGTCAACGACTGGGTATTCACGGTCAATTCTTAACCTGCTTATATAGTGGATAGGATGGTCATGCCGGGGGAAACTGCGAGCCCCTTCTCTATGCCCGCAGACCGCGGAAGGAGTGGCCGGCACACACAATGGTGGTAGTTCAATGTTGGAGAGAGGCAAACAAGTTCCTGGGGTGGATGGACACACTGACTGGTACAATCACTCTATGTGTCAGAGATCAGTTGAGCGAGGTGAAATAGTTGACCGGTTTTAGGGGGTGGAAGCTAATTGGCATTGACTATTTCGGTGATGTATGGAAAGGGCTGCCTCCCAATTGTTTGCTTATCTCATGAAGGAAAATGACCTCCATGACTCACATCACTACCACTATATACGTCTCTTACACGCCATACGCTCATACATACGCAGTGGCGCATCAATCCCGGAATACTCCCCCATGAAAGATAGACTGCTCCTGGACCCCATACTAGGAAAGCCCACGTCCACCCTCTACCGCATGCTCATAAACAATATGCCAGACCCTTTGGTGGCGTTTCGGGCGGCATGGGCCCAGTAAATTTGTACCCTGGATGACGACGACTGGCAAGACACCATACAGAGTCCGCGTGAAATAGCAATCTGCTCAAGGTTTAGGTTGGTGCAGTTAAAGATCCTTTACCGCATATACTATCCTCGTATACACCTCTACTCTTGGGGCAGGAGTCAGTCGGCCCTCTGCGTGAGGGGTTGTCAAGGGGAGGGCACCTTCTACCACATATTATGGGAGTGTCCTGAGATAGTTCCTTTCTGGACCAGGGTCACGGACATTATGTCTGCTGTAGTGGGCGACACGGTTCCGATGGAGCCAAAGTGGCTGTTGCTAATGATTAAAGGTGACACTGACTGGTCCAGGTATGTGGAGATCTGGCTAGCATTGGCAGCAGGGGTAGCAAAAAGAAACATTACCAGTGGGTGGGGGTCACAGGCACCTCCGCAATGGGAGCAGGTGAGGCGGGACCTTGATTGGTGCCAAAGGGCCGAGGAAACTATATACAGGAGTGGGGGCTGCACTAAGAAATGGAGGAAAGTTTGGGTGCCTTGGTTGAAATGCAGAGGGGCAGAGAGAGAGTCGGGGGAGTAACTACAATAATTGGATATCCCAATTGTGTCCTTACATGTCTGAATCTGTTCACCACAATGCTATTTCCTGACATGCTTTTTGGATACTGTGTGTCATTGTATGGTTCTATGAGCTATGTTAATAAAGATAATTTAAAAAAAAAACACATACATTAAAATCTATCAAAATGATGTTGAATGACTTGTATTGCTTTTTTTAGTACTTGTACTGTGGATAATTCCTATACCAATGGAATTGTGTTCCCATTCCAAGAAGCAAGCGATTACTAAAAGCTGTACCTAAGTACAAAAAGAAATCTCTATATAAATACATAAACCAAAAACGGGAAGGAGATGCTAATTAGGATGGAGACAAAACAAGATGAGCCAAAAATAATCAACCTCGCCTCTTTATATCACACAGGCAGACTCAATAGTCTTTAGCATCGGTCAATTCGCAAGCTGGGCCAAATTACAATCTTTCTCCAGAAGTCTACCTTCAAAACAGCATCTACAAAAAATTGGTATATGATGCTATTAGTCTGCCTAGGCCGAAATACTGTTCCGCTCGCGGAAATTGCGAAAATTTGGCATTTTCGCGTTTCGCGGAAAGCGCGAAAATGTCGAAATTTCCGCAAACCGCATCTTAGCTGTAATTTGTTTCTTGCTCGCACTGTAAAAAAATACATTCTTGCGTGCGCGCGATCGCCGTACCTGAATCCCTGCGTTTGCCGTCAAGTTTTCCCGACCCGGTCGCGTTCTCCACGAGATATTGGATTGTTGATAGCCATTTTGCGCTGTCTCGCGACAGTTCGCGTCCGCATTAACGTCATTTGTCGCGCGATCACGTCATTTGTCGCGCGATCACGTCTTTCTTCTCGCAATCATGCACCGCGAGAGTATGAGAAGATTGCGATCTCGAACACGTCATTCTCCACCGTGAGCGAGAGCGTGAGGACGCGGGCATGTCTAATCGAACGCGAAAAGGAGAAAGAGACCCCGAACACATCATATCCAACGCGACAGGGAGCGATAGAACGCGAGCAAGTCATTTTGGACATGCCATCGACATCCGGTGGAAGTATTGTGAAGCTCGAGAACTCGAACATGTAAAATTTTCAATTTGGAGAAGAATATCAGCTCTAGCAGCATGAAACCTTCTGCAAATGATGATTTTGGATGAAAACAACTCCTCAGATTGACATTTGGCTGTCTTTTTTTGTGCAAGGGGTCCTTTTTTAAAAAGGTGGGGAGAGGGAGGAATTGCCACAGAATCTCCAACTTCCTGTTCCTGTCCAGCAGGCTCCTCCCAGTGCTTTGTCCATCTCCTGCTCATTCTGCCTTTGGATTTTGAGCTGGAAAGATCACTCTTTTTCTCTGCTGCATCATTGCAATTGGATTTGAGGATTTTTTATTTGGATATTTTACAAGTAAGTGGTTGTTGTGTCTGTTTGATTGTGGTCATTGCAGTTGTTGTAACTACAATTTATTTTTGGGAACTATCATCATTCCTTTTTTTTTAAATGTTGTGGGTAGTAGTAGTCAGTAGTAGGCCCGAGCTTGTCATGGCCTCATGGGTGTGTGCATGATGAAGCAACTGTTCCTTTGGTGTTTTTTTAATGTATTTCATTTTCAAGCATCATTTAGGGCATGGATGGCATTGGAATAAGTTGGCAAATGTGTTTTTTTGGGGTGGGCTTTCTGATGTTGTTGGGCTTGGCCATGTGGCTGGTGGCCATTTGAATCCTAGGCCTTAAAGTTTGCCTGGCCTTGTCTGCCAACAGGCCTGCTTTCATCCACTAGGATCAGAGCAGGTAGCCACAGCTTTATTAATCAAGTGTTTTCTGTGTGGTCTGTTGAATTTAGACATCATTTAGGGCACGGATGTCATTGGATTGAGTTGGGGAAGTGTGTTTTTTTGGGGTGGGCTTTCTGATGTTGTTGGGCCTGGCTATGTGGCTGGTGGCCATTTTGAAGCCTGGGCCTGCAAGCTTGCCTGGCCTTGTCTACCAACAGGCCTAGTATCATCCAGTAGGATCACAACAGGTAGCCACAGCTTTATTAATCAAGTGTTTTCTGTGTGGTCTGTTGAATTTAGACATCATTTAGGGCATGGATGGCATTGGATTGAGTTGGGGAAGTGTGTTTTTTTGGGGTTGGCTTTCTGATGTTGTTGGGCCTGGCCATGTGGCTGGTGGCCATTTTGAAGCCTAGGCCTGCAAGCTTGCCTGGCCTTGTCTGCTAACAGGCCTGCTTTCATCCAGTAGGATCAGAGCAGGTAGCCACAGCTTTATTAATCAAGTGTTTTCTGTGTGGTCTGTTGTATTTAGACATCATTTAGGGCATGGATGGCATTGGATTGAGTTGGGGAAGTGTGTTTTTTGGGGTTGGCTTTCTGATGTTGTTGGGCCTGGCCATGTGGCTGGTGGCCATTTTGAAGCCTAGGCCTGCAAGCTTGCCTGGCCTTGTCTGCCAACAGGCCTGCTTTCATCCAGTAGGATCAGAGCAGGTAGCCACAGCTTTATTAATCAAGTGTTTTCTGTGTGGTCTGTTGAATTTTGACATCATTAAGGGCATGGATGCCATTGGATTGAGTTGGAGAAGTGTGTTTTTTTGGGGTGGGCTTTCTGATGTTGGTTGTCTTAAATACATGCTTTTGTTGTGTGTGTCTGGTGTGTGTTGGTGTGCAATGCATGCACTCTGCAGACCTTTTTGGGGCCTGTGAATGTTCGTATTTGCATTCTGTTGCATTAAAAAGGCAGAGCAGTGTGCTTTAGCATGCATCCTTTACCTGGCTTTTATAGGCCTTTTGTCAGCTCCTGGTGTTTCCCAGGCCCCCTGCTTGTTTGTGATTTGTGAGTGTCCATGTGGCTGGTGGCCTTTTTTTGTGTTGGGAATTATTAGTGTCCTGCTTTTGCCATATAGGCCTCCATGGTTTTCCTATTGGCTTACTGCTTCCATCCATCCACCCCCTTTGCCAGCAGCAGCTCCATGGATGCTGAGATGCTCAAATAATGTAATGGCAAATAGGGTCCACCCCACTTCCATTACATTTTTATTTTGGTGGTTCTTATTAACTTTCCTTTCCTTCCTGAGAGTGTAGTGTGTGACTGACTGTACACAGTAGTTTAACATAGCCCTTGTTAAAAAAAAGTCATAAATGGCTAGACTATATCTTTTGGTTTGCACTAGTACAGTAGTAAGTAACTGAACCACAACAACAAATGCAACTTTTCACTGCTGTTCTTCTCCTGGCTTATTTGCTTTTAGGTGCACAAAAAGCCAGAGGAGGAGGTGTCATCAGCATCACCCGGCTTCCCGTTGTACTGCCAGCCAGACAGAAGTCCTGCTGCGCATCACGTCCACGTGTGACCAGAACTTGTTGTGCATCCGCATCCTGCCTGACATCTGAAGAAGATGGCCCCAAAGAAAGGTACCAGGTCCAGTACCAAGAAATTTGCCGGTGAGAAGAAGGAACAGAAAAAGAAGTGCCATTAACGACGACTGGTGGTGTGCCGGCCAATTATTTTTTTTACACCCAAAAAGTTACGCCTGCAGCAGCGTTGTCCGGGAACCAAGCTGGGAGCAGCACATCAGCACCAGCGGTCCAACCCCACCAACCTAGGCCCAAGGGCTTTAGTGTCGCAGAGGTAGCCAGTCTACTAACGAGCAGCAATGTTGAAGAAATGTCATTATCGCAAAGTAGTACACAATCAACACAGGCGCAAACTCAGCAGATGAGTGTGCAGCCGCAACAAGAACAGCAGCAGCCACAACAAGAACAGCAGCAGCCGCAACAAGAACAGCAGCAGCCGCAACAAGAACAGCAGCGGCCGCAACAAGAACAGTAGCGGCCGCAACAAGAACAGAAGCGGCCGCAACAAGAACAGTAGCAGCCGCAACAGCTCACCATAGTAGTTGTTGCTCCTGACGTAGGGGCATTTCAGGAAATCGAGCTTCCTGCAGACAAAGTGGAGCAAAGTCAAACCACTTTTTCAGAAGATCTATTGTCTTCCAGACCACCAGCAAGGAAGAGGAGGCTTAGTCCATCATCTTCTTCTTCAAGCCCCGCTTCTGATGATCGTGATGCCACTTGGCACCCACCAGCTCAGTCTGAGAGTGATATACGCCACAAGACAATGCTTCTGAAAAGGAAGGTCCCAGAAAAACTTAGAGTTATGGAGGTAGATGTAGAAGAGGGGGGTGATGCTGATGTTGATGAAGACGAGCCAGTCATCACGCACATTACTCCCGCCCCAAAGGGATTGGAGACCAACATTCTCACCCTATCCAGAAAGGCTGCTACTGAGCGGGATGTAGCACGGATATCACCAACACAGGTTACACCACCAAAACCTCCAGCTGCCATATTTTCCAAGGCCCGGCAGGGACCTACATCCAGCTCAACCATCTCAGTAGGTAGTGGTAGTAAAAGTCACAGTCTAGGTGCGCAGGGTCACATTTCAAGCACACCCTCCAGTTCATCTGGTATTGAAAGTGGCACATCCAGCAGTGCCAGAAAGTTCTCCTCCCCAGTTTGGGACTTCTTTTCTGTTAGCACCAAGGAGGAGAACGTTGCTATCTGCTCAATTTGTCGGCAAGGTGTTCGGCGGGGTAGGCTTGGTATAAACTATGGTACCGGAGGCCAAGCAAGTCATCTCAGAATACACCACACTATCGTGTGGGAGAATCACCTACTTCAGTTAAAAGAAAGTAGAAAAACTCAACCCATTGAAGTTGGTCAGGAAGAATCAGGGCGCGATATTATTGCGGTGGAAGGTGAAGAAGAGGGAGGCATTTCTAGCCCTGTCCCCAGTAGTGCAGTGGTACCGCCCACATCCTCCTCAGTAACATCTGAGTGGCACCGCAGTAAGAGCCATACTCAGAGTCAGGCTGAGACACCAAGGCGACTGAGTACCGCAATGAGACAAACTGTCTCGTTGAGCCTAAGTGGGTTAATGAAAACAGCACCACAAAGGAAAGTAATCCAGCCTACCATTGAGAGCATGTTTAGGTTGGAGGGGCAGTTCCAACGCAACCACCCAACGGCACGGTTGTACAATGCAAAGCTGGCTAAAATGTTAGCGCTGGACCTTCTTCCTTTTTCATTTGTGGAAGGGGTGGGTTTCCTTGAATTTGTGTCAACCATCTGCCCTAAATGGAAGGTTCCCAGCCGGTCCTATTTCGCAAGAATTGCTGTTCCGGCACTACATCATGATGTGCTGGAATTGGTTGGACAAGCTTTGCAGCTGAGTTCTGTTCACAATATCCACCTGACAACAGACATGTGAACCAGTTGCCATGCCACAGATTACAAGTGCATCACTGCACACTGGGTCTCTTTTGTGGGGGTTAGAGATAAGCTATCTGCACGAGGTGCTGTTGACACAGCTGCGATTTTTAAAGGTACTCGGAAACATACAACTGTAGCCATGTTCGCCATGGAGAAATCTCATACGGCTGTAAACGTTTTGCAGCAAGGTTTTAGAATGGCTGCGCCCAAGAGGGCTTAGTATTGGTTATGTTGCCACAGACAATGGCAGTAATGTACTTAAGGCCATGGAACTTGGTTCCTATTTCAGGGTTCCGTGTTTGGCGCACTACATAAACATTATAGTTCAAGACTTTCTGAAAAAAGAACCCATAGTCAGCAATTAACTGCCCATCTGCCGAAGAATATGCACTCATTTCAGCCATTCTTTTAAAGCTCGGAAGCAGCTGAGGATCATCCAATGTGAACATAGGATGCCAGTCAAGGCACTCATATAGGAGGTGGCAACACGTTGAAACTCAACGTATTACATGGTAGATCGTCTGTATGAGCAGTATAGGTCTCTCCATGAATATGTCTGGAAAAGAAGAGGGGATGCTACTGTTAAAGGCATGAACCTTGAGATGGAGCAATGGAGCCTAATTAAATACCTGACTGAGATGCTTTGTCCTTTTGAGGTCTTCACACGTGAAGTCAGCAAGGAGGACTGTACAATGGGATAAGCTATCCCATTATTGCAAATGCTAGAGCACCAGCTGAAGAATGTGTCTGAATCATACAAAAGTGTAGAGGACAAAAGGGAAGCCCATGACTTGGTGGACAGCTTATCCTGTCGCTTAGCTGAAAATGTAAGGATACAAAATAAAATGTTGTCAGAAGAACATTACATTTGTGCCACAATTCTGGATCCACGTGCAAAGTTTGGACTGAAGACATTCTTTGCTTTTTCCGAGATTGATGTTGCCCGCTACAAAACTTGTATAGCTGAAGCAGCCAGTACGTTGGAAAACGAATGGCTGCTAATTAAAAGCCCGCAAGATCAACCCACAAGAAGTACTGCAGCAGGGCATGCAGGATCAAGTGCAACTTCGTCGGCTGAGGGCAGTGCGTTTGGATCACAACACTCACCATCACTATCGACAACAGCAACAATAACTGGATTATTAGGCCCAGTACAATCGTTAGACGATTGGTTTGTACAGTTAGACATTAATAAGCACAGTGCTGATGCACAGAGAAAAGAGCACTAAAGCTTACCAGCAGCACCCCTGAACATTGAGCGGATGGTCCAGGCCTATCTGGACGACCCAACAGAGGTGTACATTGATCAAACCCATTGCAGTATTGGTATAGGAAAATGTCTGAATGGCCACTGCTCAGCAGGCTGGCGATAAGCTATCTGGCTTGCCCTGTCGCAAGTGTCTCTTCCGAACGTGTTTTCAGTGCTGCTGGTTCCATTGCAACATTGAGAAGGACCAGTCTCTCGCCCAAAAACGTGGAGAGGTTAACAATGATCAAAATGAATCAGCACTTCATACCACCGAATTACACAATACATGAAGCAATGGAGGAAGAGGAGGACAGCATCTCAGGTGACGGAAGTATGTATCACATGATGATTACCTACTACTGGCTGAACCCCCAGAGTTTGAGGACGAGCTATACTTCCCTGACAATTAGGCTTGCACTTACTGTCTTCCTCCCTTTTTATTCCCCTTTATTTGTGTGTCTGTCGTTCCGGTTACAAACTTGTGAATCAAAACAAATCCATTACCACTGTCTCCTATTCTTCTTATTTCATATACAAGTTTCAGGTGTCTGCAATTTGACAGTACAGTCCTCCGAATCCAGCTCCTCCGCTCCATCATACTGAATGTCCCGCCCAAATCCATTGCCCTCATGAATGATGATTGGATGATGGTAAATACTAGAAGAACAAATTCAAACTTTTCTAGTCCTGCCAAAAGAAGTGGAGCATGAATCAGATGACTACTATAGCTATCCTCCTTTCAGAGCCGAGAGAGACTGCCCATTATTAACTGAAAATAAGATGGAACAGGTAATGATTGATGCCATGCATTTGACGGCGAGTCACAGACTGAATGATTTTGCTGTGTTTGTTGTGCATGAAGTTATGTAATTGTGCACTAATCATCTTTCTACAGAACACACTAAACTTAACTCAAGGTGAATTCAATTTTCTCCTTCTTTCAAATAAGAAATGTGTACTTCTCCTGCAGCTTGATGATACATTGCTTTTAATTAAATACAGGAAGGGGACTCACTCAATCTGCGCAATGAGTATGATTGAGACAACAGCACCGTCCATGATGATGATGGCGAAATAGACGGCCCGTTAACTTAAGATGAGAAGGAACAGGTAATGACAATTAATGGCATGCATTGGACACCTGACTTTGAGCGATTGGTGTTTGTGTTTTCGTTGTTTGTTTGTTGTGCACAAAGTGAAGTCAAAGTGTACTAGTAATCTCTCTTGCTGTACACACTAAAGACTGACTCAAGTCAATAATATTTCTACTCTTGTTGTGTAATAACAATTTTACTTCTTCTGCAGGCCGATCTTCACAGTCAGTCAGTAAAGTATCGGAGATGATGATGAAGTCAGGAGGACGTTTCATGAGTGGCATAAAAGAAAAACTTAAAAGCCTAAAGGTAAACACGTCAACAACAACCACAGCAGACCCAAATGTCTGTTTAGAAGTGGAATAGAGTGTAGCGGTGGGATGACTGCGGTGCATTGATTTACTAACTTTAACTGTAAAATGCTGTGTTTGGAATGGATAATGTGCATTGCCTTTGTCCAACTCTTTAAAAAAAAAAAAAGTACTCTAAAGTCTAACGTAGGATTTGCTACTGCTAAGCAACGTGCCGTCAGGCCTGTCACTGTGGGCCTGCTCTTTCCTGTTATTGTTGAAGGTAAATGCTGGAAACAGACTAGAGTAGAGATGATGCATACATGCCACATCGGAAAGTGTTACTACACCATAACTTGCGCATTTGTTTCAACTTTGTTTCTCAATATCCCCTTTGGTTTTCCATCTACAATTACAGGCCGGGCCTTGCCCTATACTTTGGAAAACATTACACTGCACACTTACCTTACCAATAAATCGATATATTTTTTCCAGCCGGGCAGTGGCGAGTGGTGACACACCCAAGATTGATGGACGAGAGGACCAAGAGGAGTGCCGAGATGCAAATCCAGTCCACATTTTTTACCAGGATAACACAGTAACAGTATCAACTTTTATCTTCTTTTAAATAATTTGAATAATTTTTTTGTATACAATCTTTACAACAGTTGTTATTATCATCATTAGGTTTGCTCTCTGTTTACGATTCTTCCCTACCAATATTTAAAATTTCTATTTGCTATCTGTAAAAGTATTAAGGCCGGAACAACAGAACAAGAAGTGTATGTAATCTGGGACTCTCATCATCATACATGCATTTCCTTTTTCTCCCTTAACATATGGATATGTTAGTCTTCTAAGATTGTCGTTTGTTTGTCCATGCATACGGTTTTTCAATATCAACCTTTTCCCAAAACCCCCTTCCCATCCATTCAACAAACCCTAACCCTCTTCCCCCGGGCTGTGTGACTTATTGTCGGTGTGACTAAATTAAATGTACACCAATACTTAATCACACACTTGCTGGGGCGGATGTGGCGAAAGCAACAGTACTTACATTTCAAGGCAGAGCGATGATCTTCTTCTGCTTGCCCACCCATGAGCAGGATATTTTAGAGGTTATTTTATTTAACAAAGGAACATATACCTCAGCATTAATTGCCGGCATTGATTGGATTTGTTTGTTGTCATTCCTCATACACAGCACTAACTGTTAGGCTGTAGGCCTAGTCAAGTGACTCGAGTCAACACAACTATAGTTTGTAACTCTGTCTAGTAAGCTATCCCAACCACCATTATGTTTTGTTGTAAAATATTTTAGCATATTATTGTTGCTCGGTAAGTTCTGTACTGTACTTCATTCTACTACTCCTCTAACAGTCTCTCAAAAGGCGATTGACTGTCTCCTTTTCTTTTTTTGCAAATGCTGTTGCCCTGCCAGTGTCTACTACTATGCTACCACCACCACCCCAATCATGGCATGGGAAGAAAAAGGAAACCATCTTTACCATGCAGCCATTGCTGTGCCTAAGTTAAACATAAACATCAAGCACAGGTAAGAGAGAAGTTTGGGGGAGGCAGAATTAATAATGGACATGTTTTCAATGAATTCAATTTCACACACCAGTCCAGATAAAGAATGCATAGACTAGAGGACAGACTGAAAGTACTAGTAGGACGAGTCAATCAGTGAGGTGTGTCACATCTATCTGTTTGTGTCTTACACAGTCAGCCAATTATTTAAATCAAACACAGGCTATGGGCGGCCCTGCACCAGCAAGGAAACAGTGTGATGTAAAACAGTAACCCCACCTACAAAACATTAACAACATTGTATGTAACATAGAAAAATATATTTAATTTACCCTAGCAAAAATAAATAGCTGTGTATCAAAAAGAAAAAAACAAGACAATTGTAAAATATACTCTTAGAAAAACAGTAAGACAAGTTAATTATTTATACACATAGTGGCATGGTAGAGTAGCACTATAATATACAGCACAGTAGTACATAACATTTTAAATCTCACCCGTCCTTCTTCGTTCCACCTGTCTTTCACTTTTTAGTTGAACAGAGCACAGGTGCTCTTCTCCATAACACTTTCAAAGCGGAGTTGAAATCAGATAGATGAGGCCATTGGTTACTCAATACTCCCACTCCTATGCCAATTAAAGGGATTCTAGTCTTCTAGTTCACTCTTCAAACGTTCACAACAACTCATACTTACTTAGGACATCGGATGGCGGGCGGACTTTGTCCGCCCACCATTCTCACGCTAAAAATGGTGGGGGTCCCGTGGGGACAATTAATTAGGAGGATGCGCCCGGCACAGTGGCGGGCGCATCCTGTTTTTTTACATTCTGGTTGGCGGTGCCGAAAACAATGCTAAAAATACATGTTGTGCTGCTTTTCCAAGCACAACATGACAGGCCCCGCGCGGAGCCTGTCACGTTTTGCTTTGAAAGGCAGGGGGGGGGTACCATAGCATAGGTACCCTCCATGGGGGCCCCCAAGCATACTCTGCAATGTCTGCATGCCTTTCCGTGGCAGACGGCAATGCCGCCACGCATGGCATTCCAAAATGCAGATTATATGGCTGGCGGTGTGTTCAGAGAGACACCACCACCATATTGAACCCTTTTCCGCCTGGTCGACATGTTGGGGGTCTGACTCTTTTCTACAGGGATGGCGGAAGGTGTGCACCTGCGGTGTCGGCTGTGAATACCGCCGGCCCGGCGGGGGCAATACGCCTGCCATCTTAATGGGGCCCTAAGTCTCAACAGCACAGTATACATACAGTACACCCTTGCAGTGAGTGTACTGTCAAGTTCAACAATAGTTAAGGACTATGAATCAAACTTTCCACCGCCCGCCACTGGTGCTGCCACTCCCCCTACCACTCCATCGTCGGTATCTGCAGAAACTGCAGCATCCTCTCACTCCGCGTCGCCTTCGCTGGCCCCAGCAAAGGTGGTCGGTAGTGCGCCTAGAAAACAATACACATTTATTAGGCGTCATATACACCTCCCCCTATTGATCAGTAGCAAGGTTGAAAAATGAGTTAATAGTATACTAACATACATCACTAGTACAAATCAGGTAGTAGTGGAGTAGACCTTAATAGTTATATATGGTCATTCTAGCCTTTGCTTAGTTAGCCCGAGCCATGCAATCATTTTACCTTTGTGTCTTTTATTTTTGCACATGTGATGTTACCTTACAGCTTGTTGTATAAGACACCTTTGAACCCACAGGACCTGCCTCACACTGCTACTGTCTACACGCTGCATACAAGCGGTCAACAAAAACATTAATAAGCCACTTTTTTATGAAGTACTGGTGTACTGTTAGTCCATATTGCTTATCCATAAATGCTACACTTTTTGGCACGGCTGAGAAATGCTTGCAAGTTGCAATATACTAACGCGCACCATTCAATTTTTCGCATTACAGACGGAAGATTCCCTTCTACGAACCAGAGCTTTGCAGAGCTTATGAATGATGCAACAACTACCAGTACTAGGTTCTTCTAAGGTGAGCGGTCCCTTCACTCAGATCTTCATTTATAAATTTATATAAACTAAATTCCTAGGGGATGGTGGTGCTGCCTTCCACCACTGTTCAGTTATCATGATTTAATTCCCAACTGTAAGTAAGTGTAACAATGTTTATTGTTTTAATGTTACGGTTGGTGCTGCATTTTATAATAGAACAATGTACAGAGCTTCTCAATTCAAAATAAACATTTTGAACTTACATAGACTTAGTGGTATTTGGTGTGGACTAACTTGCACGAGTGAGCAAATTAAAGTAAGGGTGTGCATGTGCATTGCTTACACGACTGAGAGGTTGGGTGTGTTATGTTCTGGGTTGTCTACTTGTTGGGTATCTTGGGGGGAGGGTTCGGAGACCTAATAGTTATGAGAAGACAGTATTATAGTCGAGCAGGGGATTGGGGTGGGTTCTGAATTTCTGATTGAGGTGTATGAGGAAGGTCTAACCTACCATCACCAACATCCTATTTTCTTGTGCAAAGGTCTGTATGTGCAAGATCCCTACGACAGTAGTAGTATGTCCTATAGATTATCATTTCAAAATAGTAATATATCTGGTTGGGTATTTGTTGCTGTGAATTGTCAAACCAAAAGGATTAACAAAGACTCAAGATCAATAAGACTAGAAGTAGTACAAGAGGACGACCCAAAGGACTGGACTCAATGGCTAGAGCTACTGGTGAATCTGAGTTTTATTACAACCTTTCAAATAAAGAGTGGCACTGGCCAACTGGGCAAGCTTAGCTACTACAGTACAGACAGACTGATAGTAGTAGTAGTACTGAGAGTCATCATAGCAGAGGCAGGGATAACAAGATTTTTGAAACCGAACAGATCGAAGGATAATTGTTGGTAAAAAATAGCATTGGGAAACTGAAACAATAGTTGTTGAAAAATATGGTGCAGTAAAAGTTATGGAATAAGAAATATTATTAAAAACAAGAAGACTTACTGGGGCCAGCAGAGGAGCCCTCATTGGTATCCTCCTGGTGGTGGTGTTCGGACTGTTGTCCCGCCGACTGCCCACTCCCTGTCTGTCTGCCCCTGGGTGCTGATGAACAGGAAAGATATAAGAAAGAGACAAACATTGATGGATGGTGTCAAACAAATACAATATTTTTAAAGAACGGTCAAAAAACACTTATGTAAACAACAATTGCAATAACTAAATTGACCGATCTCATCTGGCCAACAGTAGTATCGGGGGATTCGCGGATCGACTACTTAAGTTACTATTTATCAACAGTAATCCAGTCTTCCATTCTGATTCCAGAATACTAAGTTACAACTAAGCCTGAGTACGACGTACCACCCGACCTAGCCCACCTATTCCAGGCATGCCAATTGTACATTAAGTATGCATTTCCACTTGTTTTATTCCTCAACACTGCATATGGTCAAATGGAGGACACATGGCTACATTTTTTGTATACACCAAATTTTGGGTTGATTGATTGATGCTGATGTTCTACTAGCGCTAAGCCAATTACCACCACTCATTGAACAAACTAGAAAAGGTTCTAATAAAGACTGCCGTACTAGCAGCACGTCATGTAGCTGAGGGGGCATCACGCATACCACTAACAAATTAGAAACTCATACAAAGTACCTAAACCTAAGTATCAATCCGCCCCTATCTCTTAGTGACAGGACAAAGTAAGGAGTGGACTAGAGTCACTGTAGCATTACGTAACTTAATTTCTCTAAAATAAACTCTAACAGAATCACACTAAGCGAGCGCAAACGCAAAGTTGCAAACAAGTAAGAATAGTAGTAGCGCAGAAGAGCACCTGTGTCATAATCACAGAAGACTTTTAAACGTAATTAACCTGGAATGTAAGCAGCAACATTCTAGCTGGTTGGAAGAAAAGAAAGATATTCGCAATATATAACACAGAGCAGAAGAACAGACACAAAGTAGTAATAATTAAATAGTTACTCACCAAGCCCCCGGACCTCCACTCCTAGCAGGTCCAGCAGGTCCTGCTCACGGTCCAGGATGTCGGACCACCGGTGCGTCAGCTGCGCCTGGGTGCGCCGGACCCCAGAGAAGCGCGACACTGCCCGGTGCACCTTCCCCCACCGCTGTCGACGCTCCCGGAGGCGGTACCTGGACCCAGGCCTGCCACCTGCTGCCAGGGTTGAGGGGAGGTGGCGCTGCACAAAGAAAATGAGTGCAGCCAACTCCACCTCCCCAAATAAGGCCCGTGCCTGCACCCCTTGTGGGCGCCATCTTCCGCAAGGAAGGTGGTCGCGGCTCTGGCTGCGACGACGACCAGCCCTACCCTTAGACATGGTTCTGGGACGTGACGGGAAAGAAAAGGTAATAACATTAAAGAAGTAAAGGAAATAAATAGCAGGCAATAGAGAGAGAGAAAAAGTAGCTAAAAAACAAAAAAAAAGTAGACAAAAACTAAAAATATAGAGGCAGGAAAATAGTTAGAGAAATAATAAATAAGAAAGATAAAAAAAAAGTGGCTTTAAACAAAGGTTTGAAAAGATGTAGGGAGGATTCAAAATCAGGCCCCAGAAACATGCAATAGAGTGAAAAATAAGATGGCCGCGCCCATTGCGACCACGTGCGCAAGTTCGCGCGATATTTTCTCCCCGAGCAAGCAAAAAGCAATGCGATCAAGTAAAAGCGGTCGCGAACAGGAAATATCTACCGCGAACGGGCGCGAACATGCATTGCACGACCCGGAACAGGAAGTAAGCATCGCGAGAGGGCGGGATAAGTGAAAACAAGATGGCCGCGCCCGTGAGCAACCGCATGGGTAAGTTTGCAAGCTGCGATCACGCAAAAAATACCGCAAACAGGCGGGAAAAAAACTTCTGCATCTTTGCGATATTTTCGGCATGTTTGCGGAGATTTTCAGCATTTTCGCGATAGTTTGCGAAAGTTAATTTCGCAAATCCCGTCCACCCCTAGCTATTAGTAAGATTTTATAAGTCTCTTCTTTTGCCTAATAGCCCGATGTAAGAGTCTAAAACACTACACAAATTAATATGTTACCATGGGGGATTTTACCCCTTCAAAAGATTTCAAAGTCATAACCATTACGGTTTAATTTCATAGTATTAAACTTACTGAGTCCGCTCAATAATTGAAAAAAATGATGAAAAGAGGGATAAGTACCCTCAATCCCCAGTGGGATAGCCTCCGCCTACAATATAGAAGGAAAGAAAATGTATAAAAAAAAAGGGAATAAAATTCCCAACGTCTACAATTCCGATTATATGCTGAACATCATTATTTGTAAAAATAGCTCACTAAAGTCTCCTTTAATGTCCAACGTCGAATATTCTGATTAGTTGCTAAACATCGTTATTATGCAAATAGCTCACTTTAAGTCTCCTTAAATGTTGCTACTATTTCAAAGCCGAGCCATTAACATACAGCGTGTTTAAATTCAACCAGTAGCCTGATAAATTTTACAATCTACCCATCAATTTGAAAAAAGATAATTAACAAGATATGATATCATCTAGGTTTCATGCATTTAGCTGCGTCCCCTTAATATACATTTTTCAAAAAGGGGTCCAAACCCAGACAATACCCTTATTCGAGTCTTAACCTCATTGACAACAAAAAGAGATAACATGAAGTTCGGACTGGCATAAACACTTGCCTAAAAGCACGGTCGGCTAGCCCCAGTAAATCGACGGTAAATAAAAGCAAGTGATACTGAATAGTAATGTTTTAGGCTGGCAAAAACACTTGCCTAAAACAGTGGTCAACTTGACCCAGTCTGCCGGCGTCAGATGGAAGCAAGTTGCACCGAATAGTAATAACCCAAGTAGAGAGTTTAGTTTTGGAATTCGTCAGTGCCAGTCGAAAAGGTTAAACGCCCAAGCACGACAGAGAGACTCACCTTAATACGCGGTCGCCTACGCCTCCCCAGCAAACACCTTCCGAAGATCGAGAAACTTTGTGCCATATTATTTCGGGCTTTAAATACTTTCAAGAGTAACCAAAACCAGATGCATCTGTGCGTTCAAGCAACTAGCAAGCTCAAAGAGCATTCTAAGGGAAATCCATAGCCGCCATCTTTGGAGAAGCTCTAAAACATTTCCTCCAACAATGAAACTGGATGTTATTATTTTTGACGCCATTTTAGAGTAGTAGGAGAAAGACAAAGAGAAAAGGATTTTCCACAACACGATTTTGCCGAAAAGAGATATCTTCGGCAAATCCATTTAACAATTTAAATCAAATAAAATCGGCTTCATTTTTCAGATCCGGAGGTCGAAGTACTCATCAATAATGACCGGAGACTAATGCACTTAGTCTCTAACGACCACCGTCATATTTAAAGAGGCTAAGATCATGACAGAAACACCACTGATCCCGTTTCCGTAACGAGCGCCATATTTGAATGGCCCAATAGAACCTATGTATATAAACAAAATTAAGATTAATAAACTTACTATTCTCACTACAGCCTCTGCAACAGTTGGGAAAGCGTTGGACTTCGGAGGGGTTACATTTACTATTCCCACTCCAGTATGTGCACCAATAGGGAAAGTGCAGGACTCCAAAGGGGCAACATTTTCTATTCCCACTCCAGTCTATGTAACACTAGGGATAATATTGGACTCTGGAGGGGTAAAACTTGCTGTTCCTACTCCAGTCTGTGCACCAATAAGGAAAGCGCTGGACTATGCCCCACACAGACGGTCGCTCACCTCGTACTGCTGCTGCTGCCTCTCGCCTACCTGCTGGTGCCGATCCCGCTCACGCCGCTCCCTCCTCACCTGCGCTGACCTCTGCTTCACGCCGCTCTCCTCCTGCTGCTGCTGGCCACTCTCCTCGCCTCCTCTCCACCGCCGCTGCCCCGGTCACTCGCCTTCCTGGTTTCCCGCTGCTGACCCCGCAGTCCCGCCTCCCCTCCCTGCCCATTGGCCACCCAGCCTCCCGCCTCCCAGCGGACCCTCCCTCCCGGCTCCTTACTTAAGGTGACCGCGGCGGGCTGGTCAGTGTGACCCCTGTGCCCCACACAGACGGTCGCTCACCTCGTACTGCTGCTGCTGCCTCTCGCCTACCTGCTGGTGCCGATCCCGCTCACGCCGCTCCCTCCTCTCCTGCGCTGACCTCTGCTTCACGCCGCTCTCCTCCTGCTGCTGCTGGCCACTCTCCTCGCCTCCTCTCCGCCGCCGCTGCCCCGGTCACTCGCCTTCCTGGTTTCCCGCCGCTGACCCCGCAGTCCCGCCTCCCCTCCCTGCCCATTGGCCACCCAGCCTCCCGCCTCCCAGCGGACCCTCCCTCCCGGCTCCTTACTTAAGGTGACCGCGGTGGGCTGGTCAGTGTGACCCCTGTGCCCCACACAGACGGTCGCTCACCTCGTACTGCTGCTGCTGCCTCTCGCCTACCTGCTGGTGCCGATCCCGCTCACGCCGCTCCCTCCTCACCTGCGCTGACCTCTGCTTCACGCCGCTCTCCTCCTGCTGCTGCTGGCCACTCTCCTCGCCTCCTTTCCGCCGCCGCTGCCCCGGTCACTCGCCTTCCTGGTTTCCCGCCGCTGACCCCGCAGTCCCGCCTCCCCTCCCTGCCCATTGGCCACCCAGCCTCCCGCCTCCCAGCGGACCCTCCCTCCCGGCTCCTTACTTATGACGCCCCCCCAGCGACCGCGCAGCGGACGCGCGCAGCAGGAGCGCCGATTGAGCGCCGAAGGTGCGCCAAAGGTAAGCCCGTCTGCGCCCGTCCGCGCCTGGACCGCGCCCAGCGCCAGACCCCCTGGCCCCCGCGCCCGCCAGCCCCTCCGCAGAACCTACGACTTCGCAACGCTCATCGCACTCAAAACCGCCCGAGCCCCCGGATGCTACCAAGCGTCCCCGCGACGCACCCATGGACCCTTCGTCTGCCAATCCTGCAACTTCTCCTGCCTCCGAACAAGCACCACGCCCACCAAGACGGACAACAGCAACCACCTCAAGTGCATCCTGATCAACACCCGCTCCATCCACAGACACCCTGTGGAACTCTGGAACCTCCTCGACACCGCATCTCCAGACATCGCCTTCCTCACGGAAACCTGGATGAACGACTTCTCAGCCCCGACATCGCCATAGCCATCCCGGACGGCTACAAGATCATCAGGAGGGATCGCAACAACCAGACCGGAGGGGGCATCGCCATCGCTCACAAAAGCACCATTCGCATCTCGACTGACTCCACCGACGCATTCAACACCGCCGAATACCTGCACTTCCAGATCCACACCGACCCCAAGACTACCCTCAGAGGCACCCTCATCTACAGACCCCCGGGACCACGCGCACAGTTCTGCGAAGACATCACGGACTTCATCAGCCCTCACGCCCTCCCCTCCACCGACTACATCCTCCTCGGAGACCTCAACTTCCACCTGGAGAACAACAACGACCGCAACACGACTACCCTGCTGGACAACCTCGCCAACCTCGGACTCCAGCAACTGGTCAACACCCACACCCACTACGCCGGCCACACGCTCGACCCCCTCTTCTCATCCAGCAAGCACATCACCTTCAGCCACTGCACCGGACTCCACTGGACTGACCACAGCTGCGTCCACTTCAGCTTCAAGAAGAACACGGTCCAGCACCACCCGAAGCAGGTTCCCCACAGAAACTGGAGCAAGATCACCGTCGACCAGCTCACCACCTCCCTCAGCCAGAACCCACCGATCAGGACAACGGACCCTAACACAGCAGCCCTCGACCTCACGCAATGGCTGACCTCCTGTGCCAACGACCTCGCCCCACTGAAGAACCCACTCACCAGGCCCAGAAGCAAGAAGGCCCCCTGGTTCACCGACGAACTCAAGGACTCCAAGAAGGCCTGCCGCACCCACGAGAAGGCCTGGCTCCTCGACAAGACCACCGAAAACATGACCGCCCTCAAACTCGCCACCTGCAGACATCACCAGCTCATCCGCACCACCAAGAAGAAATCTTTGAAGGAACGACTGGACAAGAACGCCCATGACAGCAAGGAGCTCTTCAACATCGTCATGGAATTCTCCAACCCCAGCACCGGCAACAACGACATCACTCCCTCGCAGGACCTCTGCGACTCCCTCGCCTCGTACTTCCACCGCAAGATCGCCGACATCCACAACAGTTTCGGCGCTCCACCCCCGCACCCATCGACCGAACCTACGCACCCCGCCGCTATCCTCCAGACATGGATCAATGTGACCCTCGAAGACACGACACGCATAATGAACACCATCCACTCTGGATCTCCGACCGACCCATGCCCCCACCATGTCTTCAACAAGGCCGCCTCTACCATCGCACCCCACCTCCGAGACATCATCAACGCCTCCTTCGATACAGCCACCTTCCCGGAGAGCTGGAAGCACGCCGAGCTCAGCGCACTACTGAAGAAACCAACTGCGGACCCGACCGACCTCAAGAACTTCCGCCCTATCTCGCTCCTTCCATTCCCTGCCAAAGTCATCGAGAAGGTCGTCAACAAGCAGCTGGCCACCTTCCTCGAGACGAACGGATCCCTCGACCCATCGCAATCCGGATTCAGAGCCAACCACAGCACCGAGACCGCCCTCATCGCAGCCACCGACGACATCCGAGCCCTGCTCGACAAAGGTGAAACAGCGGCACTCATCCTCCTTGACCTCTCCGCAGCATTTGACACTGTCTGCCACCCTAGTCCAACGCCTCAACGACACCGGCATCCAGGGGATTGCTCTGGAATGGATCATCTCATACCTCTCCGGCAGAACACAGAGAGTACGCCTCCCTCCGTTCCGCTCTGAGGCCACCGAAGTCATCTGCGGCGTCCCGCAAAGATCATCGCTCAGCCCCACTCTCTTCAACATCTACATGAAACCCCTCGCTGCCATCGCACGCCAACACAACCTCAACATCATTTCCTACGCCGATGACACCCAGCTGATTCTCTCCCTCACCAGAGACCCCGACACCGCCAAAGCCGACCTACACGAAGGGATGAAAGATGTCGCCGAATGGATGAACATCAGCCGCCTGAAGTTGAACACGGACAAGACAGAAGTCCTCATCCTGGGACCGTCGCCCTCCGCATGGGACGACTCCTGGTGGCCCCCGGCCCTGGGCACCGCACCCAAGCCAACGGACCACGCACGCAACTTGGGCGTCATCCTGGACTCCTCCCTATCGATGACCAGACAAGTCAACGCCGTCTCCTAATCTTGCTTCCACAACCTCCGCATGCTCTGCAAGATCTTCAGATGGATCCCGACTGAGACCAGGAAGACTATCACCCAGGCCCTCGTCACCAGCAGACTAGACTACGGAAACACCCTCTACGCCGGTACAACAGCCAAGCTTCAGAAAAGACTTCAGCGTATCCAGAACGCCTCCGCCCGTCTCATCCTGGACGCCCCCCGACGCAGCCACATCTCGAGCCACCTGAGAGACCTGCACTGGCTCCCTGTGAACAAGAGGATCACGTTCAGACTCCTCACCCACGCACACAAATCCCTCCACGACCTGGGCCCAAGGTACCTCAACGACCGCCTGACCTTCTACACGCCCACCCGACAGCTACGATCCGCGAACCTCGCCCTCGCCCCTCGCATCCAGAGAGCCACCGCCGGAGGAAGATCCTTCTCCTACCTGGCGGCTAAGACATGGAACTCCCTGCCCGTCCACCTGCGGCTGACCCAGGACCACCTCGCCTTCAGGAAACAGCTCAAGACCTGGCTGTTCGAGCAGTAGCAGACCCCCTCCCCCAAGCGCCTTGAGACCCTTCCGGGTGAGTAGTGCGCGATACAAATTCCTTGATTGATTGATTGATTGATATGAAGGGCTAACATTTACTATTCCCACTCTAGTTTATGTAGCAGTGGGGAAGCATTGGACGGAGGGGTAACATTTACTATTCCTACTCCAGTCTGTGAAACAGTAGCGGAAGTGTTGGACTTCGGAGAAGTAATATTTACTATTCCCACTCCAGTCTGTGCAACAGCAGGGGAAGTTTTGGACTTTGGAGGGGTTAAATTTACTATTCCCACTCCAGTCTTTGCAAAAGTAGGGAAAGCACTGGATGCTGAAGGGGTAAAATTGTACTATTTCACTTCAGTCTGTGCAACAGTAGGGACAGAGTTGGACCCAAAGAGATAGAATTTACTATTCCCACTCTAGTCTGGGCAACAGTAGGAAAAGTGTTGGACTTCTGAGGGGTAACATTTACTATTCCAACTCCAGTCTATGCAACAATTGGGAAAGTACTTCAATTCAAACACAATCCATATGTGGAACATAATACAAAGCTCTTACTATAAACACTTAATGAAGCAAAATATATATATGTATATAAAAATAAAAACCAATTAAACAATGAACATGATTATTATTCTTTTAAATAATTAATGATCAATTTTACAAAATTGTCCATGATGTATTGCTTAATTAGCTGACCACGCTATACCGACTCAAACCCAGCTGCTGACACTTAATATATACCTAAAATAAATAAATGAAACACAATCAACATAATTAACAAATGATTAAATATACATATTTAATAAATTATTAATTCATTAATTAATGATTGATAGTTCACAGCCCACCCCAAACACCTACAAATGCAGCAAACCATATTAATTTATAACTCAACAAATATGCTTTATACACAATTTACATATTCAATAATCAATTAGATAATTAATAATAAATTGTTAATTAATTATTTCTTCATTAACTTCCCATCCTATACTCCTATGAAACCAGTAGCCCACCCATAATATATAACTTCAGAATATAATTATTACACAATTAACATAATAATCAACTAAATAATGAATAATACATTATAATATTTAATTAAGTGTGAATAAACTTCCACCCGACACCCCTACAACCGTATAAACCCGCTACAACAATATAAATACTATTAGCAATTGAATGAAAAATGATAAAATACTTAAAATTACAAACTCTATTTACAAATATTAACAATTATACAAACAAAACTAGAAAATAAATGTAATATATGAACTAACACACATAAAGATAAATAAAACGCAATATTTTTTACAACTGTATTATTGAAAAAGATATTGACAGCAACGATATTCTTGAACATTATATTACTTACCTGAAAAATCCATATTCTTGACAACGATATTTCTACATCACAATATTTCTGTATCACAATATTTTTTTCCAATATTTCTGCAATTCAATTTTTAAAACTCAATATTTTGCCCAAATACTGTAATTCATTACATAGGGAAATGTTGTGGTAGGACACAAAGAAATTTGGGAGGGACTCAAGTTATTCTATAAATGAAAGTGGTTTTGATTTATACCAAACTTTTACTGATGGCTTGATATAGATATGGTAAGGGACTGGGTATAGAATGATGTGGCTGAATAATTTGATTAAAATATATAGATGGGAGCTGTTCTAAGAAATGTTGGTCATCCAGACAAAACCGAATGGGTTTCATGCACTAAGGTGCCTTTTTACAAGTCTGGCGGACCGAGAACTGCCAGACTCATGGTGGCGCAGCGGTGGCAGTCTTGCGACCTCCCCATTGCGACCCTAGTGGTCGTGCCCTCCTGAGACTGCCGACTCCGCCAGGGAACTGCTGTTGCTTGGCAGTGGTGCAGCGATCCAGTGGCACCTATATGTTTGTCGGGACTGCGGCAGTCCCGCCAAGCATATTACAACTTTCATCACTGCCACTGTTTTCATGGAGGTTTTTCCTGCAAGGACCCCTTATGCCTCATGCCTTGAGGATGCGCACAGAGGGGCACAACATGTGCTCACCTGTGTGCATGCAAAGAAGTTCCAGCATGGCATGGAGTTTTGAGTCTATGCCGTGCTGGAACTTCCTTTGATATTCCCATTGTGGGGCCTATTTTCTAGGCACCGCCGTGGGAACGCAGAATGAAAAGGCTGCCAATGTCTTAAAAAGTCATAAAAGGGAGGGCGGTCTCCATGCTGGTTTGGGGGCGCGGCGGTCCCGCCACAGCACCATCAAATTTGTAATAGGGCCCCAAGTGTCCATTTGCAAAAAGTAGTCTTCAATTGTGTACCTTGTTTGTATGAATGTACCTTTGCACTATTGGCTGAGTTTGCAAAATCACCAATCTCAAGGGACTGCAAAGTAACCTGCCTATTGGATAGTAATCAGTCAAGTTACAGTTTGCAACCCTTTGCAATTGTCTACAGACACGTGGATGGTGGCCTGGAAGAGTCAGCAGCACACCATTGCTGTGTTTGGATTCCCAAATGAGAAAATTTTTTTAAAGCAGACCGAATTCCTTAAAGGAACCAATACTGCTTTTAAAAAAAAATAATCTTCCGAATTGAAAAAACAACAGGGACAGCAGCCTACAACCACTGAGGCTGCCAACAGGAGTCCCAAATGAGAAGGAGCCCTCAGGTGAACCCATCTGCTCTGCAAAACAGTGGCCATCTTGATTGAGGAGTCAGTAACAATTCTTTGATTTGCAACTGCAATTCCGGTTGCAAACCACTGGAAACTAATATATTGAATACCAATTTGGAAGGAATGTCCCTTTCACACATCTTCCCAATTACGATTCGATATAGGTTGCAGAGCCCATTTTATAAGTCAGAAATAAGTTTCATAATTGGCAAATCTTTTCAAACTTGTTAATTGGATTTGGTACATTACAGAAAAAAACTTTTGAGGTCTACACTCAGCAATTTTATGAAGATCGCCAAATCTCTTAATACATCTGGTCCCATTACCAGCGTCCTGCTACCAATGTGCTTAGGACTTTTATATTTCTAAACCTCTAAAGATATTTCTTTTATGTGTACGAGGACAGCAATTGACTCATATGTAAAAGGCACCCACTTGAAAGAGCCGACATAATCTACAGAGGAGGCAGCATTTAAAACAAAAAAAAATGCCCATCCTCCTGGAGTGTGACCACGTAATGCACCCACAGAAGTCTGATCATGTATTTAGGGGCTCATTACGATGTCAGGCAGAATGCCTCTGCCTAAGACAGTCGCGGTTTTGGGACCGACTGACTTGTGGTCAGCGGTTCCGACCACCGGATTACGATGCGACTGAACACAGTTCAGTCAGATTCCAATTGTTTCCTATGGGAGCTCATGTTACGCCCCAGAACTGACTGTAACACAGGCTCCTATGGGGAAATGGGGTGTGTGTGGAAAACCCTGCAACATGGTGCCTGCCACACAGTGTAGGGTATTACAGGGGAGTACCTTAGGTACCCACTAGGCCAGCAACCATAGGGCGTGGGGGCAAGGGGGCACTGCCAGGGGGCCCTAAAGTCACTTTTCGTCAGCCTTTCTGTGTCAGACAGGCTGACACGGAAAGGCTGTTGGAAAGCGACATCGTAATCTCAATGGTGGAAACACCGTCCATAGGGGGATACTGTGCGGTTCCAACAAACAGGAACACTCCATGAGTCACTCGGAACTGAGTAGGAATGGCCGGCTGGTTTACGTTACGACTGTGAACATTGTAATTGGGCGGTCAGATTGTAAACCGACCGAGTCGGTCGGAAGTGCTTTGACATGGTCACAAAGATTCCGACTGTCGGGCTGAGGCTTTCCGCCCAACATCGTAATGTGCCCGTGAATGGTTCCAATGTCTGATAGTAAGTATTCTTCCTTTACCTGAGGAGGAAGGTTTGAGTTATATTTACAAAAAGCTTCTGGCAAAAATCATTTAAATTACTGGCGCCCTTTTCTCAACAGATATTTTACAGCAAAAGTAAAATATTCGGATTAAGAATATTGATGACATCATGAAGGTTAGATGTCTGTTTAATTGAACATTGAGTACTAGGATATATACATTTGAGTGACCGGTTTACCTTTAAACTATATCTCGGCTGGAGTCTTCATCAAGTGAGCTTCTTTGGATGAGTATATGATTGCTGAGATGAAGCAGGCATGGACATTTAAAGGTAGGCAGCAGTGGAGGCTGATAGGGGACGGTGGCGGGGGCAGGGAAAGGTGGAGTGGTAGGAAATGAATAAAAAAGAAAACTTCCCTGCTAGACACCATTGCCAGCCGCTGCCTCTCCTCCGCCTGAAGCAAGAACAGGAAGCACCCAGGATTCCAGACTCCCCTACCCAAACACAATGCTGCTGATTGCAGCATTGTGATTGGTCTGAGCACCATAGTTTGGCACTCAGAGAGGGAGTGGAAGCCTGGGCATATTCTCCATCCAGGCTCTATTGCAGCCCGGGTGGAGAACATGCAAAGTTGGCCGGCCAAACAGTCATGCGCACTTTAGGTGGAGCATCAGCCACTCCTCCTCCGTGTGATGCGTGTAGCCCAGCCCCACCCTGTCCTAAACTGATGGCAACTGCAATACAAAATTAAATGATATTAACATTTCCTTTGCACTGCTTTAAAGCAGTGGGACAAAGCTCCTCCGTCCTAGCGGAGGAGCCGCTGCTGGTAGACAGAAGCTTAAATGTAAGTCGGTTACCACCTGTCAGAATCTTTACTTTTTTAAAGGTTGGTTAGTTTGTCATTTCATAATTTGTGTGCCGTAAAATCACATTGCTCTTGCCACAAAAACCTGGCCATTGCACATGGCCTTCTAAAGCAGCATATTCTGCTTATGGTCCAGTCTTTCTATAGATAGGAACTTCCTACACCGTGGCAGTGGCACACGAGCTGTATGGGTCCACTCTCTGTTTATGGCTTTCATACGTTGGTTTTTTCTACTCCCAGGTCCTTTTCTTCGACCGTGTATCCATCAGTATGTAACTTTTCCAAGTCAGATGCAATGCTAATAGCCAATAAAAATAGTAAAACTGAGTTCAAAATCTGAGATCAAATAACAGATGTGCATGCACATCCGTTTACTGAGCTAAGCATTTGCTACAAGGACACCTAACCCCAATATAGGTATCTCTCAGCACCTTAGACACCAAAAAGGAGTATATGCAAAAAGGTCTAAAGCTGCTTAATATTTTAGTGATGGTGGCATGGTTATTAATTTTACAAAATTCGAGAACCAAATACAGTCCAACTTTCGTGGAATGGTTTAGGAAAAGGGGCAGAGTTCGAAAATGAGAAGGAGTATACGCAAACAGATTGGCACAGAGCAAAAGTATTTAAAATTATGGGATGAGTTGTTTGTTTAACTAAATGTTTGATCGCACTTTACTATTCAGGTTATGAGAATATTCCATTTTCCGACACAATGCAGTGGTATGAAATGGATTTTCATAATGAGTCATATGTGTGTGCTGTTGGTTTAGTGGAATTCTGAGCATTTCCTATTTTTGAATACAAATAGCTTTTGCTCATAACTCTTTTATAGACATTCATGATTTTGGAGATGCATTTTATGCATTGTTTATTGTAATGTAATTGTGAGATACCTAATAATGGAGCTGTTTATACTTCATTTTGTACCTCCAATCAAAATAAAAAAACATTGTAGAAGTGTAGTCATATGACTGCTGTGGATAATAGGTTTAACAAGCATGCATTAATTTTACCAGACATGCAAAATTCATTTAAAAATCAGAGTTCCAAATAACATAAGTTCTCCCGTATCTCGTATTTACGAGATTCAGCGCTTTCCTGTCCTTTCTGTCAGCGTGGGCGCACAATTTGGTACCTAGTGTCAATGCAGGCACCCTTGCACCATGGCGTTTTCCTCATTTTCATGCAGAATGCAACACACCTGGAAACAGGAAAACATGAGGCAAAATTAAAACATTTCTCCTCGTTACTCTTGCTCTGGGAAGGTGTAAGGTATTGGCTGTGCCCCAGGCTTCAAGGACTTAGTAAATCTAGGGTGGCATTAAAATCCATGTGCATTTCATGGGAACACCCACGGCAACATCCATGGAATGCCTCAATGACGCAGAGTAAGGCAACCCAGTGCTTTGCGCAGATAGCTCCAAATCATCCAGCAGGCAAGTTCATCAGCAAAGGAAAAAAAAGGCAAGGGGCATGTAAATATAGTCCGGCAGGCAATCAGCAGTGGAGGAAAGAGAAATGAAGGGGCCATAGGCATTAGAAGGCTCAGTTGAATCCCACTCCTCCTTGGGAAAGACACTTTTCATACTCTAAGTCATCCATTTGTGACATCAGTTGTCACCATACGGTGGTCTGACCATCATATGATCATTTTTCCATTCACCAGGTACAAGAATAATACTCCGACATATTTTCCCATATTGCTCATGAGAATCGACTGTCCATTCATCCTCACAGGTTAGTTGACAAAGAGCTAATTTACTGTGCTTATCTTCTTAGGTTAAGGAGTCAAGTGTCTATTGATTAAAGAATGTTGCATAAACAGAACTGATAAAGCAACATTTGAGTAAATGTTACAATAATCCAGTGCACCAAGCTATGAATTAATTAAGACTCAGGAAAAAGGCAACTTAATACAGTTTAAAGCTGCCATTTCTTATTTAGTGAAATAAACTCATAATTAAGTTCAATCATAACGAAATAAATCAAGCATATCATATTCGTGAAATATTTGTAACGTGTCAGTGATTATTGCACAAAAATGTTCAACTCTAATTATGGCCTACTACCAAGATTTAAAAAAAGTTCCTGATTGCAATTATTTCTATGAATCATGAAAATAAAATCATTTAAGAAATATAAGACCCTAATAATAGCTCGCACTTATAATGAAAGTTTCAGTCATATACTACATTGCATAAATCTTTTCCACCACTTTTCATTTTGTTATGGTTCATTAAATTAAGGGCAATAAAGATGCTAAGTTTCATAATGAAATTTCCATAACAACTTATATATAAGGGTATCAGTTAATAAACATTTTATTTTAATAATCCTGCTTTTGCTACATACCCAAGCACATGTTAAAGGTACTGGTGCTGGAGCGAGGTTTTCCCTAAGAATCGTATACCTCCTCCATATTATCATTTTGAATTAACATGAATAGTTGATTAACATTAATATTATTAATGGTTTGCTGTGGGTTTGATTAATCAACATTACTAAATATAAAATACACGTGGGAATCGCATTTGCATGGCTTGATTGATACGTAAACTAATTTTGTACGCATACTAATGTCAGATATTTAGAATTTGCATGATATATGTTGCTTTTGTGATGTGATTTGTGAATCGTGCTTTAAATTGTGAGTATAAATTGCAATGCGTGTTGCTTTTGCTAGATAAATACACACACATAGAGGGGTTAGTGAGGGAATAACATTTGATAGTCATTTCCATGTATTAATTACGTTTTATGTCTCTTTGCTTAAGTTGACCTTTCTGGAGTGGCCACAAAATGGCTGCCATCCCTATTTTGACGCCCCGACAAGATACAGAAGTCACTGAGTGAAGTGCGCCTGCGCTAAAAGATGAGCAACAATAACCTCGTCCTGACCCCATGCAGACTGTACCCGTGAAGGACATCCTGGGAGGAGTGCCAAGCATCAAACAAAGGACTTTCTTAAACTATGAACTGTTATAATTGATGACACTAAGGACACAACCCCGCATGGGAATCAACATGCCCTGAATGGACTAGAAACTGTTGATAATTTATTCATAAATTGAGAAGCTGCATCTAATGCAACATTTAATGTATGGGAATCAGGAAGAATGATCCTGGTTCAACCAATCATAATGGTTCTAAAACATGTATTGAAACATTTGCTGATAAAATTTTATTATAAAAGTAGACTAGAGAGAGTAGGACATTATTCCGCACCTTCCCTTACACTTTACCAGATTGCCCGACGTTATGCTGACGGAGAGGACGGTGACACTGCTGGACAGCTGCTTACCAGAGACTCTGATGGACTGATCTGATGCCCAATTAACTTACAAACTGATTCTTTGATTTATGGGCATAGAGACGAAAGATCTGAATTTGACATAGAGGACGCCATTTAGCCAGATTAGGTAAATATGCGAACTAAAATATTGAATACTATATGACTTTCTTATGCTTTAATTAGATAAACATAATATTGCATTTAAAGAACTGTGTCGGGTTATTATTTGAAGTATTTCAATGTATATTGTTTTAGCAGAATTAAGTGTTGCTATTCCAAGCAACTGGCTGATCCATGGCTAATAGTATGGGAGGAACTGCTAGGTTATAATGTATTGAGATCCTGGTGACGTAGGGAGGTATAGGTAAACTTGTTGTTACTCATCAGGTGATTGGTGCAATCTTCCTCACAATTCCAGCGCATGAAATAAAGAAAAGACTCCCCTCTCTCGAGGACCATTGATCTGAATGTAGAATGAATGATTGGTGTTATGGGCCCCACCAGTGAATGAGTGAATGAAATGTGGTCTGGTCTGTAGTGAGGGGATTTGTGGTATTCAGCGCTGGAGCCCTGGTACTTCAGCTCTTCTCAGTTTCCATGTTGTCTTTCTAAACATGTGCAAAGTGCACATTAGTTGTCATAATCAGTTTTTGTGTTGTGTGCAGAATTATACGTTTTTATGATGGAACAGACCCAATAAATGTCTTTTTTATTATCAAATCAGAGGCTTGGAGGGCACAGATTCCTTGCTTGCATTATGGCCTATGACGTCCGCTGAGGGTGACTGTTAAAAGACGATTTTCTCATGAATATTTCTGATCTAACATCTATGAAGTTAAAAACTGTCAACACTTTTATTGGTTAAGTTGTAAAAAGCCGCTGCGCGGCACTATGCGGAGTACATTGTTTAAGTGCAGGCTTGAACTTTTTTTAACATTCTATTAACTCAACGTTAATGCCGTTTCCATCCCTCCCATTAGGAATTATTACTTAATTACACTCATTTAAAAAGTCACCATGCTCATATATTTCACTAATGAATAGCCTCACATTTACAACAACGAAATAGATTGCCATATATCAAGTTTATTAAATTTTTTGAATTTGGAATGGACATTTGGTCCAGTTCATTCGGAACACTGATACACTACAAACTCATTTATAAAAATCAAATGAGTTACAAAAAATGGCTGCATAATACTTGAAAAGATTTATAGCCGACAGATAGAATGGCACATGTCAGCGAAAGATTGTATGCCTGTTAAGCAAGTGTATTACCATACTTGAAGGAGTCTCTCTTAATCCCAAAATAGTAGGTACATCTACATCTTATGTGAACTATGTTGGACATGGCATTCTCTGCAGGGTGACTCCCAAACCTTTTGCTTTCACCCCTTCTATTTTTCAGCATTTTTTGTGCTGGACTTAGGACTCTGTGCACTTTGCCACTGCTTCCCAGGCATAAATGATTTGTGCTCACTCCCCAAATCATAGCCAGTTTGGCTTACACCTGATTAACATATTTAATGTACTTATAAGTCCCTAGCAAATGGGATACCATATAGCCAGGGGCTGTAAAATATATGCTAATTGTTAGAAATGGGGGTCTCTAGTTGGCAGAGGTAGGTACCTTTGACCAAGTAGGGACCCTTGCTTATAGTCAGGGTAAGGGGGCTACACTCCTAAAATAACCCCTGCTCACCCCCTTGGTAGCTTGGCACGAGCAGGCAGGCTTATTTCAGAGGTAGTGTGTAAAACATTTGTGAACACACACAGTAATACAGTGAAAACACTACAAAAAATCTTTACTAGACTTAACACAAGACCAAACGACAAAAATCCACAATACAATATCAAGAATATGACTTTAAAATGGTAGAAATTACTTAGCTTAATGTAGATTGTAAATGCGACACTTTACTTTCAAAGTACCTTGGATGCATAACGCAATACAAACAAAAGGGTCGCAGGGAAGGTGATGCGTTGGTTCCTCGCTTCGGGGTAGGTGATGTGTCGGTTCCTTCCTGCAGCGCAGTGGAGGTGATGCATCGGTTCCTTACCGGAGAGGTGATGCGTCGGTTTCTCACTTTGTTCCGGTTACGATGCGACAAGATGGCGCCTCGATGTGATGCGACAATCCAGTGCTATGTGACAAAATGGCATCTTTGATGCGATGCAACAACGTGGATGCGATGCGTGTACACGCAACGGCCGTGCGGCGAAATCGATTAACTTTGGAGCAGCGACAGGCCCTGCGACATGCTTCTCCGGTGATGTGACGGCAACCTCTGTGGCATGCTTCTCCGGTGATGCAACACGCTTCCTCGGTGATGCGATGGCGAACAGCTGCGGCGGCGACATGCTTCTTCGGCGATGCGACGGCAACTGCTGCGGCAGCAACACGCTTCTTCCTCGTTGTGTCACGCTTTCAACTCCCAGCGACAAGCAGTCTCCAAAGGGCTCAAAACAACAGCAGGCACCTGACTGCAGGTACAATTCCCAGCAAGGTAATTCAGGGGGAGCTGGTGGTGAAGTCTTTGTGTCCCTGAGACTTCAGAATAGGAAGCAAGCTTAGCTTCAAGCCCTTGGAGATCTTCCTCAAGACAGTAAAAGTACACACAAAGTTCCTTTACTCCTTTCCTTGGCAATAAGTAAACCACTGCAGGCCAACCCCAAACAGCAAACAGCACAGGGGCAGTCTCCTCCTTCAGCTTCCTTGGTTGCTCTCCTTGGCAAAGGGTTCATCTTGATTCCCAGAAGTGATCTAAAGTTCTGGGGTCTGGGTCCCAATATTTATACTGCAAAATCCTTTGTCCTCTGAAGGCAGAGGGTGTCTGTGCACAGCCAAAACCAGTTCTGTCCTCCCTGGTGCAGCTTACTGGCAGGATGTGGAGAAAGCGTTGATGAAAGCAGACCTGGCCCAGGCAGCTGAAAGGAAGTCTCCTCCCCCTACTCTCTATTCTATGTAGGCTCAGGCAAGTGACAGGAAATCTCCTCCCCCTAGTCTCTATTCAACCCAGGTCCTATTCAGCCCAGACCTGACTCATCAGACTGCTGGAGCAAAAGCACTCTCCAGCCCCCAGTTACTCACAAACCAGACATGCAATACACAAACCTAGCAGAGGCATACTGGATGGTTAGGCAAGAAAATATCTACTTTCTAAAAGTGGTATTTTCAAAAACAGAATGTAAAAATCACCCACACTAAAAGATGCATTTTAACATTCTGAATTCAGGCATACTAAACTCGTTTTTTTACCTTGTTCCCTGGGTCAGTTAGGAAAATAAGATGTTATAATCAAACTGCACTTTCTGGACTATGGTAATAGGTAGCCTTGCAATTGTGAAAAACAAAATTGGCTGTAATTCACTATCAGGACATGCCACACACATCAGGGCATGTCCTACCTTTCACATACAATGCACCCTGCCCACAGGGGTACCTTGGGCCTGCCTTAGGGGTGACTAACATGTAGAAAAGGGAAGGTTTAGGGACTGGAAAGTGTGTGCACTTGCCAAGTCAACACGGCAGGCCCAGACAGCAAACAGGCTCTGCAATGGCAGGCCTGAGCCACACTTCACAAGCTGCTTCTGTGGGTGGCACAACCAGTGCTGCAAGTCCACCAGCAGCATTTGATTTACAGGCCCTGGGCCCCCATGGTGCACTGTACTAGGGCCTGACAAGTAAATCAAATAAGCCAATCATGTAGTCACTAATCCATTACAACAATTTGCAATAGGGAACACTTGCACTTTGGCACTGAATAGCTGTGACAAAGTACCTAAAAGCATCTAGACCAGCAAAAACATAGGAAAAACACAGGAGGCACAGCAAAAAATGGAAGGGAGTCCCATGCCAATGGTGCCAGGTCTAACACTAAAAGAGGGCCTGCAGCACTTATTGTGCCATCCACTTAAATAGCCCCTTAAAACATGTCCGAGATCTGCCACTGCAGCCTGTATGCTTTTTTAAACAGCCAATTTGACTTGGCAATATATCACCCTTGTCAAGCCTAAATCTCCACTTTTATTGCATATTCTGTATGGAGCCAATTGTGGTGGCCTTCCTCGGTGGGTATCTGTCCTGTTCCTGTGACTAAGGCTAGAAACCTCTGATTCATATTTGATAATTAACTAAAATTTGCAAAACAAATTAATCAGCTAACCTCCTCCTGTTTTTTTACTCTGAAAATTCTGCTTAAAATTCTGCTCTTTATTCCACTGACCCTCAGGAAAACAGTGATAGGCGTTCTAGTCCTTTCAAAAATTGACTATAGCAATGATTCATACCTGGGAATTGACAAAGGCCAGACCGCCAAACTACAGTCCTTGCAGAACGCAGCATCACGAGTGCTGCTTGATCTTCCTAAACACCACCGTACATCCGCTAGTATTAGACAGCTTCACTGACACCCAGTTCTCCAGCGAGCAGAATTTAAAGCCCTCTGTCTTGTGCACAAGGCTCTATATGGAGGCGAAGCCACTGATATTCAAAAACAATTTTCCTGGTACTGGCCGCATCGGAACCTTAGGTCAGCCAACACAGGGTTGGTATGGGTTCCTAAGATAATAAAAGTCAGATGGAGCAGCAAGAGCCTCTCCCACTGAGCAGCCAAACTGTGGAACACCCTCCTGATTACTATTAGACTACAGTCTAATAGGTCTCTTTTTAGGAAACTGGTTAAGACCTGGCTCTTCCCTTAGCACTTTGATCGACGAGCCTGTGCAACGGTATCAACCCACCTTAGCGCCAAGACGCCTCGGCAATCGAGCGCTTTATAAGTATATCAGTAAGTCAGTCAATCATATTAATCATTTTTAAGGTAGGCCCTAGCTAGCCCATAGGACAGAGTGCATTGTAATTAAAAGTAGGTTCTACGTATCCTGGCAGAGAAAACTCCTAAATCCGTTTTTCACTACTGTGATTTCTACCTCTCCCATTTATTTGCCTTAATATATTTAATATGGGCTAACTTTTGATTGAGGCAGGTACGAGTTTCATTTTTGGTGTCTCAGAAATTGTAATTTAATTCCCTCTTTAATAGTAAAGTTGGATTTTCCTTCTCTAACTTTTTGGTGGCAGCAGCCTGTTCCTGGGTCACATGACTGAGTGTAGTTGGCAGTTGGCCATTGTATATACATCCCAGACAGCCAAATAATAGAGGGCCTAGGTGCACCTGATGTGCCATCATTGGCAGGATGTTGGGGTGGAGCTGGGCACAGCCTCACTTACAAATCCAAAGACTGTGCCTTGCCAGTGCAGTATTCCTGCAGCAAGGGCAGGGGAGGCAGGAAACTTCAAGCACTTTAAAGATAATTCTCTTGAAATGTCTCCTACTTTAAATAAGGCACAAGGTATAAACATTGGAGCCTCAAACCCACTCTTCAATTAACTTTCTGGACTTGTGGAAGGACTCTCGGAGAGTTGTGTGCTCCTGAGGCCTCCTGTGTACTTCAGAAGACTGCTTAGCTGTACCTGGAAGGACTGCTCAGCTGCCTGAAGCCTGCTTTGAAGCCTCAGAGGCCTGCCCTGCTGCATGAGCCCTTTTTCTACCTCTTGCACCCACGACTACCAGAGTGACTCCAAGGGCTAGTTGGCTGGCCTCTTGTTCAGTGCCTCAGAAGCAGAAAAGGCTCTGACTAAGTTCTACCCCAATCTGGACCCAGACTGAGTGAGTCCTGACCCTCCAAGTGGTGCCCTTCTAGTCCTGGACCCTTGGAAAGAGGGCTTGAGATAGTCACAATGCAGATTTTTGGACTTAGAACAATTTTGGATAAAAACAAATCTGAGAACTAAGAGGAGATGGGGACCAACTGGCTCATCTATCCGCCCAAGGTAGGCCACACTAGCAGACTTGGAACGGGACTACGCAGTGAAACCAAGCACCGCCACACTAGCACGCATTCACGCGCAGGTGATGGAATACAACACAATGTCCAACACTGAAACCCGCTATCTATCACGCCATCGTGTTGCACGTGCATATGGGGAGGGCGGTCGGCCCGGTCGTCAACTGGCCAACAGGCTTAAGTTTAAATCTGAACATCACTACATCACTAAAATAGTGGATTCACGTCCCAAGGGATAGTGGGACAGTTCAGGTCCTGTTATTTGGAGGTAAACACCTTGCGCGGGTGCCTGGATGAGGATGCTCTTCAGGGTTACCTTTCTGATGTTGCTTGCACCTAGCTGGTGGAAAGGGCATGGGGAGTACCTTAGCCAACCAATCGATGAGACTGATATTAAAGCAACAATCAGATCCCTGCCGAATAAAAAGGCCCGGGGTCCGGATGGACTCACAGCAGAATTCTATAAGGAGTACGCTGATTTTGTAGCGCCCTTTTTATTAGAAGTGTATGCGGATTCTCATGATAACGACATATTACCGCCATCTTTGCGGCAGGCTCTAATTATTACCCTGCTCAAAAAAGATAAATCCACATCTCAATGCGACGCCTATCGCCATTTGTCACTCATCAATCTTGGCACTAAAATACTAGCCAAAATACTAGCCACCAAGCTCCAACCGCTGATGTCCTGTTTGGTGCTGCCTGATCAATCCGGTTCTATACCAGAGCGTTCTACATCGCACAATCTAAGGACTCTTTTTGCCATGTTTCGCGTTCTAACCCCAGATCTCCGGGCTGCTGCAGTCATGTTAGATGCAGCTAAAGCGTTTGATTCTATCGAATGGCGCTAAATGTTTTACATCTTGCGGCGGATGGGGTTACGACGGTTTTAAGATGGGTGCAGCTTCTGTACACTGACCCGTCAGCGAGGGTCCGAGTGGGGGGGTCTTACCTCAAAACCACTCTCTATCAATCGGGGCACCTAGCAGGGATGTCCTATCTCGCCGCTTTTATTTGCCCTCATGCTTGAATGGTTGGCTTGTGTAATCCATCAACGCCACAGGGAATCGGCGCTAAATTTCAATCATCGCCCCGTTGGCATATCCCTCTATGCAGATGACATGGTGCTCTTCATTCGCGAGCTGCAAAAATATCTGTCCCCTGTCCTCTGGGAATATATCCGTTTTGGCTTGTTTTCCAGGCTCCTCATAAATTGGGATAAATCGGTGATTGTCCCCTTGATGTCGATTACTGCACCCCCACAGCTGGAATACCCGTTGATCTGGTCAACCGACCCGGTAAAATATCTGGGAGTGTGGGTAGATCGCGATCCGGAGATTGTCTCAAGGAAGACCTATGGTAAAGCGTGTGCGGCCCTAGAACTTCAAGTTGACAGATGGTCCTCTTTACCACTCTCCCTGGCCAACCGCATAGCCATTATTAAAATGATTGTGCTACCGCAGTTTCTATACCTTTTTAATAATATCCCAATTCGGTCGCCGAAACAGCTTTTCCACACAATTCGCACCCACTTACTTAGGCTTATCTGGAACGACAAGCAAGCTAGAATAGGCCGGTCACACACTCACACTAGATTATGCTCCGGGGGGTTCTGTGCACCAGATTTATACTTGTGCTACCTCTGTGCGCAGGCGCAGTATGCCTATTACTGGTACAACCTGCACGCCTTCACACCACATGTGGCGGTAGAGGGAGGTGACGTGCATCCCATTCCTCCGAAGGGGATCCTCACGCATACACAAAGGGGCACACCCCAGTCGGAAATAAACACAGTAGACACTATCATCGTCGCCTAGCAAACTATTGGTAACTTGACGGCCAAACTCGCAATCTATGCCCCGGCCCTGCTGATTACACATCATACATCACTTTCCGTTGCACAAGAATCGGGTGCGCTCCGCTCCCTGCAAGCGGTTGGTATACAGCACATGCATGATCTCTTTGTGGGGGGCGGTTTCTCACATCTGAGGATCTCCACTACATCACCAACCATACATTGCTATTTCAATTCACTATCCATTGTTCGAAAATTGCGCTCAAAACACATTATGAAGCATTTCCTCTGGAGCCACCCAATTTACGATCACTGCAGATTCTGGTTACTAAATTGTACAGGGCTCTGCGTGCTGAAATAGTGAGGGGGGAGGACCGTAGCATGGCTAGGTGGAATAGCACATTAGATCCTTCATTGACCCCATCAGAGTGGGAGCACATATGCACACTAACCGGCAGCTTAACCCCAAATGGAAATCTTAGGATAATACATTTTAAATACATTCACCAGATCTGCCACACACTGTCTAGACTGCACAAAATAGGCCTCAGAGACATGAGTAATTGCAAAAGGTGTGGCCAACCACATGCAGATTTATGGCATTTAGCATGGCACTCTGATCTTGTCGCAAAATTCTGAGCAGAGGTCATCAACTGTGTACAGATCATGTCTAATCGAATCTTGAAATGTGCACCCACAGTTTGTTTACTAGATTTTGTACCTCAAGCCAAGGGCGCTCTGGGGAAATTCTTGTGGATTGCTTTGTTACTAGCAAAGCGGCGGGTGGCATTGACCTGGGAGGGCTCCCTGGCCCCTCGTGCTGACCATTGGCTGAAAGACATGGTATATTGTAGGGAGACTCTTGAATTGTATGCTGAAGAACTTCCGTCCTCCTTGAAATTCAACGACATCTGGGAACCATCACAACAATATCTGCTGGTGAAAAGTCAAAGTAACCCCATATCTGATGACTAACTGTTATTCTTCTGTAACGTGTACTTATTGTATTGTGGTTTATAAGCAACAATTGGCACTTTATTTTCAGTATGTGGATATACCAAAGTATCAATCACACTTGGTTTGTTGTTTTTATGTTGTCATTGACAGTATGCTGCCCTGCTTTGCTGCTTTGCAATTTGCCTTTTCTTGAAAATCAATAAAGAGAATTTTTTTAAAAATCTATCCGCCCAAGGTGCATCACCAGTTGGCACGACTTTTCGTCAGCTTCACTAAGTTTTTCTCCGCAGCAGCAAATCTTGCTCAGCAGTCCTTCGCAGAAGGGTATCCAGCCTCATGGAGCGCTTGTTGACTACAGCTTACAGATTTGTCCCGCTGGAGATTTTCGACTTTCCAATAAATTCTGAACACGGAACCCTTCACCCCAACTTCGTCCAGTGGCTCCCCGACGGTGATGCCTCCTCAGATACTGCCAGCAGTCTTTCCCCACGTAACGTTTTTTACTAAGAACATTTTTTTTTAAATTTCTTCTAAGAACTGACCGGGCTCAATCCACTTCTTGTATCCAACTCATGCTCCATTGTTCTGAGCCATATTCTTTCACTTTGACCCAGTCTTGTGCGACTAGATCTCCTTGGTTAGCGTTTTGATCTTTTAAGCACTCATTTTTTTCTTTAAACTTTAACAATTCATAACTTTGATTCTACTGCCTGGATTTTTGCTGTTTTGGTGTCAAATAATTTATTACAATTTACTCTATGTTTCTAAATTGATCTGAGATTTCCTTGTGTTGTGTTTTCACTTTATTGATGTCTGTGTGTTGCATAAATACGTTACAAATCTCCTTTAAGTTCAGCCTACTTGTGTGCCAAGCTACCAGAAGGTTAAGCACAGGTTAATTTGGTGACTACTCAACAAACAACCCAATTTCCCACAAAAGAATCTTAGCTAACAAGCATTTGCAATGCAATAGGTCTCGCATTTACACAAGTTTTAGCTATTGGCATTGTAAATGACAATGCCTTTTATTTATGTTTTAAAAACGAAAACAAAAATAAAAGGCATTGTCATTTACAATGTCAATAGCTCAAACTCGTGTAAATGCAATGCAAATGCTTGTTCATTTATGTATTTGGACGAGAGTCTTTCACTGCTGAAATTATTTGTTTTATGAAACTAAACGTTTAATGCCCCCTGTCGCAGTAGGAACTGCAGGGAGTAAATAGTGCTCATGGCTGAGGACACTGTTCAGCTTTTGTCCTTGGCATTGCCATTGCCACCCCTGAGGACAGGGCTCACAGAGGCAGTGATGTCAGTGCACCCTTATGAAAAACACCTCCCTATTCTCGGCACTGTCTGCGCGCATAGAACAGAAACTTTTCTAGGAATTGTACCATGTCCTTTTCTGTGCAGCTCAATCACGGACTAATGCCTACACCTTATTCCACAGTTAAAACGCCCTCCCAAAAATGAATATAGGGAGACAGAATTTAAACCTTAAATAGGCCGAAGAAGGAAAACGGGATTTGCCTCTATCACGCAAGTGATACCTGGTGAAACTTATTTGGATACACCTTAGGATGAAGAAATGTAGCAGATTGTCTCCTTGCTGACAATGGAATGTTACTTATTTGTTGAGGAGTTTTGTAAAGTGCTTTAAGTGGCTATTATATTACTTAGTGTGCTGAAGATGGTAGGTGTATAGAGGAAAATGGTGGGGCTTTAAGGTCTGAGTAGATGGTTGATAATGATGCCTGATGTTATTAAGCACAGGTTGAAGTGGGTGAAATCTATTGGGAACGATGTTTCCAAGTTTTTTCAAGTTTTATCTACTTTAGATCAGTATATTGAATGCATATGGAACATCATTTAACAAATTTTATATAGCGCGAACTGGACCCAAAGATATCAGAGCGCTAAATACATTGGCTCGCCGCAGGGGTGATCTAGTTTCACTGGTAGAACCAACAAGTACGCGAGAAGCAGAGAATCGCAGGCCACACCGGTATACTTACTACACGGTCTCGGCAGTTGCTGAATGAATATCGCTGCGGTAAAATGCAAGTTTCGAAATCCCCAATAAATTCCTCTTTTTGTAAACAAGACACCAAAGAAAATGACTGCGGACCGAAACCTACGCCAAAACAGCAGCAGAATAACTAATAGAAATGGTGCACCTACCTCCCGAGTAAATGACTTCAAAACCTCAAAAGAAAATACATTTAAAACAAGAAGCCTGAAGTAGGGGTCGCGAGGATTGAATGTGTGTGTGTGTGTGTGTGTGCGAGTGCACGAGGGGCACACTTTGCCATTGCCATGTGAAGTGCACTGCACACATCAGCTGGAATCTTTCAATGTGACTATGCTCCTCTTTTCACATCCACTTGTTTGAGACACAAGAGGGTGGGGGCGGAAGGGGGGGATGACAGAGCGCGATGAGGGCGGGAGAGTACAGTAGAAGAGGGAGGACATAGACGAGCAGGAAGTGGGATAAGGGAGGGGGTGGCAAATGGTGTGCACTTTCACGGCCGCTTTGATGTCCTCAGTAGCCGCGCGGCTCACTGAGGACATCAAAGCGGCCGTGAGTGCTTTTCAGGCTGCCAAATGGTGTGCGCGCCCGGCACACATGCACTGTAGCTGGAGGCCTGAAAAGCACTTGTTTGCACTTCCAGATCCCCCTTTAACAAAAGCTCTCGCGAGGCAGCGCTAAAGCGCTGTCTCAGGCGAGACCTAAAAACAGATCTGCAGTTACATTCATGTATGTATTTATTTTACATGTTCCGGGTTTGGATATCAAGCTTTATGATTATACATAGATTTGAGTTTCTGGTGTGCTGTCCTCTTATACTTGGCACTATAGATGTCCTGCAATACTTTTTTTTTGTTGAGAATAGGTCTGTTTGACACTCACTCAGGCTGGTGGGTACACTTTGATTTCTGTTTTATTGTCTTGGTTGGTTGGTGGTAGAATTGTTACGGTTGTATTCCATATTGTGTTCACCGTAGCTATCTAATGATTTCATGCCTTACCACTTCAGCTGTGAACTGATCTAACATTATGTAACAATAGGCTGCTTGGTTTGGTATGGTTCTTTTCAGGTGTGGCCTCTTGTGTGTTAAGGCTTTTGAACTATGCCCTTACCTGTTAGATGTTGACCTGCTGGGTGTAATATGCATATGCTCCTAGCTGTGACAGTAGCTCATCCTGTCCTTAGTACTTATTTCCGCATTGATCGAGGGTGTATGGTTAAAGAGTTTTGTAGGGGTGTATGCTTGAAATGTATTGGCCAGTAAAATGATGGTCAAGTAGCTGAAAAATCCTATTGGTGGGTAGCTGGCATAATCATTAGACAGGTCGTTACAGTATTTCTGTAAAGTATTCCAGGATGCACATTGATAGTGATTGCTAATTGGTCCTGTGTGCTGCTTCCCTTTTGAAACGCCTGTACACATATGTTGGGTACGGTGCTTTATGTACCCTGTGCCCCGGTTGCAGAGGCTAATCCACTAATAGGAGCTCCTAGCTTGGTACTCTATGTCAGACTACACCTGTAAAGCTTCTCTCTGCTTCCCTCTTGTATGTCACTTGAGAAGAATCACCAAGCTGTTTGTGGTGTTTTAATATAGTTATCTTTATGGAGCTGAGTGACAACATCAGAAATCAACGGAAAAAAGACCCTACAGTTTAATTCTATATATAATAATCATTGGACATAAGGGAAGTTACAAGATAAAGGGTTCCTTGTGGAAGATTGTCCGAGGTAGCTGCTGGGGGTGAGTGTGAAGTAGGAGGTGGGGCTTATTTGTTTTTCAACTTCCTTTTTATTGAGCTCATGCTGCCAATAACTAATTGACAGTCATCAGAAAAGCAATGGGGTTGGCGAAGGCTCATATATACGCCATAGGCTTCGGCTGGCTGAAGGAGTACAATAGCTGCTAGCCTGGTGTAGTGGTAACAGGTCACACATCAGTTGTGAGCAGCCTTTTTGCCCCTGCTGTGCAATGTGTATCATTGCTTCCCCTTTGCAAGGAGAAATTCTGGTACTAAAGAGGTGCTCAGAGAAAAAGGTCTGGTACTTACTGCCAGTCGGAACTAGCCCATTTCAAGCACTGGCCATGAAGACCCCATCAACCAATGTGCCCTACTGTTAAGGTGTGGTCTAATGATTCATTGAACTAATAAATCTACTGCAGGAATCTGTGTTTAGCCTTATGGTCACAGGTTAACCCGTTGCGGGTGCACTCGGCTTTTCACCTTACCAAGGTCTATAATATGTGTACCATTGAGTTGGGTGGAAATAAACATCTGTTATTCAGTGGCATGGTGTCAATGGTGTCTCATCATTGTTCTTGGCTATGCTGCATTATCTTCATTGTATCCTAGAATTCCTAGTGTTGGTTTATATTTTTTCTAAACAGACTTGAAGCCAAGACGAGCTATCATTTAGCACATCATGTGTACCAGTTCACCTTGAAAATATGTGTTCCTTTGTGTATTTACAGTGCAGGTGTGCAAATATGCATAATTTGTTTTAGTGTAATTGGTTGAAATTCTAGCCAAATTGATGTCATTTGTAGTAAAGTTTTGCCACGAATGGTGTGTAATTAGGCAAAGTGACTTAATGGCATAATTTGGGAAATTTTGCATAAGAAACGTAACTGTGAAATTACATAAATTAAGGTGGTGTAAGTTAAATTTCGTCCAGGCTTAATTTATCGCAAAAATGTAGATGCACAGTGTAAGATGCTATTTATTACTATATTTGAGTTTGGGAAGGGCCATGACTCAGGAGAGGAGAAGACTTGAGTGTGCCATGATACCCCTAGTGTAACTCAACAAGGGGGATAAATTGAGTATTATAATCTGGGCATCTGCATGTGTGGTTTATGTCATAGCATTTTTTCATTGCATTTGTTTCAGCAAGCATATTTAACAAGAAAACAGGATGCAAAGGGTTGAATTTGAGCAATAAGATAAAATAACACTAAAGAGATATTTGATTATTGGGAGAGCTGTTTCCATGTGTAAATTAATTGGTTCATGCAATCTGTGATGTAGCAAAAAACCATATTCTCAGTCACTTTTATTGAACCCTGGTTATAAACTCGAATTTGACTTTTGGACTTTTGTAATAGATGTGTGAATGTGTGTGTATTAGTATAATTGATCTAAAGAATAGATGTTATTGGGTCTCATGTATTTTCACTTCCATGGCATACAGTGCATTTACTGAGCACTAAAAGTCTTTAGAGGTTGTTTCACAGACATTTGAAGGCATTGATTGATGCTTTATTTGACGATGAGCATTGCTGTTAATGTCTATTTCTAATACTTGAATGTCCGTCAATAATACAGTGGCCTGGTTCCTTTGTATTCATGCTTGACAACTCTTAGAAGTGGATTTATTTCAAGTTAGGTCTACGAGAAACAGTTTTCTTTGTTCCTGAAGCCTAAAGACCCACGAAGATGCGCTTAAGTGTTGTAGTTAATGTTCCCTCTCACACTTCCAATGGCTTTAATTTAAGTGAAAAATGGCTGCAATAATCCAATCCATGCCCTGAGAGACTGCTTCAAAAAGATAGTGACCCTTTTTAAAGGACAAAAGACGGTAAAGAAAATGTGTCCTCATATAAAATGTACCGGACTGAAACTAAATTGATTTATTGTCATTATTATTTTGATCTCCGATCTACAACATTTGTATGCGTTCATTGATTTGCTTGTTTAAATTAGTTTTCTGAATAAATAAAAGTAAACCCAGAAATATTTGAAATACTAGAGTTAAATAAAAGCTTCAAAGGGAAAAAATCCAGGGTTGTAGCTATCGATTGTTCAGCAGGTACAGTGGCAACTGGGTCAGGGGTGTGAAGTCCACTGGACCTAAATTATAAGGATTTTTACTGCCAGTCCAAAATATGGAGCCCCATTTCCTTTGATTGCATTAGGGCCCCTTGCAACCTTATTATGCCACTGATAAAATCAACAATACTAGATCTCTGTTTATACACATATTTATACAAATACTGAATGTTTATTCGCTTTAGGCCCACGGTTATCACACTTTAAGTCTATCATCATTGACAAAAGAAATTGCTCGGGTTATTACTGATCAAATATAGACTGATAGAGATGGAGACTTGAAGAATGGAATTTTTTTTGGATTTTTCACTTGCATTTTAGGAAATACTAATTTAATCAAATTAAAATAGCATGACAAATTCAATGCCAGACGGAGCCCGAAGGAAATAATTTTTTTTAATATTCTCATTTAGTAAGGTAGAGCTTAGCAGAGTAATACTTTCACAAAGGATGCAGAGGTTAGCCACTATCCAAGATGGCAACTTTCATGCATGGTATATATTCAACACCTCTTCCAGGGATATATAGGACCTCATGTACGAGAACTCTGGCATTGTTGCGTTACAGCAGTGATATGTCAAAATGTCATTTTAAACGCTATGGAGCCACCGTATTTACACCATGGCATAAGGTACAGGCTGCATCGAAAAAATTGATGCTTCAGTTATGTCACAGCGGGAACTGACGCATCTGGAACGAAACTGATGTAAGGCTGGTTAGAGGCACATAAAGCAATGATAACCACCTTAGTGTCACTTTTCAGTGCATGAAGCATCACAAACATATGAAAAACAATGCTTTAGAGATAAAAAAAAGTAGCACCCTTCACAGAAGTCAGCCATGGAACGGATAGAAGACAGCAGCAGGCAGGACAAAAACTCCAGTACCAGCCAGGATGTCCAGACAAACTGCCAGGGACAGAGGAAGAGGAAGAGCAATTTTAGTGAGGAGAATGACATCTCGATCACTGAGGTGACAGAGCACCAATATCAGCTCCACCTCAAAATTGCAATTAGGAAAGAAAGAGGCCATAGTGGCCAAGATCAACAAGGTGGGGCAAGCCAAGAGGCCAGTCACCGGCTGTAAAAAATGCTGGCATGACTATAAGCACACAACGAAGTAGAAACTGGCCAACAACCTGAAGGCAGCAATGAAGACCAGAGGAGAAAGCTTGGTGCCACAGGAGGAGCTGGATGCCTTGGAGGAGCAGGTGGCAGCTTTCATCCCAGAGGAGTTGGTGGAAGGAGTTCTGGGACAGGACAGTGCAGTCCATGAGGAACAACAAGACCTACAGGGTAAGTTGCCAAAAGAGGGAATGTGGCCAAAAAGGTCATGTTGTACAGAGCAGCTAGCTATGTCCCACTGCACCACTATGATGTGTGCAGGGCAAAGGTCAGAAATCTGGGTCATGTACCATTAAATATCACATAAGTGTAAGTCACACTGCCCAGTCACATGTGGAACAGCTCAGTCCAGCTCCATTACATTTCTCCCTTCGATGGGTGAAGTGCAGCACCAATCCAGCTTCACCTTTATATACTGGCACCTGTAGTGGAATGTACAGTATGAGTCACACGAACTACAAGTACCAGATTTCAAAGCAAATAACATGGACTGGAACAACACATCACTCATGGACACATTAACCCTGCCGGATCTGATAGTTACAATGCAGGCCACTTTACACCATGAGGCCACTGTGTCTAACTTGGGCCCATGCACACAAAAATGGACTGGAGAGCAATGGAATGGAATGGGCTTGCCAGAGGAGAAACTGCACACCTGAGAGGGGAGTCGTGTGTGGGGCATATGAAGGATCAACACATAGGAACATGCCAAGAGCCATGTGTATAGTAAACTGTATGAAAGTAAATAACACACAGCTATACGAAGTGCGTGGTTACAGCACACAGGTGTCAGTTGCCATGGTAGGGAGCAGCCAAAGTCCTATCATGAACTGGATCTGACTAAGTGTGGGGGTGAATGCAAGTGATGCCCACCAGAGGGCCTTGTGTGATGAAACAAAAGACGGTGTGTGGCCCTGGTGGGACGCTGGTAGTGCAGTGCTTTGTAGGATCTAGCTGTTGAACTGCCTCTGTGTCTGAATGGGGAGACATTGCATAGCACGGAGGTGAGAAGGGATATGCGTGCTGCAAGGTAGCCTGACCAAGACACATGCACTGTTGTGTCTGACAATGCCACACTTGTGGCACAGCTGGGAAGGGATGACAGAGAAAACACCATTGTGGAACCACATCCTACATGAGATGTGGCCCAAGGTGAAGATGTAGCACGTGGCAGGAGTGAGTCTGAAGGCAAATTGTCTCACCATGCCACATATGTCAAAGCCAGAGGATGTGAAACCGGGATCTTTCAAGGTATTAGATTCACTAGTTTGCCACCACAAAGGGCAGGAATCAGGGATGGTTGGAGGCTGAGGTGGATGGGCCCAGGTGTGTGGCAAACCTGAGTAAGTACATGTCACCATGTGTCTCTATCCTCTCTCTCTTAACGGACCCCGCCACCTGCATCAAATGCAGATTTCAAAGTCTGTCTTCCCCGGGACTTACTACTTTCATTAACCCTAATCCCTGTAAAGATTCTCATCAGTATGCACTGTCTTCACTTTGCCACAATGTCTCCTTTACTCCTGGAGAATATTTAAACAGTTCCCTTATTAATATGAGGTCCGTGCTAAAACACGTGTAGAACTTTGGGACCTTCTTTCCTACTCTTCATATGATATAGTTTTTCTTACTGAAACCTGGATTACTTCCGCATCTACCCCTTCCATCTCTGTAGCTCTCCCAGCTAATTTCAAAATGCTCAGACTTGACAGGCTCAACAGGGTTGGAGGGGGTATTGCCATTACTTTTGAGAAACATATTAGGCGACAATAATTGATTCCATCTCTGAAGATTGGGTAGAATGTTGTATCTCGTATCATGGAAAGGAGCCTTGGTTTATTGTCCACCTGGCCCAAAGAGAAAATTCTGCCACCATCTTTTGGAATTCTTAGGCCCACATGCTCTCTCCTCCCAACAGGTTCTTTTGCTAGGGGATTTTAACTTTGATGGCGATGACATAACAAATTCCGACACCAACCAACTTCTCTCTGACTTAGAGACATTGGGACTGCATCAACAAGTTTCAGGACCCACCCATTAGGTTGGCCACACCTCTGACCTAATCTTTTCAATGACTCCTCTAGTTAGCATTGGCCATCCTAAACCCGTACTCTGGTCTGATCCTTCTCTGATTGGTCTTTCTCTGGCTGCGCACAAAACTAACAGCCAATCTCCCATTTGCTATAACAAACCATCTAGGCAATAGCAAAAAGTCACCCCTCTGGTTTGGACCAAAGCACAGGTGCCTTCCTTGTCTCTGGACACCAAAGGTGTAGACTTAGCACTTTCAAACTTTAATATGTCTCTGAACACTGTTTTTGATAAAAGTGCCCTATTTGGCTATGGAAAAAAATGCTCCCATAGACCGTATGCCTCTTGATATACTCCCGGTTTAAGGATCAAGAAAGCAACCTGCAAAAAACTGGAAAGAAGGTGGCGTTTGACCAACCTGTCTTTTGAGAAAACAACCTATAAATTGGCCATACCAGTCTATCATCCTATTATGAAGGCAGCACGCAAAACTCACATTGCTCAATCTATCGATGCAGCTGGGAACTCATTTAAAACTCTTTAAAAAAAATGTAAATTCTTACATTAACCCTGCAGCCTGTCTCTCTGATCCAAGCCCATCCCAATCTCTCTGTGACGCTTTGGCTGATCATTTTGAGAGCAAAATTAAGGAGCTCTACTTAAACCTTCCTCCAACCGTTCTAGTAAAACCCATAGCCCCTTCTCCTTGCACAGATTCTCCAATTAATCTTTGTAATTTTACGGCAATCACCACAGAAACTACCTCTAACCTTTTAAACTCTGTGAAGTCTGGATCTCCTTTGGACATCTGTCCCCACACAGTTCTGTCGACCCTAGCTTCTGAACTAGCACCGCAAATCTCTTCCTTAATTAACCAATCAATTAGATCTGGGAAAGTGTCTTTAGACTGGAAGGCGGCCCTGATCAGGCCCATTAAAAAAAAAGCACCTCCGTTCCCACTGATTTGGCTATTCTATCACCCTATTACCCTTCTCCCTTTGTTTGCCAAGCTACTGGAAAAGCACATTAATTATCAATCAACTACCTACTTGGAGTTTTGGATGACTCTCAGTCTGGTTTCAGACCTCTTCACAATACTGAGACAGACATGCTTGCGATCACTGAACATATTAAATGTTCACTTGATGCTAACATTCCTACAATATTGGTTTTATTAGATTTGACCCTAGTTTCTCCACCCCATGTGAAATGGAAATTTAAATCCCAAGCAGAGCGGAGATTTATATACCTAGGGATGGATGTCCTTTGAATGACCAGTTTTTACAATCTGTACAGCACTGTATATATCTTGTTCACATTTAGCACTTTCTTTGCACCTTTTTCACCATATCACTTGCGCCTTTGAACAATTGGTATGTTCATGAACTGTGACAGCCTTCTAATGTTACCTAGATACCATAAAATGTAAAATATTATATTGATTTATCCCACAATACAACTTCAGAATTTATTTAATATTCTGGTGTGTTTTTTGTCTTTCCATCGCTTTCCTTTTCATTGATTATTACTGAAACGTTTGAGTACTGCTGTCTATTTGTTATTATTCAGTAAACCAAGAAGCTATCTTGTACCCAACAGAACCAACATTCTCCACATTCTTATTAGATTTGTCAGCGGCATTTGATATGGTATATCACCCCCGACATCTCGACCGGCTTCACGATCTAGGGATTCAAGGAATGGCCCTCCAATGGTTAGAAGGCTTTTTATCATAAAGATCCCAAACAATCATCCTTGGCCCCTATAGATCTAGAACAATGCCATTGACCTATGGAGTTCCTCGGGGCTCCTGTCTGAGCCCCACGCTCTTTAATATTTATGTGGCCCCCTTTGCTAAGATAGCCAGTGGCTTTGGATTTGAGATTATCTCATACGCTGATGATACACAGCTATTTTTCTCTCTTTGCTCCAACTTGTCCAAATCGAAAGCCCTGTTCTTCTCTGGGATGAAGGCCATAGCCACCTAGATGCTGGACAACCAGTTGCAACTTAACCCGTCCTAAACCAAAATAATGCTATTTGGACAAGCTCAACATCTCTGGGCCCCGAAATGGTAGCCAGCTGAACTGGGCCCAAACTCCCCACCTAAATTAATAGTAAAAAATATCGGTATTTGTATAGATCAACCCCTTTCTATGAAGGAACACATTGCTACTACCACAGCGTCTTGTTTCCACATGCTACACTTGTTCAGAAGAGTTTTTCCCCTATTGCCTCTCTCCTCAAGGAAAACCCTTGTACAAGCTTTGGTAATTAGCTGCCTCAACTATGGCATCTCACTTCTGGCGTCGATCAAAGAGAATCGATTGTCCAAACTCCAGGTGGTCGAAAACACTGCAGCACGTCTTGTCTGCCATCTCCCTTCATGTTACTCTTCAGCCCCTCTACTGCGGTCTTTACACTGGCTTCCAGTGAAAAAATAATTACTTTCAATTTATACTGCCTAACTCACCGTGCCTTTCATGGCCTAGGGCCCTTTTTTCTAGCAGCCAAGGTTCTGCATTACACCCCAGTGAGACTCCTTAGATCAAGTGACAAGACTTTGCTTAAAGTCCCTAGGTTTAAGAAGGCCAAGGCTGGTGGCAGATCTTTCGCATTCCTTGCCCCTCATCTTTGGAATAGTCTGCCCATGCAGCTTCGTCTCTGCAAAAACCATTTTCTTTTTAGGAAGACACTTAAAAGTCACCTTTTTTTAGTCACCCTCAGCCGGTACTCTTAGGGGCTGATCCGAGCGCGTTATTAATTTAAAATAACATAGCACTACTACCATGTGGGTTGAAGCTTGATCCATAGCCCTTAAAAACAGGCAGCCATTGGATATGGTCATGCATATTATTGGTGTTGTAGAAGCATGAGAGCAAATGTATTATCTGGGTTCCATCAGGGTGGGGCAGTAAGTTGTGTTCCTGGCCCCAAATCAGTATTGTCAGAGGAGGCATGTATACCTGAGTCAAACAATGTCTGACACTCTGCAGATAACCAACTCTGGCAATAATGAAATGGGCTGAGCGTCAGTGCTAGTAATCTACCTAGTTTGACTGGGCCCATCCCCTCAGAGTTGGTACACAGTACCCACTGTTCAGAAGTATGGATCCTGCTGTATATGCAATAAAATCACAAATGGGAAACCCATGGTAAGTACATGCCCTCACACAATCCTGCAGTATAGCAAGGTTTGACGCTGTGTAGAGGTGTGCAGAATATGTGAAAACCCGAACCCTTGGCCACATGAAAGCACACTGTGCATGCAAGATAGCACAACAAAGCAGAGTGCTGTGGTTCTTTGTGTGTAAGGCAGACTGCAGGATCCTAACTAATTCATGACCAAACCCACATCACCTTCACAGGAGCTGTGGGCTGCGTAGTGGTCACAGGGAAAGCAGGCACCCTGGGGACTAGGTGCAATGTACACAGTAGTAATGTCAATATGTCAAAACACAGTCGGTATAGGCAGAATGAAAAATAAAGCAAATTACCTAGGCACATGTGGACCGTACCTCATATCACATGTGCAGGAATGGCAGGCTCAGCAAGCTATGTAACTGTGTTGCAATATAGCCATGACACGACAAGTCATCCTTGTCACACAGTGGTTGTGTGAGCAATGCAGAGATACTGCCATCTGAAAGACAACTACAGTGCAACTTGGCCTCAAAACCTATGAGGAACAGATGTCCTAAGCATCAATATTGACCTGAAAGTGAATTAATAGGAAGTCTTAATGTCAAGCAGATTACTCTTGACACCATCTAACAGATTGCTATCAACATATTTCTATTTCATAACAGAGGATGTACCCACAACACCTGACCAGCTGTCTGTCCTGGATTAGGATCCTGCTGATGGTGACAGCCTGCCAACCCTTGACAAAGGCACTCAAGCAATTCCTGTACTCCATTCAGACACCGTTGCAAGAAGGCCCATGGGCACAGGATCTGCCTATCACCAAACAAACACCACCAGCCAGCCCACCCCAGCTCTGGACTCGGAGGAGGACCCCCAAGTTAAATTCTTATGGTGTGTGGTAGGAGTCCAGTGGGAGCTGGCAGATGCGGGCGAGGATGGAGACTGTAAAGGCCTTTCTGGGTGGACTCCATAGGTGCCTCAGTCCCAATAAGGACACCTCGGAGGCTATAAAAGGCACCTACCCTGCACTCCATGGCTTGGATTAGTCCCTGGATTTCATCACTTGTGTTATGACCAACTGCCCAGCTGAAGTGGCATCAGTGAGGTTGCCAACCCGCTTGGGGTGATCCACAAAATCCTGGAGTCCATGGAGCAGAAGCATGACTTCTGCAAAGCAACAATGGGTGCCTTACACCGCAACCTTGTTGCTTTGTGGGCAAACCAAGAGGCCCTTCTTAGTGCTGTGCAGCCTTACTTGGCACAGAGAAATGCTGCTGGATAAAAGGGATCCACATCTTCCGCCACTGAAGTGTGAGAGCCTCTGTCACTAAACACATCCTCCTCACAAAAGGTATCACACATATCTGAGGACGAAGATGTGGACTTCACCTCTTTCCACCAAAAAACTGGGAAGTGGCATTTCTCTGTGCCACATGGCCATTTTCTCTTTTGACCTGTGCTTATGGCCATGTCAGTGTACTTCTCAACTGGTACTGTCCTCTATTTGTTTTCCCAACTGTTGATCTCAACCATTTGTGGACTTTCGATGTGACCTATCTTCCCTTATGGCAAATTGGTCCTCTTCACTGGAACACTCCTCTACTCCGCATGTCTTACCATGACATATATCTCCATGGACTCTGTCTGGACATCCAATGGCTCACAAACTATGTTGGAGTTGTTACCGCAAGGACTGCCCCTTGCTCCTTTGTTCACGTGTCAATAAGTCACTTACTGGAACCAGTGTGTTGTATGTCTGTTCAAGATTGGGCTAAGTAGACAGTGGTGGATGTGCTGACCCTAAAGACTCTACCTACTATCTAAAGGGAATTATTTTTCATAGACCCAGGGGTAAATCTGCACAGGCCAAGCACTTACCCATGGTGACATGAATGAAGTGCTGCAATTGGCAATCAGTCAATGGTAAGACTGAAGGAAGTTTCTGCCCAGGTGGTGTATACTTACATGCATACTAATCAGCAAACAACAGTGATGTGGCAGCAAAATGGTGCAAGGGAGTGTTTGTAAGTGGCTGGCATCATTGTGGCACCCGACACATATGTGATTAGTCACAATGGTTTTACTTAATCATCCATAAAATTCATGTAGCATTAATTACACACACAGTGCAAAAGTAGGTTAATACCTGTTTTGGGCTGTGTGTCCATCCACAACAAGGGTGCCACTTTTAGTGCACAATCATGTTTGAAGATCCCTTCAGTGACTCCATTGCAAACAACATGATCTACTCCATGGGTACTCCACCTACTAACACATGTATACAAACACTTGCAAGAATTCCTCCAGCATGTGCTTAACCCAATCTAAGCAGGTATGACAATTGCCACGCAGTTAATAAGTAAGCAGATGTGAAGGTGGAAAATAATATTTATTTAACACACCATAAAACTCTTAAAATCTATACATAAATAACCCCTAGACCAACTATACCTATGCCTAAAATAACCTATGCTAAATTACCTATACTATCCTAACTTAAAACTAACATGACTGACTTAACTTTAACTTATGCTACTCTACACATATACCACAACAGACAGGGTGAATATTAGGGATGGGCGGAATTTGCGAAATTCAATTTCACAAATTATCGTGAACATGTTAAAAATCTCCCCAAACACACGGAAATATCGCGAAGATGCAGAAGATTTTTTCCCGCCCGTTCGCGGTATTTTCTGCGTGGTCGCGGCTCGCCAACTTACCCATGCGGTTGCTCGCGGGCGCGGTCATCTTGTTTTCACTTGTCTCACGGTGCATGATCGCGAGAAGAAAGACGTGATCGCGCGACGAATGACGTTACTGCGGGCGCGAAATGTCGCGAGACAGCGCAAATGGCTACCAACAATCCAACATCTCGTGGAGAACGCGACCGGACCGGGAAAACTTGCCGGCGAACGCGGGGATCAGGTAAGGCGATCACGCGCACGCGAGAATGTATTATTTTACAGCGCGAGCAAGCAAAAGAATTCCAGTAAAATGCAGATTGCGGAAATTTTGTTATTTTCGCGCTCTCCGCGGAACGCGAAAATGTCAAATTATCGCAATTTCCGCCAGCGGAACGGAATTTTAGCCCAGGCCTAGTGAACATCAATCCACTACACCTATACTACACCTATACACAAACTACCTGCACATTAAAAACTAAACAAACATATATTTTTTGTATTTTTGTAATTTTTTTAGGTGAATTACATTTTTATACACTGCACATTAACCAACCCACGTAACAACCTACCCACCCATATCCCCACCTAACAACAGTTAAATATTAAAATCTATAAAAAAACAAGCCCAACCTATCACTGTGCTAAAAGCTATACTAGCCTATGCTAAATCTCTGTACATTAAAAACAACCAATATGAACTGGGGAGGGGTAGAAAGTCAGAGGGAGGGCCTAAAGTTACTGTTCAATCCGGTCCACAGATTGTTGCAAGGTGTGCACCATTTTCATCAGTGCCACCAACTGCAGTTCTATGCACACCAATCTCAACTTTGTGTCCGCATTGTTCTTCAGGCACTACCTTTCAAACTCAGTTTGATGAGCTGGTTTTGTGGTGTGGTGTGGTGACTGCCTGTGGTGCCACTGCTTTGGGGCTGTAAAGGATCCTGGAACTGACCCCGTATCACCACAATGGGAAACCTCCACTTCTGGCCTGGTGCTTGCCGGGCGTTCTTTTCCCTGGAGTGGTGACTTCTTCCATGTCCCTGCTGCTTTCAATTCCTTGTACTTGGTCCCCATGCACCTGCAGCCCTTGGCCACAAGTCTGATGTGGCAGTACCTCTCCAAGCAAATCTAATCATTTCTCCTGTTCAGGTGTCATATTGTCTTTAGGAGAGGCAGGACATATGTATCAGACCAAGCAGAATGTGTTCAAGCTGTCATCAATTACATACATGGATTACTATTAGAAGCACAAGTGGCATGTCCAGCCAAAAAAAGACATCTATGGAACGATCGTGACCAACCCTCATAAGAAGCATGTACTCCCCCAAAAATTACAGTGCCAAAGTACTCAGGTCTTGGCCTTGTAGGGATAGGAAATGGAAGTGTCTGGCCTCATAAATATATACCCATGTGCATGTAAATACAGATTCAGAATGCTGACATTGTGTGCACATGGAATGATACAAATGGTCCATCTAGGTACTTCCTGGGAATTTTCATGCAACATGCAAGATTGTAAATTGTATGGCCAATCACATATGTGAAATAAGTAACATATTGTGCCTCAACAATGCTTCACTGTTGTGGCAAATGGACAAGGCCACACACATTTCAGCATATATTGACTCTGTACCAGGTAGTTGAAAGATAGACAGTGTGGCTGACTAACTTAAAACCAACAGACCTGTTGTACACATCTCCAAGAATGACACATGGACATACCTGGTACACGTTAATATAGATCACATAATGAAATTCAGCCAATAGCATGTGGTCCTTTACATATCCATGAGTCTCTCCATACATTTCTGTATGGATTGTTACCTAGATGCACATGAACTCATACTTAATCCATGTGATGAGTGTGTGCATGCATGCTGTAGATCTTATAAATTTGAGTATATTGTGTGATTTCTTGCAGGTAATTGGCAGAAAAAGTTCAATTGTGACAATTCGTGAGGGATACAGTATAGGTAATGACAGCTGTAGGTGGACTGTGAAATGGCTTGCATGCTGACATCAAAGTAAATACATACCTGTGTTTCTTAACACATTGACCTTATTCTTTACAAAACACTACAAAGTTATGGACATGCATCTATTATAGGGCATTGGGTATATGAGGGAATGAGTCAGGCATTTAAACGCATTGGCATGTATAGACTGGTGACTTGTCCTACATCGACTCATACCTATTCTGTCTGCACTGAGGTAGGAATAATCAATGCCTTTGTGGACCTGCCATACAAAATTGACCATAAGTTTCCATGTGACAGGCAGATTAAAGTTCTTCCTTCTAATTCTATGTGCACATCGAGTTTCATGACATCTTTTATACCACCATGTCATTTTGGCAATTGCTCCTCTGTCACCCTATCTAACATGTCACTGATATGCAGTACTATGAGGGATGCGCAGGTACACATGATGTGGGATGACAGTTGCAAGCTATCATGATCAATGTGGGCTAAGGGGTGAACCCAAGTAAGTCTTGGTATGGGCAATGGACTTACACATAATCTGCAACGAATTGGGATATGTAACTTGCCCACTGGTTTTATTATCATGAATAATACATTTTAACTATGGCATGTCCCAAATAAATATGATGCAGCTATACTAGTAAGGAATCATGTTTCCGCATACCGAGCCTGCTCACATGGCCACCCAAGTCCATTGGAGTCCAAACTTTGCCTAGACCTAGAACTATAGGTACATGTATGGATCCCAGTAACATTTGCTGTTTGAGTGGCATGAATATCTGACATGTCTTCAATCATTTAGACGGTATCAGTTTTGGTTGGGTGGAGAAACATATTCTGCAGGCATGGACATGGTATGACGTGAACACACAATGGGAAGAAAAATAAATTGGAAAAGCTTTTCACTGTGAACATGTCAGCATTAGATGTTTTGATGGCAATTGGTAGAATTGTCTGGGATACATGTTACACCCCAACCACATCTGTATCCTGCTTTAATTTGGACTTGCGCAAACATACCTTCTCAGGAAAATCACAGATTATCCTATGCAACATTTCTGTCACATATTTTGGGTAGCAATGTTAATTTCTGTCCATAATATAGGTGAGAGACATTTGAACTAATGACCATCAGTTGGTTTTGGAGCAAGTGATGGTGCATGTGCTTTAGTATCCACACCATAGGTGGTGCAACATTAGCACAGCAAATTCAAAGCCATCCATCATGTGGGGCTCATGCATTGGGAATTCTTCACATTGCAATTTGGCCTTGTCAATTGGGCATGCAACTTTGTCCTACTTCTGTTGTGCATCTACATGTAAGGTAAGGCTTGTATCCGTTGAATGATGATACCACTTACACATCTCACTGTAACCAGTTTACAAGAACACACACAATCCTTACGGAGCACAGAAACAATCAATCAAATAATCACAGGTAGCATTGAGATTTCTCAAGCTCTCCACATCATCACAGGTGTATGGGTTAGGTCCAGTTACAAGCCAAAAAGATGGCACATTGCTCTGTGAATGCTGAACTTGTACACTGTGTACATATGACACACAGTACATTGTTGACTTCACAAATGCCTGATATTGTCTGTAAGTTGGACTTGTAGCAGAAGGTAAAGTTGGTTTGCCCTAATGATGGACATATGTAAGCCATGCTGCGGAGTATTGAGATAATACCAGGCATATCACGCATCAGGTGCACAGAGTGCAGCCAAGGTACAAGGCCAGCTTAGCTTGATACATGGTGCAAGGATGGCGGGCTTTGATGGCAATGTGAACAGTCCTATTTGACTGACCACACTCTTCATGGTGTGATAATGCTGGGGCCTTCTCAACTTAATGCATGTTCTTTACAATGCTACACACATCAGGCAGTGCCCATGCATTTTTGTCTTCTTCACTTAGCTCCTTACATGTGACAAGTGCACTATACAAACTCATAAAGGAATTATTAAAATTTTTTGTTAAATATTTGTATGTCTGACCATTTTTGAGGTACACTAAACACCATGTGCAGCCTGTGGCCTGATGACATGTGAGTGCCCTGCCCTGCGGAATACCTGGTGGGTGGCCCCACAGTTTGGAGTCAGTAATGACCTGGCAGGCCAGGTGATAATACTCCCTGCACAGTGCCGGATGGGTCCCGTAGCACCTATGGGCCTTGCCTGTACTGCATAGCATGTTTTGGCTATTGTGATGCCCTGCGAACGGTCAGACTAAGCCAAATATATTTATGGACCTTCCTCAAGAAAACCCATTCAAAGATGTGTGTGACAGTCACACACCTACAAGCTCATAGAATATAGGGACTTTCCGGTAGGCCCAACAACTTTAATCCCCAGGTGATTGAGGAGATCTGTCTCTCATCTGACAACATTGGCCCATCGGTGTTTCAGTTGGGGGATGTTCTGCTGGACATTGAAGATCCAAATTATTTGGAAGCAAAACTTGTCCCAACGCTCTTGCCTCTCAAGTGTAGGGTAGCCTACCTCCTCTGACAATCATGTTTGGCAGGCATCGCACCAACAGCAAACTCCTCCTTCAACAGGTCCTTGCATCTGGCCCAGCCCCACATCTCCCTCCCCATACAAGCCACCCTAAACCCAAAAAACACAAGAAGTATCCCTTAATCTTACCCCCAAAACAATTAACCCCTAGATGGATAAACAGTGGACAAAACTTTACAAAAGACAATTACAAAATACAAATGACAGTTTACTTACACAACAGGGACAGCAGAGACACCAACAAGATTAAATAACATGCCAAATTGCAAGAGCTCACACCAAACACCTACAACAGCCAGCACATACACAAAGACTCTAAGTGAAAGTGAAAAGAACTTCACACTACCTGGTTTGTAACATGGCTGTGCCATTGCATCATTTCCTGGCTGGATGCGTCGCGTTTCTAAAGCATCACATTTCTTACTACAGCGTCAAATTTCCTACTAAAGCATCACACTTCATATTAAAGTGTCACCTTTCCTACTAAGCGTCCTCTTTACTTCAGAAGTGTCTTGTTTCCTAAAGTGTCACCTTTCCTAACTAAAGCATCATTTTTCCTACTAAAGCGTCGCATTTCCTACTAAAGTGTCACCTTTCCCATTAAAGCGATATTTTAGTCTGACGCCTCACTAGAGAAATGGGCAAAGCATTTGTATTCATTGACACAACTAACACTTTGTGTGTGATATTGTGTGTTGATTGTTGCAATGCAGGTCAACACTCTCAGGGGTCACTTTTCTTGCTCAGATTAACTTTTCTGACATGCTTGTAGACTTGGGATGAGTCACATGTGTATGGTAACAGTGATCATATGTGTGAGCCCGTGTGTTCAGGGGGCGAACTCTAGGACAGTCAATATATTGCTCTAAAATCCACAGACATATTGTCAAATGTGCATATCTTGACAAAACCAATAAGTATTATAGTTTATATTATACTTGCCTTGATGTAGGTATCTAAGTAGTAAGCATTTTGTGTTCACGGATATTGCAATCCTGTGCAAATGATATCCACATTGTCATACAAGATGTTGCCAATACTTAAGAATCTTGCTATCTGTTTGCACTACTGATGTGAGTGCATGGATGTTTACAGCGACTGTTAAATGAAACAATTGGATGTATGGCCATCACAATGAATTATGCTTCAGTGAAAACGTTCTTCACAATGGTGTCTCTTTGCCTAGTCTGACCAATTATGCCTACACATGCCCCTCTGTCCTCATCTTCATCCTCATCGCTACTTCCTGCTCCTCATGCCATTGGTCCCATTGGACATTTGTTTGCACTAAGATGTTGTGCAATATACAATAAACTAGAATAGTTTTGCAAATCGTAGGGGGGAGTATAGCAGTTGGCCCCTGGACATGTCTAAACAGCAGAAGCGAGACCTCAGTACCCTGAAGTCCACTCCACAATACCCCTGGTCTTGCCCAGTGCATTGTTGTAGGTAAACTCTGTCTCTGAGGATATGCAAACGAGGTCTTGACTCATGACTGCAGACCATATTCTTGGTCAGCTGAAAATACAAGGAGAGAAACGTTCCTTAAATGCTCACGGTGATTGATCAAGCCACATTCAAGTACATGTCTGTTATGTGTACTGAATGACTTTTGCATATTTCAACCAGTATTGTACGCAATTGGTTACATGAAGATAGGCAGAATTAAATCAACATGTTTATTCCTGTTCTCTGTGTCAGGTTGAAAGATGTGCCTGGCCTGCTACTTTTGACAATACCACAATTGGCCAAACACTTTTAGTCTGTGTTTTAGTGTAATAGGTGTTTTGTAGGTCCATTGCCACAGTAAGTGAGAGTATGTTGATCAAAAATTGGGGTTTGCTGTCATCCATGAGTAGGCTTGTACCAGTACAAACCTGTTTTACACGCACACATACATGTGTCCTTGTGGAACCACTGGTGCTGCTGCAATACTTAGCGATGACAGAGCCTTCAAATTGGTAACTTCCTTTCGGAAGTGTAAATGGATGAGTACTTGTGGTGCATGTTGCATTTGGACACACAGACAATAGCCATGGCACCCCTTCCTTGTTCACAGTGTTGCGATATGGCATTTGTCAAAGTGCTGCATTGCTAAGGTTCTTCCCACTATTGATAGACACATGCAGTGGCTGAGGCAGAGGCGCAGGAATTTTTTACAACTTTTGAGCCTTGGCAGGACATTTGCTGGCGATGTGTCATGCCAAAAAATATGTAAATATCAATGCATTGGCATTACAGTGGAAATTGCGATTGAATGCCAACCTTGCATGTATTAGTACTTACGTGATGCAGTCAGTTCAGATGCAGGCCCATTGTGACACAGGAGTCCATAAAGTAATGCATTGCCCTAAATGCTTCACTTTGTAAATGTGACGCACTAACACCACAGCTGATGAGCTGTAAATTATGGTGCACTGGTGGCACAAGCTCCTTGTAAATAAGCCCTTAATGTCTAGTTTGATGAGATGGCTAAGACAATCTGAGGGGGGAAACACTAATCACGAGGATGAAGGCATGGCCTCCCCAAATACTCTGTAATGTTCACACTGGAGTGTTCTGCTGAAGTGCAGCAGTACACAATGAATTGTAAATTGGACCAGTTCATCCTGCCTGATTGGTGCTCGTGCATTCTTCCTGATTGGTGTTGGTGCATCCTGCCTGACTGGTGACAAGAGGACTTGAGCAGCCACATACATCAACTTGAGGGAGTGGAGGAGATTTAGAGAAATGGCCTCCAATAATAAAAGTGTAAGTATCATATTGCCACTGGGGTTGGAGGAACCGACAGAAGAAGGTGTGATAATCAAGTTTGTGCATCCAAGCAACAGCAGCAGGGGGAACACATAGAGGATAGCACTACTGACACCATGGGAGAACATGGAATTTAGGGCCCTCTCCTCCAGAACTGCGGCTGTCCAACAGAACTGTTTATTCAAACAATGTGTTTCAGATTGCACCCAGCAAAGAATAACAATGGAACTGTTAAACAGGGTAGTATAAACAGAAAACAAGCATCATGTTCTGCCCTTACAGATCAAGTAATTGGCCTTTGATACAAACTGAGTGGCTAAACAGAGGGAACTGTGAATGAGCATGTGAAGGGGTTTCAGTAGTCCCAAATGTACTACTTAAGGTGGCAGCTTGGTAAAGGAATATGTAGGGCAGGAGCAAGATTGTGTCAGTGTGAAGGAGCAAGATGGTGTCAGCATGAACCTATGCCGCCTAGCCGCACACGCCGTGCACATTGACCATCGGCTATGCAGACTGACCAGTGATGCCGAACCTGGGAGGGAGCAGGACGCATGTGACCAGTCTCCATTTTTAACTTGGTGGGATTGTTCCGGACGCCGACAACTTTCGCAGGGTGTTTGCTCTCACATTTTTTAAATGCTGGCTGCTCTGCTACTTTGTTGCCTCCGTGCTTGATTCAACTACCTTCAAGCTTGTGCTACGGCCGGTGGGAAGACGGCAGCGGAGCTTGATTATGTCAACCAGGGGAGCTAAAAGCAGAAAAGGCAACAAGATGAAAGCTGCCCAAGCCGCCCAAGCCAGCGCTGTTCTTGGGGACTCTGTGGCAACGGACAATCTATCCAGAAGTTAACAGGAGGCCAAAGTCTTAAAAGGACTACGGGGAGACTCGGGGGTGGAGGAGCTATAAAAGAAGGTGCAGCCTCTCAACTGACTATTGCTAAAATGTTTTCTGGAGTTAAGGCACCATCCCTCACACTAGACATTACATTAGATTCTACACACCCCCTGAGACTGAGCCTGATAGCTCATTACTAGAAATACAAAGGAGCCTGAACCCTAATCAACAGTCTACTACGTCAAAGGAAAAGTGTGCCTCCGAACAACCTGAGGTAATTGCACCTCCACGGGAGCAGCTGAAAGGCACAAATGGGACAGAAGGATTGCTAGACCCTAGTAATTTATCTTCCAATCTAGCCCCCATGGAAGACGCCACCGGAACCATAGCTGATTTAGGAACAGCGGCACCATCAGCTTCTGCTACCCTAGTCTTGGGCTCCGCTCCGATAAAATGCATATCAGAGGCAGGGCCAAAATTCCTAGCAGCCGGCAATACTAACAACATCCTCAGTCTAGAAGCTAATCCTGGCCTCCAAGCTCCTTGGACTCCGGAGCTCAGTGGTGAAAATGTTTACTCTGTATCGGATGGCTCATTGACGACTACAGACGAAGGCAGAACTAGCTCAAGGAATATAACAGCATTGATCCCTCCAAAGACACTGGAACTGTGCAGCGCCAGAAAAAAATAAGAAATAAGACAAAAAGACGCAGCCAGCTCAAATGGGACTACTCAGACTCTCAGATGTCTTATCCCTTCAGCGAGGAAGCAGACCAGACATTGCTCTGGGAAAACTTGAAAACTACACCAGAATCCATGGCAGAATCCTCTCTAGCTTCTATCCTAGCTTCAATCAAGGAATTCCAAGAAAAGGTTCGCTCCGACAATCGCTCAGCCAAAGGGGCCGCCAAAAAACTACAAGGAGGCCAAAGAAAGCTAAACAAAATATGCACCGACATCAGCGATCGTGTCAACATGGTGGAAGGCCACACAGAGAGTCTAGAAACAGAAGTACCTGCCCTAAAAGACCAAAGCTCTGCTCACGATGCATGTCTGACGGATTTTAGGATGAAGATGGAAGAGCAGGAGAACCGACAATGCAGGAACAATCTCCGCCTGCTTGGCATTCCGGAAGGAGTTGAGGGAGACGACCCAAGGCGATATATCGTGAAACTCCTAAGAGAGGCTTTCCCGGATCAATTGAACTGGAACTAAGACAATGAAGTTCAGCGAGAGCATCACTGCCACTTTAACTTAAAACAACGGCGTAATGGCAGCAGTTTACCCGGAGAGCAACCCAGGGCTTTCCTGGTGTTCTCTGGGAACTTTTTTCTTAGGCAGCTAGTCTACGACCAAGCCCAACAAAATTCACAGAAAGTGGCTAATGAGGTAATGTTTTTTGCCAAACCTGATTTTTGCCACTCAACAGTAGATCGGAGATGGCGCATGCGCCAACTAATTGCCTCCTTCCAGCAGCTGGGAGCCCAAGTGTTTTTAATGAACCCTGCCAGATAGAAAGTCATTTTAAAAGGGGCCTCCGGATTTTTTTGTCTGAGATCAAGGCGGGCGAATTGCTGGGGGAAGTTAAGGCAAAAAAGGGGCAGAGGTAAAGGTCAGATAAAACTTATTTGGTTGATAGAAACCCACTAAGCTTAGTAATCGAGTACTAGTCCATTGTAATGCCTCTTCCTCAACTTTTCTGACTCTTTTTGCTACTATCTGTCCTGCTAGGCACATATACAGGGGGCCTTTGGCAGATTAGTTCCTGAACAGGGGAGCTTTCTTTTTTCATTTTTGGGACTTTGGTGTTTTATTTTACTTTTTTCTTTATTGGCTCTGTTCCCTCTCTCTCTTGTGTTTCTTCATGTCTTTTATGTATTGATTAATGCCGAACTTTCCTGGCTGTTCTACAAGACGTGGCCTTGCAGCGAGGAATCATTATTAACAACCATCATTCAGGGTGCTCCTGATTGCTCTATTTCTGGGGGGGGATCGGGAGGGGCGGGAGGATAATTGCACTATGGTGGAGGGACCAATGACACTTGTAACTACTGTATTGGTTAGAATTAGTGTGAAACTATTTTGGAAGTTAAGAGATTCAAAAACGCAAAAAAGAAGGAAAAAGGAAAAGAAAAATGAGAAAGAAAAATGTGTAAATTGAATAAACATGTGGCATTGGCCGAGAAGAAACTCTTGGGGCATCATTGCATGCAGGATAAAATTGTCTGTATAATCAATAATGTGGGGCACATAATTTGCATGTTGGTTAAACTTGATCATTTGAAAAAAAAACATTTTGTATGAATAAGCAAAACACCCTTAGAATTGTATCAGTAAATATTTGCGACCTGAACGATGCCCTGAAAAGAGAGAAGGTGGCTCAGGGCTTGCGCTTACTGGGAGCCGATATAGTTAGCCTCTAGGAAACACATGTAGAGGGATCACAGAAACATATATTGAACTCATTGGGGTACAGGGTCATAGGAGTGTCTACACAGGGTGCACAGATAAGAGGGTTAGGGGTCATGGCACAAAACAGACACCTGCTGAAATCAACCCGGGTGAAATCTTACCCTCTCGGTAGATGGGTTTTAGCAGAATGTCACCTACCTCCCAACTTTAGTTTTACTTTATGCTCCAGCTATGGGAGTAACACTGACGAGCCCGACGTTATTAACTGGATCACAGGAGAACTCACTCGCTGGCCACTTCCAATTGTTATCTGTGGGGACCTCAACATCAATTTACCTAGTAACTGGAAAGCAAATTATCTATGGCCCTATGTAGGTAGAAAGCCAATAGTTTATCAAGCCATATTAAATCTAATACAAACTCATGGGCTTAGCGATGTGTGGGCCAGTTTAAAATCTACTCAGCCGGGATACACTTACTTTTCAGCCCTGCACCTCTCCCTAGCGAGACTAGATTACTTTCTGGTTTCATCATCTCTAGTTCGAGACTGCTCTATAGATAGTACCCCACGATTTATGTCAGACCATAACCCACTCATCTTAAACATCGGGGGTTGGGTACCAGCGGGGAGACCCCAAATTGGAGCTTCGAAAAGCTTTACTCTATGATGATGGATATTGAACGCACATGCAGGGGTGTATCCAAGAGTTTCTCGAGCTAAATATAGGGTCCGCAACAGTTATGATGGTATGGGATGCACTGAAGGGCTTCCGTGGGGAGATCTTATGGTTCTCTATAAGGAAAAACAAGAAAGAAAAGGAACAGATCTCGAAATTGCAAGATAAGATGAAAAAGGCAGAGGAGAAATTATCACTGGCAGTTCAAACGGGGGCTGAAATTGAAGCCGCTCAACTTGAAGTAACAGTCAGCAAGGCCGAAATTAGGTCAATATTTGCAGAGAGGTTGATCGCTAAATGGGCTTCTGCGCAAGAGAAAATCTGTGAATGCAGCGACTGCATTGGCCATCAACTGGCACTCAGAACCAGACAGCAGGTGTCTGCTAGTGAAATACTCTTGATTCAAGTTAATACAGGAGAGACTACGAATGACCCAATTAAGATCTAAAGGGCATTCTGCGAGTTCTATCAGAATCTCTACTCTGAGGAGAACATTGGGCCATCAGATCTGAGAGAGGACGAGATTTCTGAATATCTAGACAAAATCACCTTATCCAAACTTAATGCAGACAATTACGACCAATTAGAGGATCCTCCAACCTGGGACGAAATAGCTAGAGCCTTAGCAAGTTTACCTGATGGGAAAGCGGCTGGCGCCGACTGTATCTCGGTTGAGTTTTATAACATCTTTGCCCCCCAATTAAGTGCTCTTCTCACCTTACTAGCAGTTTCTATTTCCAACGGGGCTTCTCCACCTGCTTCCTGGTCCCGTGATAATATTCCCAAAGAAGGAGAAGTAATCACTTGAAATGGGTTCTTACAGGCCAATTACTCTAATTAACTGTGACTCCAAGATACATGCTAAGATTTTTGCGACTAGACTATCCCTAAGAATAGAACCCCTAGTTTTGAATTGGCAACACAGGTTCATCCCCAAGAAAGGTACTACTGAACACATCCGGCGAACCATCACACTACTTGACGCAGCTCAGATTTCAGGAGACCCGATGTCACTAATTTTGCTTGACACTGTAAAAGCGTTTGACAGGGTCTCCTGGCAATATCTGTGGGGCGTCATGAGAAGGATGTGTTTCAGGACTAAGGCAATCCAAGCCATACAAGCTCTTTATCTTAATCCCACAGCTAATATCTCAATTAATGGGAAACTGACAGAGCAGATTAAAATCTCACTACTCGCCAAGGCTGTCCATGCTTTCCTCTGCTCTTCGCACTATATATAGACCCTCTCATCAAAGCAATAGAAAACAACCAAGCTATTCGTGCGGTGAGCACTAAAATCATGGCCTATGCCAACGACCTGGCCGTAGTGACCTCTGATCCTGAGAATGCAGTTATAGCACTGGAACAAGAGGCACAAGAGTTTGGGAACATTTCGGGGTATGCTCTTAATAAACGTAAAACTCAGATCATCTTAAACAATGAAATTGATTGTGTGGACAGTCTGGTTGTTCAGAAAGCTAAATATCTGGGGGTCACCATTGTCGCAAACACCGACCTGATTGTAGAAGAAAATCTGATCCCGTTGACGGTAGAAACTAAAAGAGCGCTTAACCGGAAAAATAATTTACACTTGACTATCGTGGGGTGGTGTAAATTGCTATATTTCTTCAGGGCTATCCCTCTAGAGATCAGTAAAACAATGTTTCAGAGATTTGAACAGCTCTTCTCTCAATTTATCTGGGCATACTCTGAACTGAGGCAGGCTTTTAAGCTGCTTTCCCTCCCCAGGGAAAGAGGTGGTTGGGCGCTCCCTAACCTAAGACTTTATTATTGGGCTACGGTTTTACAGTATAGCATGGAACTGCCCCAAGAACAATCTTACACTCCAACCACAGGACTTCCGTCTCCCTTTCAACTATTACTTGGGGAAGAGGCCCTGGGATGTCTATGGTGGAAATTAACACTTGGATTCTACAAACGGGTCAGATTTAAGACCTTGATGAGTACATGCAAAGTTTTTTCCAACATTTCACAATGCACAATTCTACAAGACTGCCTTCTTTCTGTATATCACACCTAGCAGAGTTGCTAAATGGGGAACAGGAAAAGGGATGCTCTACCCTAGATGCTCAGAGTTTAGCGCAGATTCGGTACATATGTTCACAACCTGCCCGAAACGTGCTCCTTTTCTTGGTAAAATGCAAGATTTTTTAATGAAAGTCCTCTTTCAAGACATCCAGTTAACTCCCATGATTATCCTGCTAGGGACTCAAGACAAGGTAATCAGAAAGAGAGGAGGAGCACTTTTTTTGTAGCTATGACAATACTACGTATTTGTATAGCTTCGGCTTGGATAGATCCAAACCCTCCACTGTTTTCCCAATGGTTTGCCCGACTAATTACGACTTGCCACCTCGAGAAGGATATCTTTGCTAGGAAGGGTACCCGGGGAAAAAGGAAAGGTCTAGTTACCTGGGAACCTTTAACTGCTTGGCTCAGTCAGACACAATCTTAGGGTCCCTGAAAAGCAAATTCTTCTTTTTCTTTTTCCTTTGTTAGCCAATGATTGTCTATAAGTTTTATCTACCTGGAATGTATGTGATGTTTGACGATACGAAAGCTCTGCCCTATCTGATTTTTGCAAGATCTATGATCGGGACATCACTCTGCCCATGCAGATTATTCTATTCACTAATTATAGCTCATTACTGTTGCTAAAAGTCAGCTTTTCTCATGTGACTATGTTTCAAATTACATACTCTATGGATCAAGTAAGGACATAAATAGAATGTATGTAACAGGCTCTTTTTCACCACGAGCTAACTTTGCTGTTTTTGCACATAGAGTGGGGGGGGGGGTTGAAGGTGGGTTGGGGTGGTTTCCCGATATTTTTTTTCTACCTCTGTATTCGCTTTTGTATTTTCATAATAAAAAAAAGAAATATGTAGGGCAAATCCTATACTCTACCAATATACAAAAGACCCAATGATTTAGTCAGCCATCCTGTTAACGCTTCAAATTTCAATGTAATATAATAGATACATACCGCTCACTTGTATAAACTTGACATCTTCCTCATTGACCCGGTACCTGGGTTTGATAACAATAAATAAAATGTCTGATTGAGGAAATGTGCAGACTTTTCATACACAGATACCAAAGCCGGAACTCAAGCCAGAGGACCATGGTATGCAGTAAAGCAGGAAAGGTCCTTTTCTGTGTTGCAAGTATGGGTGCTTGGAAAATCATATTCTGACTTTTCTGAAACTGTATCAGTAACTTGATGAACATTGGATAACATCTCAAGGGACTTTATTCCTTGAAAAAGAGAAAAGCATTTCACAATTTAATCCTCCAGAAACTGAATTAATTGAAAACAAATTATAAAAATATGGCTAGGCTCCCGATAGGGGAACTAAAAATCGTAAAATGAGTTATTCATTATGATCAATTAAGTCCAACAAACGTGGCTGGCCATAATAGTATATTTTCTTTACAGGGCAGTCCTGATTTTGTTTTAAATTGCAAGATTGACAATGTAATGATGCCTTCTTCTACTCTCTTCCAGTTGCGGCTGGTGTCAGGGCAGAGTTGTGGGGCAGGGGTGGGGCTCAGGGGATGAAGACGATGAATATACTTAAAAAGAAGAAAAATAAGAACTTACCTGCTGTCCGCCACATCGCTGCATAGCCGCATCGCCGCTCTGCTGGTCCTGACTGCAGCAAAGGGTCCCAGACGTCCCTACAGTCCATCCTGATGCTGCTTTCATGCATGAGAGCAGCATCAGGATTGGCCTGAATGTATGCTCCCAGATAGACTGGGAGCCAGTGCCTGCGCTCTCCAACCTAGCAAACACAGCTCGAGTTGGAGACAGCTCAGTGTGCATGTTGGTTTGGCCATCCTAAGACGGCCGGCCCAACAGACATGCGCACTAATCGCAGTGCCCATCACTCCTCTTCCGTGACTGGCCCCGCCCCCGCTACTCGGCACCTAGAAGTTGAAAAATAAAATGATAATAAACCTGTTTTATTAATGTTTTATTTTCCAACTTTTAAGGCAGCTGGCAGTGGTGGCGACTTTCCTTCGCCAAGCTGCTCTCTTTCCATCCATTACAAATGCATGGGTAAACATGGAATTTGCTCCTTCATTAAATACATGAGCTGGAATATTGGTAGCCTCTCCTTCAACCAGGACCAAAAGAAGTTGAAAAGATTACTGAAGCATGAGATATCACGGGCTTGCTAGAAACGTGAGCCACATTAGAAGTATGAATAGTTATTTGTCATTTTCATTGTTCGTAAAAATGTATCTGCAGAGTTGTCTCTTGTGGAGAGTTGGGGGTTTGAAAGCGTGGAATTATTATATTTAAGAATAACAGTACAAACTATTGAAACTAGTTAACGAGTTGATAACCTTAAACCATCACAGAGCAAACCAGTAAGTGCCAACAGGCCTTCTATTACATTGAATCCATTGTCAATGTTCATGGAAAGATAGAACTCACTGTTCTAGCACTGTGTGTCCTGTTGAAATCTTACTGAAAGTGCAGTCCCCAATTCTGAAGAATTCTGATGTATCCTGCAGCTAGAAACATATAGAATTGCAGATAGGTAACAGAGAATAATGGGGATGTTTTGAAAGAGGGTTCTGTGTGACTTCAAATTAACAATAAGAGTGAAGACACCCACCCTCACCACCCTCTCTTCAAATCCTAACCTCCCCCATCCAAATATAAAAAATATAGCTGGCCTTCTGCCCACTTTATGACCCACCTGTTCTAACCCCTTGAACCTTCTTTTTTACAATTTCTTAACAAAAAGCTTCTTGTGATCAAATTTCCTAGATCTTTTGTGAATAGTAACACTTGTACATAATACAAAAACCCATGCAGCAAAGTGTTACCTTATTAGAAACAAATATTGAATGATATCTGTAAAGATGATGAACATGTATTGGGGCATCCTCCCAAAGGTACATTTAGTTGTGAGTAAATCTTCTTGTGAGAATTTACTTTTACACCTTTCAGTAAATGTACTACTTTTGGCTATTTACCATTTGTGAAGGTAGGTTTACGTACACATCTCTATCCCCTGAAACAGGAAGTGGAGACAAATGTATCTGTGTAAGTGTGTTGCAATAAAAAAAGATCCAAGGTAGTAGTAAGTTTCTCCGGCTCAGACCTGGGGTAAGTCCACCAACATTCACACAAAAGTTGATGGGAGGAACACTTTCAAAAAGTCTAACCATTGTCAATCATTCGGGGTAGCCTTCCAAGCCATCCCTTACAAGGCCAAAAACAGCCGTGAGTTGCTTGAGTCCTTTCTGAAGGGACCCCTGTTTGGCAGTTTTGGATGGATTGTTCCAATGAGAAGCAGAATCAATTCTGATTTGTCTCAAGAGAGCCTTTGCCTAAAAAGAAAAAGTGGGTAAAAAACAATGGGTTGGAATGCACTCTGACTGAATTGCCAGTGGTGGGACTATTTGAAAGCATTCCTCTCATCATATTTTCTGTGATTCATATAACACCTTAGGTGGCAAAGGCAAAGGATATGTCCAAATGGGAGTCTCTTTCTCACTGTGCAATATGATACGAGCTACACCTCACTGAAAGCCTAGCAATGCTTAAACTAGTCTGGAATTGCTTGTGTTCCCTACTGGACGGCATCTTGCCTGGCATTTTGGGATGGACTGTTCCCATTAGGAGCAGGGTAATTACTGATTTGCATAATGCTGGACTTTATTTAGAGTGGCACAGTTGAAGAATGACAATGAGTTGGAATATAACGCCAAGTAAGTTGCCAGTGATTAAACTTTTGCTCTAACCACCTTTTGTGTGGTTGATGTCAGTCCAGTGCTACACAGGGTGAACCACTGGTACTACTACAACACCCACCCACAGAAAATAATGTTCAATTAATTGTAATGATTCCAAAATATTTTTGGGGGACTTTTTCAATATATAAATTCAATTAATGTTGAAAAAGTGCATATAATTAAAAAGATTTTCTGATAATGTAATAACCTGCTTTTAATTTAAAAGTAAATGTAACAAAGGTTAAAAAAACAAGAATGAATTTAAAGTAATTCTATATACAACTTTTTTGTAATTAATAATAAATAAATACAGATAGTTTACTTTAAGCAGGGATTTTTTTAATAAGTCTTTAAAAGTTAATTTTAATTTAGTTCAATTTAGAATAATTAAATGAACTACATATTTGAATATTTATTTCAATATGATATTTGCAATGTAAAATTGCTACTAGTAAATTTTCATATGTATTGGAAATATTTCTAAATAAAGTATTTATGTAAATTAATTGTATTTGAATGACGTAAAAACTATTACACATGCTACATTACAATCAACATACTTTTGAAATAAATATCTAATTATTTAAGTATATTGAATTAAATTAACCTTATTTTAAAATATTTATTAAACAAAATCTAACCTAAATTTAAAGGTTGATATTTATTAAGTATGCATTAGATTTACAAATAGTTATGTTTTGAATTATTTTTAATTAATTTAATAATTTTTTAACAAACTTAAATTCATTATTAATTTATAAAAAGTAGTTAAATATTTTAACATAAATAATATTTATTCTTTATACATATTTTTATTAAATTTATATATATATATATATTCACTTAAAAAACCATAGGTTTCACACATGTTATAGTTAGATGGACATTTCCCTCGTAAAAAACCAATGAAATTCCCCCGTTATAGTTAGTGCAGGCAACTATAACTCACGCGACCGCAATCCTCTGCTGATGACGTCAGATATTACATCACTGTATTTAGACACCTATTTACCCATGTCTTCTTCCATTAATCTTTAGCTATACATATATTACAAATATTTATTTTTCAGAAAGACACATATGTAATCAGTGATGTAATATCTGACATCCACGATGCGTTGTGCGTTGTGCGTGCCGTGCGCGCACGGTGCGTGCACCCCACGCTTTTTGATCAAAAAAATAAATGTTTTTTTCACCCTTGGGGGTCCTTCAGTGACCCCCTGACAAAGGCTAGGGGGTCAGGAACTGTCCACCCTGCCAACTTTTCACGTTCTCCACCTTTGTTTTTCACTGCCTCAGACTGCGAGAGACAAAATGGCGGCCGACACTTCCTGATTTCGACCGACTGGAATGTATACTGTCATGTAGCCACCAATCAGAATTACGCTCGCGCACGGCAGCGTGCGCGTATGGTATGCTTACCGTATGCGCACGGTGCGCGCTCATAGATATATATGTACTTTTAACTGAAATATTCTCCAGAACTACAGAACAGATTGACTCCAGATATTCAAAAGGCACATCCCTGACCTGAGGACTACCTCTCTGTCAAATTTCAAGTAATTCTGTTCAGCCGTTCGGGCTGTACCTTGGACTAAAGGTCCCTATGGAAAAATGCATGGGGAAAACGCGTTTTGGGACCCCCCTTTTTTCTCGGCCCCCGCTTGACTAATCACCCCAAGAATTTCAGGGTAGGAGCGGAGCGGAGCGCCCCACCTATTTTGAAAAATTCGCGAGGATTCGTCAACCGGCGCCAAAGTTATTCAAAATAGAATTTTCAGACTTCCTATGGAAACACGGTCCTAACTATAACTATCTACTGGCAGAGTGTGGCAGTACAATGGACCATGTAGGACAGGAGGAAGAGGATAGGGGCATGGCATGTGGACAGGCAGGGTGGAGGTGGCAGGGACAGGTTACAGTCATCTGACAATGCTAGGCAGGTGGGAGGGGAGTGGCAGCTCAACAGAACACTCAGAGTAGATAGGAGTGTCAGGTCCATGGAACATGGTGGGCAAAAAGGATGGAGCAGGGGCATGCACAAAGACATCGGAGGGCAGGGGGAAGGAGAATAGGGGCAGCAAGCTAAGCACAGAGTTTAAGCAGGAGGTCAATGATGGGGCATAGAATTGGGCAATGGTGGGCAGGAGGAGTGGACTGGTACATCATACTAAATTGAGGGCAGTGGCAGCACATCAGACCATGCATGGCAGGATTGAGGAGGCTAGTCTATGGATTCACACAACAGAGGATAGGGAGGAGGGGGATGGGGCAGCAAGCTAACTGTTCAGAGAAGGCGGGTATTAGGAACTTTATTGTTTTTAAAACGTGTGTCTGTGCGAACTACTTAAAATATTAACAAGTATGCAGCATAATCTCACTTTTATTCAGGAAGAAGAGGACGTTTGTGACTGTGACTCCGGGCTCACTTGGCAGAAACACCCCCTGACCCTCCTACCCCTATCGCAAAATGTAATGCCCGTGAAAAGGGTAGGTGAACACAGTGTTATATAGAACATAGTCCTGAGAGCACGATTGAAAATGAAAACTAGATATAGTGTATGGTATAAACTATGCACCAAAAAGTGTGATATAAGATGAACCGGGCGTGAAATATAATATGCAATACATTGTGCGTAATGACAGATTCATTGGAGAGCGTGAGATAGCACAGGCACTAGCGCGTGCTATGCGATATGCGCCTTGGAGTGTAATATGCACAGGGCGGTGTTGTGTAACCTAGCTAGTCTCTAAAGTTGTAATATGAAATATGTGCTGGGGAGTGTAACGTTGCATATGCACTGTGACAAAGATATGGATCCCAGATTGTAATATGTATGGCATAGCACTGTGCGTTATAACATAGGCATCGAGGAAGGCACGTTAGATGGGGCAATATAACCCGTGCGAAGACAAGTGTGGCATGACATATTCACGGGGTGGTGCTACAGTGCACATGGGCTAGAGAGTGTCACAGCATATGCACTAGCTAGTGGAATACAACACAGAGGTGTGTGGCACTCAGCAGGCAATGGTGAGTGTAACACAGCATTGGGCTCTGCCAGGAGTGCGCTGTGACTCTCAAGTGATGTTCGTCCCCTTTCCAGAGAGTAAAATAAAAAGTATTACACATCCGGCAGTGGATGTGTGTTTTATTAACCGTGAGGGGGGTTTCTTGCATAGTTTTGGTCGAATTTTTGTCGAATCCCCTTTGAATGGCTTGGTGTGCATGTGTATTAAATGTGCCCGTCAATAGCTACCCATGTTTGTATAAATAAACGACAAGGGTGTGTACCGGGATTAGGCACGGTAGGGCATCAGACATGTCAGAGCTTCACTAGTGGTGTAAATACATTCCATGTGGATTCATTGTATGCATAGTCGCCTTTTAATGAATATCACGCAAATCGTCATGGTGATAGGTACGTACGGTTTGTCCAGCATGTCCTAGGTGTGTCTATAAATATATTTTTTTTTTAAATAATAAAAAACAGTGGCCGGCCCTGGGGATTGGGGTCAAAAAAATATAATTAGGAGACAGGCCCTGGGGGATTGGGTCATCAGGGCCAATAAATTAGAATAAGAAGGGGAACCACACAGCCCCCCTTCTTAAAAAATTAAAATAAATAAAAGACTGGCATCGTGCCGGAGGCCACGCCCCCTCCTTGCAGCACTCTGCAAACGCGCCCCCTGGCGAGTTGCAAGTTGGGGAATTAATTCCTCTTCAATACTGAGGGTCCCTGAGGGCCAACTAGCCCAACAGGCATCTCCAGTATGCGCCAGGGAGCTGCGCTGCAGACAGGTGTTCTGAGGCCAAGCCCCTTTTTACACCTCTCTGCAACACAGCTCTGTGGCGCTTACTGGAGGTACCTAGTGGTCTAGTTTGACCCTAGGGACCCTTAGGATTCAAGGGGACTTAATCTCTCAACTTAGAACAGCCACAGGGAGCGTTTACACAGTGGTGAAGGGAGGTGACGGGGCCTGAGGTGACGTGTGCAAACACGCACTATGGCACGTTTTAAATTGGGGATATAATTTCCCTTCAAGACTGAGGGCCCCTGGGGGCTAACTAGCCCACCAAGTGCTTCCAGTAAGTGCCACTGAGCTGCATTGCAGAGAGATGGTCCAGGTCGTGCCACTTTTTACACCTCTCTGCAACGCAGCTCTGTGGCACTTACTGGAGGTACCTAGTGGGCTAGTTGGACCCTAGGGACCCTCAGGATTCAAATGAACTTAATCTCCCAACTAAAAACGGACACAGGGTGTGTTTACACAGCGGTGAAGGGAGGGGACGGGGCCTGAGTTAACGTGTGCAAAAACGCCCTGTGGCCTGTTTTAAGAGGTAGTTTTAATCCCCCTGCCCTATTATATACTAGGGGCTTACAAAGGAGGTCATGCTAATCACAGGGGGACCCCAACGCATAATGTTCCCTAGTGTATGTAGGTGTTTTCACTGTATTCTAAGTGTCTTTTAACATAGCACTGGCTCTAGGACTGGTTAGTCAGACTCAGTTACCACCAGTATCCGTCTGAAAAAGTTGAGGGTACAGGATGATTTTGCAACAAGGCTTCTTTCTGCTCTTCTTTTTGTTCTTTCTGCACGTTATCCTTCTTCCTGCACTTTTCTTCATCTTTGAGGACTTCTGTTGCTTCTTTCTGCACTTCTTTTTTTTCTTTCTGTGCATTTTTTCTTCTTTCTTCACATGTCCTATCTCTGTAGGCATAGTTAGAAATTAGCATTTAAAAAACCTTTGAAATTCACAGAACAAACCATAGGTTTCAGGCACGTTATAGTTAGGAATTAGCATTTAAAAAACCTCAGAAATTCACTGAAAAAAACATAGGTTTCAGGGGTGTTATAGTTAGCTGGACTTTTCACTTGTACAAAACCATTGAAATTCCCCCGTTATAGTTAGTTCAGCTAACTATAACTCGCGCGCCCGCAATGCACTGCTGATGACGTCACATATTACATCACTCATGACATGGTCAGTGACATCACTCATGACATCACTGATGACATCTCAAATGACATCACTGATGACATCACTGATGACATCATCCTTGTGATAGCGTGGCAGACCTCCTCTCACCCTAATATAACCTTTGATACACACATTCAAAAATAGAGACTAAAATTTTCAAAACAATAGACATACCAATACCAGTTACAACAACCTCTTCAGTAATTCTAAGATCCACATACACATCCACTCATTCACCAACAGTCCTATACAGTCACTCATACATGTACTCACTCATCATATGTACTCATACACCTATACATCCTGTTACACAATGCCACTCATCCATAGAGTTACTCACACACATAGTCACTCATGCTAATAAAGAATCAAACATACATTTACTTGCATATACAAGTATACACACACCACCACACTTACTTCTACAGAAACTTACACATACTTAGTCTTTTAAACAATCACTTATAGAAACACATACTTATTCATACAGGAACTCTTTCAATCTCTCACTCTCAAATATACTCACTTATATACACCAATAGTCACATATACTAGTTTAAAACATATGTAGTTACTCATAAAGACACTATTGAGACAGTCATTCACTCACTAACACACCAATACACACACTCACCCACCCATACAGTCCTGCACACATGCTGTCTTCAACACATACAAACAGTGAGTCACTCATTCATGCACCTATGCACTACGTAATACCCCCACCGAACCATGCAGACACTCAGACTGATACTCAAAAAACCAACTAATAACCTATATAGACACCCATGTAGCTACTCACCAACCCATGCAGCCACTTATACACAAAGTGAGAGACTGATACAGATATTTACATATTTAAACATTACTCACTAAGCCATGTATTCACTATGATACACTTAATCAGTCAGTTACACAATCAATTTTTCAAAAACAAATCATCCATTTAGACACTTATATACCCATTTATTATTCCATCGACCTTGAGATATACATATATAAAACATATTTAATTTTCAGAAAAACACACATTCACTAGATGAAGTCATCAGTGATATCATCAGTGATGTCATTTGAGATGTCATCAGTGATGTCATGAGTGATATCACTGACCATGTCATGAGTGATGTAATATGTGACGTCATCAGCAGTGCATTGCGGGCGCGCGAGTTATAGTTAGCTGAACTAACTATAACGGGGGAATTTCAATGGTTTTGTACAAGTGAAAAGTCCAGCTAACTATAACACCCCTGAAACCTATGGTTTTTTCAGTGAATATATACATATATTACCTACTGGCGGTCGCCAGTAGGTAGTTATAGTTAGGACCACGTTTCCATAGGAAAACCTCAACATTCTATTTTGAATAACTTTGGCGCCGGTCGACGAATCCTCGCGAATTTCTCAAAATAGGTGGGGCGCTACGCTCCGCTCCTACCCTGAAAGTCTCGGGGGGATCCGTCAAGCGGGGGCTGAGATAAAAGGGGGGTCCCAAAACGCGTTTTTCCCATGCATTTTTCCATAGGACCTTTAGAACGAGCTACAGCCCGAACGGCTGAACAGAATTACTCAAAATTTGGCAGAGAGGTAGTCCCTAGGTCAAGGAAGTGCCTTTTGTAGGTTTGGTGTAAATCTGTTCAGTAGATTCTGAGAAAATAGCCTTTAAATCAATATATATATCTGAGCCCGCTTACGGTACGCTTACCGTACGCTTACGGTAAGCGTACGGTGGCGTGCGCGAGCGCGATTCTGATTGGCTCTTAGATCTTAGTAAACATTTGAATCGGCCGAAACCAGGAAGCGGCGGCCGCCATTTTCTGTGTTTCACTCTGAAAAAAAAAGAGTGAAAACAAGAAAAGGGGGCAATGAGGAGAGTTACAGACCCCCTTACATTTGTGAGGGGGTCAAAGAAGGACTGTAAAGTACAAAACAAACATTTATTGATTTTTAAAAAAAATCACGGGGTACGCGTACGGTAAGCTTACGGTAAGCGTACGGAAGAAACATGGCGTGCGCGAAGGAGATTCTGATTGGCCCATAGATCTTAGTAAACATTCGAATCGGCCGAAACCAGGAAGCGGCGGCCGCCATTTTGTGTGTTTCACTCAGAAAAAAAACAGAGAAAACAAGGAAAGGGGGCAATGAGGAGAGTTACAGACCCCCTAACATTTGTAAGGGGGTCAAAGAAGGACAGAAAAGTACAAAAAAAACATTTATTGATTTTTAAAAAAATCACGGGGTACGCGTACCGTAAGCTTACGGTAAGCGTATGGTAAAAAAAATAAAAATAAATAAATGAAAAGCAGATTTAAGAGTTTGCTCATCATATGTCCTCCATGTGCGCACGGTGCGCGAAGCGCATCGTGCGTTCATGGCCCATCTAGCGTAATGTGGGCACGCGGTGCGCGAAGCGCACCGCGTGCTCACTGTGCGCGCACGGTGCGCGAAGCGCACCGTGCGCGCATGGAACGAACTGCGTTAAGTGGGCGCGCACGCCACAAATGGCGTAAAGTAACTTAGCATTTAAAAAACCGTACAAATTCACTGAAAAAAACATAGGTTTCACACATGTTATAGTTAGCTGGACATTTTACTGATAAAAAACCAATGAAATTCCCCCGTTATAGTTACTGTAGGCAACTATAACTCACGCGACCGTAATCCTCTGCTGATGACATATGTGTCTTTATGAAAAAAAAATATTTGTAATATATGTATAGCTAAAATTTAATGGAAGAAGACATGGGCAAATAAGTGTCTAAATACAGTATTAGCATCAGCAGAGGATTGCGGTCGCGTGAGTTATAGTTGCCTACAGTAACTATAACGGGGGAATTTCATTGGTTTTTTATCAGTAAAATGTCCAGCTAACTATAACATGTGTGAAACCTATGGTTTTTTCAGTGAATATATATATAGATATATCTTTATAACAAAAATACGCCGCACTCAGTAATCCTTTTTCTGGCTAATTTATTCAGTCAGAGCTGGTCTGCTTCACCTACGTCTTTCGGCCATGCAGGGCCTTGCTAATGGTTGGTATATATATATATATATATATATATATATATATATATATACCACTCCCACATCAGCCCATTATGCGACATTGTGGGAATTGTAGTATTAACAATTAATTCTACATCTATTATTGCAATTCTTAACTCCTTTAAATTTTATCATTGCATTTGTGTATCACATTGGTTTTACAAAACAAATGATAAATATTATTTCACAAATTGCAGACTTGATATTGTTTTTGAGTGATGTGGATTTATCCTTATGATTTGTGTTTGTTGAAGTCATACTTATTTTATAATTTTTATCTGCATCTCCAGGTTTCATTTTTTGATGGTGATTATATATATATATTTAAACAGTCTAAATAAGTCCCTGCTTCAATTATTTACTATGGTAGGGTGTTTGAGTGCCAATGGTTGGTTATGTGTGGTGCATATTAACTACTGTTTTGGGTCTTTTTCAGGTGTGATAACTTTAGAAGTGCAGTTTGAGAACAGCAATGGACTTACTCTTTTGTGGGTTGGTGTCTGTCCCTCTCTAAACCCCTCCTTAGCCCTTGCTAAACTGTGCCTTAGTCCTCCCTAAACCCCCCCCTCCCACCTTTAGTAAGAATTATTCTTAATTTTCCTGCTACTTAATAAACATACACATGTGTGGATCTCCCCATAGAAAAGACAGAAAAGGGATAGAGTTAAAATAATACTTTTGTGAATTTCATTTTATAGTAATTAGTACTTCTATAGTACTACTTTACCTACTACAAAATTAAGTTTACAAAACAAAACAGGCCCATTGCCTCTACCAAGAAATGGTGAACGAGTTACAATAGTAGTTTTCCAAATCTGCTAGGACCATCCATGAATAAAGAAAATCTATATGTTGCTATCCAAAATCAGTAAAAATAAATGGGAGAGGAAGGGAAAAGTAAGTAAGGAGCACTCCTACTCCCCTCGGATACTGTAGTCAAATTAACAAAGGAGTGTGCCAAAACAGAAGACAGAAAGCAAGCATGTCGAAAAAACTGTTAGGTTTTTAAGAATATAGAGAAACCCAATAGGTTTCTAAGAAAGCCCTCACTCACCAACCTGGTTGGTGACATGCTTCATCATCGGGCCCCACCAGGAGTGGCCAATCATACAGAGGTGAGAGTGCCCTGGCACAGTATACCATAGGGCCCAAACTGCAACTCATTGACAAGACCCAACCAGACAGAAACATGTCTGGGTTTGCTTGTGTTCCTGATCAGACGGGACATGGCATGACAGTTCAGCTGGGCTGTTCCTACTGGGGTAGGGCCAAGGTTGATCTACATATCATTGTTCCCTGTCTGGATTGTCACAGTGAGAACAAATAGTGTAAATAAAATAGGTGGACTGGAAATGTTACACAGGGTAATTATCAGTGGATGAGATTAATTTAAGCATTTAAACCATAACTTTTTTTGTTTGTTTTTTAATTACAAAGGTAAGCATGTAAAAGAAAAATTATATGGCCAGTTTAAAGACTCTATGAGGAATGACTAAAAGAGACGAAATTGAAAAAACGATATGCAAATAAAGTGAAGTAAAATTAAAGTAAAACAAGTAAAAAAACAACTAAACACCAACTGAAAACTTGAGAAAAGAGGCATAGTGTGGTTAAGCAAAAGGATTAGCGAATGTTGAGGAAACTGGTAACTTCTGACATGGAATGATTATTATTCTCCCTAGACTCCTATAAAACTGTTCTACATTGCTTAGAAACTATGAATGCAAGGCATTAATAGAAAGGTATGTGAATTAAAAAGTAAATCATTAAAAAACAATGTTTCTGGGAACAAAAACGTTAGAAAAGGTCCTACACATTAACCATTAAAAATGGCTGCCACAAAAGAAAAAAGTGAGATGCTCAATGTTACAGAGAGCTGATTGCATGCTTGGGAGGTGCCTGGCTCCTGACTTTAGCCACCATCTTGGAGAGGCTGGCTGTTCGTATTTCCCTCTATGTAGTGCATTCAAAGCACTTTTTTTAGAAATGCACCGCGCACAACCACACGCAACGAATCCCGCACCGCAGCTGGAACAAGGTCACAGAAGACCAACTAATCACCACCCTCGCCTGAAACCCAAAAACTGACCCCACCGACACAGCCGCCCGCGACTTCAGACGCTGGATCGATGACTACGCCAACACTCTCCCCCAATCAAGAAACCCTCAAACAGACGCACTGACAGGAGGGCCATCTGCTTCACCACCGACCTCCAGGCATCCAAGCAGACCTGCTGCAGACTCGAGAAGAAATGGCGCCACAAGCGGACACCGGACAACCACACTGCCCTCATAAACGCACCACCAACTCTTTCAAACCGCCAAAGGACCTTCTTCAAGGAACGCAACAACGCGCACAACAGCAAGGAGCTCTTTAATATCGTGACCTCTGCGCCCTCCCTAGCCACCTTCTTCCACCACACGATCGCAGACATCCATGACAGCTTCAACACCCAGACCCCCCAACAGCCATCGACACCCCACACTCACCGCCCTCCAGCCACACCGGCCTCCTGCTCTCCTGGGACCACGTGAACGACAATGACACCATCAAAATCATGAAGACCATCCGCTCACCGTCCGACTCCAGCCCTCACCACTTCTTCAACAAAGCGAGCTCCATCATAGCCCCCCAACTCCGGACGATCGTCAATAGCTCCTTCGACACCACCACCTTCCCGGAGAGCTGGAAACACGCCGAGATCAACGCCCTACTCAAGAAACCCAAAGCGGACCCAAAGGACCTCAAGAACTTCCAGCCCATCTCCCTGCTCCCGTTCCCGGCGAAAGTCATCGAGAAGATTGTCAACAGGAAACTGACCCACTTCCTCGAGGAGAACAACACCCTGGACTCGTCCCAATCTAGATTTCGCAGCAACCACAGCACCGGTTTTCAAATTAATTCTTTTTATGCTTTCACTTTCTTCATTTAATTTTTATTTTACTTTTCTTTGCAGCAGCTGCAACTCACAAGGGAGATTGTGAGTGCAGCTGGAGTAGTTGGACACCGTTGCATTTTTATTTCCCCTCAACCTTATCTTGCTTCTGCCCTGGTGCTTCAGCACCTGTGGCCATGCACCCTCACACCCTAAATCTCACACCCAGATGCCAGACCACAAAGCCGGACCTCTAGCACTTCCAGACGCGCAGAGCAGACGTGCAGCAGGCACGCCAAAGCACAATAAAGGCAAGCCCCTCTGTGCTCAGATCGCGCACAGGGCCAGCCACTATGTCGGTTTTGGCCCTGACCTTCACCATACAACCAGACTTCACTATTCTAGAGAAGGGGTGTTACAACTTTGTCCCAAGGGCAACATGCGTCCTGGAGCATACAATGACTTCCGGCTGCAAAAGGATTCGCTACGCTGCATGCAATGCGACCATGCCTTTCACTTTCTCCCTTTGCCTTACACTAGATGCGTTGATATCCCTCGAGGTAAGAAGATCGCAGATCTTCTGCGTCCTCATTAAGGCAAGATCCCTCTCAAAAAATGCCTCAATTTTCCGGGACTTCATCGACGCCATCAGATAGACATGGACTTTGTCACAAAAACTTGGGCGGACACCTCCTCTGACCCAGACCTGCTCCAGGCTCTCCCCGAAGGCTTCAAAATCATTAGAAAGGATAGAGTTGGGAAAATGGGGAGGCTTAGCCATAATCATCAGAAATAGTTTCAAACTATGGTTCAAGCCTCTTACAGACAATTCAGAATGTGAGGCTGCGGCCTTTACAATTGTATTAGACAGTCAAAACGCCTTCAATAGTATACTACTCTAGTGTCCTCCAAGAACCAAATCCACCTTCCTTGATAAGAGAGGTCAACTTCTAGAAGCAAAAGCCGGCGAGTTTACTTCTCTATATTCGGAGATTTCAATTTCCATTTGGAAAATGTTTCTGACTATGATACTGAAGCTCACCTTGACCAAATAGCCAGTGTAGGACTTAAACAAGTTGTTAAAGGGTCTACACACTTAGCAGGGCATTGTTTGGATGGAATCTTTTTGAATCACCCCAATTTAGAATGGACTAGATCCCTTCCCTTAATCTGGTTAGATCACAGTGCGATCTTGTTTGAAATCTCTTTGCCATGGAACAAGATAGAGGCAGTACAACTCAATAATGTGCTCACTCATTCTTTTCAGAAAACTCCTTCTGATTTAGATCTTGCAGTGACAAACTACCATTATTGGATTGACTCCGCAAACCAACAGCTGGCCCCACCAGCCAATCGTTGTCACTCCAGGTAATTACCTGGTGCATGTGCGGCAGAGCCGATGGCTGGTTGATCGTATCGCTCTACCTCGAACGGAGCCTAAATGAGGTGGTTCCAGAGCTAAGGCACTTGAAACCAACACAGAGCAGAAGTAATCATAAGATGAGGGTCGGCTGCTTCCATGAACGCAAATGTTGGTGAATTTGGAATGCATGTTCTGCTGTGATCTTTAAAGCATTCCTGCTTCGGAACGTAAAGCAATACGCAAAATGGCAGATTGCGAGTGCTCCCGCACCAGACCTCCGAGCACCCTGGTATGCCACTAAAGTTCTGGGATTGCGACTGCATGGATTCCTACGGTCCTTGTTCTGCGCAGCAAGGTATGTACATTGTGATATCGATTCCTTTGTGGAAGCGGAGCTTTTTCTCCCGAACGCTGCCTGACTTTAAAATGGTGGTTCGGGCGCGCTGTGAATAATCAACCTCATTGACGCCCGCAACTGCATAGCGTATCTTTTCTTTTTTGATAGCTGGAACCCCATCTGGCTTACAGCTATTATTGGGGTGTCGTTACTCCGCCCTTTATGTATGGGTTGACCCAGACTTGGTTGATGCCTGACACTGTGATGGCGGCGCTTGTTATCATGCGCTGATCGTTATTCTGATGGAACTATGCAATGCAAGGAAAGGGGGTCACAAGAATCCTGCTGAGCGTCCTGGATGCAAGCAATGTGAGGATCCTAAAAACTGTGTTTCTTGGTCTGTTTTGCGGTTGTCCGTGGATCCTAATATCTTTGCTTCGTGCTTCAAATTGTGGCTACAAATCGATGTAAGACAGCACCAAGTATGCTACATGGTGCAATCTGGGAGTGATAGCACAAACTCTCAGGTCAGCACCTGGTTCTAAAACGAGATCTCGTTATCAACCATCAGTCCCTATAGCCTGTGTCGGGGTAACATCTGCTGCCTTGGGATTGAGTCAGCACTCATTTCTGCAAGGAAGCTACCGATACACAGGACTTTCTATGAATGCTCCCCAAGGTCAGGTCTGTAATGAGGGGCATGAGGGCCACCATGATTTTTTGGCAAGCAAGTTTTTAAGCCCTCCCAGTTGCTACCTGTTAATCCCTTGCCTGACCCCAAGATGGCTGCCACAATATTCCCTACCACGTCGTGCTACTCCTCTGAGAAAAAAATGGACTTAGACCAGACCTCGGACACATCCCCCATTCGGCCCACCCTTCAGGATACCAAATCTTGAACCTGTCTCTGACCGTGGTGACCTAGCTTTTTGGCCGATGCCCAGTGGAGCTACTCGATAGCTATAGAGGAGATGGGCTGTGGGCTACCCCTTCGACCGTCACCTACCCAGCCGGACATTGGGCAGACCTTACTTCATCTCTCCATCGTACTCTCCCTCCTACTCCTTTACTCTAGCCACTTTCTCCTTTACGCTCCATTTATCCCTCCTCTTTGCTCTCTAATTGTTTTCTCATTGAGACCTAGCCACTTGACTGATGCCCGGTGGAGCTACCTGATAGCTATAGAGGAGATAGGCTGTGGACTTCCCCCTCGGCCGTCACCTACCCAGCCTGACTTTGAGCAGACTTCCCTTCGTCTCTCCATCCAAACTATCTCCATCCTTTCTCCCTCCTACACCTTTACCCCACCCCCTTTCCCTTCAATGCTCCAGTTATTTTGTCTTCCATTGCTCTTGAAATGTTTTTCTTTTAACTGATGTAATTTGTACCTGATGTAATTCTTGAATTTTGTGGATCTTTATGTAAAGCGCTCTGATACCTCTGGGTCTAGCCAGCGCTATATAAAACTCAAATAAATAAATACGATCGGAACCCTAGTTTAATAACTCACTGAGAGCTCAAAAACAAATCTATTGTAGCTTGAAAGAAAATGGAGATTAAATGCAACCCTCAGACAAAGACAGAGTACAGATTAGCCAATCAAGTCTCCAAAAAATGTTATCTTGAAGGAAAGACATCTTACGACAAAGAAAATATTGAAGCAGCCAACGGCTTTTCAAAAGCATTATTCTCTACTATTAAAAAACTTTTGTGGCTTCTAGATCCTCAAGATCCCGAAGCAAGTCAACAATTCTGTGACGCTTTAGCCTTCTCCTTTCAGAAAAAGGTTGAACTGGTCTATGATGCCTTTTTGCCCCAGTATAATCGTCTGATCCAGTCTTCTCCTCATTCTAATCACAGATCTCTTTTACTACCCACATATGGAAATCCGACAACACCAACGCTTTAATCATTTCCTACTTTAACTCTAGATTTGATGATTCTAAAAATAATCCCAACAGTCAAGTCAGGATCCCCCATGGACCCTTGTCCACCGAGAATTCTTCACTTATCCCCAGAGATCGTTGCAACATCCCTTCCGCCTATTTTGTATCTTATGCTTACTTCAGGACACTTCCCCATCGAATGGAAAAAAGTATCTATAGTACCACTTTTAAAGAAATCCAACTTACATGCTAACGACCCCCTGAACAACAGGAAAATCTCACAATTGCTGTTCCCTGCCAAAATATTTGAAAAGATTATCAATCAAGAATTATCCACCTTTATCATTGAAAATGGCATCCTCGATTCATCGCAATATGGATTTCAGGCCCATCACAGCAAAGAACAGGCCTTGATTATGGCAACGGCAGCTTAGCCAAACACCAGACAGCGGGGGGAGTGCAGACCTGATCCTATTAGATCTGCCAGCGGCTTTTGACACAGTCAACCACGATGTGCTGGTGGACCGTTTATCATCGTTTGAGACCAGAGACAAACCGCTCTCCCGTTTAAACTCTTTTCTGTCTAATCGGTTCCAAGTGATGGCACTTGGAGATTTTGGGCCCGATTCACAGAACTAACTTAAGACAAAATCCTAAACTTACTACTTTTGATATTCACAGAAGTTAGGATTTTGTCTTAAGACAAACTTAAGACAGATTTAAGTTAGGATTTTGTCTTACGTCTATCTTAAGTCTGTCTTAAGTCTGTCTTAAGTTTGTCTTAAGTTTGTCTTAAGTCTGTCTTAAGTCTGTCTTAAGTTTGTCTTAAGACAAACTTAAGACAAAATCCTAACTTCTGTGAATACCAAAGTAGTAAATTTAGGATTTTGTCTTAAGTTAGTTCTGTGAATCAGCCCCTTTGTTTCCCCTCCCTTTTCTCTTCCTTGTAGAGTACCTCAGGGCTCATCTTTGAGCTCTACCCTATTTAATCTGTATGTCACTCTCTTGGCCAAACTAATTAAAAGTTGTGGCTTTACCCTGGTGTCATATGTGGATGACACGCAGATTATTGTGTCAATCAACAGTGCACCTGCTGCAACTGCATTCTGATTTCAGGGCAATATGGGCCATATAGGAATTTGGATGCAAGACAACTGTCCTAAATTAAATTAATCTAAGACTGAAGTCATTCTCTTTGGGTATTCATCTTTAGTCTGGGCAGACAATTGGCGGCCCACTCAAATGGGACCTTTGCCGGTCCCTTCAAATAAAGTGTAAAATCTTGGTGTTTTCTTTGACACTAATTAATAATTAGAAACCCAGATTAATCACAAAACATCCGCCTGTTTTTTCTTTCTTAAAGTCTTGAAGAAGGTGCTTCCTTTTATCCTGTTCGAGTTGAGGATAACAGTGGTCACTGCACTTATAGCGTCCAGGGTTGTCTACTGTAATGCACTATCCACCAGTGTGAACAAGCGCAGCATTTGTAAGCTCCAGGCAGCACAGAATGCAGCAGCCAGAGTCCTGTTAGGGCTCTCATGCTTTGATTCAGCTTCTAAGGCTCTTACACAATGGCACTGGCTGCCGATCGCAAAGCGCCTTCAGTTTAAAGCCTTATGCATAACTTTTAAAGCTATGCATGGTCTTGGTCCGTTGCAATTGTCACAACATTTTAAGCCATACATCTCGGCCAGAACACTTACGTGTTCAGACTGTGGCAATCGGATCATTCCCAGAGTGCATAAAGTAAAGTGAGGAGGCAATAGCTTCACCCATATAACTACTAAACTCTGGAATTCCTTGCAAACAATACTGAAAAAAGAAAAAAAAACAATGTGCTTAAATTTAGGAAAGGGCTGAAAACTTATTTGTTTAAATGGTGAGTCCAATGTAACATTTTTAAATCCCCTAGTCTGAAGCAGCGCCCAGACACCCTCGGGTATTTGTAGTACTATATAAATATTTCATTCATTCATGTGAATAAAGGAAGTTCGAGGCAGGCCACGGGTTGCAGTAGAATTGCACGGAAAGGCACTTTCATGAACAGGCAACCAGCTGAGAGTGGAGAGGACAGAGTAAACAGACTGATGCTGATGAGATACATGTTTGCCTTTCACAAGGAATGCAGCCTCCCCAACAACTGATAATTATAGTGTTTGACCGAAAACAAGTATGCAGTGCACTTATTCGCCCTAAGGAAATCTAGACGTAAGTTATTCTACTCCATGCTCTTGCATGCATAGTGGACAGAAGCAGATTTTAGGGAGTTAGGTTTTTAGATGACATTTTAACCACGGTCGAAATGTTCATTTTATTTTGGTTGTTTGCAACATGCATTTGTGCTGTTTTGACCATATTCTGACTGGTTACTTTAGATGTACTAAGCAATAGGGTGCACCTGCTGAAACAAACAGTGCCATTTTCTTAGCGCAGTGTATGTGTGTGTTTTTTTGAAGATAACAAAAAAGGTTTGTTTCTAATCACTACAGTGTCCATGGAGCCCTGTTTAGGGGCTGTTAGTAACCCAAAAGCACCACTTCAATTATGTATTGGGTGTAGTTCTGTGAGGCTACAAAAACCTGTCTTTCACATTTAAGCATTTTTGCATTGAACTAACTTCACTTGTGTCAACCTTGTAAAGCTGAGTTGAAGACTCAGTTTCCATAACAGAGGAATCAGACATCATGCAGTTGTGTTGTGTGTCATTGTTGGCATTTATATTTGTTTTGTACTCTAGTATTTATATAGCTCTAGGTAATGGAGACCACAATTCAAAGTCCACCATAAACTTGTGGAATCAGACATTAGCTACAGTTGTGTCATGTGCCATTGTGGGTTTTTAGCTTTGTATTTGTTTTTTGATATTTATAGAGAGCACCATTGAATTTCTTGGCGTTGGTAAATTGTCCACAGTAGGTAGCAAAAATTAATAGAGCAGTTAGCAGAAACCAGTTTAGGTTGAAAAGATATTTTAGGTGCTTTCCCAATTTATATCAGAGAAGAGAGAAATCTCAATTTATAAGGGCGGGTATTTCAAATTGTTGCTGCTGCTACAGAGAAAGTCATGTTGCCGTATGGCTGTATGAACTCATTGTATTTCAAGAAGACCTTAATGTCTTAACGGTTTATATCAGGTAAATTGCTTGGACAGGAATTCTGTTTTTTGTATGGATAATTTCACACATGATGATCAAAGCCTTGAATGCAATACTTTTATGGACTGGGAGGCAATGTTATTTTCTGTACTTGTATGGTCAGTTTCTTAGGAGCATCTACTAGGGCTGCATTACCATAATCAAAGTGAGATAAATAAAAGTCATTTATCACAAGGATGGTTGATGATAGATCTACAACTGTTATCATTTCTATAAACCGTTTTAGATGGAAAAAATACAGGTTTTAGCTGTATAAGAGGCATGAGAATTTAAACTCAAATTGGTATCAATGTAGGTGCCCAGGTTTTGTACCTTGTAGGCAGCATTGGGAGGGGACTGATTATACCACCCAGGGAAAATCTTCCAATTGTGTTTTTGGCAAAGTTTAAAGAACTTTGGCATTGTCCTGGTTCATTTTAAGATGGTTAACATGCATTAACCAACGGGAGGTCACAGACTGCCAAACAACATGGATCTTGCTTGTAGACTGAAATAGAAAGAATGAGGGTGACTGAAAATGAGATGAGTATCATTTTCATATATGTAATTGTAGTTGTAATTGCATTTATATAGCGCTTACTACCCCTGACGAGGCGTCAAAGTGCTCTCAGCGAGTGGCACGCTACTCCGGAACCCATTAAAGATTAGTGGTCAATTAGTATAGTGAAAATATGAAAGTAATTTGAGCAGTGGAAATGTTAGTCAGTAATTTGGATTGAGAAGGATAGTGGAGGGATAGAAGAGGGAAAAAAGGTTTGCATTTATATATCGCTTGCTACCCTTGATGGGGTGTTTGAGCACTTTTTTGGCGAGTAGCACTCTACTCTGGAACCCATACAGTGTTAGTGGTGAACTAGTACAATGAAATATGAAAGCAATTTGAGTGGTGAATATGTTAGTCGGTTATTTGGATTGAGAAGGATAGCGAAGGGGTAGAAGAGGTAGAAAGGTTTGCATTTATATAGCACTTGCTACCCTTGATGGGGTGTTAAAGCACTTTTTTGGTGAGTAGCACGCTACTCTGGAACCCCTAAAGGGTATGTGGTGAATTGGTAGAATTTAATAGTATCGTGAAATATAAATTAGTTTGAGTGGTGGACATGTTAGTATGTTATTCGGATTGAAAGTATAGTGGAGATAGAAGGGAAGGATATAGAGGTTTTTTTTATTTACTTTTTATTTTAGAGCTCAGAGCAGTAGGAGGAGGCTAGGGATGAGTAAATGGGAAGTGGAGGGGGATGTGTAAAAGGGAGGTGGAGGGGGAAGAGTCAGAGGAAGGGTTAAGAAATGCTTGTTTTGGGGGTTCAGAATAGTAAAAATAGGTATGAGATGATGCAGGTAGGGGTGGAGTAGGGAAGAGTCTCAAAAGGGTTATTTTTGGGATCATAGTAGTGATATGGGTTTTCGGATGAGTAAGAAAATGGAGGTAATGGATATATTGATAGTGGTATATGGTGAGAAATAAGGTAGTGAATTGGAAAGAGTAGTAGAAAGAGGTTTGAGATGACTGAGAGAGTTGAGCTGGTGGATATATTGAGAGTGGTACAGGGTGAAAAATAGGGTAGTGCATTGGATATGCTGAATTGGAAGTAAAATAATAAATAAGTGTTAGACCTGGCACCATTGGTATGGGTCTCCCCTGCATTTTTTGCTTTTGCCTCCTGTGTTTTTGCTGTGTGTTGGACTTCGCTTTGCTGGTCTAGATGATTTGGTTACTTTGCCACTGCTGTTCAGTGCCAAAGTGCAAGTGCTCCCTTTGTAAATTACTGTTATGGATTGGTGTTTCCATGATTGGCTATTTGATTCGCTAGTCAGTCCCTAGTGCACCGTGTGCGCCCAGGGCCTTTAAATCGAATGCTGCTGGTGGGCTTGCAGCACTGATTGTGCCACCCCCAAAAGCAGCCTGTAAATGTAACTCTGGCCTGCCAATGGAGAGCCTCTGTGCAGTCTGGTACTGCCACGTCGAGTTGGCAAGTGCACCCACTTGCCAGGCCCTAACCTTCCCTTTCCTTACATATCAGTCACCCCTAAGGTAGGCCCAAGGTACCCCTTACCCTGACTAGAAGCAATGGTCCCTATTTGGACAAAGGTACCTACCTCTGCCACCAACTAGAGACCCCCATTGCTAGCATTGGTTGTCAGCTGTGAGAATCTTGGACTTGCATTTGTGATATACATACAGTGATTGGTTTACACTTCTATCATTGTGCAGACCAATACAAGACCACATACTTTTACTGAACTTTTTCCCTTGGATTGTTTTTCTGCAAATTAAAGAACAGCCGATGTTGTCATCATGACCAAGCCAGCATCCATTGCATCCATTGATATTGAATTTGAGGAAGATAGGACAGAAACCTACACTGTGTCTCAACTGAAAGCTATCTGCAAGAAATTAAAAGTCTCTGTGAAAAGCCTCACCAGGAAGGGTGAATACCAAAAGGCGCCGAAGGCCTGGTTGGAATCCAGAAATTCCAGTAGGCAGGATAACGAGCCTCTGGTGGAGGCAGAAAATGTGGATGAGCAACAGGAGGTGCAATTGAATCTACCAGGAGGGATGGTCCCTTCCATGGATGGCAGCAGTGTTTCTCAAAGGGACATGTCTCCAGAGGAGTTGGAGGATCACATAGAGCGAGATTGGGTGCATGAGAGATAGCTTGCTAAGCTAAGGCTGGGTAAGGAGGGTGACATAGAAAATAAGAAGTTGGAGTTGGAAAGCAGAAATTGGCCATGGAGGAAAAGAGGATGCTTTTAGAGCATGAGAGAGGGTTGGGGGAGTTGGATCTGAAAGCAACGAGTTTCTAGAGCAATCCCTCTAGTGGCAGCACCCCATCAATGCCTGGGGAAGGAAAGGTATACCTTCCCAAATATGTTATTAAGGATTTTATGAAGCACAAGGACATTGGTCAGTGGTTCAAGGCCTATGAAGTAGTAATGAGGTCCCACTGGGCAGCTTTGTCAGCGAAGGGAGGGAAACCTTGCTGAACCTGCCCACTGAGGATCAGATGTCCTATGCCCCCAGGAAGGAAGTCTTGATAGGCAGGTAAGGGTTGATCCCAGAGCTTTATAGGCAGACATTTAGAAACTGTAGGAAGCTGGAGTCAAGTACCTGGGTGGAGTATGCGTCCTACTTTTGCAGAGCACTGGATGGTTGGGTGAAGGCTGAAGGGTAGCAAAGTGAATGATTTGCAGGGGCTCTATGATTTGGTTGCATGGGATCACTTGTCAGAATTGTTTTTCCAGAGCTATGCCAGCACTTCATTGACAGTAAGCTGACTGATCCCAGGAAACTTACTGTGAAACTGTACCACGGGGTCAGCACCAGGGTCCAGAAAGGTTGTGTGGGAGACTCCACCAAAGGTGGGCAGGGTGTCCCCAGCAGAAGAGTGGGGGTTAAGGGTAAACAGAAAGAGTTCCAGAAACAGCCCCAAAGTAATGCCCAAGGGAACCAAGGTAAGGGTTCCCAGCCTCCCACTGAGAAGAAGCCATTAATCTGAACAGGTAAGCCCATTCAGAGGGGTCCCAAGACCTGTTTTAGTTGTGGTCAGTTGGGCCACTTCCAGGGGCATCCTAAGTGTCCCAAACCAGTTACCACCGCACCCACTGGTGCACCACCTCCGCAGATGCCTAGTGTAGCCTTGGGAGAGGAGTCAGTGCCCAAGATGGGTGGGGTCCCACAGAGAAGTCCCTGGTCTCTTTAGGAGACAGTGAGATGGTCCCAAGAACTCATCTGCCTGATAATACAAAGAAGTACAGGCAATGGGTGACCATCAATGGCCATAGTGTGGAGGCTATGAGAGACACCGGAGTCAGTGTGACAGCTGTCAGTTGTCGGCTGGTGTCTGAAGAACAGGTGGTCCCCAAAGCATTCTACCCAGTAGTTGCAGCTGACAATTCAGAGTGATCTGCAATTGGCACAGGTTCCTTTGAGTGGGGGTTTGTCTCAGGTACCTTGTAGGTAGCTGTGAGGCCAGCCATGCCTGTTGACTGTCTGCTAGGCAATGATTTGGAGAGCTCCCCTTGGGCGAAGATGGAGCGGAGGTCACATTTGGAGATGTTAGGTCTGCCTGAGTGGGCATGCGTGACCACTCGGTCAATGGCAGCCAGTAAGAGCATTCAAGAAGATCAGGAACCTGAAAAGTAGCCCAGGTGCTTGCCAGAAAGAGGAGAGACAGGGGGTGTGGGAAACCGCCCCCCGAAGTTCCCACGGTCCAGGAGGAGGCAAAACTTGAGGGGGAGGCCTTGGAGCCGACAGGGGAACAAGTGGCTGAACTCGGGGACGTGCCTGAGCTGACCCATTGGCAGCAGGAAGGAGGCCCCTCCATGGAGGAATTCTGCCAGGAGCAGCAGACGTGCCCTTCTCTTATTGGTTTGCAGCAGCAGGCTGCAAACCAGGCAGCACGTGATCAGTCCAGATCATATTGGTTATACTGGGAGAATGGTCTCCTGTATAGCTAGCTTAAGGTTGCTAAGCTTGGGTCAGCACGTGTGCTGATGGTACCCAAATGCTTCAGAGCCTTCCTACTGGGTCTGGCTCATGATTGTCCTTTGGCAGGACTTTTTGGACAAGACAAGACATTTGAAAGGCATGTCACCCACTTTTACTGGCCCCAGATGCGCAAGCACTCTGATACTCATTGTATATCTTTCCAGACTTGCCAGGCAAGTGGTAAGAGTGGGAGGAAGTGGGAGGCTCTGCTCTAACCTTTCCCTGTGGTCAGCACCCACTTTGAGAGGGTGGGTATTGACATTGTGGGGCCTCTGGATCCCAAGACTGCCATGGGCAACAGGTGCATCCTGGTCTTGGTGGACCATGCCACCCTGTACCAGAAGCCATCCCTCTCTGGACTGTGGAGGCCCGGTGGTGGGTCATGCGCTGATGGGTATTTTCTCATGTGTGTGGTTCCCCATAGAGGTGGTTTCTGACCGTGGTGCCAACTTCATATCCAAGTATATGAAGTCCCTGTGGCAGGAGTGCAGTGTTACATACAAGTTTACAACTCCTTACCACCCCCAAGGCAATGGACTGGTTGAGAGATTCAACAGGGCCCTGAAGGGCATGATTATGGGTTTTGGTGAATCCATGAGGCGTAAGTGAGATGTCCTCTTACCATGCCTTCTGTTTGCTTACAAAGAGGTACTACAGAAGGCTTTAGGGTTCAGTTCCTTTGAGCTACTGTATGGCCACCCTGAAAGAGGACTTCTGAGTCTGGTGAAAAAGGGCTTGGAGAAAGTTCCCAGTAAACCTCCTCAGGATATATATAGCTAAATGCTGGCCAGACTAAGTGCTTCAGGCAACTCGCTCAGGCGAACCTGGAAGCCAGCCAGGAGGAGAAGAAACGTTGATATGATCAGAATGCCACTCTGATCGAGTTTCAGCCTGACAGAAAGTAAGGGTCATGGCCCAAGTGGAGCCTTGTGTGCTCCAGGATAAGTGGACTGGACCATTTGAGGTGGTGGAGTGCAAGAGTAACATCACCTACTTGATGGACTTGATGTCTCCTAGTTACCCTTTGCGGGTCCTGCATTTGAACCGCCTGAAGCCCCACTTGGAGAGGTCCAAAGTTTGCATGCACCTAGCTACAGATGCTGGAATGGAAGAGGAGACTGAGCCTCTTCCTGACCTCCGAGCACAATGGGTCAGTGGACGGTGTATCACTCTCCCCCTCCCTGATTCCTGAACAACAGAGTGACTGTCGCCAACGGCTGGGACAGTTTGCTGCTCTGTTCTCCCTGACCCCTGGTATTAGTGAGTGGTGTGTACATGATGTTGACACTGGGGGCATTCCTCTTGTAAAGCACAACATTTACAGAGTGACTGACAGGGTCAAGGCTTTCATCAAGGAGGAGGTCTCCAAGATGCTAGAGCTAGGGGTGAATGAACCCTCCAACAACCCTTGGGCCAGCCCAGTGGTCTTGGTACCAAAGGCTGCCACACCCAGTGCAACACTAAAACTCCGGTTCTGTGTGGACTACCGAGGGCTCAATTCGGTCACTAGGACTGGTGCACACTCCATCCCCAGAGCTGATGAGCTCATCGATCGGTTGGAAGCTGCCCGGTACCTCAGCATGTTTGACTTAACGTCTTAACATCTGGGTACTGGCAGATTGCCTGAAATGATGGGGCAATGGAGGGGTCAGAATTCTCCACACCAAAGGGTCACTACCAATTCCGGGTGATGCCCTTTGGGTTCAAGAATGCCTCTGCCAACTTTCAGAGGTCGGTCAACCACGTGTTGGCTGGATTGGAGGATTTCAGTGCCGCCTACCTACCTGGATGACATCGCAGTGTTCAGTGCCACTTGGGAGGAACATCTGCACCAACTCTGGGAAGTGTTGAAGGCTCTGCAGAGGGCAAGCCTCATGATCAAGGCGAGTAAGTGCCAGATCAGGGAGGGTTCTGTGGTGTACTTGGGACACCAGGTAGGGAGCGGCCATGTGGCGCCCCTACAGTTTAAGATTGACGCATTCTTACTTGGGAACCTCCCAAGACTCAGACAGAGGTGAGTGCCTTTTTAGGACTCACAGGATATTACAGGAGATTTGTCAAGGGATATGGCACCATTGTATCTCCCTTTACAGAGCTGACTTCCAGGAAGCAGCCCAAGAATGTGAATTGGACTGATGTTACCAGAAGGATTTTGATGCCCTGAAATCTGCCATGAGCACGGTGCCCGTGCTTCAGGCGCCTGACTTTCCCAAGGGAATTCATTGTGCAGACAGCTGCTTCAGAGCATGGTGTGGGGTCTGTGTTCTTACAGCTGAATGAAGAGGGCCTAGACCAACCTGTAGCCTTCATTAGTAGGAGGTTACTTCCACAGGAAAAGAGGTGGAGTGTGATTGAGCGTGAGGCATTTGCTGTGGTCTGGGCTTTGAAGAAGCTCTGGTCATACTTGTTTTGGACTCACTTCCGGGTTCAGACAGACCATAGGCCCCTCAGATGGTTGATGCAGATGAGGGGTGAGAATCCAAAGCTGTTGAGGTGGTCCATATCCCTACAGGAGAGGGACTTTACGGTGGGACACCGCCCTGGTACAGAACACGCCAATGCTGATGGTCTGCCTTAGTGAAGAGAACTCCCAAGAGGGTGTGTAGTTCTCCCCACATTTGAGCTGGAGGGCACACGTGTTAGACCTGGCACCATTGGGGTGGGTCTCCCCTGCATTTTTTGCTTCTGCCTCCTGTGTTTTTGCTGTGTGTTGGACTTTGTTTTGCTGGGCCAGATGCTTTGGGCACTGTGCCACTGCTGTTCAGTACCAAAGTGCAAGTGCTCCTTTTGTAAATTACTGTTATGGATTGGTGTTTCCATGATTGGCTATTTGATTTGCTATTCAGTCCCTAGTACAGTGCACCGTGTGTGCCTAGGGCCTGTACATCAAATGCTGCTGGTGGGTTTGCAGCACTGATTGCGCTACCCCCAGAAGTAGTCTATAAATTGCATAGACTGTATGCAGTCTGGTACTGCCATGTCGACTTGGCAAGTGCATCCACTCGCCAGGGCCTAACCTTCCCTTTCCTGACATATCAGTCAACCCTAAGGTAGGCCCTTACCCTGACTAGAAGCAAGGGTCCCTATTTGGACAAATGTACCTACCTCTGCCAACTAGAGACCCTCATTTCTAACAATAAGTAAATGTAATAAATATATAGATCTAAAAGTAAAAAATATATGGATCCATAAGTACATGGAAGGTATATAGATGCATAAAGGAAGGTAGTATATATAGATTAAAGATGCATTAAATAGACTCCGGCTTTCAAGTGTCGTACTTTAAATTAGTTTAACTTATATATATATATATATATATATATATATATATATATATATATATATATATATATTACCTACTGGCAGTCGCCAGTAGGTAGTTATAGTTAGGACCTATTTTCCATTGGAAATCTGCAACATTCTATTTGGAATAACATTGGCGCCGATTGATGAATCGTCGCGAAATTTTCCAAACTTTTGGCCCTCTCTAGTCCGCTCCTATCCTGAAAATTTCATGGTGATTCGTCAAGCGGGGGTCGAGAAAAAAGGGGGGTCCCAAAACGTGTTTTCCCCATGCATTTTCCCATAGGACCTGTTGACGCAGCTACAGCCCGAACTGCTGAACGGAATTACACCAAATTTGGCAAAGAGGTAGTCCTCAGTTCAGACTCGTGCCTTTTGCGTAAATGGTGTAAATCCGTTCAGTAGTTCCCAAGAAAATTAGAGTTAAAAAGATAGATATATCTGGGCGGAGCCTAACCACACATCTCATCGTGAGATCTGATTGGCTGTCAGTACTTCATCCAAGAAGTGTTGGCAGCCATTTTAGGACCAATATACATGATAGCACCTCATTAAAAAGCATTGCAGTTAATAGAAGGTTTTAAGACTTTAGTTACATTATAAATCATTTGTTGATTTTACCATACTCATTTTAGGAATTGTGGTGTGTTCTAAGGTGATTTTACTATGTGAAAAAGCCTTCTGCTGTGATATCATGAATCATGTTTGAGAGAAAACTATTTTCTCATGCTTTTCCCAAAGAGGTTTGGAAGGTGTCCTATAAGCTAAACTGAGAGCATATTTTCTGTAAATTCACATTATCTTTCTCAGTCATGTGAGAATGAAGTCTGACATTCTCAGTAAAACATGTACATCCAACAAGGGCAGAGACTGTCAGTTGATTCCTTTGTGTTCTACTGCAGCTTCCTAGAGTGTTCTAAAGAACAACTAGAGGGCTAACAGTCTTACTTATGACAAAAGTATGGCACACCTGAAGCCATCTTGATTGGTTTGGGTTCATTTTGCCATAGAAATTATGATTAGTGCTGCAGAAAGAAAAATTAGGGCACATTTTGACTTCTCAAATCCTCTTCTATTTCATAAAAAAATTCTGACATGCAGACTGAAACATGCACTTTGAATACCAGCAGCAGACTTCCCTGGTGAGCAGTAGCTTTACTACAGTGATCTAATGAGCAACTAGAGTGCTAACGTTCAGAATTTATGGCAAATGTGTGACACATCTGAATGCCTTCTTGATGGAACCAAAATAAAAAACTGAAAGTATTTCCTACTGAGGAGACTGCAGTAAATGAGGAAATTAGGAAACTTCATAACAAATAAATCTCCCAAGATGGCCACCAGAGACAAAAGAGCCAAAATATAGCCCAAATATCACCCAGATGTAGCCCAAGTATAGCCCAATGACAGAATGTCCCAGAGTGTTCTTAAGAACAACTAGAGCGCTTACTGTCTTACTTATGACAAAAGTATGGCACACCTGAAGCCATCTTGATTGGAATAAACTGGTAACACTTAAAACATTTAATTTCAAAAGGAACACAATGAGGGGGTTCTTTTTGCCATAGAAATTATGAATACCTTCTTGATGGAATCAAAGTAAAAAACTGAAAGCATTTCCTACTGAGGAGACTGTAGTAAATGAGGAAATTAGGAAACTTCATAACAAATAAATCTCCCAAGATGGCCACCAGAGACAAAAGAACCCAAATGCAGCACAAATATCACCCAGATGTAGCCCACATGTAGCCCAATGACAGAAGTGTGCAAAACACTTATTTTTTGTATATTTGCAGTTTTATATAGTGCAGACTTGTCAGGTATTGGAGTGCTTTACATGAGCATTGGTTACATCACACAAGATCAAATTCATTTTCGTTGTAGACATGGGGAGATTAAGTGATTTAACCAGAATCACAGAATGTTGAGCTGAAGCAGAAGCTCCAACCTGGTTCCCCAGTTGCAAAGTCTGCAGCTCTGGAAGTAACATCACATCCTCTCCCCTAGGTGCAACATTTAATCAAGTGGTCAACTGGATAAAAAAACATAAAGATTACAAATAATTTAAAAGTTCTCTGTCGCTATTTGAAAACTCCGAAAATATGTCCTCATTTTAGTTTTTTAGAGCACTAACCATAATTTCGATGCAAATAAGACCCTCTCATATATGTAATTTCTAAAGGAAATGCTCTAGGTATTACAGTTTTGATTACATCAAGATGACGTCAGGTGTTCCACACTTTTGTAATAAATATAGAATGTTAGCAATCTAGTTGTTCATTGGGATACTGTTGAGTGGCAGAAGCCAGGGGCACGGACTCTGAAAATTTAAGGCAGGTAGGAGAGTGCAGAGGCAACAATTTGATCACACTGGGCAGGCAGGAAGGGCAGTGGCAGCACAACTGACTATGGTGGGCAGTGGAAAGGGGGGCAGGGGCAACAAACCAACAATACAGGACTGGCAAGAGAGGCTGTGGCAATATAATTGACCATTGGTGGCAGAAGGAAGAGGCAGTGGTAGTACAACCATACAATGCAACAGACCCGTTTCAGCCAGGAAACGTCCAATGTTTTTAAGCTCAAATGGGCTTTATTTGATCTGTCTCCTGTCTACAATCTCCTCTTTTTCAATGTAACTCAAAGGGGAAAATCAATACCCCAGTTTTTTTTCAAAATCTCCCTCTTACCAGGTTCAAAATGTTCGCAAGTATGGTACATTGGATCATGGTAAGCAGGAGGAATTGGGTTAGGGACATGGACTCGGATAACAGAGGACAGGAGGGACATGGAGAGGTGCACCAAACTGACCCTACAGGGCAGGCATCAGGGTTTGCAGCAGCACAATACACCACACAGGGCATGCGGGACGGGAGTGCAGCACAACAATCCACAGAAAGCAATAGGGAGGGGACAGGACCATGCACATGGACAACAGAGAACAGACGGGAAAGAGGCAATGGTAGCTAGCTCACTATAATGGACAGATAGGAGAGAAAGCTGCAGCATAACAGACCATAAAGGGCAGGAGGGACGGATCAGGGGCATTACAATGGAACAGACAAGCCAGGAGGGAGGGAATAGGGGTCTGCACATGGAAACAGAGAGCTGGGGGCAAGGGGGCAGGGCAGGAGCAGCAAGATGACCATGGAGGTCAGGCAGGATGGGCACTAGAAACAAGACACACAACGGAGAGCAACAATGAGACTATGATGGCATACACACAGACCATGGAGGGAAGGTGGGAGGGGGTCAGGGGCAGCTAGCTGACCACAAAGGGAAGGTGGGAGGGGCCATGGCAGCACAGAAGACCATGCATGGCAAGCGGGAGGGTTAGTGGCAGCACAATGGCTATGATGGGCAAGAAAGAGGGTGCAGGGGCCTGCACAAAGGACCATGGAGGATAGAAGGGAGGGTCAGGACTGGTACACAGACAAGAGAGTTCAGGGGAAGGGGCCTCACAACAGACCACACGGGGCCGGCAGGAGGAGCAGTTGCAGCACAACAGACCAGGGAGGGCAGAAGGGTGTGGCAGTAAAATGGACCATGGAGGACAGGAGGAAGGGGATAGGGGCTGGGCATGTTGACAGGCAGGTTGGAGGTGGCAGGGACCGGTTAGAGTCATCTGACAATGCTAGATAGGTGGGAGGGGAGAGGCAGCTCAACAGAACACTGGCTGTGCTAATTATAAAAACTGCAGCTCGCCTCTCAGAAGAAATGAAAATTGGCATTCATGATTTGGAGATTCGTTTAAAAACCTATAAGAGTACTGCTGAGTTAAAAAAACGACTTGAAGAACTCAACAAGACCATGACTGAATTTGAAATTGGTTTAAAAGAAACGAAATACGTTAAACTCCAAAAAGATCAGAAAAATTTCTCCCAAGAAAAAGTGTATCCTTACACTAGAGAGGATTACATTCCAACAAATCGCAATCCAGGTTACAACACGGAGAGCGATGGCTCTGACACAGACTCAGATTTTTCAGATTCGGGTAAAAATTACAACTTTACGAACAGGAACAGACGATCAAGAGGAGGACGTCTAAGAAATAGGGGCGGACCAAGATTTGGTTGGTCTCCATATCAAAACATGCCACCATACGCCCTCCCACCACAGTTTTTCTATGGACCACCTCCGTTTCATCAATCCTATCCACCACAACCCTACCCATACTGGGATGAATCACATAACCAGGAACAGAGCCAGTCTTTTTTAGGGAGAGGAAAGACTCCTTTAAGAGGAAAAAACAGACGAGGCCAACAGGTACAATGGGCCCAGGCACTGGAGACGGTGAGGAGCCGCACACGGAGTATGGGTCCACCGAACATGCCCTCAACGAGCAGCAACCAAGCTTAGTAGTCAATCTGTCCAAAGTCACTCTAACACCTATTCAAAAAACTGTATTGGAAAAAGGATTAGGTTTTGTTCCAACAGCCACTTTGGATAAATTCAGGCTGGTCTGCGAATTGAAAGAGTTTATTCGCAGGATAAAATTCGAAATCTACTTTAGAGACAAGGAACCTAATACTAACACTTCTACGGATACTGGATTACACAGAAAATCTAACTTTACACCTCCATCCAATAACCTTCTCATTGAACTACTAGCTTTTGAAAAAGCAGTATTGAAGGAAGTCACAGAAATAGACCCCAAAACAATAAGGGTATTTCACAACACCAGCAAAATCGAACAAGAGGCTATTCACCAACTATCAAATGATAAAAATCTCACAATAAAACCAGCTGATAAAGGTGGGGCAATAGTTCTACAAAATACACCTGATTACCAACAAGAATGCCTACGCCTGTTGGCTGACGAACAAAATTAATTGGCAATACAGAATGACCCCACAGAACGTCTACGGATCGAGATCGCAAGTCTGGTGGAAGAATCCTTGACCAATGATTGGATAAGTAAGAAAGAAGCGGATTTCTTGGAAAACAAAAAACCCATAATCCCTTATTTTTATACAATTCCAAAAATACATAAATCAATGGTGGCGCCCCCTGGTAGACCAATAGTATCAGGAATAGGTTCCATTCTGGAAACTTTGTCTAAGTTTGCGGACGCATTCTTACGACCTTTGGTCCAAGCCACTGATACGTATCTACAGGACACAAAAGCAGTCCTTTGTCTAATTCAGAATCTGGAATTTAACCCCACAACCAGTATACTGATTAGTTTGGATGTGGAGAGCCTCTATACCAGTCTCCCACACAAGGACTCATTAGATATCCTGGAGGAGGTACTTTTTCAAAACAATTGGGGTTACCACACACCCAGACACGTGGTCCTTGAATGCTGTCGCCTGGCCTTGACAGAAAATTTCTTCCAATTCAACGACTCTTTGTACAAACAAACGCACGGTACCAGCATGGGAAGCACCTTTGCGCCGAACGTAGCAGGGCTCTATGTACATCACCTCGAGAAACAAAAGATTCTCCACCAAAATAATCCCCACATCGACCATATAAAACTATGGAAAAGATACATAGATGATGTGTTTTTGATCTGGGAAGGGAGCGAAGCAGAGGCCGATTTTTTCCTTGTTTGGCTAAACCAACAAGACCCTTTCCTGAAATTCACCTTCACTATGAGTAGGTCCAATCTAGTTTTTCTTGATCTCAACATAACAGCACACGAAGGACGTATAATCACTACTACACATTTTAAGCCCACAGCAAGGAACTGCCTACTAGTGTATGATAGTTTCCATCCCAGAAGTTTAAAAGACAACCTTCCTTTTGGACAATTTTTGCGCCTGTGACGCAACTGCACCACACGACAAGATTATAACATTCAAGCCAATGATCTATCACAGAAACTGATACGACGACAATACCCACAACATCTTGTGTCCACGGCCCAAAAAAGAGCTTCCAATAATAACAGAGAGGCACTACTTGTAGACAAACCTGAGACTACAGAAAAGGACCGAAAGAGACAAATCTGCATCACCACCTTTAATATCGCATCAGACCAAGTAACCAAAATAGTACAAAAACATTGGCGGATCCTGAATAGTGGAGGTTTGGATTTACAAAAACCTATGTTCAGCCATCGGAAAGCCAAAAATCTGAGGAACTATCTAGTACATACCCGCCCCAATCCCACGCAAACCATTGGTCCTCTACGTCTGCTCCATCCACTACCTGAGGGCCATTACCCATGCAGCAACTGTAGTGTATGTCATTTAACCAAAGTTACCAAAACAGTAACCTATAACAATGGAATGACATGGAGTCTTCGATCTTTCACCAATTGCAATACAACAGGGGTGGTATATCTTATCACCTGCATTTGTAACCTTCATTATGTGGGGATGACCACAAGGAAGGTGAAAAACAAGAATAATCGAACACCGAAGCAATTTTAGGTGTAAACACAAAAATGACCACTTATTTTTTGAAACAACAACATACACCTAATGACCTCAACTGGGTTATTTTGGAACATGTAAACAATCACCCCAACATTGAAAGAAAACTGCATGAAAAAGACACCAAAGGTCTGAATGATGATATACCTTGGGGACAATTTACATGACATGAGCGATGTACTTGCCTTAACCTTACAACCCTTTATAATGCAGGTTCATTTTGAACATCACTGATATCCATCATGTCTCCTTACTTTCATTTACTTTACCGTGAGTTTTGTGATTACTCTACTTTTTGGTCGCCCTGATTTATTTATCACACTGCGATTTAATTAAAACTTCACCACCTCTGTTTGTTTCCCCTTTCGGGACAAGCACTATATACTCAGTTGATTGAGATCATCTTCTATGAGGTTTATCAAGTTATCCTGTTGTAACTTGGCCTTATCCATCATGGCCACCCCATAGAGATAATGCCCCCTTTTTTTAGTATACATCGCATGAGGCATTAATTTCTGCCTTATGAAGCTATTGTTCCTCATCATTTTTCCTTCTCACCACATTTTCACGCATGATTCGATGTGTACAGTAGCCCTAGCGCGAGAACACACTCTCTCGTAATAATATCCCTATCCAAAATGGCCCCACCCGGAAGGGACCCCGACGGCGAGCCCTCCTCGCTTTCGATGCGGAAATACCCATTGATTAACAGCTCCTCACCGGGGACACGCCAGAATGCGGTCCGTGAGGTTTTGGCCCCAGTAGGTGTTCATGAGTGTGGTTGTCCACGTACAAGTAAGTGATAACCTTTGGGAAGACCACCATGCCCACTCATATCGCGGAGAGCGATTCTTTTTCCCGTTTTCTCTCCCTAAGGGCCAGCCACAGATACGGAACTCGCCACCGTTTAACGACCTCATTTACCATTCCCTTAGGTGTACGAGATCGCCACACCCCCTCCGTTGACCATGAGGCACATTGTTGCTTCTTAAAATGTATGTATTGTCTTTTTACCATTAGTCTTGTGTATGTTGTATGTTGTGTCAGACGTGTGAAGTTCTTTTGTATATTTTGCGATTTTCGGCTCACTTCTCAGCACAGCGCCGGCATGGAGAAAGTTACCAAACGTTTCTTTCTTTTTTTAAACCACATAGAGGCACATCAGAGGCAAGAGTGTACGAACACTTGGGTGTAGTGTGCTCACAATTGATAATGATAACAGTGCATATGACTTTTTGTTCCTTTAATATTTGTATTTTATTGTATCCTACAGATATTGCCTGACGTACATTACGTATGTATTAATTGTAACACAAGCCTTACAGTTGCAGCATCTCACTTTTGCACCTTAATTAGGTTAACTAGGAGTGGTGCTTTCACACTGGGCTGGTCCCGGTGGAGTCCTGAAGAAGAGCTGGGGAAGCTCGAAACTAGTTGACCATATGCTAGGTACACCTATCCATTATAGTTATGGCCTTTAGCATATCACCCCGTTTTTAAGTCAATTAGCTAGGAGCATTAATAAAATATATTTGGCCCACTAGCTGATTATTTTAATTTACCTTATCCCACTCCACCACACTTTCACTTGCACTACACATAATCTGATTTTTAGTGTTCCTACGTAATTCGCAAGTCGCAGCACGCCTCAGTCCGTAGAGGACTGGGAGGACCCCAATGATGAAGCATGTCACCGTGGGGAGACCCTGGTGAGTGAGGGGACTCAAGAAAGAGATAATTTTTCCCTTTCTCTCTATTTTGGTGGACTTCTGAATCCAATAGATTTCTGACACCTTCCTCTCCCTTAGGTTAGGTTCTTTGACTTGACTAGTTCAGGTTGTTTTTGATACATGTACTGTTGGAGGGTGACCCTAACCGTTAACCTCTAATTTCCACCTATTTTTTGATAAAGCTCAACAGAACACTCAGAGTACATAGGAGTGGCAGGTCCATGGAACATGGTGGGCAAAAAAGATGGAGCAGGGGCATGCACAAAGACATCGGAGGGCAGGGGGAAGGAGAATAGGGGCAGCAAGCTAAGCATAGAGGCTAAGCAGGAGATCAATGATGGACCATAGAATTGGGCAATGGAGGGCAGGAGGAGGTTACTGGTACATCATGCTAAATGGAGGGCAGTGGCAGCACATCAGACCATGCATGGCAGGAGGGAGGAGGCTAGTCCATGGATTCAGACAACAGAGGATAGGGAGGAGGTGGATGGGGCAGCAAGCTAACTGTTCAGATAAGGTGGGTATTAGGAACTTTATTGTTTTTAAAATGTGTGTCTGTGCGAACTACTTAAAATATGAACAAGTATGAAGCATAATCTCACTTTTATTCAGGAAGAAGAGGACGTTTGTGACTGTGACTCCGGGCTCACTTGGCAGAAACACCCCCTGACCCTCCACCCCCCATCGCAAAATGTAATGCCCGTGAAAAGGGTAGGTGGACGCAGTGTTATATAGAGCATAGTCCTGAGAGCACGATTGAAAATGAAATGCATAGTTTGGTCGAATTTTTGTCGAATCTCCTTTGAATGGCTTGGTGTGCTTATGTATTAATTGTGCCCGTCAATAGCTACCCATGTTTGTATAAATAAACGACAAGGGTGTCTACTTGGAGAGTACCCACTGGCGTGGGCGCCGGGATTAGGCACGGTAGGGCGTCAGACACGTCAGAGCTTCACTAGCACGTTCCACGTGGATTCATTGTATGCATAGTCGCCTTTTAATGAATATCACGCAAATTGTCATGGTGATAGGTACATACGGTTTGTCCAGCATGTCCTAGGTGTTTTTATAAATATATTTTGAAAAAAAATAATAAGAAACAAAGGCCGGCCCTGGGGATGGGGTCACCGGGGCCATAAGTGGCCTGAGGAGGGCGGCAACGCAGCCCCCTCCTAAAGAATTGAAAAATAAAAAAGGCCATTACCCGGGTATGTCATTTGAGATGTCATGAGTGATGTCATGAGTGATGTCACTGACCATGTCATGATGGATGTAATATGTGACGTCATCAGCAGTGGATTGCGGGCGCGTGAGTTATAGTTAGCTGAATTAACTATAACGGGGGAATTTCAAAGGTTTTGTACGAGTGAAAAGTCCAGCTAACTATAACGCCCCTGAAACCTATGGTTTTTTCAGTGAATTTCTAAGGTTTTTTATATGCTAATTCCTAACTAACTATAACGTGCCTGAAACCTATGGTTTTTTCAGTGATATATATATATATATATATATATATATATATATATATATATATATATTTGTATGTGTTTGTAGATCAATAGTTAAGCAATTGTAGATAAATACCTATTTATGCAGTCACTTTTATACATGTTAAAACCTGTTAGATCTCTTGAGACACAGGCATTTGTTGAGTGCAAACCTAGGGGCTGGTAAAGCAGTGGTGTTTATGATGAAGGTGTGTGATGTTTAAGGAACATGTTGACATGTTACTTGTGATATCATAAATAACATGGGTATGCAAAACAAGGAGAGATACACACTGAGGTGAACATGTGGTCTCACATGTACAATACAGACATGCAGTCTAAATATGTGGTGTGAATGTGGAGGGAAGCCTACCAAGCTGTGTCATCCATCCAGTCTCAGTGGGCAGTCCTCAAGTAATCAGAAGGACAACAACAGTGGAAGTGGGAGCAGATGGATGAGGGGCTGGCAACACAGTTTTGTAACAATGTTTGAAAAAAATAAAGTGAATCAATGGAATGTATGTGATTCTATGAGGGGGATTTCTTTCTTTCAGATTTCCCTGAGTGGGCCAGCATATGCGGTGCACAATCTAACATGGGTGATTATTAGATGTAAGAACAACCACGGATTTATGTAGAGATAATATTGTTCTGCATACATTTTTGAGTTACTTATCTTTAAATCATCAGTAGGAATGACACTGCTGTGACATCTTCTTGACTGAAAAATGTAATAGGCCTTCATGCAATCTTTGTTGATGCCTTTCACTGCTCCTGGTCTGTGCAATGCAGTTTGCAAAGGGCCTGGGAAGAGTAAAGGATCTGACTGTTGACAAGTAAATTTGCTGCTTCTAAGCAAAGAAGTGTGGTAAGTGTAGTTGTGTTTTGCTTCATCTGTTTCAGTGTGTGGGTATTTTGTAGTTTGTATTGGATTAGGCCCTATGTATTGTGATGTATGTTGTTTGTGGACAACGTGACATTTGAGGGAGGTTAAATATCTTGCTGCCATTGCTTACATGTGCATAGTATCTGTCCCGCTATATGTCTCCAGACATGGAAGACAGTGCAGCTGTTGACACGTGATCGAATCTCTTGCTATTAGGGTTCAGAGACATGGAGTTTCTGAAATCTCTTGCTTCCCTTAGCCAAAATACTAATGATCCGAGGGATAAGTATCACCAGGTTAGCAACAGGGAGAGGAACAGGGATAGGGAGTAGGTGAGAGATTGAGGACTGGTGCTCACTCTACGAGATTTAGTATTTGTCAAAGGGTGGTACCACTCAGCCATGATAGTGTGATTTGTGGATAGATCTGATCAGCTGTAAGACACAGGGAAGATGGTCTGTATATATTTCACCTGGATGTAACATACAGGTAACCACTGAAACAGAGTTTACCTGTTCCTGCAACAGATGATGCAATGATGAGCCTGAATCAGACTAGAAGTCTGGTAAAGGCCCCAAGAGGCAGTTCGGCACACATAAGTGATACTCTAAGGAAACAGTTGCAAAGAAAAACATCTGCCAACTTTATCCTGGCAAATATCCTTCACACGACTTGCGACATCCTTGATTATTAAAAGAAGAAAAGCAGGGTCTGAATTTTCAGAACTGTGGTAAAGCGCTGGTTTGAACCCTTCTTAGCAATGGCACAAAGTGGTGAGATGTTCCTCAGAGAAATGTATTTTATGTATTTAAGCTGCACCAACACAACTTTAATGTAAAAATAAAAATACAATTCCCAAACTAATAGTGTAAAAAAAACTAAAATATAATGTTTAAAACAAGACTAACTTGACAAAAAGGGTATAATGGGATGAGAAAATATGTATTTTTTTAAAGAAAATGTCAAAAATATAATTGGAAAAAAGGGAGTATAAAAGTTAACATTCATTTTTGTGCATAACACAAGTGAACACCAGAGACAACTTTTGGGGGGAAAAACAAAAAACTGTTACCAGCACTGGGAGGGTTCACATTGACTGGGAGGTCATGGACAGGGTCAGTTTTTTCCTAGGTTGAGACTCAAATAGTTATTGCTGCTGTTCAGGTGGGACTATAGCCACCGATTTAAAGGCCACACAGACAGCCCTGCTCCTGCTCCTGCCTCCAGTTGCAGCCAAGAGTGTCTATTACTCCAGAGGCTTGATAACTCTCTCATGATCCCTTCTGAAGCTCCCACACATCAGGGTGAGCCTACTAAGGTTTATGATCAAAGTCAGGAGAGGGAGACAGGCTGAACCACTTTCTCCCAACTGGGGGTCCCACACATATCTCAGTCCCCAACTGGTTGGCAGTTTGTTCTTCCAATCTGCCCTCCTTTTGCCACTTATCTCGCTGAGGCTTTAGGAAGCCAGCTAATGTTATCCTTGGGAAGAACATCCAAAGTTTGGGTAGAAGGAAAAGCAGGTTCAAAGGCCTTTGTCCTTCCTCGGGAAGATACAGGAAGAGGTTCCCTTGTACTTCCTCCAAGCCCAGATATATTACAAAGAACACATAGAGGAAAGTCCTTCTTATGGAGCAAAATACAAGTGATTGGTGATAACCCATGATTCAATCCGACCAAAAAATCCACAGCTAATCCAAGCACTTACTGTTACTTTCCTCTGTGGTCTTTCAAGGCAACAGTGACCCAGCGCCAGTGTATGGAGCTTAGATCCCACTAAGGACTATTCCATTGAAATTAGGGAACTTCTCCTAAGCACAGACCCTGCTGATCTGAAGCCAGGTTTCATTCTTATGTGAGCAGAAGCATGTTAGGTGGGAACAGACCACAATCAAAAGCCTTTCACACCGTAGGACACTGTTACAATCAACGTGCCAAAAGATCTGAACCAGAGTCTTATCTTTGTAATAACATGAGCTGGTACTGTCCACTCACATTTCCCAAATTTCAATATAACTAGCAGAGGATGACATGTAATTAATTACTCCCTTTCTTCCTACAAGCAGGCCAAGCTTATTGTAGTATCCGTGGAAGTGTATTATATACCTTATCTAAGTATCAGTTGATGGCATAGGTGTAGGGGAGCATGGAACGGAAACAAATTAATTGCTGTCCATGTTTTCAGGGAGAGAAAAATAAGAATTAATAAAATCCGCTGTGAAGTATATTCAATAGATGTCGGTCTGTGCCACTGCATTTGATTTCGGATAAATATTAAAACAATATGCGACTGATTTCTGTAGTTATTTTTTGAAACTGACTTATAGACATTATTACTTTTATTCACAAGTGGGCTTTTACAATATAAAGGAGCTACTACAGCCAAATGTAATGAAATACATATTTTATCTATTATGACTGCAGAGACATACCAATTTAAATATTAGGTATTCACTCCTTTTTCACATTATGCCATAATCCACACATATCTTTGCAATATTCCAGGCACTGTTTGAAGGTGATTCAGCTAATGTTGGCTTTTAAACAATTTAGAACAGAAAAGTCAGACCACGTTAATTTGACATGTGCCTGTTAAATTTTTGCTCGTAGCACTTTAGAACTGCAATCCAGGCCTGATGTTTTACTTTTAAAGTTACTTCTGTGGGTAGCATAAATCTACACTGTCCTTGTTCTTGAGATCTGTGTGGTCTATACTACATTGATAATCAAATAATGACAATATACTTGGCCAAAAGGAAGGATTGGAAAGATAGCTATGCCTAGCATAGAAAGTGCAGAACTACATATTTTACCTATGGGTCTCAGGAGACTAGCAAATTAAAAGCCAGAAGAGAATATGAGTTGAGGAGGTAAATTAAAATAATTATCAGGTGTATGAAGAATAAGCCTTAGAGCCCTCTGTAGCGAGGCTTTACCAGCTATAAAAGGCCTTTAACAAAGGAGCAGGCCTTTAATGGCCAGTAGAGTCCACAACAGAGGGCTCTAATGTCATTAGAACATTCCGCCCCTGGAGGGGAGAATATTCTAATTTGTAAAACAAAGGCCTCACAGAGTCCGAGGTGGTCAAACTCCCCTCGGGCTCCATGAGGCCTTTGTTGTCAGCTGTGAACAAACATTGAAATGTTGATGCTCCGGGCTTCTACCAGCCATTAGAATCCTAGAGCCCACCCAGTGTCCTCAATGAAGTGCTCAAAATTCAAATTTTCTACTATCCCTTACTGGCCATTAAAGGCCCGTTCAAGCGTTAAAGGTCTAAGCCGAAAGCAAGGACCTTTAACAAGGGAGCGGGCCTTTAACGGCCGGTAGAGCCCACTAGGAGGGCTCTAAGGCTATTAGAACATTCCGTCCCTAGAGGGCAGAATGTTCTAATTACTAAAAACATAGGCCTCTCAGAGCCCGAGGGGTTTAAATCCCCTCAGGTTCCAGGAGGACTTTGTTCATAGTAGCAGTTGTGAACAAAAAGCTTGGAATGTTGCTCTGCGGGATTCTACCACTTTGTGGAAGGCAGGAGCACTCCATTGTATTCAATGGAGTGCTCCAAATTCTAATGTTCTAATATTTATTAATCCATTCATACCAATAGATGGAGATGCATAGAAAAACATATTACTCTGCTGACTGAGCGAGAGGAAGAACTGTCTAGGAAAAGCTTGATATATCAGTCTCAGATGAATTGCACTATTCTAAGAATGAATTGGTTGGTGATGTGGTGGACATTAAATGTCCATATTACTTAAAGAAAATTACTTTATCCATTACATTAAAATTAAATTTACTATAGGGTTATTTTGCATTGAAATTCCAAGGCACAGTAATTATTTAGTAAATATTTAGGGCATGCATTGCCACCAAAACAAGCAGAAAAATGTAAAAGGCACTCTGGCAGGGAAAGTTGAGAGCTTAAAAAAGAACAGAAAACTGGGGTAGGCGGAGGTGAATGAAGCAAGAAACATTCCACCTTCAATTTGATGCCCTTTTAAATTTCAAAGACGTAGATAGATAGAGATAGTAGAATGGCAGGAAAACCATTTTCCAAATAAACATTTAGGGATTCACAGACAACAGATCCGGCTTGATTTACAGTTTGACAGACATGGTATTCCATCACAAACATGGCAGTGTGCCTTATTCGTCAAACTCATGGTTCCTTCATTCTATTTAAATAAGGCAAATTGTTATTTTTCCAAATGTGGAGCCTTGGTTTGCTCCAGTGGCAGAAATCTTTGACTGATGGCTGATTTGCCATAACATAAGAAACATAGGAGGGCCCCCCTGCAAAGTGCATGGAGGGGCCCCTCATACTCCAGACCCAGTCAGGAGCTCTCTGGCCACGGACCCCACCCATGTTCAGTGCTGGAGGGGCCCCCTGGAGCTCAAGCCCCCCCTCACACCGCAAGGAGGTGCGAGGGTAATTTTATGGCACTGGGAGTGTTGCAGTCCGCTGACCAATAGTGCTGGAAACATAAATACTAGACAAACTGCTCACAGAGGGAGACATAATTCTGACCATGATATGCATAAAGTAAAGAAATACAACTGATTCTAAAAACTTCTTGGTATCATTTGAGGTTTTTGGAACGTTATGGGCAGCTTGCAAAATATACCTCTTAGGAAATGTACAAATCAACCTAATGAAAGATGAAAAAATAATATTGAAGAGGCATAAAGAGACAGAGCAAATCATTCATGGAAGGGAGCTATAGTGAAGCCCATCCATAAAAATGGCAAATAGACCAGCCTATTAACTATCATCTTATCTCCCTGCTTGATATTTCTTCCAAAATCTTTGCTCAAACTCTACTAAAGCACCTAGCTGCCTGGGCTTTTGACACTGGACTGACTCCTGTGAAGCGAGGAGGTTTTCAACCATGGACCACTGATTCACGCTGTGGGGAGTCATAGGGAAATCAATAGAGCTGGTAAGTTGCCTTTGCTGCTGCTTCGTTGACTTCTGATCGGCATTCAATAGGGTGGACAGAGGTATATTTTGCAAAAGCTCCAACACTGAAATATATCTGGGGCCCTGTTAAATCTCCTGATGAAACTACTTGGTGATAATTGGGTATAGGTTGATCTGGATGGGTTAGGTAGTCTGTCGAGGAAATTCCAAGTATAGAATGTCTTGCGTCAGGGGTGTGTTTTAGGTGCCATGCTGTTTAGTCTGTTTATTGCTGACCTCACCCAGATGTTAAGCACCACTCATAGTTTTTCAACTAACATTGGAGGTAGGCATATTCGTTGCCTTATGTATGCAGATGAACTAGTGGTGAGGGATCTTATGCCTGTTGAACTCCAATGAAAATTAACTTCACTTAACTCTTATTGTCTCAAAAATAAACTAACGATCAACGTTGATAAGACAAAAATACTGTTTTTGCAAGAATGAAAACGAGATTTCAATAGTTTCCAGGAAACACATGACTGGAGCATGTCCGAGACTACAAGCATTAGGGTATGATTTTCACAGATGATTTAGGTTGGGATAAACACCTGGCTTCCCAGTGGCTTGTATTGTCAACTAAAGTAAATGACTTAAAATTACTTGATCATAAATATGGCAGCCAAACCTTTGAGCCATTAAGTAAAGTTATACAGAGTAAACGAATCCCCCAGTGCCAATATGGAGCGAAGGTGCTGACAATGGATGGACGGTTCTCATGGGAAGTTTAGAAGGTAGCATATTGAAATTGCTCCTGAATGCACCCAAAAAGACAATGGTCCAAGCTATAGGCAGGACGTTGAGAAATGTAGCCTCGAGTGCTCTAGTGGATGCAAGAACCTTACACTTTTATTTTTTGACTAATAATGGGGCCCCGGGTGACAAGCTATCACTGCTAATTCTACCTGAGGTAGTCAATCGTCCCCAGTAAGACAAATCCTGTGACAGTAATGTTAAAGTAAATGCGCCTTAAGTCGGTGGATGGAGATTTTCAGGGAAACGTTTTGTCAGGCTGTAAGCTCTAGGGTTGTGTCTCTCCTGCAGCGTACGGCATAAAAAAGTCCTGCACCTTACCAGAGGGAGATTTGTTTACCGGTTTCCCATTAAGAGTTTAATTGAACGAACCCCCTGCAGATATCTTGCTCAGCATTGACAACAAATGAAGAACACGCTGATGGTCAGAGTAACACTACAAAGCACGCAGTGATAGAAGAGCTGAGTGTGGAGGCCATCGCTGTTCAGGAGTGCATTAAGGTGAATATATATATCATACTCATCAAAGCCACCGTGTACTGGAAGGGGCCAGAAGTCTACTCACCAAAATAGCCCCCTTGGCATGGTTGGGTGACAGGGGTCCTCAGCAACCCAAAGTCTGGACGCTGTGAGGGGAACAGAAAAGAAGGAGGGACGCACATCGGAATAGGAGAAATGGATGAAATCCAGAAGCAACTCCAGAACGAAATCACAGAGAGCCAGTGAGTCGCATTCGAGTTTTAAAAACTGAGGAGTGTGAACTACCTACAGTCCGAGGGCGGGCCCGCCAGAGCCCAAAGGAGGCTGGGCCGGCCCTCTGACATTGCTGCTGTAAAGTGCACGGATTTAAGGTACTGCTGTTCCGTGGAACCCAATTTCTTGCTATGGCAAAACGCGTTAAACGTAGTGATGGTCAACTGCAAGGGGGTGGCGGAGTCGTGGGGACTCTGGATGCCTTTCTCTCAAGGGCAGAGACAGTTTTAACTCATGAGATCCTGCTCGCAGAAAAGAGACTTTCTTTGGAAACTATAGTCACACAGAAGAGATCCTCGATGGGCGGACTAAGCAGGGCAAAATCCCCCGTAGCTGTTCCCTTAGATACCCTGTCTTTGCTTGTTAATAAGGAGAGTACACCTTGTCGCCGGAGGGAGGAGGTGAGGAGGGGGAGGGAACAAACTGACTCAGGGGATTCGCCAAACAGTGTAATTGCTCAGGGCATGGAGTTGGGGGAGCCTAGTGTGGCTGATACATTGAACCAAGAAACTGTTATCTCGCCTGAGGCGATTATCACTAAGCTAGTAATTCCACAAACAATGCTAGAGACACAGGTAGTATCTGATGATAGGGATGAAGAAGTTAAGACGAGGTCTAAAAGGAGTCAAAGTGTTAGTCAGGTAAAGGATGGGGAGGCGCAGTCTTCTACCACTGAGCCGTCTGTTAGGCGATGTGGGGGTGGTATTTTGCGAAAGCCTAGCTCCAAGCCAAACTCAAAGCCTAGAATAAATAAGAACACCCCCAAGATACTTTCACACAATACCATTGCAATGGACAACAGCCTAGGTTTGTCTGAGCCTGTGATAGGTACGCGTTCAGTCTTTAATCAACAGATTGGTGAATGTAAAAACGATCAGTGGAGTAATTGGAGTCGCTAATCTCTGTATTGCTTGACCCCATTTGTAATCATTTACATCTGATTGAAGATAAACTATCTAGACTTGAAAATCTGATTAGCACACCCACTAGTGGTGTTAATGTGGTGGTGATATCTCCCCCTGAAGTTACAACAAATAATAACTTCCTCCCAATATTGCAAAGACTTGATCAAGTAGAATCTACTGTGGCATCTATGCGTACAATGTTTGGGGACATGATTTTATGTTCTGGGGTAACACCTAAAGATCTTGTTGGGGGCTCAGCTTGTTGTGGGCACCCAGAATTAATTGAAAGGCCATCTACTAATTGTAATGCTGAATCACTTAGTTCAGTGAGGACACTCACAGGAAAATGTTTCTGGCTGTTGTGATCTAAAGTTTTTATCCTGGAATGTAGCGGGCCTAAACTCAAAGATAAATGACCCAGATTGGGGTAAATTCATCGACTCCTTTGACTTCTGCCTATTACAGGAAACATGGGCAGTAGGGTGTGTCCATAGGGCTGGCTTCACCACGTATAGTATTGAAGCAATACAGCCCCCGGTTGGACGCCCAGCCAGTGGCCTTTTGATCTGGGCAAAAAACTCACTTGTCTATAAAGTAAAGGTCTTGCACCTAGGTTGTCCCGAATTACTTGGTCTGGAACTGTCCTCAGAAAAGGGGACCACAAAAATCATACTTTTTAATATATACAATCGGGTTGTCAGCCCACACAAACTTTCTGGGACATTAACATCGCTAGCTAACTACCTTGATTCGACCATGGGAAATCAAGGTTGATTGTCACCGGAGATTTTAACACAACCTTTGAACCGGTGAACTATATACAGGACCTTATCCTGGAGGGGGATAAAGCTAGGGGGATTGCGAAACTTCAGATCCCTCCCATTAAGAAAACCACAAGGGTGGGGCAACAAGTACTATCATTTACTATTGCCCATGGTGTCAGATCCTGTAATGGTCGAACTGATTCTGATAGAGCAGCAGGTCACACATTCAAGAGGTGGGCATCGAAGACACGGATTGACTATATCCTTGTCGACTTAGATCTGTGGCTTTTAGTTAAGGATATGGTCATCATTGCCCGGGAAGACAGTGATCATAACGCTCTGTCACTGACGATGACGGGGTTAGTTACGCAGCGCAGTCACCCCAGGGCTGAGTCCACACAGGTCATCACAAATAACAACAATAAGAGATTAAGTGGCCAATGATCCTAGCCGACCCAAACTCTCTTCCCCAAATATATTCTGTGGTGGAGCGGTCTCTTATAGATCTAAGTATGCCTACCACTGGGTTGGAGGCTGTCACGAGTACCTTCCAGGAACTAACTGCAAAATTAAAACCAGTCTTTTATAGACAAATAAATATAGTCAAGCAGCAAACAGCACCCTGGTTCAATGATGCATGCAAAAGGGCTAAGAACGAGCTAATGGTGATGGTAAAATCGAAATCTCCTGCAGAAATTGCGAACAGTAGGAGGTTATACAAACTAGCCCAAAACAAAGCAAAAAGGGAATGGGGGAGTGAAAATTGGAAATTGCTCTTAGATGCCGCTAAACATAAGAACAGTGAATATTTTTGGCATCTATTGGCAAAGGGATCACCAAAACTGGTAGCACAAACTGATTTCTATATTCAGCCCCACGTATGGGAAGAATATTTTGGGGCTTTGTTTGCAGACCAAGGCCCATCGTTGGCGCCAGCCTTAAGCATGAATCCTTGTGAACAGGTAGTAGTTGATGCTGAAAACATCACTCTTGCGGAAACAATTACGGCCAATAAGCTCCTGCAGAGCGGTAAAGCACCGGGTGTTGACAAACTTCCAGGAGACCTGTTTAGGGCCGAACTGACCGTTTGGGGCCCGCTGCTTCAAAGGGTTTACAATAGTATCCTGAAGGTGGTTGATATTCCAGAGACTTGGCGGGGTGCCGAAATCATTCCCATTCATAAGAAGGGTGATAAAGGGTCGCCAGGGAATTATAGGCCCATCAGTCTTATCGATGTATCACAAGAATTTTTTGCAAAATCATTCTAATCAGAATCCAAAACTGGATAGAGGAAAACAGTGTTTTGTCAAACCTACAGGCAGGATTTAGGGCTGCAACCAGTACCACGGACCAAGTTTTTAGGTTCCTCCTGCTAATTTGGAAAGAAGTCACACTCAGAGGAGGTCACCTATATGTAGTGTTCGTGGACTTAAAGACTGCCTTCGATTCCATTGATCGGTTCTAACTGTGGCAAGCGCTGAGCACATTGGAATTGCCACCTTATTTGCTCAAAATTCTCGTCAGGCTACATCATGACACTTTTGCCAGGGTGAGGTGGAATACTGAAGGCACTCTGACAAACGCCATAGCTGTTCAGAAGGGCGTTCGTCAAGGATGCGTTCTTTCCCCCACACTGTTTATCCTTTATATCAATGGCTTAATAGGAGAACTTTTTAACTGCGGTGGCGACCCTCCAAAACTGGCTGGCAAGGTAGTGCCTTGCCTGCTTTTTGCAGATGACATACTGCTTATTGCCAGAACACCCGTGGTATTCAAAATCTCCTAAATAAATTTGCCTTAGTTTGTAAAGATAAGGGTTTAGAAATAAATGGGCTAAAAACTAAGGGGCAGATTTATGTTTCCTGGCGCATCCCTGCAAATCAGCAGGGATGCGCCAGGGAAGATGCATCACGCAAGTTTGCCCTTGCGCCACCGCAGATGCGCCGCATTTACAATGCGGTGCATCGTGGCACAAGGACAAGCAGATGCGTGACACATCTGCTGGCGTAAGGTTGGCGCAGTGCTGAAGTTGTGTCGCAAGCGCGACGCAACTCCAGCACTGTTCCAACCTGCCCTATCCCTAACATGGTGTGTCACGCCTTACGCCTGCATGGCGCTAGCTTTGTGCCGCCGCCGCGGCACAAAAGTGACGCAACGGTGACGCAAAAGTGGCACAAGGGGCTTGTAAATCTGCTCCTAAATATATGATTTTTAACCCATATAAATCAAGTAAGAGAAAACTTACCCTGGGCACGCACAATTTGGAGCGGGTTAGTTCTTTTGACTACCTGGGTATCCGTATTAATGATAGGCTGACATGGACTCCGCAGATAGAAAAGAGCATGGCGACTCTCCAGCATGTTGACTGTGCTATAGTTCAAAGGGCTAGAGCTTCCCCCTTTCGGCCAATATCCCCCATTATTGAAATCCATAGGGCTAAGTGCCTAGGTACGGGGCCCGAACTGTGGGGGCTGGAAAACCTGATAGACTTAATTTGTGCTGAAAATGAATTTATCAGAGCCATTTTGAAACTCCCAGTGTATACACCACTCTTGCCACTTAGCCTTGATCTTGGCTTAAAACCTATAGATCATTATGCCACTTTGAGGTCAATCTTATTTTGGATCAGGGTGTGGATAAGTAAAACTCAGGTGCCCCTGAGGGAGACAATGGTAGAGCTGATTGCCTTGCATAATCAAACAGGCCGCATCAAGTGGTTTAGGAAGATCAATCTCTGGTTTTTAAAAATTGGAATGGTGCAACTCTGGGAGGATCCAGGATCTATGACCAAACTCACGGTCCCCCTTGTTAAAAAAAGGTTTTGGGATCTAATGATCTCAAAAAGGGTTGACAGGTTTGCACATGGCACTTTGACTGCGGGGTTCTTGAATGTCAAAGGAGTATTTGCTTTTGAAGGGCTTTTGGATGATATTGAACCCCCCCAGGCACGAGCCCTGTATGTTCAGTTTAGATATGGAACTCTTCCTTTGAATGCATTGAAGAGTTCTTGGGGAAACATGTCTGTAAATCCTTTGTGTCCTCTATGCCATATTTCCCCCAAAACCATCGAGCACTTTTTTTTCTGTTGTTCCTTTTATGCTGAAATTAGGAAAACTTGGCTGGCCCCTGTATGTCATATTTTATCTTTTAATTGTCCATTGGAAGCAATACGTATATTTAAATCAGATACTATGGGCCCGATTCACAGAACTAACTTAAGACAAAATCCTAAACTTACTACCATTTTGGTATTCACAGAAGGCACTTACTCATTTTGGTATTCACAGAATGCACTTACTCATTTCGGTATTCACAGAAGTTAGGAGTCCTAACTTTAGGACTCCTAAATGCCTTCTGTGAATACCGAAAGTCTTAAAATTAGGATTTTTCTCAATTTAGTAGTCCTAAATTGAGGACTCCTAACTTTAGGACTCCTAAATGCCTTCTGTGAATACTGAAAGTCCTAAAATTAGGATTTTTCTCAGTTTAGTAGTAGTATAGTTAGGACTCCTAACTTTAGGACTCCTAAATGCCTTCTGTGAATACCGAAAGTCTTAAAATTAGGATTTTTCTCAATTTAGTAGTAGTATAGTTAGGACTCCTAACTTTAGGACTCCTAAATGCCTTCTGTGAATACCGAAAGTCTTAAAATTAGGATTTTTCTCAATTTAGTAGTCTTAATTTTAAGACTTTCGGTATTCACAGAAGGCATTTAGGAGTCCTAAAGTTAGGACTCCTAACTTCTGTGAATACCGAAATGAGTAAGTGCCTTCTGTGAATACCAAAATGAGTAAGTGCCTTCTGTGAATACCAAAATGGTAGTAAGTTTAGGATTTTGTCTTAAGTTAGTTCTGTGAATCGGGCCCTAAAAGTTGGCTAGTGTTTGCTGTCTCGAGGTTTTTAATGTTTGCATGGTGGAAAAGGCTAAAAATGAGCAAACATGTTCTTGTGCCATAACTTTAATTAGGTTAAGTGGTATTTCTCAGACGCATGTACATTCATTTAAAAAAACAAAAAACTAAAATCTAGTAGCCTGTTTTACTGTATTGTAAACATTTTTTACGGTTTTTATATTGATGCACATTTTATTATTGTTCTTAATGATAATGTACTGTATTTGAAATGTGAATGATCATATTTTTGATCGATTGAATAAATATATATATATAAGTATATGCAATCAAGAAGAACTAGCTAATGTTTAAGGGAGAAAAAGAAACTGTGTAATTTGTAAAGAAAAGAAAAACTTTTTCTTATAAAAGCCCTCACCCACCAACCTAGTTGGTGGCATGCTTCATCATCGGTCCCCACCCGGTGGCACCGAGCGTGCCCCGGGTGTGATATAACGCCTGTTTACAGCAGAGCGGGTTTTGGAGAGTGAGTGTGCTGTGATTTTGTGTGAGTTAAAAACTGTCCTCGGGTCCCATTACCCACGGGGGTTGTTTAATAGGTGGGCCTTTGGAAATAGTAAAAAAAAGGTGGCGGATGTCTGTCGAGTTAGCAATGGTCTCCCACATCCATTGTGGTCGACATGTTTCAGCCAGGCCTTGAAACTGATCTGGCTTTCTTCAGGACCTAATGTGTATAGAGTGTAGGGTCAAAATACATTTTAAATGACCAAAAATGTGCTGCACTCGCTAAGGTGCACTATAGGTAGAGGTTAGTACCCTCCAGAGATTTACCTGTAAGCAAGAAAAGGACATTTGAGATAAGACAAGCAAACACACAGTTTTCAAGTTAGCTGCAGTTATGCACAATAAGGTTTTTGAATTCAATGTTGTTGTGTCTGTGTCGTACTTGGAAAATAGGAATTGGTGAGATATTGGAGGTGACAGTACAGTGTTTTACCGGGTTATGCGCTATTAAGTGCAGAAGTTCAATAGCAGATTCTAAAAGTGCAACAAATGGTAATCTGGTGTGCCTGGAGATATGCCTCAAGTGAGCGGCTGCAACTGCAGAGACGTTATGCTTATGTGTCCTCTCTCGTCTCAATTTTCAGCATCTACAAGTATTTCTGATAATCAGTAAAATAATTAAGTCTGGCATATTCTTTTGCACTCTAGAAATGATATCTGGAAAAGGATTGTCAAACTCCAACTGAAAAAAGAGGTATGCTGACCCTGTGATCAAGTGACAACTTTTGCCCTATTTTTCTGCTCCCCATCCTGACTAAAAATTGCCTAAAATGACTTGCCAGGTGGCTCGCTACCTAACTCAAAACTCAAAACATCGATCTCTTCGACTGGTCCTAGGTACAATTTTGGGTATGGCACAGAATGGGAAAATCTCTTATTTGCATGTAGGATGAATTTTAGAATGATTCCAGATGGCATTTATCCTGCTAGATCTGTTAGCTATTTTCAAAATGGATGACCATAAAGCACTGGTTGCTTGGCTCACCCTTAAATATTTAATATGATTTCTTACATATTACACCCAGAGGGTTATTCCTCCTCTCTTCACATCACCGTCTATGAATACACCAGGTGAAGGTCTGCTTGTGGGGTACCACCATGAAACTTACCCCACAAAATACACCTCAGTAACACACCCATGGGTGGGTGGATTGGGGATGGTGTTAAAACTCACTTTAATGAAGCAATGTGCCCCACAATAAGGTGTAAATAAAAAATACACTCAAAAGAAAGTACATACACTGTAAGTGAGTTCTAGGGCAGAATCACACAACTTATCAAGATTTATTACAGAATTCAAAAGGGTACAATACAGAAGTTGTAAAGTGCAGATGCAATAAAGCATTGCATGAAGACTCCAAATAATAGGACAATGTAGAATAATAAGAAAAATCAAAAATATGCTAAGCCTCAAATGAGCAAAAACAACAGTTTATGGACAGAATGCAGAACAATGTCATACATTCACCCCAGTACAGAAATCTGGCCCTAAATCCATTGTTTTTTTGCTCATCATGCCGTTCCAGTTTGAACCCAGCTATATGCAAATCAGTCTTGACCCTGTGTCTCATGAGAACAGTCCAGCCTGAACTGCCAAACCAGGTCCTCCCTGGCCTGCAAACAAGCATCCTAGGACCGGTTTCGGGGGTTCACCCCTCTTCAGCCAGGATAGCTTGATTCCAGTGGCATGGAGAGCAAGGGACCCACATCTGGGCATACCCTTCACATTCGGGGTGACAAATGCAAAAACAACAGTTGATAGACAGAATGCAGAACAATGTCATGCATTCACCCCAGTACAGAGATCTGGGCCTAAATCCATCGTTTTTTTGCTCACCATGCCGTTCCAGTTTGAACCCAGCCATATGCAAATCAGTCTTGACCCTGTGCCTCATGGGAACAGTCCAGCCTGAACTGCCAAGCTAGGTCCTCCTTGGACTGGAAATGAGCATCCTAGGACCGGTTTCTGGGTTTCACCCCTCTTCAGCCAGGATAGCTTGATTCCAGTGGCATGGAGAGCACGGGACCCACGTCTCGGCATACACTTCCCACTCGGGGTGACAAATGCAAAAACAACAGTCGATGAACTGAATGCAGAACAATGCCATGCATTCACCCAAGTACAGAGATCTGGGCCTAAATCCATTGTGTTTTTTGCTCACCATGCCATTCCAGTTTGAACCCAGACATATGCAAATCAGTCAGACCCTGTGCCTCATGGGAACAGTCCAGCCCAAACTGCCAAGCCTGGTCCTCCCTGAACTCGAAACAAGCATCCTAGGACTGGTTTTGGGGTTTCACCCCTCTTCAGCCAAGATAGCTTGATTCCAGTGGCATGTAGAGCACGCGACCCACGTCTGGGCATACCCGTCCCACTTGGGGTCACAAATGCAAAAACAACAGTTGATGGACCGAATGCAGAACAATGTCATGCATTCACCCAAGTACAGAGATCTGGGCCTAAATCCATCATTGTTTTGCTCACCATGCCATTCCAGTTTGAACCCAGCCATATGCAAATCAATCTTGACCATGTGTCTCATGGGAATAGTCCAGCCCGAACTGCCAAGCCCGGTCCTCCCTGAACTGTAAACAAGCATCCTAGGACCAGTTTTGGGGTTTCACCCCTCTTCAGCCAGGATAGCTTGATTCCAGTGGCATGGAGAGCACGGGACACACGTCTCGGCATACAATTCCCACTCGAGGTGACAAATGCAAAAACAACAGTTGATGGACAGAATACAGAACAATGTCATACATTCACCCCAGTACAGAGATCTGGGCCGAAATCCTTCGTTGTTTTGCTCACCATGCCGTTACAGGTTGAACCCAGCCATATGCAAATCAGTCTTGACCCTGTGCCTCATGGGAACAGTCCAGCCCGAACTGCCAAGCCAGGTCCTCCCTCGACTGGAAACAAGCATCCTAGGACCGGTTGCAAGCCTCAAATGAGCAGCAAAATCTGTAAGAATTTGGACAGTTTCCCTAAGGCATCATAAGATTTTTGGCTCACCCCAAATGTGAGGGTTTATTTTAAAAATCTTCTACTAGATTAACATTAAAAATGCAGATTCATCATTGAACGAGCAAAAGAATTACAATTTCAGAAATTCAGAGCATTGAAATAAAGGGATTGATATAGCTTCACCACTTAAGCACTATCCCACTACATGAATATTGATTAAGCCCTCTTTAAGCTGATGTCATCCAGAGATGGCAGATCAAACTAGTAACTAAACAACACTGACCCATTGTGAAAGAAGGCCATACTGCAGACAAGTGGAAGAACCTTGAAGGAAAGTTAATTTACTGAGACCAAGCTAGAGAGTTTATTCCAAGAACAATGTCATTTTGAAAAAAAAAAACATGACTTGCTTGAATATGTCAGCAGAAACAATGAACAGTGAATATGACACGATGAGACACCCATTTTGAACAAGATGGCTTTAAGTGATAGCTGAGGCCTGTTTACCATATGCCAAATGTCCTGGCTCTCACAGGCCATAGCAAAATCTGTTCAAAGACACTATCATCATATAGGTTTATACATGTAAATTAATGTGTATATTACTATTCTGCACTTGTTATAATGCACAATTCTATTCATACACAAAAACATCTACGATTCCTCCCTCTGATTAGTGTATAATCACTAAAACCCTCAATTACAATAATACAGTCTGTTTCAAATCCTTCGCCTTGCAATTCGATTTTTCCAACATATGAAGTTGATTATATACTCCTATTACTATAGGTTCCACTACTCATATTACCATAAGTTCCATTTGCCTGAAGATACTGTCCTGGAACATAGCTGTATTGAGGTTTAAAAGTATTGATGTGCCCTGGCGGATGTCCCTTCTGTGTTGTCATCTAGTTACCCTCCAGGAAAAGTGAGATACAACTGAGAGTTTCTTTTTAGATGGTTTTACCTTGTGTTTTTTAAAAGGTGCCATTCCATCAACAGTGGGCAGAGCCTAGGGTGGCCTTCTTCTTCTGGTTTCACTCAAACTATCTTGTAAAACTAGAATGGTAGACTGCCACTCACCCAACTTGCTAGCAGCTGAGTTACTGTTCAAGAACCTCCCTCCTCTGTTGGTTGTACATTTTTATAATTCTTTCACTAGACACAGTGACATTGAATACCTAGCGGCCTTAGATGGGTTTCTAGAGTCATACAGCGAGAGGAAACATTCTTATTCTAGGTGACTTCAATACTCACCAATGTTACCTTGAATGCACACATGCAAAGGGTCACAAGGACCTCCCACCTTCGGCAGCTCATTTTGAGCACTCAGAAGCAGGCCATCACATAGATGAGCTCCTTGCAATTAACAATCTATCCCGCCTAGAACAGTCGGGAGTAAATGTTCATATTCCTACATACACAGGAAGGGATTCCAGCACTATTGATCTTATAAGGTTTTCTGCACCCTTAGGGGCTCATTAGGATAGTGGGCGGATATCGTCTGCCCACCATCGTTGCAGTGCTGGGATCGACCGCCAGACTTTCGGTGGTCCCACCACACATATTAGGATGCGCCCAACATTGCGGATGGTGTTGCTGGATGCAGCACCGTTCACAATGTCAAATTGGCATGCATTGCATTTCCCTGCACTACGTGGCAGGCACCATGCAGTGCCTGCCACACAGTGCAGGGAAATGCAGGGGGGTACCATGGGTACCCCCCAGTGCAGCGACACCCCCCCTAACAAGGGGGACCCACAACGGGCCCCCAAACCCAATCCCCGCAAGCATTTCCATGGCGGCATCGCCACCATGGAAAGGCCTTTTCTATACCCACATCCTAATTTGTTGGACGGTACCTGCTAAGCACCGCCACCATTTTAGGGGCCCTGCACTGTCCGCCAGGCAATCGGTACGATTGCCTTTGGCGATGAAGCAGCAGACAGACTTTGCGTCCGCTGCGGTACCCACCGCCATCCTAATTGTGTGGTGGGTAATACGCTTGGTGATGGCAGAAGGACCCCCTTAGTATCTACTGTCCAGAAATTGGTATGGCTTGATTATGCGGTGTGCCTACTTTGTCAAAACGCCATCACCTTTGCACTTTATTCTCGATTCCTACACCTCGAGTTGCAACTTGTATTTGTTTTTATCGAATGACTTTTTCTATTTTTAATTACTTGCACATATAGTCCTATACTGATCTACTTGGGTCTTATGGATTCTTTATGTATGCATGGTAATTCTTTTTTGCTATTTTATGTTTAATTTTTTTTATTTTTGCGCTTTTATGTCCTATGGTGGCCGAATAATGAATTTTTGACTGACTGATTATATAGTCAATCTCTGGCATCTTCTAGTTCATGTTCATCCCTTTTCAACGACCAATTTCGCTCTTTACACCCACATTTTAGAAAAAATTATTCCGAAAATGTTAACATGAGAAAAAGAAAAATTGCACTATTCAACACAACACCTTCACCCAAGCTATCAATCCATTCACTAACCTTACTAAGCTCTTTTTTAGTATCAATAACCCAGCAACCCACTGCTTCCCACGAGTCAACAGCATCACTCATCTCATTTGCATGGTAAATTCTAGGGGAACCAAAGCAAGATAACAAGAACCCATATGTAAATTCCTCTTCACCAACCAGGAAATCACCATTAAGACACACTTTATTTCACATTCACTATTTTCGACAAGCACTATTGATTTGGCTCCTGTGGGTTCAAGCTGCACGATACAAAATTCAACCTTTCTCTCATGCTCCATTCTCAACCTTGGTTGCACATGAAAAGGCGTAAATTCCTCTTCAGCCATAATCTGTTCTTTAGTTTCCCTCTCATCCTTTTAATCTCTCAAAATCTTCACTCTCCTCTCATATTCTTTAATACATTTATGTTCTTCTGTACTTAAACTACACACATACTTCCCATTAGGCTTTTTAGTGTTAGGGTTAGTTTGTATCTTTGGAAACAGGAAGGTCCTCCAGCAAAGCAATGAAATCCATAAACCATTGTGATAGAATGTTTTTGTTATTAAATATACTAACAAAAACATTAAATGAAAGATTATATGAAATTGACAGTTGGTGGGTGGTGGCACTTTTACCTGTAAAAGAAGGGATACAAGTACACACCAGGCACTTCCTGATCTCATAATGTCAACCTATTGTTTCAACAAATTTGCATAGATTTTAGCTTTGAAACTATTAACTAAGCTTTCCCTATTAGGCACAACAATAGGCCAATTATCACTATTTGTGAAATCATGCTAACAATTTTACAGCATTTGCTGTATGCCATTTCTATTCAGATGAAAAACAAAACTTAAGAGCATTGAAGACTTAAAAATCAGACTTCAAGAAACTTTTTTTTCAAACCAAGTAATAAATCTTCTTTTCTTCTTTTTTTGAAACAATAATCAAAAGTCAAAGCTCCAACTTTAGAGTTTTTCTTTCCTTTTTATCAGTTCATCTGGACTTAAAACTTTATTTCCTCATCTCAATAATTTGATAGATGACAAAAATAATAATGATTTTGTGCAGAGTTCAAATGTTTAGACTCATTAATTCATGACCTACAGGGTATGAAAAAATTAAGGTGTTTTTTCTTCAAAGATCAATCGGTAAGAGTTTTGTTAATTGTAGTGCTCAACATCTGATTTCTTCTACTTTTTCTGAAACAGATGCAAGAAACACCCATTCAGGTGAAGCGTACTTCCTATTTGGGTTGCTCTTTCTTTTGGTCTCTTGGCAACCAACAAGTCACTGTCACTATTCTCAGAATCAATTTCAATAAATGTTGGTTCTGGTTTCATTGACTCTAAGCTTTCATTTTCCCAGTGTCTCTTTTTGCAGGTTCCCTTGCTGCCTTGGGTCACTCATCTCCTTGAAGTGCCTTATTGACTCTTGTACCTTCCCTTGTGACTTCTGCTGAGTCTTCTTCTCACACAGTTGGACCTGTGCTTCGATAAGCATCTTGACTCACTTTAAACTGCTTTCTTCCTTTGTGGGATGTCAAAACCCAAATTCTCAACTGGAGCTTGTTATGAACTGGATCAGAGACTATTCCTGTTGCTGTGCATGACTTCGCAATAGGCCTTCCCTCTGTTTTTAAGAAAAGGCTGCCGTTACCTTCACCAGGCTCATCACTTTCATCAGCAACTTCACCCACTACTTTGCAGTTTTTAACAACAGTTTCAAGATTTTCTCCTCCAACTTCTCCAACACCCTGATGAAGATTTCTCCATCTACCAGGGAATAAATCTGTTTAAACGCCAGTTCCCAAATGGGTTTTGATTAACATACAATCAGCTGTGGTGTACATGATAATTCTAATGAAGTTAATTTTGTCTGAAAATCAGGAAAAGGTGGTGTTAGAACTTTTAGATTCTGAAGCTTCTGGATAATACATGGATAATAGGGCCTAGATTTATTAAGGACTAGTGTTGCCCTTGTGTCATGAAAGGTGATGCCAGGGCACCTCAGTCCCTTAGGTGAGATTTACTATGCCACACAGGGCCCCTTTTCATGGTTCTGCAGGCATGGTAAATGTTTAGTAATGCAAGGCAGCACAAGTCTCGGTCTTTAATTTCTCTGCCCTGGGAAGGCGTTCCATGGATAGAACGAAAGAGGAAAAAGCCTCAGAGGATTGTATTTGTGTTGGAAGTGTCCCTTCCCGGACAAATACAATCCTTCCTTCAACGTAGACACCCCTGCACAATAGTGCAAGGGTACCTGCATTGGCGCTTGGCAGCCACTAGTACACCATCACAGAGAGAGAACAGAAATGTGCCCTATCTTAGTAGATAGGGTGCATTCCTGCCCTCTCCATTTCAGAAAGCACAGCAAGATGTCTTGCAGCATTGCACTGATTCAAATGTTAATACTTCTGTCCCTCTGTGTTCATAATCTGTAAAAATATTTGCAAATTCCAGACATTAAAGAAAGATTATTGAGGATGTTAATGCAGTGTATGGTTCCAATTTATCAGCACATTTAATGAAGTACCACAGTATATTTTGATCTTGAAGATGCTCCTCAGCTTAAAGTGCATTTTGATATGCTCTGATTGACCCTACAAACTCCATGCATTGTTGAGGCTGCTAGGACCTTTCATTTGAATTCTATTTCCAGTCAGAATAGCTAATATGTTTTATGTTTAACAAGAGAAGGTTAGCACTTAGTGCAGGGGTAAGACTTATATTCTTTTTGCCAGAAGTATTATATCAGTTAGTAACAACTTTTGATTTTTGTGCTTGAGGTTGCTTCTGTCCCTTTTCAGTGTCTGGGGAACCATGTTCTATAAGGGTTGAAAATACTTATGTTTGGCTTATCCGGACAATATTATTTTTTTTACAATTTGTGGGAGGACACTCTGAGGCACTTAGAACAGATACTTCGCAAGATATAGGTAGTGAACCTGACCATAATGGCAACCGAGTTTTCAGACGATCTGCCGGTTATCTACCAAGATACAATGTGTGTTGACGTGGGAGTCCCCACCAGCTTGACTCAAGTCACACACTTTTCAGGATTGACCCATGACTACAGGATCTTTGTGGCCAACTATGGGACTATTGTTGCACCTTCAACAGCTTTGCATTCAGGAAACTGCTCAAGAAGGTGATCTTGACTGTGGAATAACAAAAGGCTTTTGAGGACCTAGAGAGGGCACTATGCACTACTCCTGTACTGAAGGCTACTGACTATAATCAGCCCTTAACCATATAGAATTAATGCCACAGATAGGGGAGATGGAGCATTATAGGGTCAACTTGATGAGAATAATAGAGATCATCCAGTCCCATATATCAATCACAGACACTTACTATGGAGCAGAACTAGATGTCATTGAGAAAGACAGATCACAGCTACTCAAGTAGTTGATGACAATGAAGGGTCAGAATCCCAAGATGATGTGATGGTCTGTCTTTTAAATGGCCTAGATTTTAGAATGGAGCACAAAGCTGGATTTAATTTCTGGAATGCTGGTGAACTTTACCTTACCTTTGCTTTTATCAATCTGATGATGAGACTTATCAAGTGGTGGAATAAGGATCCAAATGCTCAGATCTGGGAATCTGGCATGGGCCTCTTTTGGGACAGGGTTGTCTCCTGCACCGTATACTTTGGCCTAGTGCTATGGTAACCTAGCATGACAGCAGAGGCCTAGACCTGCCCTGTGACTTGGTGGGGCTTACCTAACAAGTGCTCATGCTGGACAGAGGCACAATGATCCTGCACCAGGTAGAGCACATAAAGTGGTTGTGGTAGCATACCATATTTTGAGATTGATAGTGTGACTAAAATGTTGTATCTGTGTTAGTGAATGTGTGACCTAGAGTCCCCTCTTGTAGAAAGTTTCATAGTTGTATATGAACCTTGAGCTAGGATGCTGCGTGTATGCCAAGTGCGAATGCGTATGGAGTCGGTCTGTTGCACATGTGCAGTAATAAGGCTCCATGTGTGAATAAGCTTGAGTACTGAAGCCAGTGGGCTCTTTTTGGATGCCCCAGGTTTGACACTGCACAGGAAGGAGGAGGAGGACAGCTCACATAAATGAATGATACCTGCATTATTGTGACTGCACAGTAGAGATCCATACACTGATGATGTGGTATTATCCATAACAAAAGTGATATTTATCATCCAGAAATGAATGCGACTATTTAACGATTTAACAAATACATTAGGGAAAGTATGCAGTTGGCCCAGGTGAACTGTTTAGACTGGAAAAAGGAGTTACTGTAGAGGATAACTGCACACAGCATGTACCCACACATGACAGCTAGGAAGATTCCATTTGAACTGTTCAAAAGAAGAATGCCCAACACTTGTTTGTGTCACAGTTGTATTGATTGGGATAAAGTCATACAATTTGATGATACTGCAAATTGGAGAAGTCGAGTGGAAAGGTTGATGCAAAAAAGAATAGAGGATTTTGAGAGAAGAAAGAATTTCAGAAATGTAGAAGTCAAAGTAGGGGATGTTGTGAAAATGAAAGCACCTGTAGAATGTGCAGTAAGGTCAAAGTTTACTAAAGCACAAGAAGTAATTAAGTTATTTAATAATGCTATAAAGACAGCTGTTGGTAGGATTTGGAAAAAGAACAGAGTTGTGCCCTTAAAAGTGAATGAGAGAGAAAAGATGAGCTTTGGAGGAGATGCAGGTCATTGTGGAGATACAGGAAGTTCAGTAGATGTGCAAATCAAAAACAAAACAAAAGGGTATGACTGGAGACCAGGTGAGAGATGTTTGAGCCATAGAAATGGCAGTAGAGGGAAAATAGGAACAAGTTTTCAGAGAAAAGTGCCCCCACGTTAGCTAAAGGATTTTGTCATTGTGTAATGTGAACTTTAGTAGTAATTGTGTTTGCTAGTTCTTGTAGTACCACATCTATGGTTCTTCTTGCATCACATTGATGTTTATTTATGTATAATAATAAGGAAGGGAGATGTGTGGTGTTTCTGGAATGTGGTTCTAAGAATAAAATCACATGCGGACTAGCAGACTTAGGAATGTTTTATTGTAAGGTTCCATAAATGTAAAGTATTTGGCATTTGGAGTCAGTTATTGTCTAGCTGACGAAAGGATGAGGCGTACAGAAATAAACCTCTATGATTTTACCTGCATGCGTGTTGAGGAATTTATATTTTCAAACGTTACAGTTGGCTTTCGTATTTTCGATTAAAATATGCATAACCATGTTCTTCTGGGTACAAAATGCCTCCAGTTATGTACGATGTCATAACACATGTGTAGACAAAATCATCTCCCTCATTCCATTTCCTGTCTGAAGTGTGTTTGTTTCTTAAGAATTTCAGACTTGGGGGCCGATTACAATGTTGGTCGGTAAGGCTCCGAATGGCATTTGGTTTGTCCGGATCCAATTCAGACTCACCTTTCCGACCAATTCGAAACCCTTCTGACCCACTGACTACGATGTTCGGAAAGCATTCGGACTTTCCGACTCCATTACGAACGGCATTCAGAGGAAGAGTCGGTCGGAGCAGACACGTACAGGTCTACAGACTGCATTTCTGACCAACAGATTACGATGTTAAATTCTGACATCCTTTCCGAATCTGTTGTTCCGGCACAGATCACCTGTAGGAATCTGAATTAGGGGACCCACAGCAGGCCCCCCTTAACCTGGGGCCCTCCGGTTGGGGCCTGTGGAGGTACCCTTTCCAACCATGCACAGTGTAGCAGGCACCATGGGGTGCCCGCCACACAGTCTAAGGTTTTCTGCAACAGCCCCTTTTTGCAATTGGAGCCTGTGTTGTCGGACAGAACACAGGCACCCATTGAAGTCAATGGGAGTCCGACCGAATGGTGTTCGGAAACATTGTAATTGGTTGGTCGGACCCCCCAAATCCGATTAGGTCGGAAACCAATCCGAGATCGTGTCTGTCGTAATGCTGTATGAGCGACATCATAATCGACCCCTTGGTGTTGTATGCTGGACCTTCCACCCAGAATTTCCAAGGATATTTTTTGTAACTTTTAAAACCCCTTGTTTTTCTGTTTAACTTTTTATCTCTATTTGCCTGTGCTCTTCTACAGTCTGTCTGTGTTTGGAAATTATAAGCATTGCCTCAAATACACCTTAGTTGATTTATTATGCACATTTCTTGTTTCATTTGCCAAAGTCCTGTTTTTGCAGGGACTACACTTTTTACTAAATTGCTATTTGCTCCCTGCAGTTGCACAAAACATTTTAGATCGAAATGCCACTAACAACCAATAATACATATTTTGGTGAAATACGATACAAACATGAAGCATTGTACAAATTGACACCTACAAATTCAAATACATCAAGCAAAAAAAGCTTCCTAACTATAAAGTAATAGGCAATAATACAAATCTAGGAATTACAGTTTTGACAAATTCTTTAAAGAAAATTGTGTTCCTAAGCTTTGCGCTGCTACACTATATATACATAATTTACACATGCTTCTCTAATCAGTATAAAAGGTATTACACAAGTGCCCTGCAAAAAAAGTGTATTTTCCAATGCAAAATATAACATCATGGATAAAAGAAATGCAAACTGTAGGTTAGCTATTCAAATGAGATTACCCATCTGTTCCCTGAAAGAGCTCAAGAGTCTATGAAAGACATAACACTGCCAACACATTGCACTCAAACGAAATGCACTGCATGCTGTTAAACAAACCTAAATTAAAATAACCATATGGTGTCTAAGGAACCTACCTATGGAAGGTGTTAGACCTGTCATCCGTAGGGTGGTCTTTCCCCCAACCTTTTGCATTTTACTTCCCATTTTTGATGAATATTTTGGTTGGGCATAAAACCCTTAGCACTTTGCCACAGCTAACCAGTGCTAATGTGCATGTGCATCTACCCTAAACATGATAACATTGGTGTACACCTGATTGGCATATTTTATACTGGTAAGTCCCTATAAAGTTGTATACCATATACCCAAGGCCTGTTCTTCAAAAGCAACTAGTGGGCTGCAGCAATGATTGTGACACCCACAGAAGTAGGCTTTCAAACTTGCCTCAGGCCTGGCACTGTAGTGCCTGAATGTGCAGTTTACTGCCACTTCGACTTGGCATTTAAATCTACTTGTCAAGCCTTAAACTCCCATTTAATTACATATCAGTCATCCCTTAGCTAGGCTCTAAGTAACCCTAAGGGCAGGGTACTATGTAAGTAAAAGGTAGGACATGTACATTTATATTTTGCATGTCCTGGCAGTGATAAACAGCCTATTTCCTTTTTCACTACTGTGAGGCCTACCCCTTTTATAGACCTGCATTGGAAATTCCTTGATATACTTTCAAGCTGTAATTTCCTGTTCAGAGAGGCATAGCTTTTTCTTGTTTGATATGTTTGTAATAGAAATGATAAATCCTCCTTACTGGTAAAGTTGAATTTAACTTTACTCTTTTAGAAATGGTACTTTTAAGTGGGAGGACCAGGCTTGGCTGTTCAGGCTGGACTGTTCCCATGAGGAACAGGGTCAACACTACTTTGCATATGGCTGTGTCCAAACTGGGGGGGAGTATTGGAGAAAAGAACAATGGATTTAACATAGATCTCTTGCCTGGGGATGAATGTGTGATTCATTTGGCATTCTGTCCATCATTTGTTGCTGCAGCACTTTTCGCTCTAAGTGGGATGAGTATACCCAGACGTCAGTCCCTTGCTCAGTTTGCCACTGGATTCAAGCTAGCCTGGCTTGAATCCAGTGGCTTGTTACCCTGAAACCGCTCCCAGGATGCTTGTTTCCAGTTCAGGGAGGACCCGGTTTAGCAGTTTGGGCTGAAGAAATGTTCCCATGAGGATCAGGGTCAAGACTGATTTGCATTTTGCTTGGTCCAAACTGGGGTAGCCTAGTGAGCAAAAGAACAATGGATTTAACCCAGATCTCTTCAATGGTGGTGAATGTTTAATACATTCAGCATTCTGTCCATCATTTTTTGCTGCAGCACTTTTTGCCCTAAGTGGCATGGGTATACCCAGACGTGGATCATTTGCTAGTTGCGCTATTGGATTAAAGCTACCCTGGCTGATGAGGGTTGTTACCCTGAAACCGTTCCCAGGATGCTTGTTTCCGGTCCAGGGAAGACCAGGCTTGGCAGTTCGGGCTGGACTGTTCCCATGAGGAACAGGGTGAAGACTGATTTGCATATGGCTGGCCCAAACTGGGATGGCGTAGTGAGCAAAAGAACAATAGTTATAACCCAGATCTCTTAATTGTGGGTTAATATTTGCTCCATTCAGCTTTCTGTCCATCATTTGTTGCAGCAACACTTTTTGTCCTAAGTGGGATGGGTATGCCTGGAGGTGGGTCCCTTGCTTGCTGTGCCACTGGATTCGAGCTAGCCTGGCTGGTGAGGATTGTTACATCGAAACGGTCCCAGGATGCTTGTTTCCTGTCCAGGGAGGACCTGGTTAGGCAGTTTGGGCTAGAGGACTGTTCCCATGAGGAACAGGGCCAAGACTGATTTGCATACTGCTGTGTCCAAACTGGGATGGTTTAGTGAGCAAAACTACGATGGATTTAAACAAGATCTCCTGACTGGGGGTTAATGTTTGATTCAGTCAGCATTCCGTCCATCATTTGTTGCCACAGCACTTTTAGAAACTGGACATATCGCTGTACTTACTGCTTTTTGTGCCTCATAGTCTGTCTTCAATACACCTCTGGGTAGGGTGACAGCTACACTTTGTGCATTCCCTCTAGACAGCCACAAACACAGGAAGATGAGGCTCAACTAAATTTGTATCACTTGCCTGCATTCTTCTGCATTCTAATGGGTCTTCCTGGACAGGGTGGAATGGGAGGGAGTGACTCTTACATGTCAATAGGTAGTGTCCTGTCCACACACAAAGCACTGATTTACCCTCCAGGGTTAGCCTAGCAGACTGGACTTAAATGAAATGGATCCGTGAGCACTTCAGAGAGTTCCTTTGATGTCACCCACCACTGGCACTTTTGAATACTGGGACCCCCTGCAATCAGACAATTGTGGATCGTGAACTGAGCCTCTGTCAGAAACACTGCTGTGCTGCTTAAAGGCTACAATTGGACTGCTTATCTGCAAAGACTGCTCTTCTGCTTGTTGCCCTGCTGCCTGCTGCTCCCTGGCTCTGCTGGAAGGACTCTGTCTTTCTTCCAAGTGACCTCCAAGGGTTTGCTGGCTTGCCTCATGTTTTCTGAAGTTTCAGGGACACAAAAGGTTTTCTACAATTCTGCTGGTGCAGCTAGACTCTGCCTTCTTTGAGTCCTACCCTTGCCTGAGGTAGGTTCTAAGCACTATTTTTGATGTAATCTTGAAAGATTCATATCACAGCTTCTACTGATTGGATTTTTCTTGTTTTGGTCTCATTTTGCTCAGATACATGTTATCTATTTTTCTAAACCAAATGTGGAGTATGTTTGTGGTGTATTCATTGTGTTATAGTGTGTGTGTGTGTGTGTGTGTGTGTACGTGTGTGTGTGTTGCACAAATGCTTTACACATTGCCTTTGTAGATATGCCTGACTGCTCTGTACCAAGCTACCAGAGGGTGAACACAGATTATGTTATTGTGCATCTAGCTTACCCTAACTAGAGTGGTGGTTCCTATCTGGCCTGGGTACATACCTCAGCCAACCATGAATCCCATTTCTAGCATAAGGCACTAATTACTAGCTTCTGTGACATAAAGGGGCCCATTCACAGAAGTATTTATGAATATGGATAGGGGTACCACATTAGTGCTCTTTTAAATCCTCTTTCAGGCCTTCTGAAACCACCCCAAAACATGCCGTTCCTTATTGATACAAGCAAAAAGGGCATACTCCATTCTATTAGTTTTCATTCACATGCCCTGAATGTTCCCATTTTATTCTCCTTTTAGATGTTAGGGGCTAATACACAAAGCACATATGAATATGTAAAAGAGTACTACATTGATCAACCACCAACAAACAATCTAGCCTCTACTAAACTAACAGTTTTAGACTAGATGTATTACCTTGAAAGATCTTTAAGTCAATACAATATACTAAAAACATCCTTATCTATCAGCTTCCTGGACTCTAAAATGAAAACATTTTAAAGATGAGTCCCTATATCGAGTGAGACACAAAGCTGGTCTCATGCTTCACATTTTTATACCTTATGCTACTTTATCAAATACATACATTATCTGTGTATTCATTTAAACATTTGGATAGTGCAGACTTCACTAATGGTCAAGATCAGAGGTGCATTTCAGAATTAAATCAAACAAATACTGGAGACATATGAAGCTATGTCACATTTGTAGGCCATATGTCTTAAGAACTGGGTTTGAATTTAAAATTTGGACATTGAGGTGATCTGCCTTGCATTCTAGAACCAATTTGCCATTATGAACAGAATGTAGGTTGAAATTTGGAGACATCATCGGATCCTGATCAAATTGATGTGGTTGAAAGATTTGGTGCGAATATTGAAGCATGATTCAGCAACTTAAGTGAATTTTCTCAAAGGTACAGTTAATTTTGGCATTTGAGATTGCAGGACATTCCTGGGATATGCCACAAAATGTGCTTGGGGATATAATGTGATACAGCAGGGAAATTCTGTGATGAATTATTCAATATTGAAGAGTATTTAGTCTTGACAAAAACATTCTGTCATGAGTGAACCTCAGCATAAAATTACTGAAAATGTCAACCATTATATTTGTCCAAAATGCCATTGACACCTAAAGACAGACCTAAAATATCACAATGCCACAGATGTTTCCCCTGGGCCCTATTATGTATTGGGGGCACTTTTCTTGTTTGCGCCCAGGCCCACCTTAAAACAGGTGCGCCGGGCACAAACAGAGAAAGTGCACCATATTACAAAGAATGCACTGCCCCCAGAGCAGCCGCAAACTCGTGCTGCCCTGGGGGCAGCGCATTCAAGTGAAATAAGGACCGGCTTTGCAGCAGCCACTCCATGTTTCACTGTGCAGGAGGCAACCCACCTGCACTTTGAAGGGCAATTAGAAACCCCCTTGCAGACGGGTGAAGTCAGTGACTGCACCCACGTGCGAGGGGATGTCTGGGGGGTACATGGGACACCCTTTCTCCCTCCAGAGGGCTGCTCTGAGGGGACGCACTGACAGTGCGGCACCTTTTATGTGGCGCACAGTCAGTGCACCTCCTGAGAGTGTCTTTGCTTCTGCTCTCGCGTCTGTAATATGGCGTGGGTGCAGAGGCATGGGGATTCCCTCTTTGAATGGGGCACTCCCCTATGAAAATGATTGAACACCCCCTGAAGATAGTCCTGGCACTTCAAGTGTACCAGTGCTCTTGGTTTTACAGAAGGGGCCGCACAAGCGTCTACAGCCACTTCTGTAATACAAAAGTGCACCGGGGCACGGAAAGCAGGCAAAAACGCCCATTGCGCCCCTGGGGAACATTCTGTAATACGGCCCCTGGTGTTCTTATTTGTATAGAATACCACTGGCTGTCTTCTGACTTATACCAATATGCCATTTTATTTACACATTGACACTTGCTTTACTTTGTCCGGTTATGTTCCTTCTCACTTGGGGTTCTGTTGAAAAACTCCCTCTCACTACTTACTTGACCATGTGTTACTTATCTGTTGTATATATTTCTAATTGTCTTTTGAAAATAAAGTAACATCGGATGAATTAATATACTGGTTGACTTGTTCTCTAATTTCATGCTGTTATTCACTCACAACAAAATGTTTTTTGAAGAATAAGGACTCTCCAATATTGATTAATTCAGCACAGGATTTCTCTGTTGTATCTTATTGTTCCTTTAAATGAGCTCCAGGTGTACACCTGTTGCGAGTCTATACTTAATATCCATGTTCACATGGACATTTGGGTCATTCTTGTTTCTTTACACTACTGGGGGGCATAATGAGTGTGTACCACTGTTTTCAGCACCCCCATGGCACTTTTGTATAGCACAAGTGGACGTGGAGGTTGCATGGCCCCTTCAGTAATACAGATCACACTGGCGCACATATGGCACCAGCACCATTCAAAGGGAGTGTTTGCTCATTAACATAGGGGCTGGCATCATGCAAATGAAGGAAACTCTTTGTCTTTGTATCCCTACATTATTATAAATAAAAGTGAAGAGAAAAAAAGACCATCAGGCGGTGCACTGACTGTATGCTACAAAGAGGTGGTGGAAAGTCAGTGTGATCCCCCTGAGGTGGAGGAGTCCAATGCACTCAACAGGCATCCACCTGAAGGTGGGTCAGTCACTTAAGGCACCTACCTGCAGAGTGATCTCTGTCCAACCCTTTGAAGTGCATAGCAGGGGCTGCCTGCACTGTGAAAGATAGTGGGATGCTATAAACAGCCCCTCCATCTTTAACTAATATGCAGCATCCAAGGCAGCCATAAGTTTGCTCCTACCCAGAAGGCAGCACATTACATCATAAGTGCAAACAGGGAGAGTGCACCTTAAGTGAATTATGGCCCCTGGAGTTATTTGCAGAAATTTTGACTTGCTCTGCAATGATTTTTCCAGGTTGCAGGACACTCCTGGGACTGTGTTACATAAAGTACCCAGAGGGTACAATGAGCATGTTCCCCGTTTCAGCATCCCCATGGCACTTTGGTATTACAGAAGGGGATGCAGAAGCTTGCATGTAACATAGATCGCACAGGCACATATATAGCACCAGCACCATTCAAAGGGGGTGTTTCCTAAAATTGAAAGCAGATCAGCTAGGTCGCAGCTTCCTAGTCCATACTGTTTTTGGTCAGTGGCAGCTGGTGAACTTTGAAAGTGGTGTGGCATAAGCATCTATTGCAAAGAGCATCAAGTCAATGTAGTGAGCAATTCCCCTTTCTCCTATGTTGGTTTGGCTGGGTTTTACCAGCGAAAACCACACATAATAACAAGCCCAAATTATGCAATTCACAAGACAATTTTCACATAAACTGGCTGGAAATACAGAGGTTTTAAATGCACTTTGTGATGTGCCAGGAATGCCTTAACATCCGTGGAGGTGTGGGTTGAACCCTGCCCAGTAAAAATGGGGCTAAAATTATAAAGATACTCGACGAGTCAAAAAATCTAATCTTGCAATGTCGTATGGCACATTAGATTTCAAAATATATGTAGCATCTATCTTTAGTTAATTTTTCCATCCTGTGTCTTCCATGTAGGTTTTCATCCACATTATAAATCTGTTTTGCTTGAAACTGCAAGGTGCATATGTCCAGAGTGTTCACACAATCAAAGGCCAGAGACAGCAAAGCTAGACAGATACTACAGTCTCACAGGATATTGCTACTATTGAATTATACAAGGCTTAAAGATTGTTACAGGGCATAACAATTGTAGGTGATTGGACTTCAGACAGTATTCGTGATAATATGACAGAAAAACTATTTTGCTTTCTCTTGTCAAATGTGAAAGATGCAAGGGTCTTTAACAGTTGCTCCAAGATGTGTCCACATGTTGATCCCTTATCTACTATCTCAGAAATGATTTTTAGGGGAGGTGGCATTTTGAGAATGAGCATCTAGACACGACACACTGCCTGAGGGCACATCGCTTAATGGTTGGTAGCTGTAGAGCTTTCGAACGAGAGCCCCAGTCTTTATTAATCAGTGGTCTTCACATTCCCACCTGTACATGCCTTCACACATGACTCAACTCTTTCTCAAGGCTATGAAACCCACTGCCATTCAAATACTCATTTGAATGGGAAGCCTGTCTGCTACTGGATATCTGCCTTATCTGCCCAAATTTGCCTTACAGACACTGACTTGCATTTCAGAGGGAGGCACCTGTTGATAAATATACTTACCTTTTACATAGGCCACTCTGCCTCTGTCCCTGCTATGCTATGCTATGAAGTTGCCATATTTGTCTTGATGACGTTTTTAAGGAAATGTTATTAGATTATCGATTCTTAAATTCAATATATTTGAAAGCACACTTTGCAAACTAAAGTTTTGTATGGGTCTCACACTTCTAATCACACTGTCCCTCCTAGAATAACTTACTCATTGTCTTCCAGTGCCAACTGCTTCTTGGTATAGTGCATATAACAGAAAAGGCAAACACACAAACACACAGCTCTGAGTCTGTGCTGCAGCATGTCTGTTATGCACATGCCAGCAGATCACTAGTTGAGTGCATATGTATCTATAAAATCTGCAGTAAGGTCTTCTCCAAGAACAAAGAGCAGGAAACCTTCTCATTCAGAGAAGTGAGTCTCACGCATCTTGTGAGATTTTTTCTCCATAACTTGGTTCAAAAAGTTAATGGCCTGATTTAGATCTTAGTGGACAGGTTACTCCATCACAACAATGACAGATATACCACCCCCACTCCCACTGAAAGACTCACACACCCACTCACAGACCCACTCAGACGCTCACATACTCACTCACAGACCCACTAAGACACTAACGCATCCCCTCAAAGACCCACTCAGTGACTCATGCACCCACTCACAGAGCTACCCAGACACTCACTCAGACACTCATGTACCGCCTCAGATATTCATGCACTCACTCACAAACCCAGTAAGATACTCACACACCCATTCACACACACAATGAGACACTTATGCAGGTACACCCAGACTCACTCAGATGCTCACACACCCAGTCACACACCCATTGAGACACTCATGCACTCAGTCACACACCCAATGAGACACTCTTGCACTTACTCACACACTCATTTTCAAAGGTTACAGGTTATAGTTAGGAAACAGAATTTTTTTTAAAAACTTGAAAATTCACAGAAATTATAGTTAGAAAAGAGAATTTAAAAAACCTTAGAAATTCAGTGAAAAAAACAAAGGTTACAGGGTCGTTATATTTAGGAAACAAAATAAAAAACCATAGAAATTTACTGAAAAAAAACACAGGTTACAGAGACGGTATAGTTAGGCTCATATTTCACTCGTATGAAACAAATGAAATGCAGCAATTATACTTACCTCAGCTAACTATAACTTATAACCCCGCAATAGGTCCAGGAGGGGGGCTTCATTGCCCCTTCTACTTTTTAAAGTTATTTGCCCTGTGGAGGTGGTGGTGCCGGGACCCATGGGGTGGTCCCCAAGGCCCCCCGTTACTTTCTATTTAGCTCCAGGGAGGATGTGATCCCTGGGGTGTCTGTGCAGCCCCTTCTATATATTTTTACTATAGCCCTGAAGTAATGGAGGGCCCTCCCTTATAATTTACATAAGCACAATTAGACAAAAGTGGCTGGACTGTATTTCTGCACAAACATGTGTGTTCCTTGTATTATAAGACTAAATAAAACTTATTTTGGTACAGTGCTCCAAGGGGATGAAATGTTCACCCCACTACAACACAGGGAAGCAAGTCTCCCCACAACAATGAATAATACCCCATGAGCTCCTCAATAATAATATCACAGTTCAAATTGTGTCAAAGTTGTCCTTTTAATTTTATTTTCTTCTTCTAATGCATCCAGTAATATTTTCAGTTCTGTAGGCAAAACATTTTTTGTCATATAGGCACATCAACCAATGACTTCCTCAGGGCTAACACAGATTCCAGTATTGAGTATTACAGTAGAAATCCATAATTTGGTGGTATCCAGCATGTATATCCTTGTGTATCAGTTTACCAGACTTATTCACTATGTCAATTGTAAAGGTTCATATCAGATCAAGGAGAGTACTCCAACTCGTGTTCTTGTCAAAGCTCAGGAGAATTATTCATAATTTCAAGTCCAGAGAGGTGGTGTTCACCAGGGCACAAATATGCCCTAGGAGGAGGGCCCGCGTATCTCCCAATATTTATATGAAACTCTGCATGCCTCCGGGTCCTGGTCACCCGGAAGCTTAATTAAACCATGCTTGGTATTTTTTTTTTTTAATTCATGGCAATATTCACAAATATTTCGTAAATATTGCAGTGAATTTTGAAAAAATCCTTTCTTGCCCTGCCGGTGCCCCAAGACCAAGACTCCAAGCTCAGGGTATTACTACCTTGCCCCCTTTTGTTTTTTTTAAGGTTTTTGGGGGACTCGGCTGAAGCTGAGTCCCAAGATGTCTTCCCACACTCCCTGGTTGAAGCCTTCAAAGCCAATCAGAACCTGCAGATCTTCCTTAAGCTTGCTATTATTCGCAAAGTAGTTGCCACAGACATATAACTGTGGATTTCCTTTAATATCTCGCAAACTACTGAACAGATTTTCACCAAATAACATAAAGCACAATCTGTGGACCTAATGTTAGCTTTCTGCCAAATTTGGTGCAATGTCATCCAGCGGTTGGGCTGCAAGCATGCCTAAAAGGTCTATGGGAATTCAGATAGGAAAATTCACTTTTTTTGCCCCACCCCTTTTTTTTGGCCCCTGCTAAACGGATCATTCCATGCACAAGACCCAACATGACACTTATTTTGGAAAACTTTGTGAAGATTCATCAAACGGCGTCAAATATATAGGTAAGTCAATAATCGCCTTTCCTATGGAAACATGGTCCTAACTATAACTACCTACTGGTAACCACCAAAACCAGCTCAAGCCTTTAAAGTACCTGTGACAATCAACCATTTATCACTGTCTAAGGATAGTACACTAGCACTGCTCTAGCTCTTTCACTGCTTAAGATACCAATGAGTGCAATACTGTGGCAGAGACTGTGAGCTGGATCACAAAACATTTCGGCTGGTGCAATTCCATGCCCTGGGCTGAAAGTTAAGATAGTGCTTACTCAAAACACCTTTTACCACTGTAATATGCTAGTGGGGTTCTAAAGGTGGTAATGTGTGGCAAGAATGTGTGTCAACATTTGTTGCACAGCAATTTGCTGTGGTGGTGATGTATTCTGCCGTTTTTTGCATTCCTTTGTTTTTGTTCTGCATTAATGTAATGTGATTTTATTATGTTGTACTCCAGTTGTGTTGTGTTCTGTTTTGACTGTTGCATTGTGATGGGCTCTGTTATATTTTAATTGTGTTGAAATGTTACTTTGCACATGTTACCGTGTTATATGCTCTGATATGCCAAGTCAGCAAAAGTTACTACGTTTCCAGTCAAAAGCAATACATGCCTTGAAAGCGTATGTGAAAAGCAACCAATTGCCACTTTATAACATGTGAAAAATTGATGCCCCAGCTCTTTACCTACTTAAGGCACCAGTCAGCCCAAGATTGTGTCAGAGATTGTGGCTTAACCCAACACTACCAATGATCACTTTATGTGAAGGGGCCCTTGGTGTTTCTAGTGGAGTTTTAGTGACATTGTAAGAAAATCTCATGTAAATGTAAATGTAGGTAACACCAATTCATTTTAAAGGTAGTTATTAATTAATGAATTGGGATTCTTAAACATGTCCCATGTTCCTTGACATATTTAGGTAACAACAAAGTTTGCACTGTCCATGAATAAATACCTTGATCGGAGGTTTTGAAGAATTTTCCCAAATACCTTTTTGTTTCTGTTGACCTTGGTGGTTTGGTGTAGAGAGTCAATGGTGTAATGGTCAGTCCAGTTGAGGTGAAGTGGAAGCTGACACTGTTGATTGTGGTGCAAACAAAATCCAGGTTATTGCATCACAGTTGGTTGGCCATGTGATGTGCTGCTTAATGGAGGTGGTGGCCAAGACGTTAAGGAAAGCATCTTTATTGTCTTCATGGACATGCTGAAAATGCTAAAAAATATTGTGCTAGTTGAGCTGGCAGAAGCTGCTGTGGTGATGTTGCAGGTATCAGTGTTAAATGGCAGGCTTGGGCCTGGTGGTCGATAAACAACTTAAAATGTGACAGTCTCTGTAGCAATCAGGAGAACTTGCCCATTGACAAAAAAGCTGGAGGCTTTCTTGCCAACTACCTAAAATCTATGAGCTCATACATTAGAAATAAAAAGGTTATTAACTTAACATCCTCCAACCAAATCCTGGATGCATTTCAGGAATTGTACAAATATTTACACAACCCCGACAAATAAATCAAGAGGGTGACGCCTATTTGAAGAAACCCTTGCTTCCCTCACTGAAAGGTAAGCAGAAAGAATTGAATTAGCCCATTCCAAAGCAGAAATACTGACAACAAGCCTTGGTCTAATAATTGGGAAAGTATTAGGCCTGGATTGTTTCCCCAGAAAATGTTATAAAAAAAGTTTGCTCACTCCTGAACCCCCTTCACAACCTATTCTCACACTATGCAAACGCTGGTACCGTATTAGGGTCTGCCACCCGAGCTTCTAAATTCATAAAACCAAAAGAAAGAAAGGACCCCTTAGAAATAAAAACTATTGTCCAATAGTCCTAATAAATATTGACTGTAAATTACGTACCAAAGTGCTCATCATCAGATGGTAAAAAAACTCTCCCTCAGTTAATTCACCCAGCACAATCAGGAATTCTTAAAGACAGATTGACCAATTCCTTGTTGCAGTTTGCGTTGGCAGTACTGCATTCTACTAGGGCATTCCTCCTGGATTCTTTCAGGAGGTGGTGGTACTGTTTGAGTGCTGTCTTCAAAGTGGTGTGGTTTTCTGTTTCTTTGCTAATGGGCCACTTCCTTTACAGTTGACGCCTGATGCCCTTGGCAGCTTTCAGTTCCTCTGTGATCCAGCTGGCTCTTTTGTTTCGTCTTTTGGTGTTGGCTGTCTTTATGGGGTGACAGTGTTGGAGCATTCTATGATCCATCAGGAGAAGTTTTCTGCTGCTTATTGTGGGTTGGATTTTGAGTCTGGGAGACAGGAGTAGAGCGTGCTGTTCCACTCGTATTCCGGTATCTTTTTTCAGTCTCTGTGTGTGAATCCAGGTGTCATGTTGCTGGAACTGATGGGTTTTGAGATGGTGAAATGGATGCTGTAGTGGTTACTTCAGGTGAGCTGTGTTGTGTGGCTTTTCTTAACTCTGTCGTAGGAATAGAAGATGGGGTTGAGTGTATGTCTTGTGATGGAGCAAGGACTCGTAAAAAAGAGACATGCTCGGAAGAAATAAGCAATCCACTCATTTAACTCACTAACAAAGTTATTAATAAGTTTAGTGAAAACGAATATGCACCACATGAACACAAGGGTTAGCGAAGCTTGCGTATGTGTGTACTAACAATGAAGAAAGACTAATACTGCTTTAAACGGCGAAACTGCTGTGCGCATGCATCAACTACATCTGCGTAGGATGACAAATAGAATGCTTGGAGGGAAATTCTGGTGCATGAGCAGAAGATATTAAAATGGAGTCTTGAAGACACGTGTGCATGGCATCTGCTTATTTGAACTAAAACAAGTGGTATTACTAATGCTAATGCGGGGAAAGATATTAATAAATAAACTGGTATAGAGTAGAGGTGAGTGGTATACAGTGCAAACACTTTATTTTAGAAAGTAACATCTGTTTTCTGACTTTTATCATTAGTGCGTATTTGGGCCTCTCTTGCATAGCCGGATTGAATAGTCACGTGAAGTCTGCGCATGACCACTGAATGAAGCCATGAAGGTCATGACTGTAAAGTTGAAAGGGAGCCAAATAAGAAATGCTACATCCTGGGAACAGGATGGTTAAGATTTCAACAATAAAGAAATACATTCATGACCAACTTAAATTGTTTTCATGTTGATACTCATAGTGAATGAGAGTAAAATCTATGAATATAGAATAAGTGAAAGGGTTTGCGAACAATAGTTAACAGATTTTAGTGACATGTAAGCATGGTGTGATGAAGAACCCCCCTTGCCTGACCAATCAGATTTTGTATTTTTATGATATTGAAACTTTAGTGGGTGGAACATGCAGAATGAAAGGTATAATTAGGATAGTTTTAGTTAGTCAGAAGCAGAGAAGCTGAGAATACTGGACCAGAAGAGAGCGTGAGATGCTGAAGCTGCTGATGAAGAACTGAAGAAGTACAGTGCAGGGAGGAGGGAGATGATTGTAGAACCTGAACCAGAACTTTCTATCCTAATTAAATTGGGTTAGATCAGAAGATTGTGGAAGAATCTGGAGGAGGAAGAGATTGTCAGAGAGGGGTGCGGCGCAACCGTCGGTATTCTAGAGAGGTCAAATATCCTGTCCTGATTCCTGTCCTGAAGTCTTTTTATCCTGACCTATCCTAGGGGACCCTTATCAGCCCTTTGGCCAGGGGGTTGGTCTTCCACACCATCCTTGGTAACTATAATTACTCATTATTTGCTGAATGTTCTTTTCTCTCTGTCCTCTTTTCTCTCTGGGTATTGATTATTGCATGAGTCTGAAGCATATGTATGGTGATTATGAATTGAATTTTTCTCTCCAATGAATGAAGGTGACTGCACTGTATTGAGTTGTTCACATGCATTAATTTTAGATAAAGATTTAAAACTTCTTGAGTCTGTGGTAATTTAATTTTAATAAATTAAAATTAAAGGTATGTTAGTTATCACCATCAACTAGTTCTACTAATGGTCCATCGACCAGAGGAAAGAACTTGTTGATCTGTGAAGGGTTAGTTAGAGATGAACCAAAGTATTGAATAAACTAATCCTAAACAGTTTGTGAAAATGAAAAGAAAACCCCCTTAACTGACCAGCATTTTTTACCACCGTGAGTTTATGGGCCCAGGTGAGTATATGGTAGTGGAGTGTCTGTTGTTGGTGAACCGCTGGATCACCTGCATTGTGGGTGGGGTCGGAGACCAGTTGTTTGAGATCCATGTTGTTCATGGTCTCCAGGAGGTAAGTTGTGTTGGCGTCGTTGGGGTCATCGAGGTGGAAGTTAAGATCCCCAAGGAAGATGTAGTGATCGGGGTCAATGGTGAACGGGCGATGATGTTCAGGATTGCATTGCAGAAACTGGGGCATGGTCCTGGGGTCTGTAGGCGAGAGTGCCTCTGATGGTGCTTTTTCTGTCTGTGTAGAATTGAAAGCTGAGATGCTCCATGATTGGGGTCAGGTCATCCAGGGAATTCGTGCATCGGATGGTTCATAGTAGATGATGGCAAGTCCAACTCTGTGCTTGTTGTTTTGGTCCAAGTGTGTTATTTTGTATCATTAAGGAATGGCAATGTCTGGAGAGGAGACGGGGTTCATCCAGGTCTCCGTGAGAAAGATGATATCTGGTGGAAGGGATGAGATAGTGTCCCAAATCTTTGTGGCGTGTCTTCCGAGTGATCGTGTGTTCAGTAGAATGCAAAGGAGTTTGTCCAAGGTGGTCTTGGTCAGTGCAGTGGACATGGCCATGTTAGTGGGGTTCCTGGTGTTGTTGGCTGCTTCAATGCTGCAAGTCAAGCAACAGTGTCAGCAGTTGAATGATCCTCTGGTGGAAGCATAGCAGCAGTGGTTGGTGAGGTGTCTAGGATACAGGGCTTGGAGGTCGGCCACAGTGTAGCTGTATAGGGTGGAAAAGCCAGGGTTCCTGGGGCTGGGCATGGTCCAGGCACAGACACGTAGGGGCCTCCATAGATAGTCCTGGTAACTGGGAGGGGCTGACTGGGAGGTCTGAGGGAAGAGAGTGGGAAACGCCCAGAACACAGCAAGAGAAACAAAACAGAACAAAAACAGGGGGAAATAACAATATTAAATAAAATGGCAAACTTCAACAAGTGTACTAAAACCGCACGAACAAAAAGAGGCAGGAAAATGTGTCACTCACACAGTGGGTTCAATGTGGAGGGGCTCAAGGATGGCATCAAGGTCACAGTGACTCTGAACCAACAAGAGCTAGCAGTAGGGAAAGGCGATTGTGACCTAGGAGGTCAGGGGCAGCTCACTAGAGCCGCACTGTGGCCTCCAAATGGAGTCCTTGGAGATGGGAGGGACTGGCTGGGAGTTGAGAGGGGGGAGGGAGCAGGAAACAGCGGGAACATAGAAGGCAAGAGAAATAAAACAGAACAGAACAAAAACAATCTAAATCTGGGGGAAATAACAATATTAAATAAAATGGCACAGTTTAACAATTACACTAAAACAGCTTGCAAAAAAAGCGGCAGGAACACCTATCACTCGCACAGCAGGATCTTTGTGCAGGGGTTTGAGGTCTGTATCAGGAAACACAGACAGTGAGAGAAACAAAATAGAACAGATCAAAAATAATCAAATTCAGGGGAAATAGTAATATTAAATAAAATGGCACACTTTAACTATTGTACTAAAACAGCACTCACAAAAAGGGTCAGGAAAGCCTGTCACTCACACAGCGAGTTCTATGTGGAAGGGCTCAAGGTCTGTATCAGGGTCACTGTGCCTCTGAGCCAGCAGGAGCAGGCAGCGGTGAAGGACGTGGGGCCATATGCATTAACACATTTTCCCATAGACACAGAATGGGCAAAACCCTTTGATGCATCTGGCCCATGGCCCTTAGTGGCCACGTGGGTTACTTACAACCACCTGCTATGCCTTCTCAAGAATGAAGAGTCAGTCAGACAGTTGAGAATACAAGCAGTTAGTTTTATTATCAATACTCTGCAGAGAAGTCCCTCATGACCTGCACCCTAAGATGTCTGCCGAGGGACTGGCTTCCCCAGGCATAGAAGTAACAATTATACATTTCAGCAGAAGCACAAGACACACCCACCCAGTAGCTTTCCAAAGAAGGCAGCAAGAGTCAAAGGGGGCACACAAGGATGAGCGAAGAGTCTGAGACCGGACACACTATCTCTCTCTGGCAAGGTCATTCTGTTTGTGCCTGCAGCTGAGCCAGTGGGAGCAGGCTTCATCTCATGGGAAATGTATGCAGAAGTACAAACAATATATTAATTAGTACAACGAGGCCCAACCTTAAGAGAAAATGCACCCCATTAGCTTTCTGCTAAAGCAAGCAGTACATATAATGAAGCTTAGTCCAGTCACAGTCTAATATGGATTGCGAAATAAAAAATGAAGCCACAGGCGCAAACTTAAGCCTAGATTCTATTAGTGCAGCTCAGTGGGTTACCTATAAATGTTGCAGCTGCTACTAACTTAGCCTTATAATGCTAACCTAATATAGCACTGTGCAAAAATAACACAGCTACGTGATTTTCAGACTAGCAGACCCTACTTTTAGCATTATATGCTAAGGATCTTTATTTGCCATCAGGTTAGGGTCTTTACAGTTCTAATCAGGATGGGAAATCTCTATTCACATGATCAATATATTAATACTAAAAAATGTTCAAATGCTTGTTATTAAGCAGGGAAACTATAAGAGACATGTTGGCCTAAAAAATTATCTACATCAACGCTCATCAACCTTTCGATCTCTTTCTGAAACATGGTCTTCGTATTTGTATTGCATGGATATCCTTTACTTAGGAGTCATGGTACCTACTCAGCAGACACAACAGGCTGGGAGACAGTGCATACAAGGGCCTGTTTTCCATGTAACATACTCTTTCATTGTAGCTGATGGAATGAGCGATAGGTAGATGGGGAAAGAAATACAGTGGGAAAAACCGAAAAGGAAGCCAACATTTGCAAACCAAAAATGTCAAATCTGGGACTGGAGAACCGAATTGAAGTTACACCAATCTAGACACTTGTATCATCATTCTATGTCCTCCGGTGCTCCCCTGTGCGAGGAGCAAAAGTAACAAACATATGTTCACAAGAGAAGCAGGTGCTGCATGAACCTGAGAGTTCACAGGCTACTTCTCATTCAGGGATTAGGATGTTCCTAACACTAATATTAGCACAATAACAACTAGTGATGCAATCTTGCACTTTCTATGTACCAACCCCGCTCTGGACAGGGAGGTGCAAAAGGCTATTTTCCTCATCAATAGGGTGACTAAACTGATACATGGTGATTGGTAGAGAAATGTAACACAATGGAATTGGTGCCAGAGAACAGGATGGGCAAAACTCTTCTTTCAAGTGTCTTACAGAGAGCCATCACTGGTAGGCTCCTATTGTTTACCTGGCGTAGGCGCTGTTGAGCACCGGCTGTGGAGCTACTCGTCTAGCTCTTTCCGGAAAAGTCCTCTTCACTCAGGATAGGGCACCCCCCTCCTTGGAGGACACCCTCAACTAATCCTGTCCAGTGTCTAGGCCAGTGCACCAATCTCTTTCCCCTAATCTATCGTTGCTACCTTAGACAGGGTACCTGCACCCTATTCTTCATCCTTCAAGTCCATCCCTACTAATACAACTTTCCCTCTGCTGCACTGTCCTTCCGTTGGGGCACAAATGGTACTTCAATACTCCGGGCACAAGGGGGGTCAAGGAGAAATGGGGTCAGACTCAAGAGGACCAGAGGGCAGAGACTCAAACACAGGTGAGCCTACGGGCTGGGCTTAATAGGTTAGGACTCAAGCACAGGTGGACCAACTGGCCGGGGCGTCTGGACAGCCCCTCTTTCTTTTTGTTTTTACGAGGTACTGCCTCGTTCAACACTTTTTTGCTCTGCACCTCCCCTTATTGAAGTAGATGGTCCATAATGAGCAGCCAGGCTGTGCATCGAGTCCGGGCCTCTCTGGTGACTGCAGAGCATCCCAGACCTATTAGTAGATAGAATGCACACTTTCAGTTAACCGGCAAGGATAAAGCTTTTTCTGTCCCAACACCAAGTAGTGGGGTAAACCTTAGTTCATTTACTAAGCTCTGAAAGAACAATCCAGAAATACTTTGAATCATTGCATCTGTCCATTCCTATATTATTCATCTGAAGAACCTCAAAAAGGGAATTTCAAAGCAATGGCTTATTTTTTTTTTCTCTAGCAAGCTTATGTTCAATAAGTCATAGAGATCACGACACAACTTCTACTTTGTGAAACTTCGCTGCTGTGCAGGTCTGCAGACAACTCTAGAATTATTTGTCCAAGGGAGCCAACATAAGTATTGCATTTTGTGACCATGCTCTCACGTCATAGTTGTGGCAGGAGAATTTAAAATTGTTAATAATATATAACTGACAAATTGAGCATAATGTAGCAAGTACATGAATTCTCCAGCAAATCTTGTTATTTCAAACAAGCTCCTGTAGAGCTACGTGCTCTTCAAACTGTTAACCACTAAAATGTGTGGTGCGTAATTACTGGGGGCATACAGGCACCCATCCTAGTATTGTGCTTCATGTGCACCATACAGTACATGGGCTGAGCAATGTCTCATCCTGACAATGTGCCTTACTTTCAACTTAGGCATCTTGACTTCAGTACCTACCCTGCAGGGTCTACTACAAACATTCTTTTATTTTGTTTTAATCATTTTCTGCAAACGCATTATTCTTTCCCACATCTTCTGTTACAACCCATTTCCTCAGGCTAACTAATAAAGGACTTGTGATGTCTCTACAACTGTTCGTAGTGGTGCGATAACATGAACAATAATGTGGGTGCCACCTGGGCATTCAAACGAAAGCCACCGACATATACTTCCCCTTAAGGGTCAGATAAGGGAACATCAGTCTAGTCTACCCGTCCTTTCATCTCCATTTCAAGTCAATTCCATTAGTTTACAGAAAGGAGGGGCAGTAGAATGGCTGACTTCAAGGTGACACATTTTCGTTAATCATGACAATTTTCCCAAACGGTGTTATTTTATAGTCAATTAGACATGCACTGGTGAGGTGCTGTGTCTCTGTTTATTCAAGGGCATGTTCACAGCATCCTGTGAAATGAGTGACTTAAGCGAGTCAAACTGATTGTCTTATGGAAATGGCCACCAACATGACCATTCCTAGATAGCTCGGGCAGGCTCAAAAGACAGAAAGTGCACAACAAGCCATCTTGTGTACATACAACACAAAACAGCATACAGCAAAATATATACCAAGCACAGGATCCGAAGAAGAGAAACAAAGTGTTAGGCATTCAGAGTTAAGGCTCATGCACCCCATGCTGTCAGATCTTGAGTTGCGATCTCCTCAGGAACAGATGACTAGTCCTCAAATCCCTCCTGCCAAACCCAGTGACAAGAGATTAACTATTGCCTCTGCATTCAGCCAAGGGGGAAAGGGGAAGTGGATGACAAAACAAGAGAGACTGCCTCTGGATACGGTTCTTCACTGAGCTTCCTATGAAGATACCTGAAATGACAAACACACTTGTTTAATATCTTCCCTACCTACTCTACTCTAGGTTATTGATCTATTGACTTTTACAATTACCTTTTAATACCAGGGAACTAGCCACTCTCTATCTAATTTGTTTTGTCTATTGTTTAATTGATCAGTCTTCAGAAATTCTGTATTGCTGTTCTTGACAAAGGAGATACTTCTCCAATCAAAGGTATAGATTGTACAGTCTTGAGCGACAGTTCTGTCTTTTATCTTTCCAAGAAAAAATAAATTGTAGTTGAAAACACTTGCTCCTTGAATTTTAGTTGCTTGCGTTTATATGAAAGTTCAGCTCATACATTTGTCAGAGGTTCCTCCAATGCTTTTTCTTTTCAGCCTTCACTTGACAGTTACAAAGTATTAAATACTCTTACTTCAGAGGAGAGAAGGTTTCTCTTGACTGAAACGCTTCTCCAGGATTCAAAAACTTCACAGCTCACACCGCCTTCTAACTCTGAAACAGCTCTTGCTGAGAAAACTCTGTGAATTTCAAAAAGGGGAACGTAAGAACACTCAAAAACCCATTTGAAATGCGTACTGAATAACTTCCCTGAACATTGGAAGTCGAGCGCTGAATAATTTCAACGTGTGTTTTTCTCCTCAGGAAACACGGACACACAGGAGCACAAACACGACCGTTGCTGGGATTCTTTCAGTTGAAGTGCGCCGCGCGAATATCGCGCAGGCGCGTTGAAAACAAAGAAGTGTCTCGCGATCAGAACAACTAGACCGCAGACCTTCTTAAAAAGTGAAAGCTCATTACAAACCGCGGAAAACAGATTCTCTCAGACCATTGAGAATGGACTTGAGAGACGTTCTCCAGGTCGGAGCCAATCTTAACCAACGGGGATATTTGGTCAAGCACAGTCTATCTGAGAGGGAGACAGCTCTTTTGGAATATAAGTTAAAACAACACAATGGGGTCTTGACAGTACTCCCCACCAAAAGACGTCCCTTCCTTCTTGGCTTAGAAGGATTTTGTTTATGAAAGTCTCGAATAAGCCTTGGTGCATGAACATTGGTATATGGTTCCCAAGATCTTTCTTCTGGACCAAAATTCTTCCAACTGATCAAGTAATACAATTGACCTTTCCTAAAGGTGGAATCAAGAATCTCATGCACCTCAAACTCCTCCCCAGATTCTACTACAATAGGTTTAGGAAGTGAATGGGCTCTCAAATTTGGTGGGCTCTTTTTCAGCAAGGAAACATGAAATACCGGATGTATTTTGAGATAAGAAGGCAAGTGAAGTTTTACAGATACAGGGTTTATCATTCTGTTTACCTTGAATGGGCCTATGAATCTTGGTTGAAACTTACGATTCTCCTTTAGTCTAAGATGTTTAGTGGATAGCCAAACCTTCTCTCCTGATTTAAAAACTGGACACTCACGTCTCTTCTTATCTGCCTGAGACTTATAAGAGCTTTTAGACTTTTGTAAATTCTCACCAGCAAGCATTAAAGACTTTTGAACTCTATTTACCAATTCTTCTGCCACTGGTACGGAACCTTCTTCCTTCTCTAAAACTATACTTGGGTGTCGACCATAGTTTAAGAAAAAGGGGGAATAACCTGTAGAGGAGTGCTTAGCATTGTTATAAGCAAATTCAGCGGACCAAACTAAATCTGCCCACCCAGCTTTCTGATCCATCAAATAAAGTCTGAGGTATTGCTCAAGGTCTTGATTGACTCTCTCGGTCTGACCATCAGTTTCTGGATGGAAACTGGTGGAATAGCGAGCGTCAATCCCTAACCTTCTGGTAAAAGCCTTCCAAAAATGGGAAACAAATTGGGAGCCCCGGTCAGAAACTAAAACCTTTGGGATTCCATGCAGTCTTACAATGTGCTGAGAAAATAATTGTGCCAGTTCTGGAGCTCGAGGTATATTTTTCAGAGGGACAAAATGAGCCATTTTAGAAAACATATCCACCATCACCAAAATTGTGTTAAACCCATGACAAGGAGGGAGGTCAACTATCAGATCCATCGAGACCGTATGCCAAGGATGAGGTGGAGTGGGCATTGGCATCAAGAGCCCTTGCGGTGCTCTCCGATCCGATTTTCCTTGCAAGCATCTCTCGCAGGTGGTAACATACTGCCGTATTTGAGCTCTCATGTTGGGCCACCAAAAATTCCTTTCCACCAGTTCTGAAGTCTTTTGTATTCCTTTATGACCAGCCATTAAATCATCATGACACATCTTCAAAGCTTTCTCTTGAAGCCCCTTAGTAGGAAGATACAAGCAATTTCTGAGGTATGGAAGACCATTCCGGATCTCTCTCTCCAACTCCTCATCTGCCCAGCAATTCATCTCTTCTTGGGACATTGCCTCCCGAATTTCTTTTGAAAAATCTGTATTGAGGGTGGCCACAATGATCTTTTCCTCTGGAATAATAGTCTGATTCTTTTGGTCAACTTCAGAGTAATCAGAATTTATTCTTGAAAGAGCATCTGCTTTTGCATTACTTGTACCTGGTCTGAAAGTTATTACAAAATTGAAATCTGCAAAAAATAGAGACCAACGTAATTGTCTGGCCGTTAATGTTCTAGCTGACTTGAGAAATTGGAGGTTGCGATGATCCGTATACACAGTGACCTTATGCACTGCGCCAAGCAAGTAATGCCTCCATTCTAAAAAGGCACCTTTTACGGCCAACAATTCTTTGTCAGCGATTGAATAATTGCATTCAGGAGGGGTTAACTTTCTGGAATAATAGGCCACAGGATGAAGTTGACCTGTATCTCGATGTCGTTGAGAGAGAATTCCTCCAATGGCAACGTCAGAGGCATCTGCTTCTACGTAAAAGGGCTCATCTGCCCTTGGATGCAACAGAATTGGCGCTTGCGTAAAGGATCTCTTCAAATAACGAAAGGCTTCTTCTGCTTCATTACTCCAGACAAACTTCACCCCTTTCTTCAACAATCTTGTGATTGGACTGACTTTATGAGAGAAATTTGGAATGAATCTCCTGTAGAAATTAGAGAACCCAATAAAACTTTGGATCTCTTTCACAGATGAAGGAGAAGGCCAATCTTGCACTACTCTCACTTTTGCATTATCCATACTTACTCCTTCAGGAGATAAAACAAATCCAAGAAATTCTACCTTTTCCACATGAAAGGCACATTTCTCCAATTTCACAAAAAGATGATTCTCAAGAAGTCTGGTTAAAATCGCTCTAACATGGGTTACATGCTCTTCCAGACTATCTGAAAAGATCAGAATATCGTCGATATAAACGACAGCTATCCGATCCAAAAATTCTCTGAGAACGTCGTTTACAAAATGTTGAAATGCAGCTGGAGCATTGCACAACCCATAGGGCATTACTAGATATTCAAATAACCCATAACGGGTTCGAAATGCTGTTTTCCACTCGTCACCTGAAGCGATGCGGATCAAATGATAAGCCCCTCGCAAATCCAACTTGGTGTAGATTTTTGCATTCTTGACCTGATCCAACAAGACTGAAATTAGTGGGAGCGGGTATCGATTCTTGATTGTGACTTGATTTAAGGCTCTAAAGTCTATACAAGTACGAAGATCCCCGTCTTTCTTCGGAATGAAAAATAAAGGAGACGAGACTGGGGACTTAGAAGGTCGTATAAACCCATTAGCCAAGTATTTTTCCAAGTAACTCTTGAGATATTGATTTTCCGTTGCTGTCAAGGCGTAAATTCTACTGCAAGGCAGAATCGCCCCAGGTTCAATATCTATCTTACAGTCGTAAGGACGATGAGGGGGAAGTTTTTCGGCCTCTTTTTCATCAAAAACTGAAGCTAAATCCTCATACTCTCTGGGAATTTCTTTAGTTTCTAAAGAGCAAATTGACGCTGAATGACAAGCCAGTCCTTTGGCTGGTGATTCTTCCAATAACTGGACTTGCTCACAAAAACAATTTTCCTTGCAATAAGTAGAATTCATAGAAATAGTTCTCTTTTCCCAATCAATGTATGGGTTGTGTTCTGTTAACCATGGTAGACCTAGAATGAGCTGAAACTGAGGAGCATCAATCAGATTGAACGTTATTATTTCAGAATGTTCATTGAACCCAGTTAATTGGATAGATTCAGTTTCATGAGTAATGAGCCCAGAGGACAAATTTGTTCCATCCACAGCTCTGACCACTTCCACGACCTGCTTCTCAACAAATTTTAATCCAATTCTTCGAGCATATTTGATGTCACAAAAATTCCCCGTTGCCCCAGAGTCGATCATCACAGAAACTCCGTTCACTTCTTGATCACGGAACCTAGCAGTTACAGATACTACCAGATGGGGTGCAGAAGATTGTAAAGTGTTCACAACTTGCTGATAAAATGGAGCTGTCTTTAAATTCGCTTCACCCTGTGCAACTCCCTTTACAGGTGAAGCCGATCTTTTACCTGCTGAGAAACCTTTGGTTTTTTAGGACAATCCTTTACAAAATGACCAGAGAGACCACAGTACAGACACAGATGCCCAGATCTTCGTCTTTCCTTTTCTTCCTTGGATAGAGGACCTCTTATTGATCCAATCTGCATGGGTTCATCTACAGAAGAACTTTCAGAGGTCTTATTTCCTTCAGACTTCATTCGATCAAAACGAGGTGGGAGCGGACGGAAGTCTCTTCTCTTTTCACTTCGTCTCTCACTCAAACGATGGTCGATCTGAAGCACCAAATCAATTAATTCAGAGATTTCTGTGGGTCGTCTAGGAATCTGTGCCAAAGCGTCCTTTAGTTCATCTTTTAAACCTCTATAAAAGATTGCTGCTCTCTTGGCTTCTGGCCAACTTGATTCCACAATCAACTTATTAAATTGGGCTAGATAGGCCACCAAATCCCGATTGCCCTGCTTGAGCTCCAAAAGTTCATTGTCTGTGGCTTGTGAGGCTGCACGTCGATCAAATATTCGTAAAAATTCTTCCTTAAAGTCATTATAATTGTACAATTTAGGATCATTCTGCGTGACCAATGACATAGACCAGGCTGCTGCATCACCATTCAAATACGACAGTATGAAAGCCACCTTTGATTGATCCTCTGCAAAAATGACTGGCCGACACAAAAAATGCAAAGTGCATTGTGTCAAAAATATTTGCGTCTTTAGAGGGTCCCCACCAAATCTCTCAGGAGGCGCCAAGGGAATAATAGGTGAGACAGCATGTATAACCTGAGTGGAAATATCTGAAGGGGATAAATTACTGGATAGACTCGGTGAACCTTTATATCCAGAACCAGAAGCCACAAACTCTTCCAATCTTTGCTTGGTCTGAATAGTTTCCTGACTCGATCTCCTAACTTCTTCCCTTAAGGATTTATTCTCCTCTAAGGCACAATCTAGTTGTTTCTGCATTCCTTCTAAAATGGAACTTAGGGCCTTCAAATCTACCCCGTCTGCCATTCTGTTCAGGAGGAGATCTATAAACCTCAAAAGAGGTTTTTTAGGGCACTTCAATCTGTCAGATCTTGAGTTGCGATCTCCTCAGGAACAGATGACTAGTCCTCAAATCCCTCCTGCCAAACCCAGTGACAAGAGATTAACTATTGCCTCTGCATTCAGCCAAGGGGGAAAGGGGAAGTGGATGACAAAACAAGAGAGACTGCCTCTGGATACGGTTCTTCACTGAGCTTCCTATGAAGATACCTGAAATGACAAACACACTTGTTTAATATCTTCCCTACCTACTCTACTCTAGGTTATTGATCTATTGACTTTTACAATTACCTTTTAATACCAGGGAACTAGCCACTCTCTATCTAATTTGTTTTGTCTATTGTTTAATTGATCAGTCTTCAGAAATTCTGTATTGCTGTTCTTGACAAAGGAGATACTTCTCCAATCAAAGGTATAGATTGTACAGTCTTGAGCGACAGTTCTGTCTTTTATCTTTCCAAGAAAAAATAAATTGTAGTTGAAAACACTTGCTGCTTGAATTTTAGTTGCTTGCGTTTATATGAAAGTTCAGCTCATACATTTGTCAGAGGTTCCTCCAATGCTTTTTCTTTTCAGCCTTCACTTGACAGTTACAAAGTATTAAATACTCTTACTTCAGAGGAGAGAAGGTTTCTCTTGACTGAAACGCTTCTCCAGGATTCAAAAACTTCACAGCTCACACCGCCTTCTAACTCTGAAACAGCTCTTGCTGAGAAAACTCTGTGAATTTCAAAAAGGGGAACGTAAGAACACTCAAAAACCCATTTGAAATGCGTACTGAATAACTTCCCTGAACATTGGAAGTCGAGCGCTGAATAATTTCAACGTGTGTTTTTCTCCTCAGGAAACACGGACACACAGGAGCACAAACACGACCGTTGCTGGGATTCTTTCAGTTGAAGTGCGCCGCGCGAATATCGCGCAGGCGCGTTGAAAACAAAGAAGTGTCTCGCGATCAGAACAACTAGACCGCAGACCTTCTTAAAAAGTGAAAGCTCATTACAAACCGCGGAAAACAGATTCTCTCAGACCATTGAGAATGGACTTGAGAGACGTTCTCCAGGTCGGAGCCAATCTTAACCAACGGGGATATTTGGTCAAGCACAGTCTATCTGAGAGGGAGACAGCTCTTTTGGAATATAAGTTAAAACAACACAATGGGGTCTTGACACATGCACCCTATGCACCTCATTCAGGGCCTCATTTATGAAAAGTGACACATTGCTGTGAGCAAACAGCGATGCGTCACTTTTCATTGCGCCCAGAATTTCTGACGTATCTGTAGGCGCAAAAATGACGCATTGCTGAAGTATGTCACAAAAGTGACGCAACTCCAGCAATGGGTCATTAGACATGGGCAAGTCCCATTTGAAATGTGCCTGTGATAATGATGCATTTGGGTCCTAGAAGTGGCACAGTGAAATCTTATAGATTTCAGGGCATCACTTCTATGACCCTTTCTTGCGTTGGAACGCCCCCCTGCATACATTATACCTGGTGCAGGTAAAAAGTGACACTGGGGTTTACAAAGTGACGCATCTAGGTAGATGTGTCACTTTCAAAATATGGTGCAACAAGGCTCAGGTGCTCATTTATGAAAAGTGACGCAACACTGCGAGAAAACAACTATGCGTCACTTTTCATTGCGCCCTCCTTGCGACTCCAATGATGCGTAATATTTACAGTATGAAGCATCATGTCGGAAGAAGTTACAGATACGTCAGTATTTCTGATGTATCTGTAGGCGCAAAAATGACGCATTGCTGGAGTGTGTCACAAAAGTGACGCAACTCCAGCAATGGGTCACTACACATGAGCTACTCCCATGTGAAATGTGCCTGCATCAGTCTTACGCCTGCCATAAGGCAGGCGTAAGATATTGACGCATTTGCATCCTAGAAGTGGCGCAGTGAAATCTTATAGACTTCACTGCATCACTTCTACAACCCTTTCTTGCGTTGGAACACTCCCATGAATACATTATACCTGGAGCAGGTATAATGTGATGCAGGGGTTTACAAAGTGACGCATCTAGGTAGATGCGTCTCTTTCTAAATATGGTGCAACAAGGCTCACTTTTTACGCCGCTGGTGCGTCACAAAAAGTGACGCACCAGCAGTGCAAAAGTGACATAAGGGCTCATAAATAAGCCCCTTAATATGTTCGTCCCATAGTTGCCAAGGAGCTAGTCTCTACCCTCCTTTCGACAGTAGGTGACCTAAGCAGGTGGCCTTCTGTCGACAATACTTACACCTTTTGTAGCTGGCACAAGCAGACAGACTTATCCCAAAGGCAATGATAAAGTATTTGTACCAATACACACAGTAACACAGTAAAGACACCATAAAAGGACACCACACCAACAAGACAGTCAATCTACAAAAGACAGAAACGCACGAAAAAGTTGAACAAGAAAACAGCCACACTCTAAAAGTGCCATTTTCAAACACAGACTTCAAAGCCCATATTTATTAAAAGATGCTTTATCCAATTCTTTGTTCAGTGGTACCATATTCCTTTTGTCTATCATATCCCTATGAAAGATATACTCGTTAAATTACACAAAAATTCCCCATTCCAGTCTATCAGCAGGACAGCCCTTCAATAGTGAAAAAGGGAAATGGTATCTTTGTACCACCAGGACATGCCATGCACACACCAGCACACATCCGTGTTGCACATACACTGCACCCTGCCCAGGGGTGTACCCTGGGCCTACCATAGGTGTGTCCTATGTAAAAACTGCACACAGGCACTGCGGTGGCAGGCCTGAGGCATCTTTTCCGGGCTACCAATGTGGATGGCACAATCAACGCTGCAAGCCTACTAGTAGCTATTTATTTACCAGCTCTGGCACAATCAGTGCACTTCACTACGGATCTACTAGTAAAACCACTATGCCAATCAGGTAGAACCTAGCACAATATCAATTTACACAGAAAGTACTCGCACTGTGACACTGATCTGCAGTGGTAAAATACCCAAAGCATCTGAGCTAGCAAAAACGCAAACCAGCACAGCATCAAAACATAGGGGGTAGAGGCAAAAAGGTCAGGGGAAATCACACCAAATATGCCATGTCTAACACCATGCAACTGTACTGCCCTGAAACTTTGCTGTGACTAAAACTTGTATTTTTAAACTTTGTATAGATGCCCTGTCTTTCTGCATGGTCCTAAAAGGCGCAGCGGGGCCTATAGCTCATACCAGCCAATGTTATTCCAAACAATGACCTATCATATATATTCTATAAGCAATACTGCCAAGGAACGCTCTTAGATCAGTGACAGAAATAATATTGAGCAGCAGAAGAAGCATGATAATAGCCAGAGCAGCAGACAACTGGAGGGCCACATTTGTATTTTTCCTTTGAACTGCACACAGGTCAGTCACAAATTGTGAACACAATCAAAATAGTAGGACTATTATAATGTACCAGCCTTCTCCTCACCAACACCTTTCTCAACCAAATCTGGAATCATACAAAACAAGGCTCGTGAAACGTGCAGGAATCCCAGCTCTACATCACCTGTTACCCACAAAGTGGGTGGTACATCCGCAAAAACTCAAGGGAAAACAAACACTACTTTCTACTTACATTAAGGCCCATCATCAGACATTCACCTGCCTGAGGGCAGTGATAATGGGATGCCAAACCCATCATATGCTCGCCACAACTAGGCATTAACTGAAAATAAATGTTAACAATAAAAAGGGACAATAATCGGGGCAAGAGAGCGCGAACATTAAGTAATGTGTCTGAAACACCCACCAATACACGCATAGCACTGTACTATGTTAAATACATAACAGAAGGAAACAATACAGACCAGTCACTTCCCAATATCTACAACCAACTCGCTATTGTAAAAAGCACAAAAAAAACTAATCTGCAAATAAACAATCAAATTCCTCTTCTAAGACACAAATCCAGTCCACTAAAAGCGAAATAACACCTTCACTCCCTCATCTTAAATAGGCCTGGGCGGTAAATTCTGTTGCGCTTGCGGAATTTGTGGAATTTGGGTAATTTCGCTTGTGGAATTGCCCAAAATTCTGCGTTCCGCGGCTTCGCGGAATTTTTTGCTTGTTAGCGTTCTCAAAATGCGTGTTCGTGAGATATTTCCCCCCGAGAACGCAAACAGCATTCAAAAACCAGAAAAAAGCATCACGAACATGCAATTCCGCATGTTCGCGGAATTCCTGCGTGCTCGCAGAGATTTTTTACCGTTTCGCGGAGCTTTGTGCAGAGCGACTACGCAAATTATGCCCACCCCTAATCTTAAATACACACTTTCACAAAACTCATGAACCAAATCTTTTAGCTCCTGTGTTGTTCTTTCAAGCTGTACACAAATAACATCTTTTACTGGCACTCTGCCCTTCAGGAGAGTCTGGCTCCGCGCTGTGCATCTCTGCTTGTCTGTGTGAGGAGCTGGGCATGGCCCCCACATTCTCTTGTCTGCTGCTTCGCTCTGTGTCTCCCTGCTGGATGAGCCCCTCCTTGGGAATTCCTCCCTTATCACACTGAAGGCCATAGCAAACTTGCCTCTGTCTTTCAATTTTGAAAATCCTTTTTTTCAGCATAAAGTCACACTACACTGCCCGGAGTGCTTCAAACACTTTTTTCCCAATTAAATACACATTCTATTGTGGGCAAATCTAAATGAAACACAACCTCTCAAATCAATCATATGTTAACGTCTGAGCATTTCACCGGATTTCTAAGTGCCAATTTTCAAAATACTATTCGTGTCTGAAGCTGGAAAGCTCTAAATACCCACCCACTGCTCCCTTTCCATAATTCCTTTGTAGAACTCCTGCTTCCCCCCCTTTCATGGAGAGACCAAACACATTCAGCGCCACTGAATTACGAGCTTGTATTTCACCTCTCCTTACTGCACCTTTAGGATGAATGTCTGTTCAGCATAAATATACATTACCTTGAAGTGTCCCAACACTGTTTTCAATTTAAATGCGCATCTCTTTTTCACAGTTTTCCCATGTTGTACTCTTCCCATGTCAAAACAAATGTACATTCTTGGTAGAATTTATCATCAAACTATATTTTTATTTATTCATTATTATTTTTTATTTTTCAAAATGTAAAGTGTCATCAGGAGGGGCCAGCTAACCTCCTTCCAATGAGCATCTGCAGAGCGTAATGACAACAAGAGGCCAAGTTAAGCTCATTCCAGACATTTTCAAGAAGGGGCCACACTCATCATTTTGCCTAGCAGAGAAATTACAAGTACTTTTCCCAAAGACGGTCCTCAGACCGTGTAAAAAAAAAAAAAACCTCACAACGCAGCTTGCTGAGGCAAGGCATCCTTACCTCCACACGAAAAGCACAGTCACTACACACTCAAACAAGCATTTCACAAGCACCACCACCGATGTCGGTCCACAAACCTGCTAGCACCCAAACACAACAATCAAACCACAAATCAGCCCGGAAACTGCATCGGAACAAAACAGTCCAAAGAATGCACGAAGAAAAAGACAGTCCAGAGACTGTACCAAGTTCAAGAAGACAAGCTCTAGCCCCAGACCTTTTCAAGAGAAAAAACAAACTACCAGTTGTCCTGGCAGATTGTTCACAAACACTCTGTGTGTTTCAAAAAGGGTCCACAAACCCACCAAGTTCAAACCAAGACAACCCGAAAGACCGCACCAAGACACAGCCCATCGGCTTGTGCCGTTCAAGCAAGGCAGTCTGAAAACTGCACCAAGACAGTCAGGAGACTGCATCAAAACACAGCCCGTGTCATTTTTCCAAGAGTCAAATCACTCACCTGATTCACTCAGATCGAGTCAAATTATTCTCCACTGCCTACTCTTCAGACCAAACTGTCAACTCCAAGGTTTTGCCTTCTCAGGACCCCAGCCGGTGACCACCAGAAGAGGAGATGCCTGATCAGCCGGGCGGGGCAGCTGCGAGAACAAAGGTCTGTCGTTGCGGGGTACCCCGATCCGCCCGACCGACCATATGCACCCCCAACCCTGCAAATCACCTTGCGGGGTCCCTGTTAGGGCACCATCTGAAGGATGTGACCCTAAGGGGCCATGCGGGTTACTTACAACCACCTGCTATGCCTTCCCAAGAATGAAGAGTCGGTCAGACACTAGAGAATCCAAGAAGTTTGTTTTATTGTCAATACTCTTCAGAGGAGTTCCTCCAGATCTGCACCCTAAGATGTCTGCCGAGAGACTGGCTTCCCCAGGCATAGAAGTGACAATTATATATTTCAGCAGGAGCACAAGACACACCCAACCAGTAACGTTCCACAGAAGGCAGCAAGAGACAAAGGGGGCACACAAGGATGAGCTAAGAGTCTGAGACTGGGCAGACACTATCTCTGTCTGGCAAGGTCATTCTGTTTGTGCCTGCAGTGCTGTATGCGCCTGCAGCTGAGCCAGTGGGAGCAGGCTTCGTCTCATGGGAAGGGTATGCAGAAGTTCAAACAATATACTCATTAGTACAATAAGGCCCAACCTTAGGAGAAAATGCACCCCAGCAGCTTTCTGCTGAAGCAAGCTACAAATAATGAAGCTTAGTCCAGTCACAGTCTAATATGGATTGCGCAATACAAAATGGAGCCACAGGAGCTCACTTAAGCCTGCATTCTATTAGGACAGCTCAGTGGGTTACCTACAAATGTGGCAGATGCTACTAATTTAGCCTTATAATGCTATCCCAGTATAGCACAGTGCAAGAATAACACAGCAAGGGAATTTTCAGACCAACAGCAGGGAGAGGCAACTGTGACCGAGGAGGTCAAGGGCAGGTCACTGGGGCTACGCAGTGGCCTCCATATGTAGCCCTTGGAGAAGGGAAGGGCTGACCAGGAGGCTGGAGGGCAGGAAGCCAGAAATGGAAGGAGCACAGAAGGCAAGAGAAATAAAAACAGAATAGAACAAAAACAAACTAAATCAGGGGAAAATAAAATATTAAATAAAATGGGACACTTTAACAATTGCACTAAAACAGCATGCACAAAAAGCGTCAAGAAAACCTGTCACTCACACAGCGGGTTCTATGTGCAGGGCTTGGGGTCTGTATCAGGGTCACACGCCAAAAGGAGCAGGCAGCGGGGATCAGCAATCGGGACATAGGAGGTCAGGGGCAGCTCACTTGGAGGTTTAGGTACACCCAAATCTAAGAAATGTATGTGCAGGGGCAAGGGTGAGGTAGAAGACTCTAGTCATAACCCCACAGAATCAGGCCTAAACAGGGAAGGTCGCCAGAGTAACAGGGATGTCAGGACACAAGTGGGGGGTCACAGAAAAGAGCAACCAAGTAGTTTCAAAATATTGTGATGGAGTGTGACAAGCATAATAGCCAATCCGTCAGATGCTGACTAGGGGAAATATTTTTAGAAGCCCACAGCATTCACCTTGTTCAAGAGACATGGAGTCCTGATCCCATTTATAGGAATGGCTATTCAGCCTTCTGTACTAGTGGAGTACAGTCAGGTAGAGGAAGACCGTCCAAGGTCCTAACAATCTGGGTCAAGGTCTCCCTCCAATGTGTAATTACCCCTATTAATACAGATTCACTTTATCTCCTAGCAGTCAGTGTGAAACTTTTGTCAGATATGACCCTTTTAATCTTTAATGTTTATAATCGGGTAGAAGGACATTCAGCTGACACTAGAGTATTAATGGAGTCGGAGTCTATCTTGGCAGATCTCCCTGGCGGTTCTAGTGTAATTGTAGCTGCGGATCTCTTTTTTTTTTTTTTTTTTTTTTTTATTGATTTTCACAGCAGCAAGTAAATAGTTGACCAAACACAATAATGTCCAATGGGTTATACAAGCACATAGGTAGTCAATTAATTAAAACAGTTTTTTTTACATACTTCATAACAGGAAAATCAGGTTAATTACAAATTATATTTTTAGCATTGTAACCAATTGTAGATTGGAGCCCATAATTTTAAACCAAAATTCCTCTTTTTAGTCCCCTTTAGAGAATACACATCTTTCTCTAGTTGATAGATATTTAACAATTTAGTTTGCCATTGAAAAAATAAAGGAGGATCAGCATCAAGCCAATGCGAAGTGATACAGTATCTGCAAATAGACATTGATATAAATAGAAAACCTTCTTCTGCACGTGTGTACAACCGAACTGGATTAGCTTGGATGCCGAGTATTACGAGATCAACAGACAATACTAAGGGAATATTCGTTATTTGATTTAAAAACGCTGCGGATCTCAATACCACTATGGAGCCTTAACTAGCATATGTCCCAGAGCTAATATTTGAGATAGAGTCCCAATGACAGATCCCCCAGATCGAACTTCTACATTCCAAGTGGAGAGCCAGAGCAGCTCAACCTATTGCACTGACACTCAATTTTGGTTTTAAAGCAGCAAATTGAAGTTCCCCATCAGATAGAAAGGGAAATTTTGCCTATAATCGAGTAGGTCACTCCAGCAGAACTGATAACATTCTCATAAAGGTCAGACTTTGGCCATTCCTAAAGGATATGGAAGTAATTGAGATGAAGAATAGTGACAACAATGCGCTTTCCCTAACAATAGAAGCCAGGATGGCACTTAAGCTCATGACTATTGTCCGTCCAGATCAACGGGCAAATCAAACAGATGAGATTGGGAAGATAGGAACCCTGATGTGCTTGGGAAGGCATAGTAAAGGTCAATAAGGCCGTAGAGAATCTGACTGGCTGTGCTGCAGAAAACATAATAAAGGCATTTTAGAAAGAGCAAGAATGTCTCTACATCCAGATCAGAGGATCCCTAGCTACTAAAAGGAGGACTGAAAAAACCCAAGAAGGCATCTTGATATAATAAATCAAATAGGGAAGCCAAAACAAAGCTCCTCAAAGCATCCAAGGTTAACTGCGGGGATTCCCTTGTGAAGTTCAGGGTGCTATACAGGAGGGACCTGGTGAAGGCAAAAAGAGATTGGGAGAGCTCCTTGTGGGCTAGCCTCCATTACACTCTGCCAATCAAGAAAAATGAAAAAACCTTTGGAGAGATGTGGCAATATTCAATAGGAGCACCAATAGGAACCTATAATTTTGTGTATAACCCCAGTTTTGAGTCATTCATTTTGCTAACCTTTACATGGATAGTAGTAACCAGGCCCAGGAAGGTCTAAAGCAGCCTTCAGAGCAGGATTACACAATGATTAATGATCCCAATACCTTGGAACTGGGGTTAAAAGAAACCATGACATATAATAAGTCCTGTTTGGTGGCAGGTGCCCCATTGCCCAACCTGATCCCCAATGAACTATACCTGAATAGCGTGGAAGTTTGGGGATCTTCATTCCTGGAAACTGGCAAACATAATGCCAATATATAAAAAAGGGCATCGCAGTGACCCGTGAAACTGCAGGCCCATCAGCCTGATAGACATTGTGCAAAAACTTTTTTGCAAAAAAGTGCTTGCCCATCTCATAGATTTAATATGGGATCAGAAAGTGCTATCAGAATTTTTCAGGCATGCTTTAGAAGCCCAGTTAGTACAGTGGGCCAGGTCTTCTGCTTTACCTGTACTTATTGGAAGACAGTGGTAATCCTTGTTGATTTATGAGCTGCTTTTGACCTGGTCCCCAGAACCAAGCTTTGGAAGGTCCTTGAGAAAACGGGTATCCCAGCCAACCTCCTGAACATATTGGTATGGCTCCATGCAGAAAACTATAAGCAAGTGAGTTGGGGCAAACATAGGCAACTGACAGAACCCCTTAGTATTATTTAGAGAGTCAGAAAAGGCTGTGTCTTGGCCCCCAAAGCGATACCAAAGGGGATGATGAACGTAGCACTAGAGCAAATCAAACACTCGCCCCCAGTCAACTGATCTGGGTTTAATCCATCATCATTCTTTAGCTCACTCCACCACCCCAGTTCAGATATGGCCATATGCAAATCAGTCTGACCTTGTGCCTCATGGGAACAGTCCAGCCCGAAACTGCCAAGCCATGTCTTCTCTGGACTGGAAACAAGCATCCTGGGACCGGTTTCGGGTTCATAACCCTCATCAGCCAGGCTATCTTGAATCCAGTGGCAAAGTGAGCAAGAGACCCACGTCTGGGCATACCCTGCCAACTTAGGGCGAACAAAGCGATACCAAAGGGGATGATGGACGTAGCGCTAGAGCAAATCAAACACTCGCGCACAGTCAACTGATCTGGGTTTAATCCATCATCATTCTTTAGCTCACTACACCACCCCAGTTCAGACATGGCCTTATGCAAATCAGTCTGACCCTGTGCCTCATGGGAACAGTCCAGCCCGAAACTGCCAAGCCATGTCTTCTCTGGACCGGAAACAAGCATCCTGGGACCGGTTTCGGGATCATAACCCTAATCAGCCAGGCTATCTTGAATCCAGTGGCAAAGTGAGCAAGGGACCCACGTCTGGGCATACCCTGCAAACTTAGGGCGAACAAAGCGATACCAAAGGGGATGATGGACGCAGCACTAGAGCACATCAAACACTTGCCGCCAGTCAACTGATCTGGGTTTAATCCATCATCATTCTTTAGCTCACTCCACCACCCCAGTTCAGACATGGCCATATGCAAATCAGTCTATCCCTGTGCCTCATGGGAACAGTCCAGCCCGAAACTGCCAAGCCATGTCTTCTCTGGACCGGTAACAAGCATCCTGGGACTGGTTTCGGGTTCATAACCCTCATCAGCCAGGCTATCTTGAATCCAGTGGCAAAGTGAGCAAGGGACCCACGTCCATCAATTGTTATTTTTGCATTTGTCACCCCGAGTGGGAAGGGTATGCCCAGACGTGGGTCCCGTGCTCTCCATGCCACTGGAATCAAGCTATCCTGGCTGAAGAGGGGTGAAACCCCGAAACCGGTCCTAGGATGCTTGTATCCAGTCCAGGGAGGACCTGGCTTGGCAGTTCGGGCTGGACTGTACCCATGAGGCACAGGGTCAAGACTGATTTGCATATGGCTGGGTTCAAACTGGAACGGCATGGTGAGCAAAATAACGATGGATTTAGGCCCAGATCCCTGTTCTGGGGTGATGGTATGACATTGTTCTGCATTCTCTCTATCAACTGTTGTTTTTGCATTTGTCACCCCGAGTGGGAAGGGTATGCCCAGACGTGGGTCCTGTGCTCTCCATGCCACTGGAATCAAGCTATCCTGGCTGAAGAGGGGTGAAACCACGAAATCGGTCCTAGGATGCTTGTTTGCAGTCCAGGGAGGACCTGGCTTGGCAGTTCGGGCTGGACTGTACCCATGAGGCACAGGGTCAAGACTGATTTGCATATGGCTGGGTTCAAACTGGAATGGCATGGTGAGCAAAATAAGAAATGGTCTTTTCAATCTCTGGATATTTATTGTCAGTCTGGACTTGGCGCAGCAAGGGTATACAAGCAATCTAGGAAACGGTGGAGCTTCTCAACTCCTAGAAAAGAGAGCGTTTTGCTGAAGGGAGACAACCCACTCATGGTTCTATTGTTATGTTATCTTTCTGTGACTAATGACCTAGAAGAATGTACTCCGCATCCTGGAGGCTTGTTTTAGCACTGGATTGAAAATTTGCACCTCCTGCTCCAGGGGGAAAGTTATCTGTTGGCGTAAGTTATCCCCCGTCCCTGAATGCCATTACAACTCTCTGGACTGGCTTGTCTGGCTCTTGGGATAGCAATCTTGTCTCTGATGGGTCGCCTTCTTATGTTGACTAATGCTCGGCATTGTTTCCCTCCCCCTCGTCCATTTTAACAATTTTTGTATATTTTAATGCCTCCAAAAAGCACTTGCACTTCTGTGGCCTATAACTGCATTTTAAATGCATACCGAAATAGAGTCAACATGCTTTTAACCTTATAGTGTTAAACATATTTTGACTGTGGCTACTCAACATTGTTTTTCACTAATGCACAAATCTCTTGATCTCTGACTACTCCTACTACGCCTTTGCGAGGATGTTTTTATGTCTTTTATATATGTTGTACTATTATGATCTTAGAGATCAAAATAAAGTTATTATGATGATGATGATATATAAGACCTCAATAGTACTCTATGAAACATTTATTACAGAATTGATCATTCTTAAAACTACTACGAGTGCATAAAGGGTAGAATACAGGCTACACTACAATGACATGTACCTCAAATAAGACCCTAAAAGACAAAGCAACAAAGGAAACTTGTAAAAGTGTGCAACAATTAAGTAGAGTGATGTTAATCAATCCTGGTATACCCTAATCTAATTATAGCTCTTAAAAAACAACTTACTTTAAAAATAATATGCTCATCAGATAAAAGTTTGAAAAACATGAGAACGGGTCCAACTTGCAAAACGTTCAAGGGTTTAACAATGGAATAATAAATATTCTCCTGGGTAACATGAAATAACTACGAAGCATAATATAATTGTCTTGTGGAGACATATTGTCGCTGCCGCACGGATCCAGGGAGCCTGTGGCACTACAACTCCTAGGGGAGGCCAACAGATGGTGCAACATACTGAATCTAAATCTAGTCAGAAAAAATGTATCCCTGTCACTTTTTACAGTTTATAAATAGGGTTCCATATACTGAATCGTTTTTAGCATCATGTGTCCACAAACAGAGGGTTTCAACATTTCCATCTGCTCTCTATGTAATATCTTTTATTCGAGGAAATGGTCCCTCATCCATTTCAACTCATTACTAACCATAGTCTGGGGACTGATAAATAATTTCTCTCTCCCTAAACGTTTAAAAGATTTCTTGATATATGCAATCCAGGAGATCTTAGGGGGCAGATTAACAACGGCCAGCGATAATTTTCGCTGGCCGTGTTTAGCGTGCAGAAAATTAACGCCGCCTATCGCCGGATTCTATCGCCCTGTGAGCGCACTATCAGCAACACACATCACCGAGGCGATAGAAATCCAGGTAATATGGGCGATAAGGGGCAATATCGCAGGGTTACCTGCGATAAAAAAAAGAGTTAGACAAAAACATTGCTGATAGGGAGATGTGAACTCAGCGTAATAATCCACCTCCCATTATAAACATAGTCAAGTCAAAAAATTAGCAGGCGTAAGAAACCTGCGATATAGCCGGTTAGCGCTAGTTGAAATGTCGCTAGGCCTATTAGCGATTTGATTGATGATAGGGAGAATGCCTGTTAGCGATTAGTAACGCTGTAGTTCACACGGGAACGCCTACCTCGCATCTCAGCGATGCGAGGCAATAAGATTATGGGCGCTAAGGCATGGATTCACGCGTTAGCGTGTCCATGCTGATAGGGCGTTAACATTATCGCCGCTTTTCGCCCGAAAACGGACACAAAAGCGGCGATAATTTTAACACTAACACCGGCCCTTGATGATATGCCCCAAAGTTGCATGGTCAAGTGATAAACAATCCTTAGGAATCAGCCTGCTTAGATGAGATTCAGCCCTTGTCCAGACCTTGATCCAGTATAGTAGACGCCTCAAGGCAATCATGTCACCAATATACTTTACTCCTAATTCTTCGTGAACACTAACTGATGGGGTACTTTGAGGTACACTCAACAAGTACCTTAAAACCCCATTTTGAATGTTCTGCCCTCATGTATCCCATAACATCAATACCATAAGTGTCCTTAGAAACACACTTTGTCTGATAAACATTGTTTAGGCTAGGCGTGGCCTACTTCCCAGTCTACGGGCAAAACTAGTTGCAGCTGCATACGCCTTGATAAACTCCTCTCTCTTTCTGGCACTCAGGGGTTTCCAGTTCATACTAGAGTTAAATAAGAACCTGAGAAAGGAGAAAGCTGCAACCTTAGGCAGGGTGTGATTACACACCCTAAACATTTTTGTTCTCGTTAAACACGGGCCCACCATCATAACAAAAGACTTAATAAAATGAACTGAAAGATCCAGGCTATCCATTAAATCTACAAATTTATTCAGCAACAGCTGTAGACCAACCTCAGTCTTGGGAATCAGGACGGTGTCATCTGCATATAGCAGCACCAGACACGACCATGTCACTTTCTCGGGACAGTCCACCGCAGCAGTAAGAAGGGCTTGCTGTAGCCCATTTATGGATAGCTTGGACAGAAAAGGGGCAAGAATACACCCCTGTCGAACCCTCTTACTCGTTCTAAAAAAATGAGTACGAGCAGGGCCCTGAATGTACCGAACAGAAGCTGCGGTGTGTGCATGTAGATCACTTAGGTAATAAACATTGTCAGGGTCCACCCCTATAGAAAGACTCATTCTCCATAACTTATCTCGGTTGACCCTATCAAAAGCGGACATGAGGTCCATAAAAGTCAGGTGAATCGATTCAGGTCCAGCTACACTATACTTGTTCATAAACATATATAAGTTCAATCATTGGTCGATTGTGGCTCTACCTGGCCTAAAGCCATATTGCATCTAAGAGATTATATTATTCTCATCCACCCACAACATTAGCCTATTCAGTAGCACCCTTCCCAGGACCTTCACAACAGAGTCAATCAAAGATATTGGTCACCCTTCTTAAATACAGGCACTATAATTCACGTTGTCTAACAGGGCAGAGCGCCCTCTCTAACTGCTGCATTTAAGACCAATGTCAAGGCTGGACCCCAGATCTCAATATCTCCAGTAAAGTATCTGGGGGAATTCCGTCTGGCCCAGGGGCATGATTTCTGATAAAGCTAAAATACCCTTATTAACTTCACCTAGTGTAAAAAACGAGGTTAGATCTCACTACTATAGGCGTACCCAATTCATTATTCTTTAGAATGGGTGTACAATTATAAACCTCTTAAAGTACCACAACACCAAGCTTACAGGAGGTGATTGCACAGTAAAGTAGGCAGTGCTCAGTTTTTTATTGGGAATGTTGGGGTTTTTCGAGTTACTGGGTCGAGGTATTGTAGTACAAGGATTGTGACGTGGACATGTGTGAAAGAAGGATGTGAGACGATAAGTCATATTGAAGATGCACAGGCTGATGGGGCTGGTCGGGAATGTGCAGAGTGAGATGTAAGGGCTCTGGTCCTCACGAGGGCTGACAGGCTCAAACTTGAGGCGACCTTGTTCCTGTCTCCCCAGGTGACAATGCCCTGGAGATGCTGGGAGGACAAGAAGAAGAGGCAGGTGCCGAGGTGGGCGAGGATCATGTGAGCAGCGAGCAGGCTGCAGCCTTGAGACACCTCGTTTGATTCCGTTCATTTTTTTTTCATATACGTTGCCTGGTGACTATTATGTAAAAGGTAATATTGTGAATGTTTTAACTGCAGCGTACATGAGATGCACACATGTAAGAAAAGGCCCATGAATATATTTTTAAATCATTTGCCCTTTCAAAACTCCCCAGTGGGGCACTCGGCCATTGAGCCAGTGAAACAAAACAAGCAACACACAAGCCAGCAAATAACAACGGGCGCGGTCACGACCTTGAAGAAGTCATTAGCATTTCTCTTCACATTCTTACACACGTTATGCAAAGGTGAACCACACGGATTGCGTTGAATGCTCAAACCACACGCTCGGTATGCTAAGGAGCACGGGCCTCACCGCCTGGAGTGGGGAGCGCCGTGAAGGAACGCATGGCAGCACCAGCCTCCCGTTCACGCGCGCTGTCAACAGACATCATGGAGACAATGAATATGAAAACAACACATTGTCTCCTTTATTTGAAATGTTCTCAACAGCTAGTTAAGGGGATGAATACAAGGGCACTGAAGCACAAGAGTCACATTTTCTGTAAATAAAAGGTATTAAGCAGGGGCGAAGCTTGAGCAGTAAGATTGGGGGGGGGGGGGTGAGCTTCAGATTTCCCAACTATCACGCTGGAACATACATTAAACGACAAGCAGGGGGCACTAGAGCCCCTTAAGGAGCAGAGGAAATGGAGAGGAGATTAACTAATAGGGGCACAAAGAGGCAGATCTATAAGAAACTAATGCAGTGCTGCGTTAGTTTCGAAGCACAGGGATGTGACATATTTACAACAATATGTTGCATCTCTGTGCTTCCCCCTGCGCTGGCGCATAAACTGCTGGCACCCTTGCACCATGGTGCAAGGATGCCTGCGTTGTGGGGAGATTGTTTTTGTGCAGGAAGGGGCACCTACCTACACAAAAACAATCAATTGAGGCGATTTTATCTTCCAATGCGTGCTGTAGAATGTAACACGCATTGAAAAAACTAGGAGAAATTAAAACATTTCTCCTCGTTGCACCTCGCTACGCCAGGCGTAGCATTCTGACACATTTCCAAATTTACAATTTCTCGTAAATCTGGAAATGCATCAGTGGATATGGGTGTTGCTTGGGAACACCCACAGCAACACCCACGTCACGCCCCTAACACGCAAAGTGTTGCGTGAACAGGGGTGTCATTTACAAGCACAGGCTAAGTCATGCTTGTAAATATCACTCAGCAAGCTGCGCCACTGATGCATCACTGGTGGCGCAAGGGACTTGTAAATCTGCCCCAAAGTTAGACAAAGCACATTATTTTGTGAAATAACCAAGTGGGATATTACCAAGAAATTGTGATAATTATCGCAAAGCGCCCTTAGAGCTGTTTTTTTTATCGCCGGCTATCGCTGGATTTCATCACGGAGCTAACGCGTTATTATCAACGCTTATCTCCAAGGCGATAGAAAATCCAGCGATAGCGGCGAAACCGAGCAATAGCGCAAGAAATCCAGCGAGAAATCCAACACGCTAATGAAAAGCTTGCTAATAGGCAGGTGAGGACTTAACTTTACAATCCACCTCCCATTGACTGGATGGTTAAGTCAGGTTTTTAGCAGGTGTTAGATTCCAGCGATATTTGCGGTTAGCGCAATTTTTTTTATCGATTTGCAGGCATTGCTAATAGGGGAAGCTGGGTTTGTGACTGTTTTCAGCCGCTTTAAGTTGGGAACGCCTACTTTGCATGTCATTAGCGATATATATTGCTGACATGCAAAGCGGCACCAAAACGGTTGCTTTCGCCATAAAGCTGTCGCTAACAGCTGTTAGCGACAGCTTGCTAATGGGCAATAGAAATATCGCCGCTTTAGCGGTAAAAAGTGCCGCTAAAGCGGTGATAAGGCCCTTGCTAATATCCCCCCAATTTAAAAAAAATTTATTTTCAAACAGAGCGGGAGAGGGTGTGTGTGCGTTTTTGTCTGTGTGCAAAAATTCCTAGTAAAATCCGACAGACACTGCCCCATACCCGACTTAAAGCATCTGCAGCCAAAGCCAACTGTTTATCACAAAATAGATTTTTTTAGTGGAGTGTAACAACCTAAACTCCATGCCCCCCAAGCTACGCCCCTGGTATTAAGTCTCAAATTTAAAAAAAATGACTGTAGGAATTGCTCATATTATATGTTCTAATGCAGTTACGTGTATGTGCCTGCCATCTAGCAGGTTGGACGCTACAAGTTCAAACGCACATTTAATATGGCTGTCAGGGTGATCATCTTTCACGAGAACCAAAAACATTTCTTTCATGTTGCCTTGATTTATAATATGCGAAATATTTTGGTGAGCGAGTTATGAAGTGTTTTCTCAAGGCACTTGACAGGCACATCAAGGCGTTCCGAGAATTATGTGCTTTGCTGCTAAGAAGCTCACCGCACCACGTCTGGGGACTGCGCCGAGATGTAATCAATTTGTAACTGTATTATTCACAATGCATCAATATTGATGGCTGTTTAGGTGGAAATTGTCACAGGATCGCCTCGGTATGAATTTATGGCAACACAATTTATATCTTAATGAAACGGAAAGGTGAACGCACGAGGCAGTTGGCATTTGACTTCTACTGAGCATGCCTTCATAAGGAAAGTTGACATTTTAGCCCTCTCGGGTTGGACATTTTATTAATTTCATTACAATGCAATTTGTATGGCGACTTTTCTCTTAGTGCTTGTTATTTAAGAGTCTGGATGGTGAAGAAGGCAGCCCGGGTTGCATACATAAAACTGGTACCCCTTTGTTATGCAGCTTTTTCATTGCCTCAAAAGTAATTCATATTTAATTTGAAAAATATTTCTTATTTAAAGACAAGTGGAGTGATTGCCTCCGATTCCAGTGCTGCGGTGCAATAGTTAAAACGGAAACTGTGGGTCCAGAAATCCACAGATGTGTTCGTGGCTTCTCTACTTTAGCACAAGGCAGTTTCCCATGCAACCTGCTCTGCAGGCCACAGTTCCCCCTATCTGTCAAAAATGTTAGTACTTGGGCATTCCTTATTATTTCACTATTAAGCATGATTTGGGCAGAAACTCGAATTTAAGCCTAAACGGGTGTTGAAGGGCAGGAGTACTACTACAGTAGTTTTCAGGGAGAAATCTTCCAGCTGGAGGAATGTGTCCTTGGTACTACCAGAATAACATGGGAAATTGGTGTGGTAGCTCTGGTTCCTGCGTGACATTCCCCATTCCACCTAGACCTATTAGGGATTAATTGCAATCCTATGGTAACGCTACAACCCAGAAATCCCAATACCAGAAACTACCTATTTGTCTGTTCCCTTGTCTCATTTGAGGGCTGCCATATTCCTGACACTAAAGCAGCCATGACCTTTCTTCTAAGAACTTGCCCGGTAAAACGCATGAAAGTCTCTCAAGCACTGGAAGGAAACCTTTAACACTGTGTCAGGGACATCGCCTTTTAATTTCTCAAAAACAAACACTCGTTTTGAGGGTTTGACTTTAAAAAATGAAAAAAAATGTTGGACAACTCGTTTTGTTCTATTGGGTGGTGGCTGCCATTGTGCAACTTTCATGGTAGCACTTGCGTTTAAAATTCCTGACTACTTACCTGTGAAGCTTGAACATGGCAGCAGATCCACCCTAGTATAAATGAGGCTCGTGGTATATTGATGTAAGGAAAACAAGGTTCTAGTGCAGTACAATCAAGTGGCTCATGGGACATGCTAAAGAGGTTAGGTTTCCGGAAGTATGGCTTTGTATCCGAGATTAGGGATAGGTGATGGTGTTATTTTGAATCGTGGATATGAGACTTGCTGTGGTAGTATTAATTCTGTGTCAGTGGCTACACATTTCTGTGAACACAGCGTGCCACATGTATCACTATTTGAAATTGCGATTACCTACTTGTGATTTTCTGCATATCGCAATTAGGTAACAGCTATTCCTAATGTATGAAACTCCAAGATTTTAATTTAGCGATTCCTAGTGGGTCGAAAATTGACCTACCTCATGAATATTAATGAGGTAGATCGCAATTTGGGACCCATTGGGAATCAATAAAATAACGGAGATGGTGACCTGCTGGAGTCAGCAAACCGCCATTTCCCTGATTGCTTTTAAATAAAGCACTACTTTTTTTTCAAATGCAGCCCTTTATCTTTACAGGAAAATCAGTTGCGTTTAGTTTTGTATTAATTTCTTAAGAGCAGATAGTGGTCCATAGGACCTTTGCCGGCTCTGAAAAAACTTTTTCGCTACCATTTCCAAAGGGGAAGAGGTCTTTTAGGGACTCCTTCCCATTTGAGAATGGGTTGCCTACTTGAAGTTAGTGGTGAAATGTGAATGTTTGCGATGGCATTTCGGTCACAAAACATTCCTACATACTGGGATGGGCGGTGAACCACACTCCGCCAGCAGAGTTTGAGGAGTTTTGCCAACCCCACACTCCACTGGGAGCATGGAGTTCGTCAACAAGCTCCGATTAGGCCATGTGGTGGAGTTTTTTTCTGCCTCACACCCCTACTTCAGAGAAGTCTTTCTTCAGGAGAGTTAAACATGCCCATAAAATGCCGAACTTTGGCCCGTTTGCAAACCGGAACATATCAAAGTATGTTTTTTGTGCAATCATTGGATTTAGGAGCTTTGCAGAATGGATACGGCTAAATGAGGGACTGGCAGCCGCCCCGTAAAAGTAGCATTCATTGAAATGGATAAGACGGTCCAGTTCTTTTTCACCATGGGATCACAGTACAAGCACATCACTTCTGACTAAGCATAGTCCACATCATCAGAATAACATGAGGCGGACACACCAGACAGTTTTGAAAGAGAAGCGTGGCCGTATGTCGCAGCCGAACGAGCTTCCTTGGTAAGACTATGGGGGTCCTCAAGTTCCTGTTACTTTTTGTAAAACTGCATATCTTTTCTGTGCAGACTGAACATATTGTGTAAAATTAACACACTTGTTTTTGAATAGTAATGCAGTTTGGTGCTCATGTATCCAATGAGACTAGATTGAGGGCCATTGGAGAAGAAGCCATATCTTGTACGAATGATCATTTTGATCAAGAGACTTTGTTCACGTCTGCCCATAGAGTAATGGCTGCTGCCCCTACTAAGAGCAACAGGTTTTAAATGAGCTTCCCTCAGTCCTGACAAGCAAAATCGTATATCATACAATTGCTCTGTTCCCACTGTAGCTCCCCTCAAGCGTATTTTTAGCATGTGCTATGTAGTTGCCTATCCCTAACCACATATTGGCATTCTATAATGGACACATTACACACGATGACTCCGCATTAGGGACTTTATACCTGGGAAGCCAGTGCACTCGGCTCCTTAAAGCGCTCCAAAAAGTATAGGGTGTATTGGTAGATCTGACCTTTTGGTAGCTAAGCACAGTCTCATGCGTCATTGGCGGACAGCAGCTCCTCCCTCTTGAGCCCTTCGGTGGCACTCTTTGACTTATTGGGAAACGGGTGTAAATGTAGCCGTGCGGCGTGAAGAGTCAAGAACCCTTTGTAAACACCCTTCCTACATGCAATTTGAAACTATCTTATTTCAACCTAATAGCAACACAAAGTTTTATTAGTAGTAATACCAGCTCAAAATAATGGAGGGAATGGATTCCAGAAATACAACTTACGTGAAAGCAGAACGCCAAAAATACACTTTAGGAGTCTCGGAAGGATACACACAGCGGTCACCCGCTGGGTCATGCATTGACCTGTGTGAGGCCAGATGAGCAGACAGGTTGGCACAGAATACTAAAGACTGAATGATGACATATGCATGGGGTGCATGGACATACATGAAATGTACTTACCAACGTATTACTCATAAGGCAGGGATGCTAACAGCATATTAATTAAGGGCATTGAGGAAACCAAGTTGATTGGGCAGAGACAACTCCGCGGAATTTCACAGCATTTTTTACAACTCTGCAAACTCCACCCTCCCCTACTACACACCGCTGCAATTCGGTATTAGGAAGGGCTACCTCGCACATGCCCTTCCCAATACCAAATTGGTATGTATTCGCAATTCCAAATTGCGATTCGGTAACATGTTACCAAATCGTAAATTGGAATTCATACATACCAAAATGCATTTTACGGGTCGCACACGAGCTAGTTCTGTAAATCAAACCGTTTACGACTGTTAAAATGCATGATACTTGTGGCCCAGAACGTTCTGTGGGCTGTGCATTTATAATACATACAGGTTCTGTGAGAAGTTGGCCCGGCATATGCTGGTCACTATTTATAGTGGCCACCTTGCACCAGTCCAATTCGACTCTTATGGTAGATAGGTTTAAGACAACCTTTTAAAGAAAGCTATCATAGTGGTAGCTGTGGAGAGCAGCCTTCAGGCTAAGTCTCAGAGGAATGTAAAGCAGCTTGTTTTACCTTATAATCTCTTGAATTACCTAATGAAAGGACACCACACAGGTATATATATCAAATATATATGTATTTATTTCTAGACACACTCTACTGATCTCTTTATGAGATTAGAAGTCAGGAACACATTCAAATATCAACATTTCACAATAAGTTAAGCACAAATATGGCTGGGGCCCTAGTGGCGTACCAGACCATATTCTAAAAAAGAGGTTTAGGAAAGTCGACTTGCAGAATGACAAGGCCTAGGGCATGTAGAAACGCTAGGGCATCACTAATGCAGTAAAAGCAGGTAAGTGAACGACCCACGGGAGACGCATGCAGTGTGTGAACAGAGCTGCGGGTTCCCTATTGATTACAATTGAGCAAGTCGCGGTTTGATTTTTAAAGTTTTAGGGTACTTCGAGGAAGTCTACAAGCAAGCCACTTACAAGGTAAGTAATTTGAGGACCAACATACACTAGGGCACCGGAGTGCACGAGTTACCTCACCCAGTGAAGCCGGGTGCATAGGTGTCTTTTGGTGTCGGGTCGCATCGCTGTTTTCTATGGAGACCAAAGAAGATTTGCTGCTTGCGAAGACTGAAGAAGTGTCCGGTGGAATCCAAGGGTGGATTTGAGATGCAGATGACCTGAAAATTGAAGGGACAGTGTTCACAGTCACTTGCCAGTGACCGGGGGCCAGGAAGCTGGTTGCCCACGGAAGTCGGGTGATTTCAGGTGATCAAGGGTGTTTTGACTCTTCGCTCACGAGGTCCAGGAAGGATCGACGATGACCAGCAGCTGGATTCGGAGTGTCCCACAACGTCTGTAGCTTACTGAGGTATCAGCAACCGGATTGGAGCCAACAAGCCTTGGTAACAGCAAGTCTTGTGGAAATCAAAGAAGGTCAGCGTTGCAGACCAGCAAGGTTTGAGGGACTCACCAAGCAAGGGTGAGTGAGGGCAGGCCTGGAGCAACTAGGGAAGCCCTTTGAGTTGATAAGAAAGTCTTCGGGGGACCCACCAGCCAACGGGCAAGGGATCGCAAAGACGCCTCTTGAGGAAATGCTTTACAGGAGCCCACGGTCACTTGGAACGGGGTAGGCCTCTGATTTTCACTGCAAAACCTGCTGGAGGCTTGGGCCACTAATGATCCAATGCACAAGTTCATAGATTGTCGTGAAGGGGTTGCACTAATAGTGCATGTTACCCAGGTATTGCTGTTCCTCGTCACTCGTGGGGTCCACTCGCCTCAGCTCTGCTGGGGACTCACACTGGCCATTGAAAAGTCAGGAAATCCACTTCCAGGGCTGCAGGGACTTCAAACTCCAGCAGGAGTGGGAAAGTTTGCGACCATTGATTAGAGTTTCTGGTGCCTGTGAAGCAGGGGAGTCACTCCTTGACTCCAAGGGAGATTCTTCTGTCTTCCAAAGGTAGTGGAACATCGAAGGGCCAGGATTCTTCTTTGTAGAGCGTCGTCTAGGGTTATCTGATTTGCAATGGCAAGGTTTCCTATCTTATACTGAAGATAGGGGAGGGACTAGCTCTAGGACCACTCCTCTGGGAGGGTCAGGGTAGGGGGTGGTTACACCCACTTCCCTTTGTTCAGTTCCATGCCATAGCAGGGACAGGTAGCCCCTGAACCGGTTTGAGCTGGCATATGCACAGAGGAGCCTACTGCTCCCCCAGTGAAGGACTTCAAAGCACTCTAGGAGTGCACCCACCCAGCCCCAATACACTAAATCCTGTCTGAAAGGTGGTGACACCTCCCTGTGACAGGATGCCTATTGTTGGGCCTCCTCCACTGCGAGTTTCAGTCAGCAGCAGGAGGGCAGCCCAGTGTCTGTGCTGGTGGCATCCATTTTGTGATGTCAGGGCTCTTTCAGATTTCTACCGTGTTAACACAGTAGGTACATGTCATCCCCTCTAGAAGGGTGGGATCATACTCCCACACCAGTTACTGGTGTGGGGGTATGATTCCAAGTTGTTTGACACCAAACACGACATGTATTGATGCAGTCATTCCAAAGTTAGCATTTACCGGTAGGTTATAATGCACTTAAGAGTATATGATTTAACCGCATCCACAAACAGCCACAGAGAATTAACTCTGCCAGCTGCAGAGGGGCCCTGCTCATGCAGAGGCACCCCCTCACATTGTAAACCAAGCACCCTGCCCTCAGGATTGATAGGGCCTGCCATAGGGGTGGCTGATATGTGTGTGTATGGTGAGATATAGAAACCTATACCTCAGTGAGGATTGCTAACACTACCTCACCCAGGCTGCAGTAGCAGGCCTGTGGTGTCAGATTGAGTCTGCTTCCCAGGGGTGGCATAATACATGCTGCAGCCCCTGGTAGGCCTGAGAAGTGCCTATGTCCTAGGTACCTAAGGTACCATATACTAGGGGCTCATAAGGTACCAGAGTATCCAATCACTAGTGCATCTAATATGCACATCAAGTCGTTTAGAGAGAACAGAGAGACTGGGGCCCTGATTAGCATGGACCCAGCCAGACTATATCCAGAAACCAGTGTATACATCAGAAAAAAAGTGGGGGCAACATAAGTGCAGATCCTACTCTCCTACAGGTTCAATCCATGGATCTGCTGTGTGGGAAATGAGAAGAACCTGAGGACAAGGAGATAGATATGGATGAAGAATTGGGGGATGGACTAAACTAATTATTTCTCTGTGGCCAGGAGCTACATTCCACGCTATATCTACTGTTCGCATAAAAATATGTTAACAGTCATCTAAGAATTACCATGTAGATCCACCATGGGTAATTATGATAAATCTTCAGTTTACACTCATGATTTATTTTCATCTAAAAATGAATTATGAATAAAGATGATTGGTGACCACTTATTCAAGGTCACTGGGCTAAATGTACAGTAGGCATCAGCTCTTGGGCTCTTGGGCTCTTGGGCAGTTACTACTCCTGAAAATGAATCAAATTCCACAAGCCTAGATGTGGATGAGGACCATCTGGGGCTCAAGGTGTGGAGGATTAGTTGAGATACACCCAGTTAGAAATTGGGTTTCTGATTGACTGGGGTGTGAGCCCTGGTTAAGCAGCAACCACAATCCCAATCAGGATAAGGCACAAGCAAACCCCAAATTAACCTGTTCTCACCCTCTGTTAGTTTGGTACAGAGCAGTCAATCTTAACTGAAGGCAATGTGTAAAGTATATGTGTAACACGTCAAACTGTAAAACATTGAAAACACCACACAAAAAGATTCCACATGAGGTTTAGACAAATAAAGTTTAGTTTAATAAGAAAAACAAGACCAAAACAACAAAAATCCATTCTGTAAAACCGGAGATCGTGAATATCAAAATTCTAATTTGAAATAGTGCCAAATAAAGCAGCAAAGTCATGCCAGACTGGGACAAAGTCACAAGTTTAGGCCGACCACGATAGAACATGGGCCGGCTTATAGGGACCCAGTTAGGCCCACTGAACAAATACCTTAAATCTTGGTTGTGGAGCATTGCGTGGATCCGGGTTGAAGATGTGCTGTGCAGAGAAGCTGATGAGTTGGTTTTGAGATGCAGTGAGACTGTGGTGTGAGGCCCTGTTGCGTTGTTGTAGAGGATTCCGTTGGTGGGGCATGCGATGCGAAGTCCTGGCATCGGGGATGTGGTGCGCTGCTATCAATGCAATAGTTCTGAAGATCTGCGAGGCTGAGATGTGAAATCTGTCATCATTGTTGAGGCTGCCGTAAATGAGAGATGGGAGGACCTGGGCCAGAGATGCGCTGCGTTTCGGTGATGAATCTGTTCTGAGTTCTACGAGGGCAATGAGGCCCTTCTGTGCTGGTCCAATTTATGCAGCAGTGGTGATGGATCAGTTCTGCTCTGGGATGCAACCGCTCAGCAGAGAAGATACGTCTGTTCCACTATTAGTCCCCTTATGTCCACTTCCAAGGGTCCAGGGCTGGAGTGGCACCACTTGGCAGGGTTGACTTACAGATAACAGAGTCCAGGTGCTGATACAAGGTTGTTGGGAGCTTCTTATGACCCTGAGCCATCCAATCAGGAGGCCAGCTGTAAGAAAATGGTCCATTATTTGTCCTCCATAGGGAACCAAATACCCCACTGTTTTTTTTACTTTCTCATGGAAGTAAAGCAGAGCAGTCTATAGCCTACTCAAGGAAGGTGGTGTGGGCTAGTAATGCAGGACTCACTTATAACACTCAATAAATGATTGCCCAGCCTGTACTTTTTCTCTTGAAATAGGAGAAGTACCTTTATTACACACACACCACTAAAAACTATGCTAGACCTGGGTGGAAATTTAATACCGCTCACGGAATTGGTGAAATTCAGGAACTCCACACTACACATGTAGCGCAGAATTCCAGCTAAATTCTGCAATGCAGGGTGTGGGAGAATTATTTTTCCATTGTCGAGTGTGAGGCTTGTTTTGGCACATGCTGGAGAGTGTGAAGAGATTTGTCAGCCGCTAGTGAGCGCAATTGAGATTTGCTGTCCATTAGCATCACTTCCAATGCCATGGTCGCGACACCGGCAAGCACGAGCAGCCATACCTGCATCTCAATCAGATTCTCCACTCAAGAAGCACCTAAATCTACTCGAAAAAATGTTTTACTCCAACAGACCATTAAGGTTGTTTTTTTTGTGCGAGAAGCATTTTTTATTTTACTTTTCTTAATCAACAAGACAAAAGTGCCCCAGTGACTCCAATGTCCTGTTCAGGTCCAGCAGGCTCCTCCCAGTGCTTTATCCATCCCCTTCTCACTTTTCAATTGGATTTCGAGGCAGAAGGATCACTCTGTTTATCTGCTGCATATATACCACTAGATTTAAGGACTTTTGCATTTGTGATATCACAAATTAAAAGAAACGTTTGTATGACAGTGTTGTTTGTTTGATAATGGGCAGGTGCCAGTATTTATTTGTACCTCTATTAGATTTTTAAATTTTATTGTGGTGGGTGGCCTGCAGTTTCAGTAAGGGCTTAGTTACTTTTTGCATTTCAGTTTTTATCTTTTGTTAGGGAAAAGGGTTGCACAGTCCTGTTCATTTTTTCCAGGTTTCTTAAATTTGCAATATTCAATTATTTTACTATGTGGCCTAGTCTGCCCAATGGCCATCCAGCCAGTAGGCCCAGTACTAGTCTTCGGCACATGAAACAACTGTTTCTGCGGTAGAGGTTTTTTAAAACATCATTTAGGGCAGGAATGGCATTGGGATACATTAAAAGTGTTGGGTTTTTTGTATATTATGTTTTTTTCTGCAAAAAGTGTATGGGTGAGGAAATATTTGATGCCTTGGGATGATTTGTGTTGTTTTGATATCTCGTTGAATTTTCAATTTTTGCAATGCTGAATTAATGGTAGTGTTTGCTTCAGTTTAACCATGCCTGCTTTGTCTGGCCAGTTTGTGTGTGTGTTTGCCATAGACCACTATTTGTCTTTGTTCTCAATACCATGTGGTCAGGGGCCATTTTGCATAATCAGTGTCAATAGGCCTGCATGCATTCTTTGTTGTTCATGCCTCCTTGCTTGTTGTTTGACCATGTTGCTGGTGACCATTTTGTGTAGCCAGCCAGTGTGCTTTTGCCATAGGGCTGCATGTTTTCTTTCTGGCGGCCATGCCTCAGGAGGCAGTTGTAGTTGTTGTTTAACCATTAGGCCAATGGCCACTTTGTGTAGCCAGCCAATGTCCTTTAGCCGTAGGCCTTCATATGTTCATTGTTGGGGGTCATGCATCCTTACTTGCTGTTGTTTGACCATGTAGCCGGTGGCCATTTTGTGTAGCCAGCCAGTGTGCTTTTGCAATAGGAATGCATGTGTTCTTTGTTGGGGCCATGCCTCATTGATCTCTGTTGTTGTTTGACCATTTTGCCAGTGGCCATTTTGTGTAACCAGCCAGTGTGCTTTTGCCATAGGGCTGGATGTTATCTTTGTTGTGGCCATGCCTTTTTGTTTGCAGTTGTTGTTTGACCATGTGACTGAGTGACCATTTTGTGTAGCCAGCCAGTGTGCTTTTCCCATAGGCCTGCATGTGTTCTTTGTTGTGGCCATGCCTCCTTGCTTGCTGTTGTTGGTTGACCATGTGGCTGGCGCCAATTTTGTGTAGCCAGCCAGTGTGCTTTTGCCAAAGGCCTGCTTGTGTTCTTTGTTGGGGCCATGCTACCTTGATCACTGTTGTTGTTTGACCATGTGGCCAGTGACCATTTTGTGTAGGCACATGTGTTCTTTGTAGTGGCCATGCCTCCTTGGCTGCAGTTGTTTTTTGACCTTGTCGCCGGTGGACACTTTGTGTAGCCAACCAGTGTGCTTTACACATATGACTGCATATGTTCTTTGTTGGGGCCATGCCTCCTTGCTTGCTGTTGTTGTTTGACCATGTGGCCAGCATCCATTTTGTCTAGCCAACTAGTGTGCTTTTACCTTAAGTCTACAAGTGTTCTTTGTTGTGGCCATGCCTCCTTGGTTGCTGTTGTTTCTTGACCATGTGGCCAGTGGCCATTTTGTGTAGCTAGACAGTGTGCTTCTGCAATAGGAATGCATGTGTTCTTTGTGTGGGACCAAGCCTACGTGCTTGCTGTTGTTGTTTGACCTTGTGGCTGGCAGCCATTTTGTGTAGCCAGCCAGAGTGTCTTTGCCATAGGCCTCCATGTGTTCTTTGTTGGGCCCATGATTCCTTTCTGCAGTTCTTTGACCACGTGGCCGGCGACCATTTTGTGTAGCCAGCCAGTGTGCTTTTTCCATAGACCTGCATGTGTTCTTTGTTGTGGCCATGCCTCTTTGCTTATTGTTTTCGGTTGACCATGTGGCCGATGACCAGTTTGTGCAGCCTGGAACTGGGTAAATCCTTATTTTCCAGTTTTCAAAGCCATTTTCTTGGGAAATTGATAGGAGAGGGATATTCCTTTTTCAGTTTATCAGTTTAATTTGTTTGAGAATCATTTAGTATATGTATACATGAACAGTGTTAAATATTATATGGACTTATTTTTAAATGTTTCTCCTGGACCTCTTTTCCTCCCAATGAGTTTGTCAGTCCCCCAGTACACCAGCAATTTTTTTTTTAAATATTGAAGAAATGTAAAAATATTTTTAAAAAACAGTTTTATGTTTTTTAAAAACGTTTACTCCTTCTATCCAGCCCTGCCTGCCCTAGGCTTCTGCCGCACACCAGCATTGAGGATTGTCATTAATCATTTTCTGTTTTCCCCTGCACCACTGGACCCCCTGACCAGTGCCTGTTACATGTGCACAGATGCACACCAGAGCTCATTTTTAACAAAAAATCTTTTTTATTATTTATTTTTATCACCAAGAAATACAGCGTTGATCACGATCAGATAATACAGGTAATTCAAGCAAAATATACTATGAGTCTTGGCATACAGAAGTAATAAGTAATCAATCAAAGCATTCCCAAATCCCTTCCTCCTCCCTCCACAAACGTTCAAAGTGTTCCTGTAACTGTGTGGTGATGTGGGTATATGCCATGTGTTCATTAGGCATTGTCACTGCCGGTGGTTGGGGACCATTCTGACAATCGTAGGGCTCGTAGGTATGTGGGGCAAGCCAGTTATCGGAATTTGTTAATGAGAAGGGATATATATGGGTGCCGCAGCTCTCTGAAGGATGCCCTTTAGTTAGTGTGGGAGAGGGTGATCCTCTCTATCCCTATGATGAGCCAAAGGCAATGAAGCATGCCCAGGTGAGTGGGTGGGTGTGCTATCCCCCAGTGTGATAAGATGTTTTGAATCACTGTGCACAGAGCTAGGCCAATCTGCTTCCTCGTCTGGATTTAAGGGGTGACGGGATTGTGTAAGCTTATGAGTGTGCAGGACGGGAGTCTAGGGAGCTATGTGTTTAGATGTAGGTCAATATCGTCAAGTACTTTTGACCAATAGGCTTGGATGTGTGGGCAATCCCAAAGTAGGTGCAAGAGCAACCCCTTGGTGTCACACTTCCTCCAGCAATTCACACTTTTGTTCGGGTTGATCTTGTGCAAGCGTTCAGGAGTTAGATACCAGCCAGTGGCCACATTAGTGAGTGTTTTGGTGAGGACTATGTTGTAAGTGGTGTGGCCTGCCCAGTAATAAATGTTCTCCCATTCCTTACCGGTCAAGGATCTCTCCAGCTCTCTCTCCCAGCAAGCCTCGCCAGGCTTGTAAATATGTCTAGTAGGCTGGAGGAGGAAGGTGTAGAGGACCGAGGCCACTCTCTTATCAGAGGTCAGAGAAACCAGCCATTTTTCATATGAGGAAAGGTGTCTCTGCATTTTATCTTATTGTCAGGCTGTAGGAGCCAGTGGCGCAGTAGCCATTAGTGCAGTCACTCCATTACAGAGATAGCGTAACCATGCGTAGTAGTCACCCCCTCCTCATCAAACAGGTGTCCTGAACGGCAGGAAGACTGACACCACTTGGGAAATGTTCCCGGGCTGTTGTTTGGCAGGAAGTCTGTATTATCCAGTAGGGTTGTCAAAGGGGAGGGAAAGTAGAATAAGTCATATTTAGTGCTACATCGATCCCAAGCCTCCATCGTCACCTTTGTAATCAGGGAGAGATACAGGCTCCGTGCACTTTCTTTAAAAAGGGGACCTTCCATAGGCACATGCCAATGACCGCACGATCCTGGAAGAGCCAGTGTCGTTCTGACTTGTCCCTGTTCCATTAGGCTAGGTACCGCAGTCAGGTTGCTGATAGTACAGTTGAAGATTTGGCACCACAATGCACCCGGCGCTCAGGGGCAGATAGCTGCTATCTCTACTCAGACGAGGGTGCCTCCCGACGCAGACAAATTGGCGTAGTTCTGATTGTAGTTTGGAGATCATCCCCCTAGGATGACCAAGGGAAGTGTCCGAAAAAGATAGAAGACCCTGGGTAGAATGGTCATTTTGAGAACTGCAACTCTTCCTAGCCATGGGATCTTGTATGGTCTCCAAAGGGCTAACTCAGATTTGAGGTGACTCTGTAGTGTTTTGTAGTTAATGAGCGAGGTTGTTCGGAGAGTGGAAGCCAACATGATCCCCAAGTAAGGAACCAACAATTTTGGGTATTGCAAGGCAGGGTGGGTTTCAAATGCAGGGGGAACCAATAGATTTAAATTTTGGGACCTGGTTATATGTGCTCTGAATCCTGAGGCAAGGCTGAATGATTCTAATTTGGTCAAGAAGGCTGGAATGGACACCGCAGGGCGGGCTGGAATCGCCAGTACATCATCCCCATATAGGCTAATCTTATGTGACTCCCCCACAGAGGTGGTCCCAACAATGTTGGGGTTGTCCTGGACTCTCTGAGCCATGGGGGCCATGTACAAGGTGAACAGCAGGAGGTGCAGGGGGCCCCCTTGCCACATCCCTCTGCTGATAGCGAAGGTTGGGGAGATACAGCCATTCACCCTGACCGATGCCATAGGGAGGTAATAGCAGTTTAGCACCCCAGTTTGGAATCTCCCTGTGATAACAAAGTGGGCTAGAACGTGTTCTAGCAAAGGCCAGTGAACCCTGTCAAAGGCTTTCTTTTCTCCACCTCAATAGCTCGAGCGGCCTTCTCTATGAGGTGCAGCACTCGCTTAGTGTTGTCCCTGCTTTGGCATTGGGGATCAAGCCTGCCTGGTCTGAGGCTATAATGGAAGGCATGCAGGGGCTTAGTCTGGAAGCTAGGATGCCCGTAAATAGTTTGATATCAACATTCAGGGGGTAAATTGGCCAGTATAAACCACATCGCTGGTGATCTTTACCTTGCTTAGGGATGACTGACACCAAGGCTGATAGCATAGAGGGGGGATAGCTCCAGGGGCTGAAAAGGAATTAAATGGCCGCATTAGAATCGGGGCGAGGGTTTGCCAGAATATTTTATAGAAAATGGATGGGAAGCTGTCAGGCATGGTGATTTCAGGGTCTGTTGTCGGGAGATCGCTGAAATCACCTCTTCCACTCGGATCTCATGATCCAGCGAGCTGATTTGGTCAGGAAAGAGGGGAGTTGTATGTGATTCTGTAAGATAGGATGTGCCATCTGCATGATTCAAGTTCTGAGTGGCGCATAAGTCAGAATAAAAATCTTTGAATGCCTCTGCGATGGCAGCGTTGTCTGTGATCTGTGCCTCGGATGAATTCAGGAGTGAGTGGAACCCCATATTTTGCTGCTGCTGCATGCACAAGCAATTTGCCAGCAGACAACCACTCTTATCACCCCCGACTTAGAAAGTATGGCCCAAATGCAGAGCTGCATATTCAGCTCTATCTAGGTCTATGCTGGCTAGTTCTCGGGGCCCAGGTTCACTGATGTATACCCTCTAGTTCTGTCATTGACAGATAGTCTCATTTCTTCTTGCGTGCTTTGTTATCTGCAGCTCAAATAGCTATAAATTCCTGCCGTATCACTGCCTTAAGTGCCAGCCAGAGCATGGTGATCGAGATTTCAGGTGAATCATTTTGGGCTAGATAGTCAAAAATGACTTTTTGCAACTGCTGCACGACCTCACGGTACTGCAATAGAGTGTCCCACATTCGGCAAGACCGTGATGGCTCAGCTCCAATTTAATAGTCGAGTGGCCAGACATGCGGCCGGAAAGATCTCCGCTCTAGAAGTGATGGCAAGAATTTCCTTTGTGTCCAAGAAATGGTCCAGCCAGGAGCAGGTCTTATGTGCATAGGATAAGTAGGAGTAGTCACAGAGTGTGGGTGAAGCGTCCGCCAGGTGTCTGAAAGTCCAAGGGCCCTGAGCCACCTGCTTCCCTCCTTAGTCAATGCCCTGGTCTGGCAATGTCTCTGTGTAGACCTGTCTAGAGTGTTGTCTAGGACTAGATTAAAGTCTCTCACCACAAGGATTTTTCACTCAGGCAAGTGGTAGACTTCCCATAATGTAGTGCGTAGGAATGCTTCCTGGCCCTCGTTTGATTCATAAATTGAGGCTACTACCAAGGACCAGCCACTGAGTGTAAGCTGGTAGGCCAGGAGGTGACCTTTCACTTCTGCCACTTTCGAGCCAATTCCCCGCCCCCAAAGGTACGGGCTATCATCAGAGCAACCCCTGCTGTTTTAGTGCATCCCAATGAGAAAAACTGGTGTGGAAAATCTCGGGAATGAAGTCTGTGATTGTTCTGTGGGAGGAGATGTGTCTCTTGAAGGAGACAGAGGTCAGCCTGCGAGTCCTCCAGATAGGACAGAACTGCCCTTTTCTTGACTGGGTTGTTAAGACCCTTTAAATTAAGCAAAAGAACCCTAAGTGGAGTGTCCCTCATAGATTAACAAGAGATAGTGAGCAGCTATCCCCGTGGCATCTGCTGTGTAGTGTGGCAGGTCATGTTGTGCTTCAATGAATCTAGCATTACAGTGTACGTTCCACATAATAATAGCTATGAACTTCAATGGGTCCCCCAAACAGACAAAAATCCCAGTGAAAGCATCAAGCAAACAAACATACTTAATCATGTGCATTCCAAAAAAAGAGAACAGTTCAGGAAGTCCAAAGGACACCAAGAGGGCCAAATCATTGCCTCACACCCTGTCCTCCCCCACCCCACCATGCAGATTGGAATTGGGCTAGCCCCCTTGCATCAGAAGGATTCCGCTTTAGCCAGTGTCTCGGGAATTGAGTCCAGAGCAGCTTGTTGGCCCCTGGCGATCATGACCTGGCCCGGCCAGGCGGCCCTCCTTCCCGATACCCAGGAATGCCACCGAGGGTGACCACCTGCCACTCGGGTCAGGGATTAGTGGGGCGATGTGCCCTCTGGTGGTAATTCAATACCTATCACCTTGCATGTCTCTTCAACGCACCATACTATTCCCACTCTAGTCTATACAACTGTAGGGAAAATGTTGGACTTCAAAGGGGTATTGTTTACTATTCCCACTCCAGTCTGTGCAACAGTAGGGAAAGAGTTGGACTTTCAAGGGGGCCAATTTCCTACTCCCACTCCAGTTTGTAAAACAAGAGGGAAAGCATAGGACTCTGGAGGGATTACATTTATCTTTCCTACTTCAGTCTGTGCAACATTAGAGAAAGTGTTAGACTTCAGGGGAGATTACATTTATTATTCCCACTATAGTCAGTGCAGCAGTAGGAAAACCGTTGGACTTTGGAGGGATTAATTTTACTATTCCCACTCCAATCTGCACAACAGTAAGGAAAGGATTGGACTTTAGAGGGGTTACATTTACTATTCCTACTTCAATCTATGTGACAGTGGGGAAAGTAATTCACTTTAAAAACAAAACATTTCAAATTTACCCTATTAATTTACAACAAACATTAGCCTTTAGGGAAATTAATTTCTCCCCAAAAAATATATATATGAAGATTAAAAAAAAAATATGTATTACTTAATTACATTCCCACACTATACCCCCAAACCTAGCGGCCCACACTTAAAATATAACTGGAACTAATATATATAACACAATGAACATAATTAATAAGCAATTACATTATTTGTGGCACTAATAACTTCCCATCTTATGCCCCTATAAACCCAGCAGCCTGCACCTAATATATAAATTACAAGATATAATTATTATTCAATTTCCATAATTAGCAATCAATTAAATAAGTCTTAATAAATTATTAAGTAATTATTAATTATTTCTTACTTAACTTCCCACCACATACCCCTACAAACCCAGCAACCCACACCTACTATATGACTAAAATAATTGAATTCACATATAATTTACATAATTATTAAATCAATTAAATAAGTCTTAATAAATTAATAATTCATTGTTAATTATGTATGACTTAATTAATGTACCACCCTACACCGCTACAAGCCCGGCAACCCGCATCTAATATATAACTACAAATATATTTATTACACAATTTACATAATTACCAATCAATTACATTGATAATTAAATGTTAATTAATTATTGCTTAATTCACTTCTCACCTTATCAATCGCTTTGCTCTTAGCCAAACGTGAGGTTGAAATACACTGGGGTCAACGTCTGCCTACTACTACAGCCAACTGACTTACTAGCATGTCATACTGTGACACTACCAGTGAACTATATGCATCTCTCCAACCCTCTCCAACCTTCAACCTCTAGATTGAAAGATATCTGGCAACTTCAGCAAGATTATTTATTGTCCAATGCTGATTCGTCCCAGACACCATGCCCCTTCATTTTGGTGCTTTTCCCCTTTGTTCAGTAAATAAGTCCCTCGTCCACACGCACCCCAGGCCCCCTCCACTAGTCCTTTAAGGATTCCATGCCAGTGGCAAATTGTTGGGATCCCAGATCATGCTCACCCCTCTCCTCCACCACCCATTCCACTTTCTCACTCCCCCCTTGTTTTTATACATTCCCTCCTTGGAGCGTAAAGGTGAAATTGTCTCCCTACATTCCCTTTAGATGCTATAGCCCTAGTTTCCTAGTATATATGCACACTTAAGGTAATGGCAGGATTTACTGGATGTTTCTATGTTTATGTTAATTCATCTATGGTACTTGTGAGGCATACATGGACTGCACATTGCCTATCATTGCTAGTTTCATCACTCTTTATAATTGGTCTTTGTACTCAGGCTTCATGTTTTTTTTGTAATACAATGCAGCACCATGGCACCATTATGAAGACCATTTCTGTAATGCATGTATACGTTAGTTCATGCTCATTTCACTGTCGATGACCAATAATATATCTGTATGCTTCTGTACTATTGTTTTTTAAAATCAATAATAACTGTTTTAAAAAAAAAATGCCACCTTATACCCTCCCAAGCCCAGCATCCTGTACCTAATATATAAGTTCAAAAATATAATTATTAAACAATTTACAAAATTATTAAGGAGTTAAATAGTTAACTATAAATTAAACCTTTTTTAAAATGTATTATATGTAATTAACTTTCCACCCTATACCCGCTATGACACTATAAATTACTGTTAACAATTAAATAAAAAATTAGACATCACTTAGAATTGCCAATTATATTTAAAAATATTATCAGCAATTTTACAAACAATAATAACACATAACATTTATTTATGAACTAAAACATATAAATATAATACAAAAACTATATTTTTGACAACTGCAGTATTGAAAACGATATTAACAGCAAAGATATTCTTGAGAATGCTATTACTTACCCAACAAATTGATATTCTTGACAATGATATTTTTGAATCATAATATTTTTGTATCACAATATTTTTTGTTCTTATATTTCTGCAACTCAATATTTCAAACTCGATATTTTGTCTAAATACCAGATGTTTGTGCAGAGTGATGCGAGAGCGGTGGCTGATTGACAAGGAGCACTGAGGTTCTACTTGAGGCAAGCGGGCACGTGGTAAGGTAAGTGTGTGACAAATTCATGCCAAATGGAAGCTATGACAGAGGTGTTCAGATTTGATTCTAGGAAAGAAAAGTTGAAAAGAATGTAGAGATGGAGAGGCGAATCCTTATGGGACTGCATGACACTAGGAATGGGACAAGGAACATGGAAGGCTAACAAGGTTCTTTATCCTGCATGCTGGATAGCACAGGGATTTAGGAAGAAAGATACTTGGATTTGTGAGGCATTGTGAAATGGGTGGGGCAAGACACATGCAGGAAGGCATTGTTTTGGCCAGTGTTTTGGATCGCCATTGGAGTGAGTGATTATGAAGTTGTCTGACAATGGAGATTTATGATGAGGACAGCTTATATTGGAGAGGGTAACTTACCACAATCCACAGGCCCGGAACAAACAAAGATGATGAAAAGAGACATGGAAGAAATGGGTGCAGATGGTAGTGCTATGGACGCAGCTAAAGCCCGGGAGAGCCTGTAGGGGGGGCAAGATATCCTGCCGTAATCAGTAGGGCAAGGAAATAGACAGCCAGGGTGGTATAAGGGTAGTGCACAAAACAAGGGATAGGACAGGTCAGATAGTGTTAGAACATGTGGTTCTGTTTTGTTATGATGGAGTTCACCTATCCCTAGGAGACAACAGAATTTAATTGAAAAACAATGAGGAATGTGTTGGGAGACTAGAAGCAGAGCCAGAAAGATAAGGTCAGTCAAGAAATAAGCCTGGTCCCTGCATGGACAGAATAGACAACAGAGTGCAACAGATGAAGAAATAAGAGGAGTTTAAAGAAACAGGAGGATCTCAAGATGGTTAAACATTGGCTAAAATGTACATTGGGAAGAATGAGAAGGGGTGGGAAATTATTTAGATTATGGAGAAAGGGCTAGTCATTATTTTTTAGAACGTTGCTTAGGTCATGTTAGAGTGTATGGGATTGCCAAAGGAAGCATGCAGTGTGAGCCCAACTTACCCCAAGTGAAGCCACCTTTTCACCAAAACCTTTCATGGTATTAATATGCTTCCTCTCTCAATACTATTTTTACAATCAGTGATTACCAATAATTAAATCCAGACAAACTGACAGTTTTAGATTTACCCTGACATGCTTGTATGGTTCCATAAGGCTGTCATAATTAGCAATATACTGACAGCACAGAAACACTTTTTTGGCATATAATTTCACAGCAAAGTCTATTCAGTATGAATTCTATTCTGTATGAGCAACGCACTGTAAAACCCCATCTGTCCCAAAATTTAGCCATCTGTGCACTCGGTTCCTAGTATTTGAGCTAGAAATTGTTTATAGGTGGAGTAGCTTAACTCTGTCTCCATCCTTTTATGTTTGGCTTCGTCATATATACATACATTTAGTGCACCATATCTCATTGGTATTATTGCCTCACACAAGTACATAAGGCCAAAGATAAATATATATATATCAGATGCAGATTGCAGGTACTACACGGCGATCCACTGGGATAACTATTGACTCCAAATACCAGCAGACCGAGGTGTTGGCCACACCCACTAGGGCGGGACAAATACCTTAAGACTGCCGTGATTCCTTTGTTGCATTATTGCCTGCAGCCCCTGAGGAAGTGATCGTTATCATGAAACGCGTTGGGTATTGACTCTCTTCGTGGTGCACTGCAGGTTGCCTGAATATTGTTTTCTTCCAACGAATAAAGAAGACAGGAACTGAACTTACCTGTGTTGGGCCTCCTTACAGCAGTCAACCTTTTGTTTGGATGTGATTGCGGCCTCGCCTGAGCCGCGAGGAGTGCTCCGCTGCACGTTGTGCAGTTCCGCTGCGGTGCCAACCGGTGCTGTAGCTTCGGAATGGGTTCATCGTCATCGGATGAAATCACACGCATGACAGACTCCCGCAGCAAACCACAACCCACTTGTGATTTTAATCAGATGCAGATTGCAGGTACTACACGGCGATCCACTGGGATAACTATTGACTCCAAATACCAGCAGGCCACGGTGTTGGCCACACCCACTAGGGCGGGACAAATACCATAAGACTACCATGATTCCTTTATTGCATTATGGCCCGCAGCCCCTGAGGAAGTGATCATTATCACGAAACACGTTGGGCATTGACTCTCTTCATGGTGCACTGCAGGTTGCCTGAATATTGTTTTCTTCCAACGAATAAAGAAGGCATGAACTCAACTTACCTGTGTTGGGCCTCCTTACAGCAGGCAACCTTTTATTTGGATGTGATTGCGGCATCGCCTGAGCCACGAGGAGTGATCCGTTGCACTTTGTGCAGATCCGCTGCGGTACCAACCCGTGCTGTAGCTTCGGAATGGGTTTGTCACCGTCGGATGAAATCACACGCATGACAGACTCCCGCAGCAAACCAGAACCCACTTGGGATTTTAATCAGATGCAGATTGCAGGTACTACACGGTGATCCACTGGGATAACTAATGACTCCAAATACCAGCAGGCCACAGTGTTGGCCACACCCACTATGGCGGGACAAATACCTTAAGACTGCCGTGATTCCTTTGTTGCATTATGGCCTGCAGCCCCTGAGGAAGGGATCGTTATCACGAAAAGCGTTGGGCATTGACTCTCTTCGTGGTGCACTGCAGGTTGCTTGATTATTGTTTTATTCCAATGAATGAAGAAGGCATGAACTGAACTTATCTGTGTTTGGCCTCCTTACAGCATGCAACCTTTTGTTTGGATGTGATTGCGGCCTTGCCTGAGCCGCGAGGAGTGCTCCGCTGCACTTTGTGCAGTTCCGCTGCGCTGCCAACCGGTGCTGTAGCTTCGGAACGGGTTCATCGTCATCGGATGAAATCACACGCATGACAGACTCCCGCAGCAAACCACAACCCACTAGGGATTTTAATCAGATGCAGATTGCAGGTACTACACGGCGATCCACTGGGATAACTATTGACTCCAAATACCAGCAGGCCACGGTGTTAACCACACCCACTAGGGCGGGACAAATACCTTAAGACTGCCATGATTCCTTTGTTGCATTATGGCCTGCAGCCGCTGAGGAAGTGATCGTTATCACGAAACGCGTTGGGCATTGACTCTCTTCGTGGTGCACTGCAGGTTGCCTGATTATTGTTTTATTCCAATGAATGAAGAAGGCATGAACTGAACTTATCTGTGTTTGTCCTCCTTACAGCATGCAACCTTTTGTTTGGATGTGATTGCGGCCTTGCCTGAGCCGCAAGGAGTGCTCCGCTGCACTTTGTGCAGTTCCGCTGCGCTGCCAACCGGTGCTGTAGCTTCGGAACGGGTTCATCACCGTCGGATGAAATCACACGCATGACAGACTCCCGCAGCAAACAACCCACTTGGGATTTTAATCAGATGCAGATTGCAGGTACTACACGGCGATCCACTGGAATAACTATTGACTTCAAATACCAGCAGGCCATGGTGTTGGCCACACCCACTAAGGCGGGACAAATACCTTAAGACTGCCGTGATTCCTTCGTTGCATTATGGCCCGCAGCCCCTGAGGAAGTGATCGTTATCACGAAATGCGTTGGGCATTGACTCTCTTCATGGTGCACTGCAGGTTGCCTGATTATTGTTTTATTCAAATGAATGAAGAAGGCATGAACTGAACTTACCTGTGTTGACCTCCTTACAGCAGGCAACCTTTTGTTTGGATGTGATTGCGGCCTTGCCTGAGCCGCGAGGAGTGCTCCACTGCACTTTGTGCAGTTCCGCTGTGCTGCCAACCGGTGCTGTAGCTTCGGAACGGGTTCATCGCCGTCAGATGAAATCACACGCATGACAGACTCCCGCAGCAAACAACCCACTTGGGATTTTAATCAGATGCAGATTGCAGGTACTACACGGCGATCCACTGGAATAACTATTGACTCCAAATACCAGCATGCCACAGTGTTGGCCACACCCACTAGGGCGGGACAAATACCTTAAGACTGCCGTGATTCCTTTGTTGCATTATGGCCCGCAGCCCCTGAGGACGTGATCGTTATCACGAAACGCGTTGGGCATTGACTCTCTTCGTGGTGCACTGCAGGTTGCCTGAATATTGTTTTCTTCCAACGAATAAAGAAGGCATGAACTGAACTCAACTGTGTTGGGCCTCCTTACAGCCGACAACCTTTTGTTTGGATATATATATATAAATATATATATATATGTCTTTGGCCTTATGTACTTGTGTCAGGCAATAATACCAATGAGATATGATGCACTAATTGTATAGGAGGTGCATTTATTGTGTGTTTTTGACATATATGTGTTTGTGCATATTGAAGTTTTTCCTTTCTTAAAGATATCTGGATTGCTGATACTTAATGCAGTGCATTTGTTAGGGGTTAGTAAGAATGAATGAACACTTTCCTAGCTATTGTAACAGAATTCTATGAAGGACGGAGAGGCAAGATTATGCTCATCTTTCTTCACTTTTAATTATTAGCAGCCATTTCAAGAAACCACTTTAACAAACCACAAATCCCATGATGCCTTGGAAATTTCAACAACAAAAGAAACAATAGAGTTCAACATGATTATTGTCTCCTCCTTAGGAGCCTGCAGACCCAGATAATGTCCATCAATGCTGTCCACCCATCCTCTTTTGTCGCGCAGTCAGCCAAGTCCATCCCTTCAAACATCCTGTTTATTCGCATCCATTCATGTAACAAAGAGGTCAGGTTAGGTCCCTGCCATGGCTAAGGATTAAAACATGTAAATGAGAAGCAAAGGACTGCAACAGTTGCATAGAAACAACATCTTTAATAGTGCAAATAAGCAAAGCAAGGACCAATAAAATCAAGTAACTTACTAAATTAGGGAGGGTTCTAACCACGTGTGCAGTGTCAAATCCTGAGAGTGGGATAATCCTCACCTCCGCATCCTTAATAGAATTGAAACTTTCTGTTGTCATAGCTAGGAAATGTTTCATTCTATGTCAGGACCGGAGGCAAGGATTATGCTAGTTGAAAGCTTACTTACCACCAGTTGGGCCATCTGCCGCACTGGTTTGAAGTAAAACCTTTTAAAGTTCGAGGACCAGTCTGCCGCATTCAAAATATCTTCCAGCTGGGCTTCTATCGTGAAGGCTTTGGAAGCCATCGCCCCACGCATGGAACAGGCTCAAAACAAACACAGGTCAATGCCTGCTTCTTGCATCACCTACCTTACCCATCGGGCAATCATGGGGGATGACACCACCCTGTGAGGCTTCCGCAGGGAATCAGGAGCTGACGATCCATGGAAGGAAGAAACTCTTCCGACATCTCTTCATAAGCCTTAAGGCATGGAACCACCCATAGGTTTTGCGATTCCGGTATAGCTGGGTAGGAAATTACCCTTGTGCTGCACTCGGTCTGTCTCTGGACTGTGAAGATCACTCCTACAGGGGTAAAAATCGATGATGTCCAGGGCTCGGGCATCTGAAACTCGTCTGCAAGATACAAGGCAGAGAAGCATAGCCAGTTTCACTGAAAGCTCTTTTCTGGAAAGAAACCTATTAGGTTGCCTTGCGAGAAACAGATTTAAGACCTGGTTCACGTCCCATAGAGTGTAATACTTGGGTTCTGGGGGAAGGGAAAGGTGGATTCCAAACAAAAGTCAACACCCCAGGGGGTGCTCCCCCACCGGAGAGCCCTCCACAACTGCAAGTCCCTCCGAGATAGCTGAGCAGAAGGTATTTATCGATCTATACGCCAAACCTTCCTCTGCTAAGAAAGCCAGGAAATTCAAAACATGCTTCACATCCGCTGCCACGGGATCAAGGTTCCATCGCAGACACCATTGGGACAACCTTGCCCAAGAGGATTTGTATTGCTTGACAGTGCTGTCCTCCCAGGCCTTGGACATGAAGTGTTCAGCCGCATCCGAAATGCCCGGGACTGCCCATCGTCCCCAGTAATCCACCACGCCATGAGAGGGAGGGACCCTTTCAAAACAAGGGGATGCGGTTGCTGAGCTGGGTTGAGAAGCAGCTCTGGAAACAGGGGGGGGAGGGATTGGAAAATCCCAGGTAAGTTCCAGAAGAACTGGAAACCAAACTTGAGATCTCCATATTGGCGTGACTAGCACCACCTCCAATTCCTGCCGACAGACTTGCGCTGAGGCTCTCGTAATCATGGCGAATGGGGGAAAGGCATCACCCTTCTCTTCCCTCCAGTCTTAAAGAAACGCATCTGTGGCCACTGCCAGGAGATCCGGCCTCCAACTGAAAAATCTGGGAAGTTGATGGTCCAGGCGGGAGGCAAAAAGGTCCACCAAGAAAGGACCCCATTTGGCCAGGAAGTTCGAAAATACTCCTTCTTGGAGCTTCCACAAGCTCCCATCCCAGAAGTTGCAGGTCTGCAAGTCCGCTATTTGATTGTCCTGACCTGCAAGGTACTCTGCTGTGTGTGAGATCTGGCAATCCAAGTAGTACTGCCAAACATTGGAGGCACGGTCGGAAAGGGCCCTCAACCTGGTGCCTCCCAGATTGTTGATGTAACAGACCGCTGACACGTTGTCCATCTTGAGAAGAACACAAGAGTGGAGTCTTTGGTCCAACACCAAATTGCAAAAGAGTCCGCCAGGAGCTCTAGACAATTGATGGGTAAATGTTGCTCATGTGGAGACCACAGTCCTCCTGTAGCAAAATCGCTACATCTGGCACCCCAACCTGACCTGCTGGTGTCGGACTCTATGATGATGTCTGAGGCAGGAGCCAAAAATCCATTCCTCGCCTCCGTGTTGGCCAGCCACCAATTGATTCCCTCCTTGGTGTCTCTGGAGAGGGTCACCTTATGGGAGTATGAGGGACCCTTTCACAAGTGCACCAACTTCAAGCTCTGGAGGGCATGATAGTGAAGGGGCCCTGGGAAGATGACCTGAATGGAGGAAGAGAGGAGGCATACCAGGCGGGCCACCTGTCTCAGAGAAAGTCGAGGCCTGGACAAAGCATGTCTCAACTCGTGTTGAATCTTCGTCACCTTCCGGGACGGGAGGCTGAGAGTAGTGGCGATGAAGTCGATTGAAAAACCTGGAAAAATTACCCGCTGGGAGGGGACCAGAAGGGACTTGGATTTGTTGATTACAAAGCCCAATTGTTGCGAGAGGCCAACCGCACATGGGTGGGACATTGTGCCATGATGAGGATGTCGTCTAGGTAGACGATGAGTCTCATCCTGTTAAAACTTAGATGCTTCACGACCGGCTTGAGGACCTTCGTGAAACACCAGCGGGTGGATGAGAGGCCAAAGGGAACAGTGGTGAACTCGTAAGTCTAGCCTCCCCAATTGAACTGCAGAAATCTCCTGTGAGGGGAATAGATTGGTATTGAAAGGTAAGCGTCCTTGAGGTCCAGACACACCATCCAGTCCCGGGGGTGGAGGATATCCCACAACAGGTGGATCTCCTCCATTTTGAAGCGGCGGAAGACGGTTCACTCATTGAATTCGTGCAGATTGATGACTGGCCGCCGACCCCCATCTGCATTGTCTACCTGAAAGAGGTTGCTGATAAACCCCCTGGGATGTGGGGAGGAGGGGGATATAGCACCCTTTACTAGAAAGGATTTCACCTCAGCATCCACCAGAGCCGAATCCTCCACAAAAAAACATATGGGTCAGGGGGTGTGACCTGAACCGGAGTGCCATAGAACTCTATCCGGAAACCTTGGATCTTCTTAAGAACCCAGGCGTCCCCCGTGATGGAAGTCCAAGTCAGGAAAAAAATCGCCAGCCGGCCCCCTAGTTTTACATGGGAAGAAGGAAGGACACTCACCGCTGTTATTGGAAGCACCTGCTCCTTTGGCTCCTCTGCCTTTGCCCGGTAGTCCTCTGGTAGAATAGAAGTTACCAAACCTGGCCTGGCCCTGGTACTGGACTTGGTGGGAGCCTTGTCCTCTGGAGAGGTACTGGTTATTGGACTGGCGGGTTGAGCGGCCCCTACCTCGACCAGCCACCCAAAAACGGAAGTGGAAAACCTTTTTGATGGAGGACTGCGCCTTATCAAGGGAGGTGAACGTATTCACAAAATGCCCCAACTCCTTGATAAACAGCTCCCAAAAAAAGACTGCCTTGTGTGATAGGGCCTGCCTCTGAATCGGCCAGGTCTCCCAGCTTGGAATTGATCTTGATAAGCAATGAGCCACGTCTCTCTGTAGATAATGCGCAATTTGCGTTTTCCAGAAAGACAATCGCACGCTGTGCCTAGGCGGAGAGGGTGTCAGGGTAGATCAGGGAGTCTGACGTCTTGGCCTCTTCAACCATGTCTAGGATCTTTGTTACAGGACCCAGGGTATCCAGGAGCTTGTCCTGGCAAGCCCGCCAGGATCTATCTATTCCCTTTTAGGTATCTTTAATAAACCTTCGCAGGAAAGTGGCCATTCGGGGATCTATATCTGGTGTCATCACCACCTTGCCACTCAGCTGCAAGCAGGTCTGAAAATCCTTCTCCAGAGGCTTTCGAATGCGGCTCGCCACGTACTGCATGACTTTCTCTGATGGGGCCCATTCGTACGACCTCGGGTAAAGGGTTTCGTCCAGGTTCAACATGTCCAAGAACATCTCTTGGGTGTCCACTGTGGGGTAAGGATTGGTCGGGGGCTGAGAGGAAGAGCGCCAGGGGCGGGACGGACCTGTGTTGTCATCTGTGTCCCTATGTTCGTCATCCACGGGGGTGGGGAAACCGGGGTGGGCACGGTACTGGCCAAAAACTCCTTCAACCTAGCAGCGGCGTCGAGATTCACCCCCCCCATGCATAAACATTTAGGCAGTGGGGGTGTTGATTCCTGGAGCTGGGAGGACCCAGCAGGCAAAGGGAGGAGCAAGGAATGCCCGGCGATACGGTCACAGGCCTGAGCTATTTGGCGCATGAGGCGCTCCTCCAGAGGAGACATGGCACGGACACTGCCATATGAATTGATGCATCTACTGCATCATAAAAATCCTCATATCAGGGAAGCCCAGCCAAGGGTTCCTACTCCCCCTGGAAGTCGTCAAAGGGTTCCGTAGCTGGGAGATGTCCCTTGGTGTCACTGCAGCACGAAGGGAATAATGTTATGGAGCACCCAGGCTGGTTATATGGGGGGCTGGGTGTCAGCCTAAAGCTTGATCCTAGGGACTCACAGTGTGGAGTTCCAGCCTCAGGGACCGTTCACCCCAGGTGCAGAAACTTTAAGGGGGAACGGTGTTTGGGAGGGTCCCTGCAGGACAGCATCCTGAAAACAATACAGACTCCGGTGGAAGAGTGGCAGTAAATTCAGCCCGTTTACTGACCCCAGTAAGGGCGTAGACTTCAAAGCTGCCTAACGGCAGTACAGACCCTTCATACGAAGGGCGTCACTCTCCAGACACAAGGCTCCGAACTGGGTCTCACTTAACGTGAAACTCCAGAATGCGCAGAATGCACGGAATTCTGAGAGCACGTTGCGGCCGTAGGCGCCAGTCAGACGCCCTTAGGCGGTGGGAGAAATGCACTGCGGAGACGCAAGTCAAGTAGCAGTGGCTGTGAAGGAGCAAGGAACAGCTAAAGACACAACGTGTCCTAAAATATAAATAGGGCTCCCTGTTTTATGGTATTTATTTTTTTAACATTTCCGTCTGTATTTATCCATATTCATTTTTTGTCATTTTATCTGTATATATCCGCATTTATTTTTGGCGCAAGCAAGATAAGACTCTGGAGCTAGTATTTTTCCATGTTTATTTAAATAAATAGTGCACACAGTTGTTATAGGTTTATAGATATTTATATATACGCCAAATTAAATAAACACAATACATTAGTGAGCTTCTGCTTTGTTACAATATTTTAAAACTATGTCACTAGCCATGATTATCAGATGTAAACACATTTAGAATTTAGGTGAGTGCACCTATGCACTGTCAGTGACCTAGCTAAAGAGGGCTTAAAAGAGATGACTGCTTTCATGGTAATTTAGATATTTTGGGTGCCTCGTTGCCCAAATTGCCAGTTCCATGCTCCTCTCTGCATCATGCTCTGTGGTACACATTGCTGTCCACACCTCTGAGTCAGCGACCTCTTATTTCTGACCACCAAGGTTCTTTAAAGAGTCATGCCAATATCATTGTCCCATCTCCGCCTTTTGCCACGATCTCCCATGGGGCTAGGGCAGCCTTGAGAATAAATCATCTGCCATGTGTGGGAATAAAGTTCCACTCCTCAGAAATGAAAGGCCCTGCATTAGTCCTGCCAGGCTCTGTTTCCCTCACACTTCTGAAGCCTGATATAATGAACACCCACAGGAGCTACGCTAATGCAAACTACATTTTCCAGTAGAGAGACAGAGTCCCTGAATTGAAGACACTGGGTTTTAGACATGTTAACTTTTCTTTATTTTACTTTCTACTGCCTGTTAGCATTGAACCTTTTACTGAATTTAGATGACAAAGTTCTGTCTGTTGAAGACTTTTTCTGTGCATTAGTGCGTAATACCACACAGTTTAACTGCGGCCACGATGGGAAAAAAAACACAATTTGACTTTGAAAAGAGTTCCAGATATGCCCTGGCTGTCTCTATCAAGATGCACCTCTCAGGAATCTTTACATTCTGCTATTGTTGTCTTGCTGTGTTTCTTCATGCCATTCAAAGTCAGAGTGGAAAGTTTAGTGTTATGGCCTGCAAGGATCCGATTCTTAATCCGACCTAATTTTCGTACTGTTTTTATGCTGCCAGACTTTCAGCCCTTTTTGGGTCACATTCAAAAGAATTTATTTTTCGTTTCACAAAGTGACTCAGTGGTCATCCGTTTAATTACTTATTAATGCCACACGCTTTGAATAAGCAGTTTAAAAAAAAAGAAAATAACTGAAGCCACAGGTAGGAGAAAGGGTGGAACAGTTTTTGAATGCTTTGTCACCCTGCTGATCCTCACAATCTATTCCGCAATTAACTCATTTCTACCATTCTTGCATTAGCTACTTACAGCGTCCCCTGCCTCCTTAAAAAGCAAACAGTAAAACAACAGGGCTATGGAGGCCAGGTCAGAGGTCAGTACAAGACCATTATAAGAAGGAATTTCCCATGCCTATCCGAAGATTATTGGCCTAGCAGGTGTGAATGTTAGCAGGCACACATCGAAATCAGGAAGAGGGGCCTGGCGAGGTAGCCACTTCGCTGGAGCACGGATGGCCAAATAATTCTCCGCTTCTGGTTTGGTCGTATTTTTCCATTTCTATTCATAAATAGAGACGGAAGAAAAATATTTTTCCGTCTGTATTTATGTGTAAAAATCCATTTAAACGGAAACCGGGAGCCTTAAATATAAATCAAAGCAGTTAAATCAGCACAATCACTCGAAATAAGCCATAGCACGTATCTCTGGCTGAGGATGGGTGGACAGTGTTGATGGATTATATCTGGGTCTGCAGGGTCCTGATTGGTTGAAGGAGGAGACTATGGTCATGTTGAACTCTATTGTTTCTTTTGTTGTTGATATTCCCAAGGCATCATGAGAATTGTGGTTTGTGAAAGTGGTTTGTGAAGTGGCTGATATTCATTAAAAGTGAAGAAAGACGAGCACAATCCTCACCTCCGTTCTGACATAGAATCATATATGTGTGCTATGTGGCTTTATACATTGTGAGTAGTTGTCATTTTTGGCTAATAATACATGCATTAGTTTATTGTGCCACACATGGGAGTACATCATCATTTATTGGATATTATGTAGGTTGTAGAATGTATATGTATGTAAAGAAACTTGCTAAGTTAGCGTGATTGTGGACTTTAAACTTACAGTTGAAACATTTGTTACCAACGTGAAAGTGTTTTTTCTGCATGTTTTCTCCTCTGCAGGTGCAGACCAAAGGTATTCAGTAACTAGTAAAAAGCACATTGTATTTCAGAGATAGTGAGGAGAGGTAGAGCTGGCAAGGTCAAATACTTTTAATGAAGACCAAAGGGGGTGTTACCAGTTGGTACTATCAGATGAAGGGAGGAATCCAAAGATGTCTTGGAAGCGGAGACTGGAATATGGGAGTAATATTCAAGGCGCCAAGTTCTTTCTTGGGAACTTAAAAAGTGCTAAAGTGCGTATCAGGTCATATGTCTTGATTGTTATTTGTGTATTTTAATTAGTGAACCCATTTTGGGTTTAGTTAGATTCCCTTTAGACCACTTAATTTATATTTCATGTTGTACTGTCATGTGCTGTCTTGTCTCAGAAGTGTCATTTTTGTAATGTTTTCACCCATTATAGTGTGTGGCATGTCTATGACACACTGCGAGAGCACAAAAGATAGACCATATGAGCACCCACCACCTACAGGTGCAACAGATATATATATATATATATATATATATATATATATATATATATATATATATATATATATATATATATATATATATATATACACAGAGTGTATTTGCATGCATAACAAAGTATATATGGCCTGCCAGCGTTGCTGTCAGGTCGGTGTTTTTAATGTCTCTCTCTTCTAATTACAGAACCATACGGATTAAATACAAGTACAGTATGTAAACAGTGCATGCCCAATTAGTGTGCACCACTGACATCCTTTATTTAGGATCTATAAGGAGTGGTACACACAGGGCTGGTCCCCGTGGAGTCCTGATGAAGAGCTAATAGGGGAACAGCTCGAAACATGTTGACACAAACACATTACTAAGACAGCCAGACTCGGGTTCTTGCTCAGTAATAACCCCTGATTTTTAACCATACCAACTAGGGGCGGGAATAAAATAGTGGCCTACTAGTTAGGTAGTTTTAAATATTTTTTTCTACCCACTCCACATCACTGCACGACACATAGTCCACAACTAAGTGCTCCTACATATTTCTCAAGTCGCAGCATGCCTCAATTCGTAGAGGATTGAGAGGAACCCCAATGATGAAGCATGCCACCTATGGGCAACCTTGTTGGGTGAGGGGTCTCTAGAAAAAACATATTTTTTCTAGACAAGTGATTACAACAAATTCTCGTTGTATCCTATCTCATTCCCTAAGGACAGAATTTTTATCACTCCATGTTACTCTTTAACGAGGAGTCCTGGCCAAAGTACGCCAATCCCCATGTGTTGTAATTTTTCTTCAGAGAGAGTCCAGAAAAGTACGACCTGGTGTGTGCAAGGGAGATTTGGTGTCCCCAAGCACCATTTTCAAATGTGCATGATCGTGATCAGTCACTGTCAGACATCTGCCAATCGAATAGATGTGTCTGGAAATGTGTCCATATGCTTTTTCACAACGAAAGGTGCCATTCACACTGATTTTCCAGCGGTGCTCATGTAACTGGTGCTAAATGGCAGCGCAAGCAGTGAGAGCTGCCTATTTTCCACCCATTGACAGAACTCTGCAGAATCTCACAAAGTGTGTATGTAACCTCACAGAATTCTCTGGAGTTAAACTTTGTGAGTTCCGCCTACCCCTAGCCTATGTATAGCAAAATAAGCAGCATGTGCAAAAGACTGCTTCATAGGCCCAATACCGTGGTGTTCATGCATTTTATAGCGCTGAAAATGGGTAACACACAAGTCTACATGTGTAACGTATTAGCTGAGATGCATAATATGCTGGTTTCCCCTCATATTCTACTAATTATATTCATAGCACACAGATTGATGTGCATAGCATACTGATTTGTAAAATTAAAATAAGGGTGTCAATGTTTAATGTGCAGATTCGTGTTTTTATTTTTACATTTCTTTATTTGACAGAGTTTTATATAGCAAGAACTTGACCCGAATTGGGTATCAGAGCACTTTACATAGCACCAGTTGCATTACATGAGGACACATTCATTTTTGTTAGGCACAGGAGATTAAGTGATTTGCCCAGAAACACTGGATATTCAGCGTCATTGCCGAGACTCAAAACCAGTTTCCCAGATTTGAGGTCGACCGCCCTAGCCGTTAGGCCAACTCCTCTCCCCTGTTATATTGGTTCTCTCTTGTAATGTATGTGTGCATCATATATTCAACCAATTATGTACCCTATTGGTTGGAAAACATTACATGGTGGTATGCATTCATGGTATACTGGTAGACTTCCATAACTGCATATTTTGTATGCATAATGCAGTAGAATACTGGTTTGCGCATCTAATATATTGGTTTGAAACCATTACTTAGCTGTTTTTTATCCATGCAATACTGATTCCCATCCAGAAATGACTGGTTTGCATGAATACCATACTGATTTGCATGTGTAACATTCTTGTTGATTCATATAATTCTATGGCTCATATACATGACATGTTGGTTCATTCTTGCAATATTCTGGTTTCTGTGGTTAACATGTACAAACCATTGGTTTAAAGCATTACATGGTGGGTCACATGCATGATGTACTGGTTCTCATATGTAATTTACTGGTTTGCATAGTGACCACATGGTGACCACATTGGTTTGTATGTGTAAAGTATTGATAGGCATGCATCAATGTATGGTTCACATGAATAACACCTTGATTTGTAAGCACAAAATATGTGTATGAATAAACAATATTCTATTTTCCAAATACTACATAATGATTATGTGCACAATATAAATGAATATATTTTTGTTCATTTTGGTGTGCCAAATTTTAGTCATAAGGCCAAATGTCCGTGCTCTAGTTGTTTATTAGAGCAATGTGGGAAGCTGCAGTAGCACACTGGGGAGTTAACTGATAGACTACCGCTGATGTTGAAATTATATCCTTCAGTCTGCATGGCAATGTTTTACTGACATTGATTAGAAATACATTTGAGAAGTCATTGAAAATGTGTCCTCATTTTTGCTTGCTGTTGTACTAACCGCAATTTCTATGAGCAAACAAATCCTCTCATTTTGTTCATTACTAAGGGAAATGCTTTAAATATTTACAGCGTTGAATCTATCAAAATGGCTTTATGTGTGCCACACTGTTATCATAAATACAGAATGTTAGTTCTCTAGTCGTTCATTTAAACACTGCATTAGAACACGGGGGAATCAACTGACAGGCTGCTGCTTCAATTTGAAGTACATGTTTTACTCAGAATATCAGAATTTCTTCTCGCATGGCTTGGAATGACAGTGGGAATTTATAGAAAACGTGTTCCCAATTTAGGCTCTTGAGCACCTTCCATAGCCTCTGAGAAAATCATGAAAGAAAATGTTTTTTCTTTTTTTTTTTCCAAAATGTTTTTATTAAATTTCAAATACAAACTACAGTCACATCTGGTAGTACACAAAGCAGATAGTATTTTTCCTTTAATCACAAAGCCTGGTCTTCATGCAGAGATTGTGAAACAACATGTAAGGTCTCAGGAGAGGCAACGGAACACAGCACTTGCAATGTTACATTTAGGTCGTATGTCTAGATATGTAATGGTGGGTCTGTGAGGAGAATTATGGGGATTGGGTGGTCTCCGTTGAGCCCTGGTCTGACTAACGGAGGTACTCATGGAAGCATGACTAGACATCCCTAGGGCAAGAGGTGGAGGGTTGTAAGGTGGCATAATCTCTTCCATTGCTCTCACATGTACTCATGCTTTCAAGACAGCCTTTAATGGAGGGGGGGGTCCATTCTCCCCCATCTCCGAGATATCTCCCTCTTGCCAAGCAGCAGCGCCATAGAGACTAGTCAGTAGATCCCCTGAGGGACTTCATGGGTATAGCCCAGTAAGGCAGTCAAGGGGTTGGGGGTCAATTTACAGCCAGTCATGTAAGAAATTTGCCTACATCCATTGTCCCAGTAGCTATCAATCACCGGGCAGGTCCAAGTGAGGTCGGCAATGTCCGACCCATGGGCTTGCCATTTTATGCAATTATAGGGCCTGGTAGGGTCAAATTTGGTGATGTGTTTTGGAGTAAGATAGTGTCTATGTAGACATTTAAAGTGTATCAACTTGTGTCTGTGGCTTATAGAGATACATTGTATTTGTGCACAGCAATAGCCCCTTATGTGGTCAGTAATCGTGACTCCCAGCTTCCTCGCCCAGACTTCTCACATCCTGGCGGTAGTATCCTGATTCATGGCCATGCATGCGTGGTAGAGCTTAGAAGTGTATCAACTTGTGTCTGTGGCTTACAGAGATAAGTTTTATTTGTGCACAGCAATAGCCCCTTATGTGGTCAGTAATCGTGACTCCCAGCTTCCTCGCCCAGACTTCTCACATCCTGGCGGTAGTATCCTGATTCCTGGCCATGCATGCGTGGTAGAGCTTAGATGTCATGTGTCTGCCACCTGATGCCTTTATTACCAGTGACAGAGGCGGGAAGTCCTCCGGTGGGAGCGGATATGTGGGTATGAGGGATCTGAGGGAGCTCTGAAGCTTTTTGAGGATAAAAAGATCCATGTAGGAAACATATTTTGTAGGTGTGTTGTCTGCTAGTTGTAGAGCATGACCCTCCAGGAATAGGTCACCCAGAGTGGATAGTGAGTGTTTGTCCAGTGTACGTTTAACTAGTGTTTCCTAGTAGGAGGGGTCCATGGGTTATCTGAAACACGGATAGAATCGGAGTAAAGAATGCCCCCCAAAGAAAAACTGTTTCCGTCAAAGATGGTTTATCAAATCCCAGCAGAGGATCTGCATTTTTCACTGGATAAAATCACCTTCAAACACACCACGATTGCTATATTTAGTATTTGTGATTTATATAGTGACTTTAATCTGTTATCACCCTTTATATGTGTTTTTTTTGTGACATTCAAAACCTGTCATTCAATAAAATCCATTTCAGTGAGGACCATGACTCTGAGTCCTGTATTTCTGCACCAACATACTGTCCCTGTTGTGGCCATCCAATGAAGGGGTGGTCCCTTAGAGACCACTCTCACATGCCTGACAGAGTCAGGTGGGCCGAATTTGCGAAAGCGACTTTCGCAAATTATCGCGAAAATGTTAAAAATCTCCGCAAACAAGCAGAAATATCGCGAAGATGCGGAAGTTTTTTTCCCGCCCATTCGCGATATTTTTTGCATGGTTGCGGGTCGCTAACTTACCCCTGCGGTTGCTCGCGGGCGCGGCCATCTTGTTTTCAGTTGTCTCGCGGTGCATAATCGCGAGAAAAAAGACGTGATCGCGCGACGCATGACGTCACTGCGGACGTGAACTGTCACGAGACAGCGCAAATGGCTAAAACAATACAACATCTCATGAAGAACGCGACCGGATCGGGAAAACTTGTCGGCGAACGCAGGGGTTCAGGTAAGGCGATCGCGCGTGCGCGAGAATGTATTATTTTACAGCACGAGCAAGAACCAAATTATCGCAAAGCTGCGGAATGCGGAAATTTTGACATTTCCGCGCTCTCCGCGGAACGCGGAAATGCCAAATTATCACAAATTCCGCGAACGGAACGGAAATTTTGCCCAGGCCTAATAATCATTCTGCCCCCTTATATATATTTAATTAATTATCAGGACACAGGGATCATGTCCCCGAGTCCTTTAATTGCTGCCGCAACATATTAATCAGGTTGTTGCCAGCCAATCAATATTGAGTATTCCACTTTCAAATTGCCAATCAGAGTATATCTGGGCACTAACTGTCCAGTATACCTATTTTCTAACCCCTTCACGATCACCCCGAGAACCTCTTCAAAATGTGTATTGTTTGAAAACAGCTGCACTGTTATACACCTAATAACAATTTGCACGTTTTCCTATTAGGGTTCTTACTTTCTGCCAAATTTTATGTAATAAAATGTTTTCTGGATCACATCCAAGATTTTAAATGGGAATGACGTTGGAAATTAATGTTTCAGGACCCTCCTTTTTTCTTGGCCGAGGCTTGATGGATCACCACAAACCTTTCCACCAAGGAGCTGAAGTGGATGAACTTTTGCTTCGGAAAGTTTTGTCAAATGGTGCCAAAGTTATTAGTGAAACAAAAAATACTCTTCCCAAGGAAACCTGGACCTAACTATGACTACACAGTGGTGACTCTTTCATTCTCTTATGCAAAGGTGTGATAATACCTCTGTAGTTACTGTTTTTTTTATTATTGTATTTTATTATTTCAACACAATAACAGAGAAAAAGAAAATGAAAAGAAAGCAATCATACAAAAAGCCGACATAACAAAAAAGAAAATTACAATGTCAAGCAGCTGTAGTTACTGTTAGGCACAAACTCCAACCTGGTTTTAAAACAAGGACCTATATCTAAAGAGAATAATTTGAGTTTACAATTACATGAATGTTTTACAAGTAAGTATGCATATAGTAATACAGATATGTAATTGTTATGTTTATTTGGGTAATGTGACCATTCTATGTGAATTACTGGACACACTGATGTGCATCTCAAAGTATGAACCCATGGTATACTATGTTATATTTTTAATGTGTTTTGGTATGAATGTGATAGATTGTATGGAGAAAGGAAGATGGCAGTATGGATGTGACATTTTAGTCTGAGTGGCGGGATGGGGGTTCTGTCACAAATTGTTTGTATATGAAAATAATTTGAGTTCTACATCTGCCTTCGATTAGTTGAATTGAGGGAGACTAGGGCATTCGCAATTTGAAGTATGTTGTGGTACGAAAAATCTTTGTAAAATTATGAAAATAAAAACAATATGAACAAATTTGGAGCATTTTCACGAAAAATGATTGTTTGGAGAATGTTTTGACTCATGAACCGATATTTATCAAATAAGTAAGTGGGGTTACTCGACTGTAGACTAGTTGGAGTTATACCCAAGCAAACTGCGTGGAGTTGGCAATTTTGTTTCCTTGATATTGTTACTGTTAGGCCACCAATTCCATTGGAAATCATAAAGGCATTTTTTGTTGCCATTTGACAAATCTGCACAAAAATTCAAATAAAAAGTACATCCACTTTGAAGACTTAATTGTAAGTGTTGTACAGCTCCATCAAGCAAAGACCTAAAAAAGGAGGTGTCTCAAAAGTTCTATTTTAACTCCTGTAGGATTCCTCGCTCATCTATACAGAACAAATGGTTGAACAGAATTATTCCAAACTTTTAGCATGGCTTGATGTAACTCCATTCAGTAGTTTTTGAGAAATTGTTGCTTAAAATGTGTTCTAGCACATGGTGCATTTTTCTTGAATGCGCCTGTTGCACCTTTTAAAATGTGCACCCAGCCCAATCAAGGAAAATACACCATATCAGGGTGAATGCGATGCCACCAGGGCAGTCGTGAACTCGTGCTGGCCTGGGGGCAGCTCATTCATGTGAAAAACAGAGAGGTTGCTTTAAAGCCGCTCTGTATTTTCACAGTGCAAACTGCACCCGCCTGCACTTTTAAAGGTGATTAAAGATCCCCTTTCAGACGGGTGCAGTCAGAGACTGTACCTGCCCGCAAGGGGATGTATGGGGAGTCCATGGGACCCCCTTTCACCCTCCAGAGTGCTTCTCTCAGGGGGTGCACTGATAGTGTGACACCCTTTAGGTGACTCACTGTCAATGCGACTACTTAATGCTTCTTTGCCTCTGCGCCCACGTCTGTAATACATCCGGGTGCAGTGACAAAGGGATTTCCTCATTTACGTGGGGCACACCCCCATGCAAATGAGGGAATACCCCTGAAGATAGAGCTGGTGCTTTATATGCGTCAGCGCTATTGATCTGACAGAAGGACAACACAAGCATCTGCGGCCCCTTCTGTAATACCAAAATGCCCTGGAGTGAGCAAAGCGGGTGCAAAACCCCTTTGTACCGACTGGTCACTTGAATAATATGGCCCTCAGAGTTGATAATTTCACGTTTTGGCAACTAGAAATATATCTATGAACATTTTCATGAATGCTCATCAATATTTCATCTGATTGATGTTATTAAAGGTGAGCTTAGTTATGCGTATCTTGCTCTGGGAGGTCTGATGACATCATGAAAAAAATGATCTCAGAATGTTATCTGTTATCGCCTTCTTCGAACCTTTTACTTAATTTAAATGTCTCCTTCCATTATTACATTTAAACAAATGTCAAAAAATGAAATATTGTTGGATCAAAGTACAAAGTTTTGTTACGTAAAATCATGAATCCTGCTGTCATGAGCAAGCATTTAATAATGTGTAGTACTTCAAGCCTTGGATGCCAAAGGATTTTTTGCTAAATCAAGTTATCATTTTTGGTCAGTATCCCTGTACCGGTAATTATTATTCATGTTGACTGGAAATGACTTACATATTTGGGCATACCGTGCCTCCCAGTAATTTCATTTTCAAAATGATTAAAACTTTGTATTTGTAGATTGCATTTTAGCAATTAAATTACGGCAATCAGATTGTAATATCATGAGGTACATGTTTCCTAAAGAGTAAACATCAAATGAAAACCATATTAATGATTGCTAACTGGAAAAACGAAGAGGGAGGAAAAAAGGGGTGCAGTATGATATGGTGGTCTGTTTTTTCATTTGTATATGGAGCTATGCATATAAAGGAATAAATAAACAGATGCAAGACATATGAAATGCATCATGTTTATTATACTTTAGCTGAAGTACAGCAGAATTTATTAAATGTTTTAGTGCTATTTCTAATATAGCAGGTTTCCATACACATTGAGAAACATTTATTATAGTATGTAAACATTGCTATGTGGGCATTGTTATGTTATTCATTAAAAGTTGTACGGCATTTATGTTAAAACATTTCTGATCAAGTCTATGTAAAAATTGCATTTGTGAATTAGAGGTGAAGAGAGTAAGTTGAGGACAACATTAGACGTACAAACACAGTAATTGTATTAATGTAATACTTACTACCCATGATGAGGCATTGAGGCATGAGCAGCATGCTTTATATATAGCTCAACCATATTTCCCATGCCTTTGTATTTTTGTTTTTTATTGGACACTGCTGTGTTCCTAAGTGTCTAACTTAGACCAAAAGTCTAACTTTAGTAGTAAGTAAGCACTAAGTTTCACAAAGGTAAACTTAGACCTGAAGTCTAAGTTCAGGCCTAAAGTCTAACTTTACTACTAGTAAAGTTAGACTTTTGGTCTAAGTTTAGACCAAAAGTCTAATTTAGACCAAAATTCTAACTTTACTACTACTTTACTACTACTAAAGTTAGATTTTTGGTATAGCCTGATTGCAGGCTATGCATATGCATTAACCTCAGGGACTTGAAAAATAATACAGCAAGATATAAGTTCCCCCTACCTAGGACTGATGAACTACTGTCAAAATCAAAGTGTATAAAATGGCTTTGAACAATGACTTGACCTCGGCTTATCAACAAGTTCAACTGCATCCATCTAGCACACGTCACAGTACATTTGTCACTCCTTTTGGATTCACAAACCGTTCAAAAGCATCGATGGAGTGACATACTTCCAGGACGATATACTGGTGATGGGCCGAGATAGACTTGAACATGACACCAGGTTAATGATGGTGTTAGGGAAATTGGCAGACAAGGCTCTAACTGCTGAGTTAAAAAAAAATCAAGTTTGCATTGAAATTGGTAACTTACCTGGGTAATAGCCCTCAAAAAGGACATTGAGGCAAATGGAAATGCTCCTGCTCCTACATCATCCATGAAAACGTATGGGTTCAGACAATTGTTAAAGGTGAAGATGGAATTCAGTTGGTGTGGGAAAGTGCAAGCAGATTTGGAGAGGATTAAGCAAAACAATGCAACAGTTGTTCCCTTGCAACGATATGAAGTGTCAACACAGACGCAGCAGGGAGGGACTGGGAGCAGTATTAACTCAAGTATCTAGTATGGGGAAGAATGTATAGTGGCATATGCTTCCCGCTCATTGTCCCCCACTGAGAAAAAATTCCCAGTAATCGAGAAGGAAATGTAGGCTGTAATCTGGGCCATGGAGAAGTTAAGGCAATATTTGATGGGATCCCGATTTGTGCTCTGCACGAACCACACACCACTGGTTAACTTCTTTACATCCAATGGTATGATCAGAGCAACACCTCATATTGCCAGGAAGACATTGAGGATACTTGATTTTGTGTACAATGTTGAATATCTACCTGGGAAAAGGAACAAAGTTGCTGATTATTTGAGACGTTCTCCCTTACCTTTGTGGGAAAAAGTAGATGAAGAATGGGATGACTACAGTGTAGCTATGATTGTGATGGTAAAGTAGCTACTTTGGATGAGGAATGGAAAACTAAATATGACGAAGATGAAACCTTAGTGTTGGTCAAACAATTTAGTGATTTCAATAAAATTTCAGGGATTAAAGATGAATTGTCCTTTAGAGATACTGGATATGTCCTAAATTGGGATAGATTGGTGCATCTGACAGGAGTAGGATTAAGAATCCTGGAACTAAACCATGAGGGACACCTTGGCATAGTCACACTAAAAAGGAGGGTGAAATCATCCTGTTGGTGACTGGGCATAAATGTTGACACAAAACGGTTTGGGAGGAGTTGCCTGTAATATGCCAATTCCGACAAAGCACAGTCAATGCTTCAACCATTTCTGGACTGTAGGGGACCAGATGGCCCTTGGAAAGATATGAGTGTGGACATTCTGGGACTCATTGTAGATGTTTAGGGTGTTCCAAGTATGTCATTGTCATCATGGATCATTACTCCAAATGGCCCGAAATAGAAGCGTCAGAGGTTAAAGATGTTTCCTTCTTAGAAAAAACATTTTTAAGAGAGGGCACCCCAAAGACCTAAGAGAGTGATAATGGACCTCAATTTGTATCTGAAAGGTAGGGAAAATTCCTGAGCAGAAATGGGATTTGTGAGAGGATGACTCAGGTTTAGAGTTCTGCAGGGAATGTCATTGTGGAACACTTTAATAGGGTGGTGATGGAGTGTGTGCAAGCGGCCATCAATGCTGAGTTGTATTGGTTGAAGGAATTGCACACATGGTTTTGGCTTGCTGAATCCCCCCTACGGAAACTGGTTACAGTTCATTTAAAAGTCAATTTACCTAAGCTAACAGGGCTTGGGTGAAGTTGAAAATCTGTATTAAATGGTCTACCTCCACGGCAAAGAGTAGTTTGGCAGAAATGCAGAAGCTGTACAGAACGTATTGTGACAAAAAAAATCTTCGGGACCTTTGCAGTCATGGAGGTTTATGCTAAATCCGCTTTGTTGAATGACAAAGTTTGGCATTTTAGCAAAATGTCAAGATGCAATTAAGTTCTAAATTGGAAAATTGCAAAAACGGGTCAAGGAGATACTTCACAATCTACGGAATGCATTTGGGGTGATACTAGGAATGCAGGGGAATAGGGGGAGACACCTACCCTGTCAGAGGATTCTATAAGGGGCTTAGTGAATACACACTTCGGTTACAAAAATCACTGAGTTGAGTGGTGATGTAATGTTATAAACAGAAGGAATGGGGTTGCTGGCATTGTTGTACCTTTTTAGCATTATACCCTGCACTTCCTGGGGTGCTAAGAAATTAGATCATGTTGCAGCATTACACCTATGCTGTACAATCTGTTTTGATGCAACTTTCTAGCTGTACTATATATTCTGTGTTATGGGTAGACACTTGTACTTGTATTGTATTTAGTTTTAGTTCTATATTGTGAATTTTTTGTAGGGGTATTTAGAAGAAGAGATATGGTGACTTGGTTACCTGTAGTCCCCTGTATCTAGTTAACAAGATGCTGCCAGTTCTAGAATTGTATAATGAGTGGTAGTGTGGGGTGGCAGTTAGAAGGAGGACTGGCGGCATGAGGATGTTGTATTGCTTGCTCTTAATAAACACACTTTATACCTTATTTGCATCTATGCCATCTCTACAGACCCCACTTCCCCTTTGCTATGTTCCCCTCTAACCTAATGATACAATCTTCCTTTGTCTCCTCTTTTCCCTCAATTGTTTAACTGTTTGAAACAGTTTAGAATGTTGAGCTTATGGAAAATCTCCTCAATGTGAGAAGATCCTAGAATGAAGATTAAAGTCTTACTTTCCTCTCTGCATCTGTTGCTTGTTTTATTGGTGATGATCGGTTGTGAAGGGGACAGAAATGTCATCTTCCCCCCGCTATATTCTTTCTCTGTATTGACCTACAGCAGAAGATGAGAATATCTTAAAAGGTATCAAAATATCGTTTTTGTCTTTTTAAATGCATCCAACTTCTCAATTTAAGTAATTATTCTTCTACACATTTCAGTTTGAAATACCTATTGCATTTTGTAACCTATGACTCTAGTGCATATCTACACATATACAACTGCCACGATGTCAATTGATCAATGCCTACCTACTCAATGTAGTGGTTTGAAACCTCTGAGGCATATTAGTCATAGTTTGGTTCTGTTGCTGCTCTTGAGATCCAGCTGCCCGAGAGTATACTGAGCTGTACCCCGCTCCTCAGCTACCAAGAGACTACTGCCTTCATGGTTTGCGCAGACGCAGGCCTTGTGGGTTTTGCTGAAGGAAGTGAACGTGAGAGGTGTTGCAGAATCAACCAACATCGTTCTAAATAAGGTGGCTCAGTATAACTTGCCTTGGATGGAGTGGGTGAAACTATTTGAGTTGTATTTGATAAACACTGGGGTTTGGGGGAGATTTAGCTCAGTTAAAAAAAAACATAATTTTCATAACCTGGGCATTCATGGTCAAAAAGTCTATGCAACACTAAAAGAACCCACTGAATTCACCAATGAGGTACAAGAAGAAAATGTAGATGCATACAAAATAACTATTTTAAATACTTGAATTCCAGCTTGGAGATATAATACATGTGGTACTGGAGCATCATAATCTCTTTAGTAGGATACAAGACAAACATTACTGTGTAAACCTAACTATATAGCAGTGCCCAGAGCACTATCCAAGTTATGCAGTTTCAGCTCCCACAGACTCCCTAGCCAGGGACCAATTGATCAGGCACGCAAATCATTTACCCATCAAATAAAAGCTCTGGTGTAAAAATCTCACCTTACAGAATGCTATTGACCTTGCTAAATCAGTTCAAAACACAGCACAGTGTTTTAGGTGAGATCACATTGCTTTCCTAATCCGTAGAAATGCTTTCTTTGTTGCAGTAGCAACCACCTGGTTAAAAGTGTACATTGCCAGACAAGGAAAACAACTTGTGGAAAATGTAATAAGAGGGGCTATTTTGCAAGAGTATGTAGGTATAGAAAATACTATAACTCTATCGAGGGTGTTAGTCAAGATGGGAAGAGAATCATTTTCCAATTAAACAATGTTGAAAATCATGGTAATACTGCTTATCTAAAATGCAGAATATGTCTAGATGAAAATGCACTTACCATATTTGCTGATTCATGTCCCCCATATGCATTAATCTGTAATGAACTTTTCAGAAGTTTCAAAATTCTGATGATTTAAGGTTAGTAGTACCCAGTAAAAGTGGGTATAAGAAGGATCCCTTTCCCCACGTTTGAATAGTGAGAATATGTATTAATTTCAAATGTATTCAATGGCAAAGTAAAAAATGATTAGGCATCACACTACACCGAAACAACAGCAAGAAGGTGCATTGTGGAGGGATATGTTTGTGATAAACCAGAGCTGCCCTAAGACAACTTGGCTGCTTACATAATTTCCAGCATATACTAAAACTTAAAGTTGGAGCTAGACCTATTTTACACAGACAATGTCCCATATCGCACCTAATGAAAAACCCCAGGAACAAGAACTCAAAAATGTTCAGAGTGGCTAGCCCCCATAGTTCCTGCCACTAAAGCCTTGGGGAGGGTTCATACCTTTATGTTAACTCACGCTGTCTTAATGAAAATATTTGGGTCAAGTGACACCCATTGCCTTGCATTAATAATGATGATGAGCACAACAGAGGAGGCAAGTTGCTTCAGTGTAATTGACCTTTCCATAGTATAATATCAGATTTGGTTAACTGCATTTATTATGCCCATTGAAGCCAACATGTTCTGCAGGATGCCTTTTGGCATCTCCTAAGCAGTTTTCCAAAGGATAATGCAACTAATTATAAAGAGTGTACAAAACATCTTATGTTCCCAAAATGATATGCTCTTTTATGGGACCACTGAACAGGTAGGTAGGTTATACTTTATTTAGATATAAAAATATCTTTAAAAGATCACCTCAAAATTACACATCTAAACATTTTTAAAAACAGAACCTTGACATAAAAACAGTAGTTAATGGAAACTTCAAAATGCAATAAAAAAAACTTCACCAATCTATCAATGGAAAAGAACTTAGTATGCAAAGTGCAATGACCAGTTATGGGACCACTGAACAGAAACATTAACTAATCTTAAGAACAGTTCTTAATAAACTTACTGAAGAAGTTCTTAGAGTGAGAAAAAACAAATGCCATGTCGAGGTCAGATCTGAGGATTTCTGTTAACTTAAGAGGCAATGTGAAAAGTCTTTGTGCAACCATTAAAACAGTAACATTGTGAAAACACCACAGAGACTCCACACCATTTTAGGAACATAGATTTGGATTTTATAAATAAATCAAGAGCAAAACAACAGAAATCGAACAAGTAGAAGTCAAAATATGATTTTTTTAATTAAAAGTAAAAAAGTGTTTAGGAGCAATAAGCACCTATTGGTTTATGTGAGTCAAGAGTTCTTGGCTTACTGTGATGGAGTGCAGGCCAGATACAGGAGCCGCGCAAGCCTGCTGAATAAAAGTACCTTGATCATGGTTGCAACAGCAAGATGCGGGGTGCAGTCGAGCGATGCGTTAATGGCTATCCCACCGTCGAGATCATGTGTCAATTTTCTCCAAGCTACCATGGCGATGTGGCGGTTTCAAAGATAGAGTGGTGGTTCTAAGATGCATTGGTTCCGAAGCAAATGCTCCTGGTTTATCCATGCAGTTGAGGGGATAAGTCAATCGTCTCTCTGCAGTGGTCTTGATGTTGTGGTTCCGATGGTGATGCACTGTTTCCAAGTGCAATATACCAGTTCTGTTCTGCAACAGGGTAACAGCAGAGGATGCGTTGATTCCACTGGAACAAGCATCTGGATCCACTTCCAATGGACCAGGCACAGCAGCAGGGGGTAAGACTTTGATATCTCTGAGTCTTTAAACAGGAGGCATGCCATCATGCCGTTGGAGATCACACTGGGATCAAGCCAGAGTCCAGTTCTTTCTCAGCAAGGCAGAGGGTAGTAGGTAACAGGGCAACACAGTACAAAAGCAATTGTTCCAGAGAAGTAGTCCAGCAGAGTAGCAGTCCTTGTAGAAGCACAGCAGTCCTTCCTCCTGGCAGAGTCCTTCACAGGTCCAGTAATAGCACTTAATTTGCAGCGACCCAGTACATATACCCCGTTGTGCTTTGAAGTGGAGGTGACTTCAAATAGGGGCTTTGAATTGCACATAAGTCCTCCCTCCCAGGTCTGACTCTAAACTCACTACAGAGGGGCATGCATCCCTTTCTGTGGGGACAGGACTCTGCCGATTCGGTTGTAAGTGTCAGCTCCTTCCACCCAGCCCAGGATGACCCATCAGGATGTGGATGGACACTCAGTCACACCTAATCATCCTTTATCTGTGGATGTTTAGAGAAAATAGACAAAGTTCCGCAGTCACCCACCCTTGACTTGTATAAGAAAGAGGCTGCAGACACACTGAGCTAAGATCAGAGAAATGCCATCTTTCTAAAAGTGGGATTCCTAAAATAGTAATGATAAATTCAGCTTTGCTAACTAAGAGGATTTGTCATTACCATTCCAATGACATGTAATATGACAGATCTACTCCTTCTCAATCAGGAATTACAGCTTATAAGTGTAATAAGGAATTCCAGATTTTAACCTATGAGGGGGTAGACCTCACAGTAGTGAAAAACAAATGTGTATGTGTTTCACTACCAGGACATGCAAAACTTAAAAGTACATGTCCTGCTTTGTAATTACACAGTACCCTGCCATATGGGCTACCTAGGGTCTACCGTAGGGATGACTTCTATGTAACAAAACAGGAGTTTAAAGCTTGGCAAGGGGTCCTATGGTCAACAAAAATAATACAGCAAAATTGGAGGCAAGCAGGCAAAATGTTTGGGGGGAGACCAGCTTTAGGCTGTCAGGTCTAACAATTACCTGGATTTAGGCCCAGATCTCTGTACTGGGGTGAATGTATGACATTGTTCTGCATTCTGTCCATCAATTGTTGTTTTTGCATTTGTCACCCCGAGTGGGAAGGGTATGCTCAGACGTGAGTCCCTTGCTCTCCATGCCACTGGAACCAAGCTATCCTGGCTGACGAGGGCTGAAAGCCCGAAACCGGTCCTAGGATGCTTGTTTCCAGTCCAGGGAGGACCTGGCTTGACAGTTCGGGCTGGACTGTTCCCATGGGGCACAGGGCCAAGACTGATTTGCATATGGCTGGGTTCAAACTGGAATGGCATGGTGAGTAAAAAAACGATGGATTTAGGCCCAGATCTCTGTACTGGGGTGAATGTATGACATTGTTCTGCATTCTGTCCATCAATTGTTGTTTTTGCATTTGTCACCCCGAGTGGGAAGGGTATGCTCAGACGTGAGTCCCTTGCTCTCCATGCCACTGGAACCAAGCTATCCTGGCTGACGAGGGCTGAAAGCCCGAAACCGGTCCTAGGATGCTTGTTTCCAGTCCAAGGAGGACCTGGCTTGACAGTTCGGGCTGGACTGTTCCCATGGGGCACAGGGCCAAGACTGATTTGCATATGGCTGGGTTCAAACTGGAATGGCATGGTGAGTAAAAAAACGATGGATTTAGGCCCAGATCTCTGTACTGGGGTGAATGTATGACATTGTTCTGCATTCTGTCCATCAATTGTTGTTTTTGCATTTGTCACCCCGAGTGGGAAGGGTATGCTCAGACGTGAGTCCCTTGCTCTCCATGCCACTGGAACCAAGCTATCCTGGCTGACGAGGGCTGAAAGCCCGAAACCGGTCCTAGGATGCTTGTTTCCAGTCCAGGGAGGACCTGGCTTGACAGTTCGGGCTGGACTGTTCCCATGGGGCACAGGGCCAAGACTGATTTGCATATGGCTGGGTTCAAACTGGAATGGCATGGTGAGTAAAAAAACGATGGATTTAGGCCCAGATCTCTGTACTGGGGTGAATGTATGACATTGTTCTGCATTCTGTCCATCAATTGTTGTTTTTGCATTTGTCACCCCGAGTGGGAAGGGTATGCTCAGACGTGAGTCCCTTGCTCTCCATGCCACTGGAACCAAGCTATCCTGGCTGACGAGGGCTGAAAGCCCGAAACCGGTCCTAGGATGCTTGTTTCCAGTCCAGGGAGGACCTGGCTTGACAGTTCGGGCTGGACTGTTCTCATGGGGCACAGGGCCAAGACTGATTTGCATATGGCTGGGTTCAAACTGGAATGGCATGGTGAGTAAAAAAACGATGGATTTAGGCCCAGATCTCTGTACTGGGGTGAATGTATGACATTGTTCTGCATTCTGTCCATCAATTGTTGTTTTTGCATTTGTCACCCCGAGTGGGAAGGGTATGCTCAGACGTGAGTCCCTTGCTCTCCATGCCACTGGAACCAAGCTATCCTGGCTGACGAGGGCTGAAAGCCCGAAACCGGTCCTAGGATGCTTGTTTCCAGTCCAAGGAGGACCTGGCTTGACAGTTCGGGCTGGACTGTTCCCATGGGGCACAGGGCCAAGACTGATTTGCATATGGCTGGGTTCAAACTGGAATGGCATGGTGAGTAAAAAAACGATGGATTTAGGCCCAGATCTCTGTACTGGGGTGAATGTATGACATTGTTCTGCATTCTGTCCATCAATTGTTGTTTTTGCATTTGTCACCCCGAGTGGGAAGGGTATGCTCAGACGTGAGTCCCTTGCTCTCCATGCCACTGGAACCAAGCTATCCTGGCTGACGAGGGCTGAAAGCCCGAAACCGGTCCTAGGATGCTTGTTTCCAGTCCAGGGAGGACCTGGCTTGACAGTTCGGGCTGGACTGTTCCCATGGGGCACAGGGCCAAGACTGATTTGCATATGGCTGGGTTCAAACTGGAATGGCATGGTGAGTAAAAAAACGATGGATTTAGGCCCAGATCTCTGTACTGGGTTGAATGTATGACATTGTTCTGCATTCTGTCCATCAATTGTTGTTTTTGCATTTGTCACCCCGAGTGGGAAGGGTATGCTCAGACGTGAGTCCCTTGCTCTCCATGCCACTGGAACCAAGCTATCCTGGCTGACGAGGGCTGAAAGCCCGAAACCGGTCCTAGGATGCTTGTTTCCAGTCCAGGGAGGACCTGGCTTGACAGTTCGGGCTGGACTGTTCCCATGGGGCACAGGGCCAAGACTGATTTGCATATGGCTGGGTTCAAACTGGAATGGCATGGTGAGTAAAAAAACGATGGATTTAGGCCCAGATCTCTGTACTGGGGTGAATGTATGACATTGTTCTGCATTCTGTCCATCAATTGTTGTTTTTGCATTTGTCACCCCGAGTGGGAAGGGTATGCTCAGACGTGAGTACCTTGCTCTCCATGCCACTGGAACCAAGCTAACCTGGCTGACGAGGGCTGAAAGCCCGAAACCGGTCCTAGGATGCTTGTTTCCAGTCCAAGGAGGACCTGGCTTGACAGTTCGGGCTGGACTGTTCCCATGGGGCACAGGGCCAAGACTGATTTGCATATGGCTGGGTTCAAACTGGAATGGCATGGTGAGTAAAAAAACGATGGATTTAGGCCCAGATCTCTGTACTGGGGTGAATGTATGACATTGTTCTGCATTCTGTCCATCAATTGTTGTTTTTGCATTTGTCACCCCGAGTGGGAAGGGTATGCTCAGACGTGAGTCCCTTGCTCTCCATGCCACTGGAACCAAGCTATCCTGGCTGACGAGGGCTGAAAGCCCGAAACCGGTCCTAGGATGCTTGTTTCCAGTCCAGGGAGGACCTGGCTTGACAGTTCGGGCTGGACTGTTCCCATGGGGCACAGGGCCAAGACTGATTTGCATATGGCTGGGTTCAAACTGGAATGGCATGGTGAGTAAAAAAACGATGGATTTAGGCCCAGATCTCTGTACTGGGGTGAATGTATGACATTGTTCTGCATTCTGTCCATCAATTGTTGTTTTTGCATTTGTCACCCCGAGTGGGAAGGGTATGCTCAGACGTGAGTCCCTTGCTCTCCATGCCACTGGAACCAAGCTATCCTGGCTGACGAGGGCTGAAAGCCCGAAACCGGTCCTAGGATGCTTGTTTCCAGTCCAGGGAGGACCTGGCTTGACAGTTCGGGCTGGACTGTTCCCATGGGGCACAGGGCCAAGACTGATTTGCATATGGCTGGGTTCAAACTGGAATGGCATGGTGAGTAAAAAAACGATGGATTTAGGCCCAGATCTCTGTACTGGGGTGAATGTATGACATTGTTCTGCATTCTGTCCATCAATTGTTGTTTTTGCATTTGTCACCCCGAGTGGGAAGGGTATGCTCAGACGTGAGTCCCTTGCTCTCCATGCCACTGGAACCAAGCTATCCTGGCTGACGAGGGCTGAAAGCCCGAAACCGGTCCTAGGATGCTTGTTTCCAGTCCAAGGAGGACCTGGCTTGACAGTTCGGGCTGGACTGTTCCCATGGGGCACAGGGCCAAGACTGATTTGCATATGGCTGGGTTCAAACTGGAATGGCATGGTGAGTAAAAAAACGATGGATTTAGGCCCAGATCTCTGTACTGGGGTGAATGTATGACATTGTTCTGCATTCTGTCCATCAATTGTTGTTTTTGCATTTGTCACCCCGAGTGGGAAGGGTATGCTCAGACGTGAGTCCCTTGCTCTCCATGCCACTGGAACCAAGCTATCCTGGCTGACGAGGGCTGAAAGCCCGAAACCGGTCCTAGGATGCTTGTTTCCAGTCCAGGGAGGACCTGGCTTGACAGTTCGGGCTGGACTGTTCCCATGGGGCACAGGGCCAAGACTGATTTGCATATGGCTGGGTTCAAACTGGAATGGCATGGTGAGTAAAAAAACGATGGATTTAGGCCCAGATCTCTGTACTGGGTTGAATGTATGACATTGTTCTGCATTCTGTCCATCAATTGTTGTTTTTGCATTTGTCACCCCGAGTGGGAAGGGTATGCTCAGACGTGAGTCCCTTGCTCTCCATGCCACTGGAACCAAGCTATCCTGGCTGACGAGGGCTGAAAGCCCGAAACCGGTCCTAGGATGCTTGTTTCCAGTCCAGGAAGGACCTGGCTTGACAGTTCGGGCTGGACTGTTCCCATGGGGTACAGGGCCAAGACTGATTTGCATATGGCTGGGTTCAAACTGGAATGGCATGGTGAGTAAAAAAACGATGGATTTAGGCCCAGATCTCTGTACTGGGGTGAATGTATGACATTGTTCTGCATTCTGTCCATCAATTGTTGTTATTGCATTTGTCACCCCGAGTGGGAAGGGTATGCTCAGACGTGAGTCCCTTGCTCTCCATGCCACTGGAACCAAGCTATCCTGGCTGACGAGGGCTGAAAGCCCGAAACCGGTCCTAGGATGCTTGTTTCCAGTCCAGGGAGGACCTGGCTTGACAGTTCGGGCTGGACTGTTCCCATGGGGCACAGGGCCAAGACTGATTTGCATATGGCTGGGTTCAAACTGGAATGGCATGGTGAGTAAAAAAACGATGGATTTAGGCCCAGATCTCTGTACTGGGGTGAATGTATGACATTGTTCTGCATTCTGTCCATCAATTGTTGTTTTTGCATTTGTCACCCCGAGTGGGAAGGGTATGCTCAGACGTGAGTCCCTTGCTCTCCATGCCACTGGAACCAAGCTATCCTGGCTGACGAGGGCTGAAAGCCCGAAACCGGTCCTAGGATGCTTGTTTCCAGTCCAGGGAGGACCTGGCTTGACAGTTCGGGCTGGACTGTTCCCATGGGGCACAGGGCCAAGACTGATTTGCATATGGCTGGGTTCAAACTGGAATGGCATGGTGAGTAAAAAAACGATGGATTTAGGCCCAGATCTCTGTACTGGGTTGAATGTATGACATTGTTCTGCATTCTGTCCATCAATTGTTGTTTTTGCATTTGTCACCCCGAGTGGGAAGGGTATGCTCAGACGTGAGTCCCTTGCTCTCCATGCCACTGGAACCAAGCTATCCTGGCTGACGAGGGCTGAAAGCCCGAAACCGGTCCTAGGATGCTTGTTTCCAGTCCAGGGAGGACCTGGCTTGACAGTTCGGGCTGGACTGTTCCCATGGGGCACAGGGCCAAGACTGATTTGCATATGGCTGGGTTCAAACTGGAATGGCATGGTGAGTAAAAAAACGATGGATTTAGGCCCAGATCTCTGTACTGGGGTGAATGTATGACATTGTTCTGCATTCTGTCCATCAATTGTTGTTTTTGCATTTAACAATTACCTGGGTCACACCATTTCTCAGGATGTTTTCAAACCTGTAGTGAGCATAATCAAAGCTTTTAAAAAGAGACTTCACCACACCATCAAAGATTAATTCAGATATATTCAAGGACTAGTAGAGTATATGTCTATAGACAAATGATATGTACTGCATTCTATCTTTAAAAAAAGGTAAAAGTGTGCTGAAAATTGCAGGAAAACATTTGAAAAGCTAAAAAGTGCAAATTATTAGTGTACCTTCATTAGGAGTTTTTACTACCAAAAGGAAAACTATACTCACCACTCATACCAGTAATAAGAGTCTTGGTGCACCCTCTACCAATTTGTTATTGGGAAAGAGGTAGTTGTTGAATTTGCATCCAGATGTTTATCCATTGCAAAGTGCAACTGCTCTGTCTTTGAAAGAGAAACATTAGTAGGCCATAAGACACTGTACATTTTTCCTGTGGAGTTTACAATTCACCATTTGCTCTGATCAAAGACCCTTAGTTTTTAAGTTCACCACTAAGGGTGTTGAACACTGCACCACTAACATTGCTAAATGGCTATTGGCATTAGATGGGCTCTGTTTCAGATTAGAAAACATCTTTTTATCAAACGCACCTCTTAAAAACTGGGAAATTGAGGAACCATTGCAAAGGCCCATTCTGAAAGTAAGCATTTCAGCTATATCCAAGAGTGAGTGTAAAGAGTGTATGGAGAAAGGCACAGTACACAATCTGATTAAATCTTACATTGTATGGGGATGGCCATCAAGATGCAGTGATCTTGAGGAACAATTAAGATATTTCTTGGAGGTTAGAAATCTGATAAACATTCATATGGACATGGCTCTTTGAAATGACAAGGTTATATATCCAGCTGACCTAAGAAACAGCAGTTTTGATATTGGATACAATGTCATTTGGGAGGGAGTATCATCAATAACAGAGCCAGAAATAAAAATAGGTTTTCAGGAATGAATGCATTCATTGAACAAAAATTGAAGGACTGCATTAGTTGTTCTATGAGATTTACACAGGAGTTGCCTCTGCCTCTTGTAGCCATTACTGATATGATATAAACCCCGGGAGAAAATAGCCCTTTACGTTATTGGTTCTATTTACCATCCTGGTATCTTCAAACGATTTATGCTTGTATTTATTGATTAAAAAAACTCACTAGATTAATAGATATATGGTAATACTAAGGTGCTACTCGAATTCGTATGGGATAGCTTTTGTGTCGAGGGCATATGGACGGTTTTAGTCACAGACAGCACTGTACAATTCACCACTGCTTGGCAGAGGTTTTGTTTACACTTCTCAAAGTTCCGCGCCACGCTTAATTAGCATATTCCTAATTGGTATAATTACCTTACCTATATGTCCCTAGCATATGTTATAGGATGTGCCCAGGACCTGGAAGTTAAGTGCCTTAAGTGGACTACAGCACCTATTGTGCCATCCATTACAGTGGCAGGGCAAACATGGCTTCAGGCCTTCTAGCATTGCCTGAATGTAAAAAATGGAAATAATACCTGTCAAAATATATCCTTTTGTCAGGTCAAAACCTCACTTTTAAGTATTAATAAGCCTTGCCTATGTAGCCCTTCTAGCCCACAAGTCAGGATGCACCGCGTTTACAAGTAAAACATGTAAAAATATAATAGTAATATGTCCTTCTAGTGAGTAGCACCCAAAGCTATTTTTCAGGATGTTAGGCCTAGCTGTCCTATGTACAAAACCAGAGTACAGATTGAAAACCTAATACTGAATCTTGGGAATGGGACTATCTTTTGAATTAATTAAACAACTATTTTTAAAAATGAATCAAAAATCCAATTCAATAGTGAAGTTCAGACAGAATAGGATGATAAGGAAGATTCTTCCCCTTCTTCCTTTTGACGCTAGACGGGTGTTAGTCCAGGCGCTCATACTCTAGCGTCTGGACTATGCAAATGCAGTGTACCTTGTTTCTCCTTTGGGCACTACCAATAGGTTACAAATTGTCCAGAACTGTGCTGCCCACCTACTTATGAACATTCCTAAAGATAGTTCAGCTAAACCAACATTGGCCGCCCTGCACTGGCTTCCGGTTCAGGCCAGGATAGGTTTTAAGTCCCTGTGTATTGCCCACAGGGCCATCGCTGGGAAAGGGTCTCCTTTGATGCAGTCGCTGGTCCAACTCTATGTCCTCAATAGGACGTTGCGATCCATGCATAAACAATTGCTCAGAGTGCCTATGATCAAGCGAGCTCGCTCAGGAGGTCGTCGGTTTTTATACAATGTCGCCGTGCTATGGAATCGCCTGCCTGAGCACATTCGCTCGGATTCTAATTACTTTAGTTTTAGGAAACAGCTGAAGACCTTCCTTTTCCCCTGAGTCTGCCTGCTGAATGAAGTGTCATGAGTGACCGCTGGGATGCCTATGGGTAGCCATGCGCTATACAAATGCGTATTCAATCATTCAAGTCTGATTTGGAATAAATAATAAGAAAAGTGACTTTTAGAAAGTTACCTTTTTCCTGCTTGAAGTTCCTGGAGATTAAATTTGCATTTGCTTTCCCACTTCGGCTGACCAGTAATTAGCATTAGAATAGGTGTGAAAAAGTTGTGAAGTGCTTCTGCGGAGCAAATGCAAATTGACATGAATGGGCAGAGATGACACTTTAGAACCTCACAAATATGGAGGATGGAGCTGTGAGCATCCTTTTTGACAGTGTAAAATCCTGCTTTAATGTCAAATCTGGCTTGACAGGTCCACTCGGTTTTATATATAACACTCTAGGTGCATTTAAAAGGAAGGGTAACATGATTCTGGTTGCTGAACAACCTAGCTTTGTTTGTCTGCCTCTGGATTTATTGGGGGTAAACCGACTGCCCTAAAATGGATTTTAGTGTTAGATGTGGGAGGACATTAAGATTACTGTAGTACATTTCCAGCACACACACCCAGACACACACCCAGAACTTGGAGCCCATGTTTATGGTGATCGAAGACTTTTGCCATCTTGAGAATGGTCAAAGTGGATAGGGTTGGCCCCGGTAACTTTTATCACACTGCTTATGGCTTGCCAAAGAGTAATTCTTACCCACTAGATCATGCCAGATGTAAATGAGGCATATCTAGACACCACTTCAGATCATTCCTGAACCTGAAGAAGATCAGATGAGGAATTAACCTGCTGTGGGAAAAGCTCTGAAGAAATGGACATTATATCTCTTGTACCCAGGACAAAGAAGTTGAATTTAAGGGTCATAAGGCTGCTCCCTGTTAAAGCTACAGGGAAGCAACAAGCTCCAAGAGGACTTTTTCTGCAATGGCCCAGCTGATCAATGGACTGGCCCCTACTGCTAGCCTCAGCCTGACATCCAGTGAGTCTCTCAGTGCCTCCCCTGGAGTCCTGGGGTGCTTTAGAAGTATACTCCTCTGATGGGGTGGAACATAAAGGTCTAGGTAAGAAAATCGTTTACCAGGACCAACCTGGTTGGTGTATCCAATCCACCCTCCATTATGGTGCCAAATTGCACCCATTAATTATGTCTAATGTGGCCATTAACGATCATTGGCACTTTACGCTTCTTGGTGCTATTACTATTTGAAACTTTAAAAATTCATCTCTCCAGTTCTCCTTATTAGATTTCTGTCATTTTGATTTCAATTTGTTTATTGAATTTTACTATATTTTACAAATTCAGTTTGGAATTTTAATTTCTTGCACTTAGAATTATTGTTGTTTTCTTACTTTAGAAATACTTTACATAGTATCTGCTCTGTGCTATAGCTACCAGCTGCAGGAGGATTGAGTGCTGGTAAATTGAGGACCTTTAAGGATTCACCCTGCCAAGGGTTCTGATACATTTTTGAGTTGGATAGTCACCCATCCTAATTAATAATCCAGTTTCTTACACTGCCGTATTATATTCTGGTGCTGAGCCAGTGATGTTACCTATGCTTTTGAAAAGCCTGCACAAAACCATGGCAAAACCCTTCATGTTTAGCTTATTTAATTTCATTAGGAATCCATCTTGTCCCAGACCTTCCCTCGATGGCATGAATTTAAGCGAATCCACTATTTTGTCTTCAGTGATGTCCATCTCCAGTCGGTCTGCTACTTCAGCTTTGGGAGGCCCAATGCATCAAAGTAGCTATCTTCGAATACCTGGCTCTTGTCTATAGTCTCTGAAGCATATAAGTCCTTTTGAGTCCAAAGAACTGTTATTGACTGTGATGACTCAATTTCAGCTACAAAGCCAAAAGCCTGTCTGCATTTTCACCTTGTTCATATTATTTAAACTTTAATCTTGAGAGCAACTTTTCTTTCAGTAAAATTTAAAGTTATTTCAATTCAAAATTTGCTTGAATCAGGCCCAATCTGTATTATTTTGTTAGAATGTGTATTTGCTCTTTCAGTCACATTTGTTGATCTTTAGCATTCTTGTGGCCAAATACTTAGTTATTTTTATTTGATTACAGGCAGTCTACTTAATTTGTGGTGAGTCAATTGAATGCGGATTAAGAAGCATGTATTCTTGCAGGTGCTTTTGTAGTTTTTTTTGTCATCTGTGTCCTTGACTTTCCATAACACCATTCTCAATGACCATGCCCTGTGCGGAAGAAACTCAAGTTCAGTTTTCAACTGAAATGGTAATTGAGCTGATATGCCAAGAATTTTGCTGTCTAACTGCTTTGGTGCGAAATATGTTGAAATATAAAAATAGCAAATCCAAGTCTCTGTTCCATGCACACACGATAAGAATATATAATATCTATACTATACATGGTGAATCGTAAAGAGCATGATTCACAATCAGATCCTATATTAATATTCTATCATTGCTGAGGCTTCTTTCAGAGGGGCCAGTTCTATTAATCACTGGGTCCTGGACAATAGTCCAATCTCCTCCCACAACAAATGCATCAGCGTTCTCTAAATAGTCTTCCTTTATCAGCAAAGAAGGTGGTCGTCTTCATATTAGGTGTGTGTATAGAGCCCAGTAACACCTGTGAAGAGTGAATGCCCAGTTTAGCAAAGATAATTCTGTCAACCCGGGCCACAACATGTTTTATGAATCCATGCTTTCAGTTTCCTATGAATCAGTGTCGCCACTCTGTCCTTTTTGTAAGAGGTGCCTGTGTCAAAAAGGACTTTTTCAACTCAATTTCATTGTTGTTTCTGGGACATAAAGAGTGATTAAGAGTTTGGCGGTACTCACGGTGGTGTGACGGCTACTACCGCACCGGTGGTCTGACCGCCCTATTAAGAGTTTGGTGGTCAGACTGCAGCAGGAACGCTGCAACTGCCAGGGAACGGTTCCCTGGTGTTGTCGCAGTCATTTGAGGCATCAAAATGCTGGCAGAGCCGTTGCAGCACCAGCAAGCATATTATGAGTTTCCTCACTGCCAGCCATTTCATGGTGGTGAGATCACCATGCAAAGGCTGGTGGTAAGGGAACTAAGGGGGCCCTACAGGGGCCCCTGGTGCCTCAGGTCACGGGGATGCATGCAGGAGTTCACGTGGAATGCCTCCCTGTCTGCATGCCCAGTTCCTTCACGGCATTCACTTAACAGTCCATGTTGGTGTTCCCATTGCGATGCCTTTTTCACCACCTTTGGACAGCCAAAGGACCACCCGCCATGATCTGTAGTGCGGCCAGCGGTGAGCTTTGGTGATGTGGGAGTGGGTAAGTGGTGTGACGGTCCTGCTCCCACACCGCCAAAGTCATAATCAGGCACTAAGTCTGTGGCAAATGAGTGTCCCAGATTTATGCTATGTCCACATTGCTTGGACGCTAAATATGCCATGATTTGTTTTGTGCTTAATTTAGCTTTTTAGACTTTTCACATTAATTGAAAACACAGTACATTCCTTATAAGAGGTATTCTGCATGGGAATGGCCATATTTCTGCTGCATTTTGTTGCCAGCCAATAAGCCAAATGTTTAGGGAGAAATTAAAGATTAGTTAGTGACAAAAGTATGGTTGCTGATGTAACAAGTATGACCGGCTATTAAGTCTACATACCCTCAGTCACACACTGAATGAGTTTATATATAAAAAGATTGGCTAGGGTATATTGGGAAGGAGGAAAGGCTTTGTGCTCCCTCCCCAGCTAGACAATGTATTAGAGAGGGAAATCCTCTAGAGATGTACGGTAAACTATATCTCCACAAATCAAGCTTTTTGTGGTCAAACGGTAACTGGGATTGACTGGCTACTCATTCTATGGTTGCCATGTCCGGTGTTTCATAAAGCTCGTGTTATTTGGGTTGCACTTCAGATAGGCATGGGGGTTGAACATGGGAGTCAATGATCGGCAACAGCTTGCTTACCTTTCAGAGGGGAACTTGATTTGTCCCTGTCAGTGGAAGGGGGGCAGTGAGGTTTTGTGGAGGTGCCACTTTTATTCTTTCCCTGAAGAGGTCTAAATCCTGTGGGGCCCATTTATGAGCCATTTTGTGTCATGTTTGCATCACACAACCTGGTACACACACAACACAATCATTAAATGTGATTTATGAACCCAAAGAATGTAACTTTACTTGGCCCTGAGTGGCTCCACAAATCTGAAGTAAAGCAATGCAGCACAAATTGCTGCGTTGCCTTACTCTGCACAAGGGAGGCTTCCATGGGTATTGTGTGGTTGTTACCACCCATCTCCCATGGTTTTTGAAAAAATCCCAGATTTACCAGAACTGGCAAACCTGGGAGTACACTAAATTGATACTCCTTTCTAGGAGTGGCGTAACAAGGAGAAATATCTTTAGTTCCCCTTATTACTTCCTCTTTCTATGTGTGCTGCATTATGCAGCACACATAGATTGAGGAATATGCCTCTCAGTATTTTTTTGGTGCAGGAAGATGTCTCTTCCTGCACAAAACTAATCCTGCATGCATCGCCGGGACCCTTGCACCATGGTGCAGGGGTGCCTGAGTTTGCGCTACTCTGACAAAAGGGCTCAATCCTACCCTTTCCTTGTCACACAGTGCCTTGCAGCAAGGTGACTTGCTGTGCTGCACCACATGATAGTCTCGTACATGTGCCCCTGTGTCTTTCAATGTTTTTCAGCTCCCCCAATTTAGAATTTGTTTGGGAACATGCACCTTCTTCATACATGGAGGGCTGAGGGGGAAAAGAGGTATGTACATGTTGGGAGTCTCCGCTGGCTTCGGAATCATGGAATTATCTGGCGTTACCACTGATGGTGATTATCATTACTGGTGGTTGAAGTAGGCCACAGGCTGAAGACTAAAACGATTTTCCTTACAACATTGGTTTTCTGAAAAAAATCAGCCACAATGGATATCGAATGCCCTTTATATTGTAGAAGCTTTGCTGCTTAACTGCTAAGAGTATCACCATTGTGTCGACTTGGTATAAGAGGCAACCAATAATAGGTGTGGTGCTTCATAGGTCACCACTTTACTGACTTAAGTCATGTGAACCTATTGAAACGCTAATGGTTGGTCAAATTGGATATTAAGTGGGACTATAGGTCATGCTTTCAGTTAGTTTTAAATATTGCCTTCATCCTACTCCTGTTCATTGACCCCAAATATGTAAATATTATCTCTCCTACTTTGGTTTTCCAACACACTTACTTTTTGGTGTGGATTCCACATTTTGTTTCCCCAATCATTTATCGCCATGATGTTCAGCTCCAAATCTGTAAGTCTCCGCTACCTAGAGTCTAGTTGCAATTTAAAGAAGGCTAGATCCGCTTGGATTGTTTTGAATTCTTCAGTGGTCTGTCACTGCTTGTGCCACTGATGGTATAGAGAATTGGATGGTTTTGAGATCTGCCATTATGGTTTCCAGAGTGGTCACAGGCAAGCCAGAATCAGGTTCCTACTGCATAGAGTTAGAGTGTTTGCCTTGAACTACCCCTGAAAAGAAAAGCTGTCAGTACAGCTTCCTGTCTGGCATGTACATAGAGTAAGAAGACTGTGATTGAAAATGTTGAATGAATAATGCCAAAATATGAAGAACTTAGTTAGTGGAGACCACCGTTAGTAACCACTAGTAGGAAGTTGTTTGCCTAATTTTCAAAAGCACACTTTTTAATGTAGTATTGAAGGATTCGGCAAAGACCTTGGAGCACCAGAGGGTGCTCGCAGTAATGAATGAGCCAGCCTCAGCCTTTGGCGCCATAGTAAGCATGGCCTACCCTCAAAGTGTGTATAAGGCAGATGATTGATTATTTGCCTATCCTAAGATAGCCAACGGCAAATGATATGTCTCCCTTTTCTCTCGCCTTTAGGGGTTTCCACAGGTGACATTGGTGCTTGTGATCCATACACCATCTGATGTCTCCCCTTTCAAGTAGTGCCCTCACTGCATCTGTTAGATTCAGGGGAGAGACACCACCCACTGTTACGGAAGGAGACGGTTTACCAGGTTCAGGCAGTGACCATGGCAGAATGAGCACCACCCCACTACCTCAGTCGAAGAGACGCCAGTGAAGTGCAATATAGAGACAGGTGAGTGATTCATCTTCCTTGCAACTCATCACTGTCTTTGGTCAAAGTATTTCAGTGGGGAGGGGTTTTCGGTGGTCCTGCTGTGTGTCTTCTAATGTAGAAGTGAACAATAAAAACTACACTCCTTTATGTTCTGATGCCAACCTCAACCGTTAAAATAGGTCAGGTCTTAGCAAAGCTCTACAGAACATGGCCATCCCTAGCAAAGCCAGGTACCAACCCCAAATGACATAAATTTCACCTGAATTTCTTTTGTGGAAGAAAAGTTACAAAGACTTAAGTGCAAACTACCACAAATATAAAAAAAGGGCTATGAATCAGATGGGAGGCGAGGGTTAGGAGTGGCAGTAGACGCAGCACTTAAGGGCTTAGTTCCCTATAACTCTCAGTTTCAGACATTTCTAGTAGGGGTGGACATAACTCATGTCGTTAGCTGTAGTATAATTACTCAGAATTACTTCAAGTTTCCGTGAGATCCAGCATGATTACGCGATAAGGGTAATTCGCCCTTTGCTGCTGTTTTGTTAGCACAAAAATGCCCACTCGTGTCCATTTTGGATGAAAGGTTGCATTTTGCGCTAGGGAATAATGCTAAATGTAGCAAGTGCATGAATAGCAGGGGCAGCATCTGCTTGCACTTGCTAAATGTACACTTGCAGTAGAATTTTCTTCCTACACTCCCGGCATTTGGTGCTACTCTCTTAGCACAAAATGCACCCTTACATCCAAATTGAAAACAAGGATGCATTTTGCACTAAGCAAACAGTGCTTAACGTAAAACAATATGAACAGCAATATGAGAAACTACACTCACCTGCTAAATTTGTCCCATTCCCCCAGATTACTCTTAATTATGCGAGCACGGCATAATTATGTAATTGTCAGTAATTCATAGAAATGCGGGATAACCAGAAACTACTCTGATTACTCTGACATAATTGAAATTTCACATTATCCTACATTCCATCACATTTCACAGTTCAACAAAATGTTTCATTTGACCCTCTTTATATAATTTATTTATTCTAGGGAGATCCATCTTTACATCGAATGAGAAAGAGAATAATGTATTGGATGGATGACAGTCCACCACAAGCCACAGAGACACTATTTGGTTAGGTCCGGGTAAAGTTGTCAGTAATTTAAATCTGAGCTCAACTCCTGGTACCTATGGTACTGATTAGACAGGCTTACCTTAACGTATAACGTAACGAGCAAATGACACTAAAACAACAAAAATGCAATGAGAGGGAGTTTTAAGTAAACATAGTGCTGAAAATCACAGAGCGCCAATGGTGATCAATGGTTGCGGTACAGCTGTACTTAGGCATGATTTCAGGACTGCAATGGAGCTTGATTTGGATAAATCAACCAGGTTTGACCCGGTCAGAGGTGTTATCTTAGAATGGATATCCCATCCGCTGTACGACAAGTCCATAATATCCTATAATACGGCAGACGGGATATTCGTTACATTTGTGACCATGTAACCTATCCGCCAAACTCAAAATCAGGCCCTTAGTCTTCGTTCTAGAAGTCAATATCGTTCAGTGAGGCAAGATGCAAGAGATTAGGCTATATTCGAGGAGAGCTCCGCGATGTTGTACTTGTGGTGGACGAAGTCCCATTGAAATAATTGGTTTTGGCAGGAAAAGCTCATAGCGGGAAAAATTTTAATTTCACACCCAGGGACGTCCTCTCACTGACTGAATGCTTTTGCCGCCTTTGACTGGACAAAACGCTAATCTTCGTACTTGGGAGGACCATGTTTGCATATATTATTTAGAGTCAGGTGCGTGGACCCCTTCCCCCAAGCCTCTAAGAGGCTTGGGGACCCCATCTCTTGGGGACTACTTTTTCATAAAGGCATGCAGCTCCCTGCCTGAGCCTAAAAAGGCCCCATAGATCCCATCCCCCAGGTCTGATGGATTTTTAAAGGGGATGGGGTGTGTGGTCCCCGTTCCCCAGCCCCTGAGGCTACACTTGAACAAATGGGGAGATAACCCCCTTCCAGAGCCATAGAATGGCCTCAGGGGCTCCATCTCCCAGGGCCAGTGTCCCAGGGAGCCCACACCGCCTATTTCCCTGCCTGAGAGCATGGGAAGGGAAAGTGTAATGTGCTCCCACCCAGAGGGTGCACAATGCTGCTCCCGCAAGGTAGGAACACAAACATTTTCTGTGCCCATGCTCTTGAGTAGGGAAATACAGATAATTGTTCATGCCTTACAGGAGCAATATAAAACTGTTACAATGGGACTGGAACAATGCCAGCTCCCCATGCACCTAGGTGGGTACATGCAAAAGTCAGTGGAGCTCCTGAGGCCCTGGACCACCCCTCACAGCCCACATCAAGGCCCCAGCTGTGAGGTGCCCTGAGTGGGCATAGGGGCACCGCACTATATCAAAAAGGGAAATTCTGACTCCTGCTGGAGCAGGGAGCCGTTTGGCACTGCTCCTAGAAATTTGGCCACTTGCATAGCACTGGCGGTGTTGTGGAGGCCCTGGGCCTCCATGGCAGACCACTAAAGAAATATGCAGTGGGTGTCCTCAGTGGGACCAGGAAACCTAGAACAAGAGTAAAAAGTGAATACTAAATGCCGCTCATTTCACATTCACTGCTCCTTCGATGAGAACCCCATAATGCCCTGCAAGGGCTATTTATATATTTTCTGTTTATGTTGATGGCCTAGATTTTTGTTTTATGTTGTGGGGGCTGCAGGGCGTTCTGTAGATTCCCTGCAGCAATATTAGGGCAAAGAAAACCTAAGTCTTCTGAGTCATTGAATACATGACCCTAGGAGAAACATACTTTTTAAAGCACTTCCCATAGCTATAGGGGCTGGTTCTATGGCTGTGTTTTATGTGGTCTGAAGGTGTATAAAAATTAAGGGTGGGAGGAGCTGGCATAGTAGCCCTCCACGGAAGTTCACGGAGTTACTAGAAAACTCTATGAAATTCCATGTAGCTCCGTGGTTTGTGGAATAACATTTGTCTCCTCCCCTTGCTAATCCCCCCAGGCCTCCCTCCCTCCCGCTAAACCCCCCCACTCCCCTCCCTCCCATGTGTTAGACTACTGCAGTGCTGCTAACCCCCACTCCTCCTCCCTTCCGTGTGGTAGAGTACTGCAGTGCTGAAAGGAGTAAGAAACTTACCGTTCTCCTCGAGACGGTGCCCTGACTCATGCCTGATCTGCTCTTGCGACTCGCCCCACTCGCCTAACCCGGCCCAGTGGTGTTCAATTCCAGGTAAAACTGCGGTGCGCAATCGCATGGCATACTGTGTGAAGGCATGCCTGACCCCAGGAATACCTTCACGCAGTATGCCATGCGATTGTGCTTTGCAGTTCTTCCTGGAACTGAATACCGGAGCAGCAGAGCAGCGGTAGGCGAGTGGAGCAAAGTGCAGGAGCAGAGCAAGCAGGAGTCAGGACACTGTCTGGAGGAGAACAGTAAGTCTCTTACTCTGCTTGCGATTTGGAGTGCAGAATTTTAAAAATCAGCTAACTTCGCTAGTGGGGCGGAGTTATCTACCCACGTTTAATGAAAATGATACAAGGTTCACTTGTGGTTGTTTTTATGATTGCATTTTTTGGGCTGAAAAATGTTAAAAGTAAGTCTCAAAGACATGTTTTTTTCTTTTTTAAATACTAAATGCATCTATTTATTTTCACATTTTTTACCCACGAAATGTAATGCTAAAAAGTATGTAAAAGAGTCACAGATATGTATTTAAATAAAAAGATATTAAATATTTTTAGTAATCAATATTAATGAACAATATAATGTGTATATTATTGAAATATACATTAAATACAATTATTAGTGATTTGTGGAGAAAGAGGATAGATCTGGTTTAAATAGTGGGTTGGGAGCTTTGGGGGTGAGAGGGTTGGGTGCCTTGGTGGGGAGAAGGTTGGGTACCTGTGTGGAGGTGGTTGGAAATATGGGGGGGGGATGTTGTAGGTGCCTTGAGGTCAGGGGGTTGGGTGCCTTGGGGTGTTGGCACAGGGTAGGCCCTGTGGCCAAACCCCACCACAGTAGGGCAGAGGTCATGCACAGCAGGGGGTTGGAATTACATATGGTAATAAAATATGACTTTACTTTTTTTTAAAAACTAGAAATTCACTGAAAAAACAAAAGTTAAAGTGATGTTATAGTTAGGTGAAAATGCCAGCTAAAAACTGCCATTTCAATTGTAAAAAACACTTACATTCCCAAGGTATAGTGATATCAAGTAACTATAACTCTTGCACTAATGTAACTATAAATCATGGCTTTGCCATGCACTGCTAATTACTACACATATTACCTCACTCATGACATCTTGTATGACATCATTGATAATATCACTGCAACATTTGCAATTAAATTATTGATGGGAAAGCTGTGAATACAGTGGTGCAGAAATCTGTCCCCAATCCAATGAAATTCTGCCTGTATGAACAGCAACCAACAAAGGCCACCGACAGCTGTCAGTGTCAAGAGCCAGGCCGCGGACTATTCACTAGGATTAGCACAGTGCCATTCATGCTGAGCTAGAAATATATAATAGCTATAGCACTGTTTGACAAATCTTCACAAAAGTTTCAAAACTAGTATGCAAATAACTTTAGCTTCTGGCTGGAAAGTTTCAAGGTGATCCATAAACTGGGGGGGTGAGAAAAAGGGTTGTCCCAAAACGCTTTTTTCTCATGCAATTTTCCATAGAGAATGTAGACCCAAATACAGCCCAAACCACTGAATGGAAATAAAACAAAGCCAGATCTTGGTCCAGAAATTGTTTTTTGTAAATTGGTGTCAATCCGCTCAGTAGTTTGGGAGTAATTAAAGGAAATATATTTATGTTTATCTGGAGAAGCGGATCCACCGTGGATCCATCATGGAAGATATGTGGATGCACGCGCCAACAGTAATACTGTGATTGGCTGGCCACAACCTGAGAGAAAAGTTGCGGCTGCCATTTTGTGAATTGGAACATGGTACCCGGGAGGGGGAAAATAAAGTAATAATAGGATATAAGGGTTCAGGATAGAGGGACCCCCTCATGGGAAAAAACTTGTGTAAGAATGTTTTTGTTGGGCTCATGAGGATCCACTTAATTGCTATACATGCCCCAATGTGAATCCTCAGCAGATCTGCAGTTCCAGACTCCAACCATCCCATTGAGAGACCCAACCACACACTCTATCACACACCCACACAACCAGCCACATACCCACTCACACATCCATACACTCACTCACACACCCACTCACATGCACATAGAGTTACTCACACACCCTCTCACAATCCTATATAGTCACTGATGCATCCAGTCAGAGACCCAGATAACCACTCACACACCCACTCATCGATCCACACAGGCACTGCCACACCTACTCACATAGCCATGTACACACCAATATAGACTGTTACGCACCCACTCTCAGACCCACATGACCACATGACCACTTACCCCTTATACTGCCACACTCACACCCACACAGCAAAACCACTGACACACACACTCATACCCATGCACACACGTACAAACATTCACACACCACTCAGAGACTGACATAGCCACGTACGCACACCAACATACACACACATACCCATACAGCCACTCACACACACTCAGAGACCCAGAAAACCACTCACACACCCATACCAATGCTCACACACCCAGTTACATATCCATACAGCCACTCATACACCCTAACACACACCCATACAGTCACTGATACATCCACTCAGAGAATCACTCACACAGCCACTACAGAGCCACGCAGGTACTCACCCACCCACTCACACACTCACTTGCAAATCCACACACCCACTCACAAACTCATAAGGCCACTCACACAACCATTCACACACCAATGTATTAAATATGTTGTTGTTTTGTATTGAATATGTGCTTTGGGTTGGGAATAGATCCTCCTGCAACATAGCTGGCAGGACCTATATTTGTGCCAAGATTAACGGTGGGTCCACATGAAAAATTACAAAAAAGGATTTGAAAACATAAAGAACCAGTGTTTGGGAAAAGGGTTGCCTATGAAAAGCACCTTTATGTTTATGGTGTGTAGATGATAACTACACATAGAACAGGATGCTGTCTTTTAAGCTGTTGAAAGAACAGCCTGTTGCCTGTGAAATTGACTTTTTCTTTTCGATTTATTCCCTCCGTGTTGAAGCATAAGTTGTTATGGTATACAGAGCCGATGTTGTGGTCTTGAAGGAATGCAGAAACAGTTTTATTGACATAAATCCTGATTTTCTTTACCTGTGGACAAAAGTGGGGTCTTCGGCAAATGTTGGAGAATACCAAGGCATTAAATTGGGAAAAGTGACATTAATTTGCCAAAAGTATCCATCAGTAGGATTTCCAGTCCTACCCCAGTAAGTGAGCGTAGATCATTGCCACTACAGTGCGGAATCATGAGGTCTGGAATATGCCAATCCGCAATGCTTTCAACCAAAGGCAACTACTGAGGCCTCTTTAACCCTCCCTGGCCAACCCAAGTAATGTCTACATTAGATAAACATAGGTATCTGTCAATGCCACTCTTACTACTACTCTCTCTGGCCTAAAACACAAGCATGGATCCACTATTCAGACTCTGACCATTTGGAGACAAGCAAGAGTAGCACACAGGAAAAGGCTGCAGTAGAATGACACAGTTTCAATGCAACTGGTCAACTTATGGAGCATTTTACAAGACCTGCTCCAAACTTCTGGAACTTCTTTCTGAAGTTTGTCTTGTGGGTTCAAAGTGTCCAGAACACCAATTCAAAAGGCTTGAAGCTCTGAGGTGGTGTTTGGGACGTTGGGCTACAATTCCCACAATGCAGCGGCCAAATCCTTAAACGTTTACTGGACACACTCCAGGATGGGGACTTATTGGTGGAGATGATGCAGGTGGGCTCTGTTCATCTGTAGCTTTCAGAGACTCCACTCTTTATTTCTTATGAAGTCAGGCAAAGACAATAGGGCTGTACTACCAGATTGTGCAGCAGGTGGAGTCCTTCAAAGTGCAGTCCTTTAGGAGCATATTCATTCAGTGTTCCCAGGCACCCCTGGCCAATGGGATGCAGCGTGCTACCCAGGTGTATGACCACTTCTTCCAAGTACAAGGCCTCATCCAGTCCCGCCTGGACTCAAATAATGCCCTGTATGTTGGGGCCCCCGAGATGACTCTCCGGAAACTCCAGGTGGTGCAAAACTGCGCAGCACGCACCCTGTTACAGATCCCACGAGCCCAGTCAGCCAGACCTGCGCTAAAAAGTCTTCACTGGCTACCAGTCAAATACAGAGTGACATTTAAGGCACTGTGCATTGCGCACCAGGCCTTTTGGAAAACGGGGCCAGCAATTAACAGCAACCTTGTCATCCCCTACCACCCTAACAGGAACCTCCGTTCCACTGAGGCTTTCCTGGCAAAGGTCCCTAGAGTGAAAAGAGCCAGATCCGGGGGCAGGTTGTTCTCATTGAACACAGCTAAACTCTGGAATACTCTCCCCCTCCCACTCCGCTCCAACCCGCACCTACTATCATTTAGAAAAAAATTGAAAACCTGGTTATTCACCAAAGCCTCCGAGTTCTAATCTGCCACTCAGCATGTCTCCCCAATTATCTCAGCGCTTGGACGCCCTTGGGCAGCAACCGCGCTCAATAAATCTATTTCAATTCAATTCAATTCAATATGCTCATCCAAGAAAACACTATTCTTCCAAAATCCAAAATGAAGAAAGTGTCTCTTGAAGAGTTAGATGTGGCTATGCAAACCCACTGATGTTGCTAAGATTCTCTAACACTCCACTTCCAGTGCCTTCACTAATATTTACAGGGGCTCCTGCGTGGCTGGGGATGCAGGATATGAAGGTGAACTTGTGCTGTTCTAAAGTGCCATTCCCTCTTTGAAGACCTGTTTGGCTAATTCACCCCACCCTGTCTTCTGCTTCTGCAGTTTCAGTTCTCCTCCCAAAGGAAATTCTTTGTCTCTCTAGCAGGTCACTTCACACCTCATTAAGACAGCTTGGCACAGCCTGGCAGAGACTGGCCAATCAGGAAAGGGCAGCTGGAAGGCTGGATTTTGGTTTCGAGAAAATAATAGTTATTATAAATCTAACAGTGGTATGTTGTTAGATTTATCATACTATCATATTGAGTCCTTGAATGACATTTTCAGCTCACACCTGTCAATATTTGTACTTAAAAAAAATATTCTTATGTTAGCCTATGGAGGTAGTTTTACACAATGGGGAAAAACGAAATTGGCTGTTTTTCCCTCTCCAGGGCTTAAAAACACTTGTTATAATATCCCTGCTTATAGTTACAAGGCATCCTACCCCTGGGGCACTTAGGGGAGACATTATGGGTGACTTATATGTAAAAATATAGTAGTTTGAGACTTTGGAAGTACCAATATCGAATATGCATGTAAATGTACGGTAAAAAAAGCCTGAAAAGCAGTAGTCCTTTTAAAATGAGAACAGGCAACACAGTAATGCACATTTAAGTTTATTAAATCTACTGGGCCTCTAAACCCACATGCCTTATTATATACTAGGGATTTACAGCTAGGCTGTCAGTACCAATTGTACATACCATATAGCATATAATCAGACCACTGGCTCTGGAGCTGATAAGCAGAGCCCAGGGCATAGTCAGAGTTACCACCAGTACGAAGCAAAAATGAGGGTGATGAGGGCAAAAAGGATGACTCTCTCACAGCTGTTTAGAGAAAGGTTTGTGAACTTTTCACCTACTGGTAGGCAGAGACTATTGGAAACATGGTTACTATGGATATGAAGCTAAAAGAGTGTGGGGTAGGGAACAAAAGTGATTGTAGTATGAAACTGAAAAGTGACATAATGTACAGAAATTGCTCGGTGGGGAGTGTGTAATTGACAATATTTAAAAAAATATATATAAACAGCAGTGTTGACCGCTTTTAAGGGATTCTGTGTGGATCTGTGGTTCCACTGCGGATTCACATGGGGGACCGCGCTGGGCACTGTGAAAAACCTACCAAATTGGGCTTCTTTACTGGAAACATCGAAAGGATTAAAAAATAGTGACCATTTAGGAGTGGTATAACAAAAACAAAAGATGAAAGGAAGTCTGTGAATTGCAAAGTACAGGAGTTTGAGGAAAAGCACCTTGGGAAGCGTAGCAATTTTAAGTATTACTACTGGAGGAGGATTGACTTGAGATTTGCAGTGGATAACAGATGTTAACACATAATACAATAAAAGTTGGACAACAGCAAGGTGATTTTACAGGTGTGAATTAGGTTGCAAAAAAACTCTGAGTGTATAAGCTGAAAGAAAATGTGTAGGTTCTAGATGCTACAGTACAGTGCAAAATGTAAAGGAGCTTTCATGAGAACATTAACTAAAAAGGTAGGGGCATATTTGCAGGCCCATATATACAAGGCCATGTAGAGCCACCCTGTGTGGCTTTTCATGGCCTGGTAGATAAGGTGTAAGGCCAGGCATCACAAGCCACTGTGTTGCCATACATTGTGGCAGGGTGGAATGCCATAGGTGTTGCTGTGGGTGTTCCAACGCAATACCCATGGATTTATTGACACTGTCCCAGACTTACAACATAGCGTGAATCTGTGTCAGTGCCAAAAACACATGCCTCCCCAGAGCAGGTGTAACAAGGAAAAATATTTACATTTCTCCTACTTTTTCGTCTTTTCACGTGACCTGCATTCTGCAGCACACATAGTATGAGGAAAATAAATGCCTCTTGTGAATATTTTTTGTGCAGGAAGGTGCTCCTTCCTGCACAAAATTGTTCATGCCAACAACACAGACACACTTTCACCATGGTGCATACGTGCCTGAGTTGATGCACGCCTGCAATTTTTGTACCAGCTAAAAGGACATCTATAAAGTCATTGTCACACCCACTCACATACCTATACAGCCATTTATGTACCCAGCATTCAGACAATCTGTTGTACACGCACTTACACACATACACTCAGTTATACACCCAGTCACCAACCCATACATCCACTCACATTCCTATTTAAAAAAACATACAGCCATTTGCCCACTCAGTCAGACAGCGACAGAGACATGTACACCTACACAGCACATATATATCCACCACTAATAGAGCTTCCTGCACAAACTTTTACTCACCAAAACACACACTAACACAGCCATTTACCAATCAACACTGCCACTTACATACCCATTTAGACACCCATGTTATGTTAAATGTTATGTTAAAGGAATTTCTAAAGCGCACGTACACCGAGCGGTTTCATGGCGCTGAGGGCAGATGGGACGCTGCATTGACGGGACAATTATGTTACTGATATGCTTGGTAAAATATCCAAGTTTTAAGCTTTTTCCTGAACTGAGCATAGGGAGTCACCAACCACACTTCCACGGGAAGCGAGTTCCAAAATCTGAGCCCTCCTTTCTTTTTGCGTTTGAATGGCAGAGTGGACAGTAGGTTTAGATTGAAAGAGCGCAATTCTCCGGAAGGGATTATTGAGCTGAATCCTTGAAGAAATAAAGGCTGGGCCATTCCCGGCAAGGGCTTTAAAGATGGTACAGCCCAGTTTAAAGGTACAGCGTATGACCACTGGAAGCCAATATAGGCCCATACAGTCACTAACACTCCCAGTCACACACGAGCACAGCTCCTTACATATTCAGTGACACACCCACAGAGGCAATGATACACTCCCTCACATATCCACTCAACCACTCACATACCCAGTCACCCACCCATACAGCCACTCATATACCCATTTACACACCCATATTGAGACACATACACAGCCTCTTACACACTGACATAACCACTTATGAAGCTACTCTCCTGCATTCTATTTTTGCTTTCCAGATATCTGCATCTGTTTAAAGAGGAATGGAGCATGGAATGGTGAAGTGAAAAAAAAATTAAAAATTATGCTTCTTGACAGCATCCATCAGTTTTGATGAAACAGAGGGATGGCAGGTAACTGGTCAGGTGGTAAGGGTCTCACAAATGGTCTAGCTGCTGATAATGATTCACCACCCTTCCTCTTGCTTACCATCCTCTGATACCTCCTTGTATTTATGGTTTTAAGGTGTTTCAAAACAGAGGATGTCGCATGTGAATACTTATTCACAGTACCTCTTGATAGTTTTTTGCTGCATAGACTGCATTGGACAAATTTTGCAAAACCTATATTTTCTCCTGAAGGGATGGAGAAATAATTCCAAATCTCAGAGGTCTTCTTCTGGGGTAAGTCATTCTCTTTCCATTCTCTTCTATTATCAACAGAAGACATCCTATCTTTGAAACTCTCTTCTTTTGAAGGAAAGCCAACATTACAATGGAGCCGTACTTTAGAGACTGTCTCAATTGAGATGTGAAACCAAAATAACTGATTTAGGGTATGGTTTCCAATGTGGATGGGTAGAGAGATATGGGTTGTGAGAAGTTGGCCTGGCATATGCTGTCCACTAGTTATAGTGGGCACCTTGCACCAGTCCAAACAACCCTTATTGGTGATTAGGTTTAAGACAACCTTTATTGAAAGCTATCCTAGTGGTAGCTATGGAGAGCAGCCTTCAGGCTAAGTCTTGAAGGAGTGTAAAGCAGCTTGGTTTACCAGATTATAACCTCTTGAATAACTAAATGAAAGGAGAACCACACAAGGTATATATATAAAATATATGTATTTATTTCTAAACACTCTACTAACCTCTTTATGAAGTTAGAGAACAAGGCACAAAACAATACAATTATTAAACAACAGTAAATAGCACAATATACCATAGGCCCCAGGGCGAGGCCAAACCATATAATAAGAAAGTGGTATAAGAACCACGACTTGACTAGACACAGTGCCTAGAGCACGTAGAATCGCTGGGACCCCAAGGAACCACCCAAGGCAGTGACACAGGAGACCCACGGGGGACGTGTGCAGTGTGAGAACACAGCCGCGAGCCCCGTACAATTCTATAGGAAAGTCGCTGTTGGAATTTTAAAGAATAAGGACAATTAGGAGAGAACTTTGAGCAAACCCCTTTAGACTTAGAGGGTTCTAGGGCTAGCACCCATGGGAGGACTGGAGTACTCATGTTACCTCACCCAGGGAAGCCGGGTGCATAGGTGTCAAATGGTGTCGGGAATCGTCATTGATTTCAATGGCGATGTGCTGCAAAGTGCTGCTGCTCTGGAAAGGAAAAGTGTCCGGTGTGATCCAAGCCTAGATCGAAGATGTGAAGAACCTGAAAGCAGAGGGGACAGAGTCTGGGTCACTTGCCAGTGACCGGGGGCACGATAGACGAATGCCCACCGATGCTGGGTGTTTCAGGTGCGAAGAGGGGGAAGCTTGACTCCACCGCCACGGGGACCAGGAGGCGTTGACGATGACCACAGTCCACAGACGAGGTGTACCAGAAAGGCTGTTGAGTGCTGGGGGGTCAGTTTCCAGATTTGAGACCAACAAGCCTTGGCAATGGCAACCCACGTGGTGAGAGCAAAATGGCTTCGATGTGGACCAACAAGGTCCAGTGGACTTCCCAAGCAATGGAGAGTCAGGGCACATCTTGAGCAACCAGGTAAGCCCATTGAAAGTCAAAGTACCCTTCTCAGGGACCCACAAGTTGACGGACAGGGGATCGCAAAGGGACCTCAAGAGGAATCGCTAGATACCAGCCCACGGGTCAGTCGAGAAGTGTAGGCCAGCAATCTTCAGTGGAATCACTGCTCGGGATCTGGACTACAAGTAGCCCAAAGCACAGCCTCAGGGATTGCCAAGAAGCATATGCTCACAGTGTCCAGGGGTTCGGGTTGCACAGTCCCCATGAGGGCTTTGGATCTCAGGTTTGCTGAGAGCACAGATTGGCCTCAGGGAAGCTTGTAAACCCACCTCCTGTGTTACAAAATTGTCGGTGTCCTTCGGGAGCAGCGTTGATGTAAACCAGACAGAAGCGTCTTTGGTGCCTGCCTTGCAGGGGAGTAACTCCTTTACTCCAAGGGAGATTCTTCGGTCATCCAACGTCGTGTAGATAGTAGAAGTTCAGAGATTCTGTAGCAGAGTTTTGTCCAAGTAAATCTAAAGTCCTGTAGTCAGGGGTTCCTACTTTATACCCAAGAAAGGGATGGGACAAACTCTGGGGTTCACTTATGGGAGGGTCAGGACAAAGGGGTGGCTACACCCATATCCTTTGTCCAGTTTAGCACCAGAGCAGGGGCTGAGTGCCCCTGCAACCAGTTTGAGCTGGACTATGCACAGGGACACCAAATGTGCCCCCAGTGCAGACATAAAAGCACTCTTGGAGTGCACCCACCCAGCCCCAATACACTAAAGCCTGTGTGGAAGGTGGTTACACCTCCGTGTGACAGGAAACCTATTGTCCAGGCCTCCCCTGCCAGAGTTTCGTCCAGCAGCAGGAGGGCAGACTCATGTCTGTGGCTGGCAGCATCCATTTTGTGATGCCAGGGTCTGTGAAGCTGGTACCGGGTGTAGCGGTGTTAAATGGTAGCGGCAGTTTCAGTCGATAACCTTTCAAGTATTGCCCGGCGGTAATCGCCTCTCATACCACTAGATAATTTACCAATGAAAGAGGCAGGCGCCGGAGACTGGAAGGCAGGAAACAAGGTTTTTATTCCGTCGGAGCAGAACACATCAGATCAGACAGCAAGGTATCGTCACGAGGTGCTCTAACTGCATCTCTTGAGACCTGGTCTCTTATACACACGTTTATGACTTTATTGCAGGGTTAATGTACATGGCACATTCTTGAGATTACTTTGATGTATAAAAGAACGTCTTCGGAATCCCCACTTCGAACTCGTTCCCACACATATCTACAGTGGAAGTCCCCACCCCATCTACAGTAGGAGATGGCTATCACGCAGCTGGACATTCCGCCAATTCCCGTGGGTGTGTGCAACCGGCCGGGTCTCAGGGGGTAGGGGCTTTGATCCACTGTAATCCCTTTGATGTGGGGTGTTTCCCTTACAGTAGGGGCAAAAAAACTGCATCCGCAGGGCTAGGTGATGGCCTGGGATCGGTTCGGACAAAGGGGCGCAGAGGAAGGGGGTTATCAAAGAGAGGCATGACCATGTATGGGATGTCGGTCAGGCGTGGGATGTGGTTCCATGGCAGGGTCGCGCAGAATGAGAGGGTTTATGGCCTGTGTATGAGAGAGCGGGGGTGGCCGGCGCGTGGGGGATGCTCGCAGCGCCAGGGGGACGCGCTGGCGATCGACAATGAGCGGGGAGAGAGTGGGGTGCCTAAAATGGCGGCCGTGCGTTCGCTGTGCGTGGAGCTGGGGAGAGGCAAGATGGCGCAGATAATGTTCAGTTACAAGCTAAATTTCCACAGCGGTGAAGTCATGGTTCTCCCTCTAGTAGGGTGGAATCATACCTCCACATCAGTTACTGGTGTGGAGGTATGATTCCAAGGTTTCCATGCAGCCATTCCAAAGTTAGCATTTACCGCAAGGTCATAATGCACTTAAGAGTATATGGTTTAGCTGCATCACAAACAACCCCAGAATTAAGGTTCTGAAGGCTGCAGAGGGGCTCTGCTCATGCATGGGCACCCTCTCACATAAAACCCGGCACAATTGCTTCAGGATTGATAAGGCCTGCCATAGGTGTGACTGATAGGTTTATATGTGCAGTGATATGGAGAGATATAGGGAACCTATATCTTAGTAAGGGGTGCATACACCAACTTACACAGGCTGCTGTAGCAGACCTGTTGTGTCATTTCAAATGGCTTCCCAGGGGTGGCAAAATACATGCTGCAGCCCCTGGTAGGCCTCTAGGGTGCCTATGCCCTGGGTACATAGTATACCATATACTAGGGACTTATAAGTGTACCCCAAAATCCAATCTGGAGTGTACCTAAAGTACATGCAATCAATTTAGAGAGAAAGCAGCTAGGCTGAATAGCAGGGTCCCAGCCAGACTAAAGTAAAAAAACAGTGAAACATCAGCAAAAAGTGGGGGTACCCACAAGAAGCAGATCCTACTCTCCTACATCGGTGGCGTACCGGTAGATTCACAGATCCATTACATTTTCCATAAAAAAAGAGAAAGACTGTGTATTGCATTTGTAAAAAGTTTACATAAGTTATGTTATGTTTGTTTGTTAAGTGTTTGTTTTAAAATGTATAATAACTGTGTGAATAAAATGTATGTATAAACTTGTGAAAATGTATATTACTAAACCAAATTTGTAGTACAATTTAAATATGAAAAAAAACCTGACAAATGTACTAAGAAAACTAAGGTTACAGGGTCATTATAGTTAGGGATTGGCATTTTAAAACCATCAAACTTCACTGAAAAAACAAAGCTTACAAGGATGCTATCGTTAGGCAATGAGATTAAAAAAACCTTAGAAATGAAATGTAAAAAATAAAGATTACAGGGACATTATATATATACTCAAGTGTTACACACACAAAACCATAGAAATTCAGCAGTTATAGTTATCTGATGTTATCAGTGATGTCATTTGTGATGTCATCGGTGATGTCATCAGTGATGTCACTGACTATGTAATGAGTGATGTAAAATGTGAGGTAATAGGCACTACATTGCATGGGCATAAGCTATGGTTATCTCAGGTACCTATAACTACTGAATGTTTATGGTTTTGAGTGTGTAAAATGTGAACCTTACTTTAACGTCCCTTTAACCTTTTTTTCAGTTAATTTATAAGGTTTTATTTCTACTTCTATTTCCTAACTATAACGTCTCTGTAACCTTTTTTCAATCATTCTGGCTCCAACTTGTCAAACCATTGAAATTTGCCAGTTATGGGGAGCAACGCATGCATGACATAACTCGCACCACCTACCATGGAGCCATGTTGGTCTTTTGAGTGCTTTTTTTGTTTCCATCCCTTAACCAAATTTGTGATTTGAGCATGGTGGGTGACGCAAGCTTTGGCGTGTGTTTGCATATGCATTAGGTCATGCCAAAGTTATTAATGAATCAAAAACACCATGACCTTCTCACTAACATCTCCTTCCACTGGCTCTGCACAAAACCTAATATAGTTGCACTGTGTGGAATGTATTATAACTTGCTAACTACTTGCCACAGATTGATGAATTAGCACTAAAGTTATCAATAAATGAAAAAAATGGCATTTACCCCTACCCTTTAATTATGTGCCTCTTTAGAAATTGGCACAACATTGACATGCCCATAGAAAACAAATTCATCTGCCAGATTTGATGTAGAACATTACACAGTGCCAATACTTTCGTACTCCACTTTTTAACTTCCCCCTTCCTTTATGAGTATGCAAAAACTTGAAAATACCAATAACAAGCCCAATGCATTAAGTGTCTGATCTTTTTTAAACATGACTATCTCAAAAACTACTGAGGAGATTTACACCAAATCAAAAAAGCATACTGTTAGAAATTGGGTTTCTATCTGGCAGAGGTATGCACCCTGCCCAAGTAGGAACAGCAATCCTAGTCAAGTTAAGACAGATACCCACCATAAATTATCCAGTGCTCACCCTCTGATAGCTTGACACAGAGAAGGCAGCCTTAACTTAAGAGGCAGTGTTTAATTATTTGTGAAACACTTCAAAAAGTAGCACAGTGAAAACATCACAAAAAAAGACTACACACGAGTTTAGAAAAATAGATCATGAGTTTATAAATAAAACAGGACCCAAATGACAAATATATAATCAGTAGAAGCAATAAGCGCCTATGGAGTTATCTGGTCGCGCTGGACCATGGCAAGTTCAGGAGTTCAGGTCGACCATCATGGAGCATGGCCACTGAATAAAAATGACCTTGATCCTGGTAACAACTGCGAGATAGGAGGTGTAGCCGAGTGATGTGCGATCCCGCAGTCTAGGTGATTGCAATTCGCTGGGTTTCTCAACGCAGTCGAGAGGATCTGTTTACTGACTCTCACTGTAGTGGCTGTGATGCAGTAGGTTCCTATGTGTCGGTTCTGATGGCAATGTGCTGGTTCCAAGTGCAATGCGCTGGTTCTTTCCCCCCCGATAGCGGTGATGCATTGACCAGCTGCACACAGCAGAGGATGCGTTGGTTCCATTGGAGCAAGCATCTGGATCCAATTCCAATGGTCCAGGCACAGGAGAAGGGTGTAAGACTTTGATATTCCTGAGTCTTAAAACAGAAGGCAAGCCAGCATGACCTGAGATATCACTTCTGGGTTCAAGTAAGATAGTCTAGTACTTCCTCAGCAGGGCAGAGGGTAGCAAGCAGCACAGGTTCTGTAGTGTCTGATTTGGTGGAGTCAGAGATTCAGTATTTATCCCCAGTTTTGCATTTGAAGTGTAGGTGACTTCAAAAAGAGGCTTTGAAGTGAACAGAGGTCTTCCCTCTCAGCTCTGGCTCCAGACTCACTACAAGGGGGGTATGCACGTCTTTGTGTGGTGACAGGACACAGCCTATTCAAGTGTAAGTGTCAGCTTCTTCCTCCCACCCTCCCAGGATGGCCAATCAGGATGTGTATGGCCACTCAGTTACACCTAAGCTCCCTTTTTGTGTGGCTGTATAGAGGGAATGTACAAAGTACAGCTGTCACTCACTCACCCCAGGAGTATATTGGAGACAAGCAGCAGGCACACAGGACTAAGAGGAGAAAAACGCCATCTTTGTAAAAGTGGCATTTTTAAAAGGGTAGTGTTAAATTAAACTTTACCAGTAAAGACGATTTATCACTGCAATTCCAATGATATGAACCATGACTGAGCTATTCCTTCTCAATCAGGAATTACAGGTTAAAAGTCCAATAAGGAATTCCCAATGGTAACCTATGAGAAGGGTAGGCCTCACAGTAGTGAAAAACACATTTGAGTGTTGCTCACTAGTCACTACCAGGACATGTAAAACTTAAAAGTAAATGCCCTACCTCTAATTACACAGCACTCTGTTCTATGAGCTACCTAAGCCCTTCTTTAGGGGTCCCTATATGTGTTAACAGGGGAGTTTAAGGCTCGGCAATGGGTTTTAAATGTCATGTTGTCATGGCAGTGTAAACTGCACACACAGGCTCGTTATTGGCAGGCCTGATACATGTTTAAAGTGCTACTTGTGTGTGTAGCACAATCAGTGCTGCAGGCCCACAAGTAACATTTAATTTAGAGGCCCTGGGTACAGGTAGTGCACTCTACTAGGTACTTATAGATACATTAAATATGCCAATTTTGTATAAGTCAATCAAACCATATGTTAGGGAAGAACTCATGCACTTTAAAACTGGTTGGCAGAGGTAAAGTCCTCAGAGTCCTTAGGCCAAAAAAAGAAAATCAGCAAAAAGGTGGGGGAACCAGGCAAAATGTTTGGGGACAACCAACCTAAGGCTGGCAGGTCTAAAAGCATACCTTCTGAGTAAAGTTTCAATTTCATGCCAAGTTTAGTGTAAATTCATTCTGCGGTTTTTCCTCTATCTTTCTACAAATGTTCCCATGGAACCTAAATTGGCAAATGATATATGTATTCACCCATATAAAGTTTTCCCTGTGTATAGAGCTACACTAAACTTGTCCTGCTGGAAGATAGCTGAATAAGCGAGTGGACTGGAAAATGTAAGACTAATTCATCCATGGGGTAAAAAATTATAAATCACAAAATGAATTTTGAATGCAAAGTATAGATGAATCATACCTACACAGTGGCAACCACCACCGTCATATATAAATATTATCTATATAAATAGCTGGAGAGTATGACATATATCTTCCTATTTTGACCACGGGGTGGTGGTTTATTTTCTGGAGTCCATATTTTGTGGGACAATATCCTACACTTGATATTTTGTTAGGAGGCAACTGCACCTACAAAACTCAGTATCCATTGTAGTAATTATGCAATGACAAAACTCAACATGAGTCTTTAATGAATGTGATGAATGACACTTGCAGAAAAATGCCACTTTTTGTATTTTCACTCTCATTTGTTTGGATTGATCCTGTTGTTTTTTTACTTTTTTCACTTGGACTCTGCTCACCAGGCCCTGGTACAAGTGCTCTGGCCCCTAAAACGCATCAAGATTGGTTATACTCCTTATTGGCATATTTAACTTACATATAAGTTCATTGTAGATTGTACAAAGTTTACCCGGTCCTGTACAAAGATTACCCGGTCCTGTATGTTAAATGTCACCAGTAGACTGTAGCAAACATTGGGGCATCATATGAGTGACAGTGCAAAATATGACTCTAGGTATTCTCATGTAGCCTGCTCAGGCAGTTTTAAAACAACAAATTTACCTGACCAGATAACCTCTCGCACAGGGATACCCCCCCTTTATACATTAATAATTTACTGGTTAATAGCCTTAATGCCCAATAAGTCAGGGTGCATGGTATTTAAAAGCAGGACATGTAAAAGTCTAATGTAGAACATGTCATTATCGTGACAAGGCCCGAAAAGCTCATTTTACTGTAGCAGGAAAGCTATGGAATATAATAATAAAATTCAATAATGTTATTTCTGTTTAAGTAACAGCTACAAATATTTATTTTTGGACTTTTCACAAAATTATTTAATAATATTTACAAACTCACTTCATAGGATAAAGTTGTATATGAATTAAGTATTTTACAAAGGGTGGTTTTAAAAGTCACCTTTAGCGGCCTCTAAAAGCCCATTTGCATGAGCTTCCAACACTCTACAGGGAGCTGAATAGCCCCTTTGATTTCAGGGAGGTGTTCTGTTCCTCTGGCAGGATGTTCTTCTGGACAGTGCCCAGGAGCCTATTTACCTTCTCAAAGGCCTACCCTGGTGGGCAAATGTTGCTAGGACCTGGGCATGTATCCTCTCACCCCCAGTCAATTAGGCACTCATCCAAGTGGGAAAGGAGCTGCACCTCATAGGAAGGGCTGCTCAGTTCCCTAGCCACACTTGTAGGTGGGCACAGGAGCTCGGCCGAGGGGAATAAAGGTTCTACCATGTTGGTTTTAGGAAGAGAGTGGCACTGTTAGATTATTTGGAGCAGGGCAAAAAGGAATGGCTGCAAAAGTGGGTATGGTTATCCCTAGGTACCTTTTTGTAATGAAAGGGCCAGGAGTCACTCCCACCCACAGGCTAGTACCAAGCAGAAATGTTTTATCTCTGGGCACCCACTTTAGAACACTACTGAAACTGTGGAAGACAGAAGAAGGACTGCACCTGCTATTGAGACCTGTGAGTAGAAATGTAAGGGCAGGTCCTGGTCTCACTTACACCCAGAACAAACAAGTGGACTCCATTAGTGAGTTGGCTAAGACGCTGTTAAGCTTCCTGGATACAAAAGCGACATGAAGCACACTTTTCTGGAAGAGCCCAGCTGACCAATTTCAACTGGACCTTCCTTGGACCCAGCTGGTGGTTTGTGTTGGAATGAGTCCTAACCCCCTATTAGTTTTTCTGAGGTCATGGATCCCATGGCTGGTGTCAAAATGTACTCTTTCTTAAACCCTTGAAAAACCTGTGACTTCAAAACTTTCTACATGGCTTTTACCTTTAGAACCATCAAAGTGCTCCCTCCAAAAGTTGGGTCGAGTGTTTTCACCCGGCATTGACTCTATGATGAAGCATGGCACACAAAAATGTTTTGGGTAAGAGACCTTTAAAAAAGTGAAATACTTTTTCTCTTCTCTCTTACATGAGGATAGTACTTTACGGATTTAGTTCGGTTTGTACGTTTCCTCCTTGGTATAGGCATTGATTTCCATGGAAAGATGAAATAACATTCCTTACGAAACAAAATCTTCTTGCTTCCCTAAATACAGTATTAAGCTTGAAATCCAGGCAGATCTGAACATTTTTACCTCCTGATTGGCAGGCTGCCAGCTGCCAATGCAACGCAATAGAATGGTTAGGTGCAGCACATTCTCAGGTTTGTGTGTGCATGCTGTTATAACAAACTAAACAGCAGATTGGCTGAACATACATGACTAGTGTGCAACTAGCAAGATGAGAACTCATGCTCCTGCCTTCTTCTCCTATGCTCTACTTTTACTTTCACCTCCAAATCCTTATCTTCTTTTAGTGTAAACTAATGCAGATTGCTATAAAGGGCTACAACCTCCTGCACTCTGAAATGGACACCTTTCTTACATTCAGAGCAGCATTTCAGTGTATTTGGCATGCATGTTTATGATAGGGCTACTATTTACATGGTGCATTCTACCCTTTTGTGCAGTGTAGCATCTGCACTAGATACTTGGAGAACTTCTTTTAAACAAATACACTCTTTTCGTGGATTTCTATCCACTCACTCCCTAACCATGTGCAGTGGCACTGTTCCTGGCTCCTCACTGAAAACACCACAGTACCAGGCCCTTCACTATAAATCTGTATACTACAAAATGTAGCAGAATATGAACCTAGCTGTACCTTAGCTGCATGAGTACTGTTAAACATGACTGTCTTGGACTGTAATAGGATTCTACAACTAATGTATAACATAATAATACAGTGCAGAATATAGTTCATGTTATCATGTCAGTTTGCAAAACAATGCCATATGGCATTGTTCTTAAACTTTTGCCTTCTATGGACATCCACTTAATTATTCCTGGAATCCATGGAGCCCTTATTGGAATCCAGGGACACCAGCTTAAGCAATTTCAATTATTTGAACCACAAAGGTATACCCAAAATTGTGGAAATAAGCATTCATCAAACAGATGCACAAATGATGAAATATTTCTTTTAACTCGTAAGCAAATATAGAAAAACAATATTTTAATTTTAATGGGAAGGTTGGAGCTTTTCTAAATTCAAAAGAGGCAAAGCCCTTATAAATACTGTATTCTGCTGATGCACTTCTCCCATGAATAAATCTGTGGATATCAGCTTAACCTTTAACCTCTCTTTTAAAATACGTCCACATTTACAGAAAGTTTCAAAATGCTCTCATTTTACATTTCACATCTTATTGCTATACACTTTATTATTCAATTAATATTTTTTTATTTTCTATGCATTTGCAGACTTCCTGAGTAGATGACATAGATCTCCCATCCTTTGCTTACCTGTGCTTTCAGAAGGCTAGTTATAATTAGGTTCTGCTAACTCCTACCTGTCCTCAGACCTTAATGAGGTGTGAAATTCCTTCCAGGTACCACACAATAAGTCACTGATTGACAGGTCATCCTAATTGTGCAGAGGTGGCCCATATGTGCTCAGCAGAAAGCTGGGGCTGCCATCCTTATGGCACAAGATTGCCAAATCCTGCCAAACAGGTCGATCTGAGCCATATGTAAACCTTTGTTGCAATTGAAAGAGAGGACACAGGAGGCTAAGGCAACTCTTGTTTATCCCCTCTCTGTGTGCCACAAAACTCTGACTTTCTAATACCGGACATCTTTCCATGACTTTTTGTGGTAGAGGGTGTGCTATAAACTGAATTTTAGTGGTAGATGTGGGGGGACACAGTGATTAGCATGGTACTCGCCCATACCCACCCACAACAATTCCTTGCCACCTTGAACATGCCATGGCACAAGGCATTTTAGATAATAAGGCTATCAGGAACTACTGAATAAGTGCGTAGTTTTGCCTTTGGGAACTTTTACCTCATTGGTTAGGGAGTGCCCAAGAGTCAGCCCCCACCCACTGGCTGGTGACAGGCACTAACCTGGCATCCCCAGGAATCCTCTTTAGAACCTGGATCTGCAGAAGTTCAAAATAGGACTTGACCTGTTGTATGTGACATGAGAGGTCTGTGCCTGCTTCTTCTTGTGCCCATGACAAAGACATGGACTCCAAGAGTCCATTGGCAGACCTCTTGTGTGGCTACAGGGACACAACAAGCTGAAAACGACCTTTTCCTGGAAGTACCCAGTGACCAGAGACACCTGGACTAGACTTTCCTGTGGGTATCGGCCTGACACCCTGACTGGATCTAATGTCCTCTCCTTGGGAACTGGAGACCTTAGTGGTGTACTCTTGTAGTTGTATGGGCAACCGATGAAAGTCTGACAATTTCGAAAAGCTTTTCCTCCAGAGCTTCAAGGAACTTGCAGGAAAAAGCATCCAATTGATAGTTTCACAGTGCCAGATTGAATATCAGCTTTGTCCTGTTTACAGCTCCAAACAAATGTCGCAGTAGCTTAGAAACATTTCAGTAAGAACTCTCCAAAGCTCCGTAGCTCCATGACTCCAGCGGGACCAAACTGCTTCAAGTATCCAGCCTTTCGTTCCATGGTGAAGGCTATAATATCAGTGATGGCCCCCTAAAGGACTATTTTTCATCTACAAAAGTGACAAAGTCCCTTTCTGCATTGGGACTTAGAAACTATTTGACTTCCAGAGTTTCACAGGGACCAATCCACTTGGAGTGCCCAACCAGAGCTCCATCACGATCAACTGCAAATGGTGCACAGGCCCTGCTCATAAAGTCTCATTGGTGCTTTGTGCGCTTTGTTGTTATTTCTACTTACAAATTTGAAACGTCATATCTTCAGTTCCCTTTATGGACTTTTGCTGCTTTGGTGTCATTTAGTTTATTACAATTTTCTCTATTTTCCTATTCAGGTTGTGATTTTTATTGCTTAGAGTTTTGACTTCATTACTGTTTTGATACTGCATAAATACTTTTCACATTGCCCTCAGTTAAACCAGTCCACTCTGTACCTTAGCTACAGGATATGGTAATATACATTAATCTTATTATTCTTGTTAACATTATTCATTATTATTCAACTTAGGTGCTCCCACGGTGACTCCAGTGGTATTGGTTGTTGAAGTGACGCCGTCACACAATTGTGGCATAAAACCATGCAGGGTGCACAAATTGTGACAAGCTGTCTGATCATGGCCCCTATACGTGATGAGCCCAAGGGCTGAAATATGCCGAAATTGAAAAGCGCAAGTGAAAACTAGTGGTGACGTGGTAGTCGGTGATACTATCCGTTCAGCATTTCTAAGGGACTAAAAGGTACGTGTAGTCTCCAAATGATCACACTCCCGGTGGAAATTGAAAAAAATATAAACGAAAGGGAAAATTTTATCGAATTAAGTATTTCAGAAAAAGACAAACAACTATGGGGCTAGGAAACAAGAACCAGAGACAGACCAAAAGTTAAACACTGACCTGAATCCTGATATCAGAAGAGGTCTGAAAAAAAATTTAAAGAGAAACCCATACAACTAAGTAATTGTACTCTCTAAAGAAAACTATGTCGTTGTCTAAGTGTTCTTTAAAAAGGAGAAAGTGTATCTTTCCCCAGCAAGACTTCATGATACATACATAAAGTGCGATGATAATTCCGGGTCACACTATCCTGTGACGCAAGGAGGTCCCCTGTTGAGGGTTCGGCTCTTAATCCTATGAGATTCCGGATCCCGCATATATTTCTTTAACTCTAAATGTAAATGAAATAAAAACAATGTATCTGCCATTAGGACTAGAAGTCCACTCCCTCGTTTGAGAAACAGGGCTTGTTACCTCATACAACTAAGTCATCACACGACTTACGTCTTGTGTGATCAGATGTTAGTAGTGTCCCCTTACCTTCCTGTTTCTTTCCCGTAGTTATCGGTTGGGGGGGTGTCGCCATCTCCTCGCACCGGACTCCAAATACGAGTGCCGGTCTCAGCGTTGTAGACTGCTTTATTCAGTGCTTCCGTGACACGTGACCAATCATCAAGGTGATTGGATGCTGCCGAAGCTAGAGGGAGGGCTAGTTGAGTCATGGCGCACCGGAAAGCTCATCAGTATGATACCTTTGCGTTTGGGGTCTCGTAACTACTGAAATCCGAAAATTATCGGGACCTCTATTATATAAACGTCCTCAATGGGGAAAACTAGAAAGAGTGTATATGAACATTCCCTGCTTTCTTTTTTATAAGTTGCATGTAGTACTTAATTAATGTGTGTGTATACACAAAGCCTACGTGACGGCCATTTTGTGTTGGGATCCGAAATTGAGCCGGAAAAATTATATCCGAAACTTAGATAGCCCTGAGTCTGTGTATTAGAATCCGAAACGAAGTTGAAAAGCGGTGGGATTTTAGAAAGGGTGTCTGTTAAAAGTGAGTGAAGATCTCCTGTTTTTAATCTAAAACCGAAATTCCTAGTAGGCAAATCTGTTTGAACCAATATGTTGCCAACAGAAAACGTCATTCACGATCCAAGTTTGTGTTTAAGAGAGGAAAAACCTCCCAATACTAACATTAATGAGTTAAAGTACCAGCCACAAACCAGCTGATTCACAGAATTTTTAGGGGGAAATCATTGGAGACTACAGATACCGGCTTCTATGTGGTCGGACAATCTCTACTCTCCATGTCGACGTCCAGTGACTTGTTAAACATTCTTGACATAACCAAATACATGAAAACACAGCATCAAAATTGAAATAAAAACTGTAATGAAAATGTCCTCTAAGGCGTGAACCCACCCTCAGGATGATATTTCTACAACATATCACATGTTCATATGTAGACAAACAAAATGGAGACAAAGAAATATATATTGTCTTGATATCAAAAATATTTCACATTCATTTGCCCAGGAAGTAGTGTAGCTCATCATCAACATTCATCCCAGTCTCAGTTGTATGAAGTTTCAGAATCCAAGATGCCTCATTCCTGCGCAGCATGAGTTCTCTGTTGCCACCCCTAGGGTTTCTTGTGGTATGTTCTATTCCATAGAATGTGAAGTTTTTGTGTAAACCCTGTGACTTGCATTCCGAGATGTGTGTCGCGATTGGGTATGTAGTATCACCTTGTTTCACCGCCCTCATGTGTTCTCCTATTCTTACACGTAAAGGACGGATTGTACTGCCCACATATCTCTTAGTACATTTACATTCAATGATGTACACTACAAAGCTGGTGTTGCAGTTAATGTTCGTGGTGATCCTGTAACATTTGTCGTAAGGACCCATGAAGTTGAGTCTTTTGGTGTCCGCCCATTTGCAAACTGAGCAGTGTCCACATTTGAAGAAACCCACTGAGTGAGGTGTTAGCCAATTGCCCTCCATTCTGGGTGTCGGGTAGCTAGGACTAAGGATGCTTTTAAGGCAGATCCCTTTCCTGTATGTTATCTCTGGTTGATTGTCAATGACCCCCATCATGGTTTCATCTTTGGTCAAAACATGCCAGTGTCTCTTAAGGCTCTTGGTTAGAGTTGTAGAAAGATTATTAAAGTTAGTGATAAATCTAATCTTGTCACCGTTGTCTTTCCTGTTGGTGTTGGTCATCAGGGTAGTCTCCCTTTTGACTTTACTAATCCTTGCTTCAGCTTTCCCTAGGGTGTGTGTGTTGCAACCCCTAGATCTAAATCATTTAGTCATCTCTTCCGTGCATTCCTTGAAGTCCGAATCCCGACTGCAGTTGCGTCTGGCTCGGACAAATTCTCCATATGGAATTGCGTTGATCTGATGTTTGGGGTGGGCACTTGATGCATGTAGAATTGCATTGCAAGCTGTATCTTTACGATACAGCCTACTGTGTAGCTGGTTGCTCTCTGTGTATAGTTCTGTATCAAGAAATGTGATTTTCTCTTTACTAGATTCATGTGTGAATCTAATATTCCAAGTATTGCTATTAAGATGTTCTATGAATTCCATTAGTCTATCATTGTTTCCTGTCCAGATCATGAGGCAGTCATCAATGTATCTGCCCCAAAAAAGAATATACTCCGTCCAGTTTGAACCAGGTGGGCCCCAGATCCACTCCTCCTCCAGCCATCCCATGAAAAGGTTGGCATGCGAAGGAGAGAATCTGGAGCCCATGGCCACTCCTTGTCTCTGACGGTACCATTTGTCTTTGAAAAGAAAAACGTTATTGTCCAAGATCAGCTCAATCATGGTAATCAACATTTCTGTGTGTTCCCACGTGCTGGCTGATCTCGTGCTGAAGGTCTTTCTAATTGCTTGCAGTCCACACTCTCTCCTAATGCTCGTATAGAGAGCAGTAACGTCAAGAGTGACTAATGTCATTTCGTTTCCCCAGGTGATATCTGAGAGTAAGCCCAAGACGTGTTTGGTATCACGTATATATGACGGGAGGAAGCTGATAAAGGGGGTAATATCGTCATCATGTCCGACTTAGACTATGAAAAACAAATCCTCTCACAATTGGGGGAGTCTGAATGTTATGAACATTTGACGACCAACCCAATATGGAAACTAACTGACCATATTAACAGGCACCTAAAGGAATGGTATGGCAGGGGCATCCTGAATCAAGATGAATATGGTTATTTACAAGTGAATAGACCTAAATTCCCTTGCATATATACACTCCTGAAAATACACAAGAACTTACCATTTCCACCTGGGAGACCTATTATCTCGGGAATTGAGGGCCCCACTGAGAGGTTGTCGGAATATGTAGACACCTTTCTCAAACCACTGGTGGGCAACCTCCCGTCATATATACGTGATACCAAACACGTCTTGGGCTTACTCTCAGATATCACCTGGGGAAACGAAATGACATTAGTGACTCTTGACGTTACTGCTCTCTATACGAGCATTAGGAGAGAGTGTGGACTGCAAGCAATTAGAAAGACCTTCAGCACGAGATCAGCCAGCACGTGGGAACACACAGAAATGTTGATTACCATGATTGAGCTGATCTTGGACAATAACGTTTTTCTTTTCAAAGACAAATGGTACCGTCAGAGACAAGGTGTGGCCCTGGGCTCCAGATTCTCTCCTTCGTATGCCAACCTTTTCATGGGATGGCTGGAGGAGGAGTGGATCTGGGGCCCACCTGGTTCAAACTGGACGGAGTATATTCTTTTTTGGGGCAGATACATTGATGACTGCCTCATGATCTGGACAGGAAACAATGATAGACTAATGGAATTCATAGAACATCTTAATAGCAATACTTGGAATATTAGGTTCACACATGAATCTAGTAAAGAGAAAATCACATTTCTTGATACGGAACTATACACAGAGAGCAACCAGCTACACAGTAGGCTGTATCGTAAAGATACAGCTTGCAATGCAATTCTACATGCATCAAGTGCCCACCCCAAACATCAGATCAACGCAATTCCATATGGAGAATTTGTCCGAGCCAGACGCAACTGCAGTCGGGATTCGGACTTCAAGGAATGCACGGAAGAGATGACTAAACGATTTAGATCTAGGGGTTACAACACACACACCCTAGGGAAAGCTGAAGCAAGGATTAGTAAAGTCAAAATGGAGACTACCCTGATGACCAACACCAACAGGAAAGACAACGGTGACAAGATTAGATTTATCACTAACTTTTATAATCTTTCTACAACTCTAACCAAGAGCCTTAAGAGACACTGGCATGTTTTGACCAAAGATGAAACCATGATGGGGGTCATTGACAATCAACCAGAGATAACATACAGGAAAGGGATCTGCCTTAAAAGCATCCTTAGTCCTAGCTACCCGACACCCAGAATGGAGGGCAATTGGCTAACACCTCACTCGGTGGGTTTCTTCAAATGTGGACACTGCTCAGTTTGCAAATGGGCGGACACCAAAAGACTCAACTTCATGGGTCCTTACGACAAATGTTACAGGATCACCACGAACATTAACTGCAACACCAGCTTTGTAGTGTACATCATTGAATGTAAATGTACTAAGAGATATGTGGGCAGTACGATCCGTCCTTTACGTGTAAGAATAGGAGAACACATGAGGGCGGTGAAACAAGGTGACACTAGATACCCAATCGCGACACACATCTCGGAATGCAAGTCACAGGGTTTACACAAAAACTTCACATTCTATGGAATAGAACATACCACAAGAAACCCTAGGGGTGGCAACAGAGAACTCATGCTGCGCAGGAATGAGGCATCTTGGATTCTGAAACTTCATACAACTGAGACTGGGATGAATGTTGATGATGAGCTACACTACTTCCTGGGCAAATGAATGTGAAATATTTTTGATATCAAGACAATATATATTTCTTTGCCTCCATTTTGTTTGTCTACATATGAACGTGTAATATGTTGTAGAAATATCATCCTGAGGGTGGGTTCACGCCTTAGAGGACATTTTCATTACAGTATTTGTTTCAATTTTGATGCTGTGTTTTCATGTATTTGGTTATGTCAAGAATGTTTAACAAGTCACTGGACGTCGACATGGAGAGTAGAGATTGTCCGACCACATAGAAGCCGGTATCTGTAGTCTCCAATGATTTCCCCCTAAAAATTCTGTGAATCAGCTGGTTTGTGGCTGGTACTTTAACTCATTAATGTTAGTATTGGGAGGTTTTTCCTCTCTTAAACACAAACTTGGATCATGAATGACGTTTTCTGTTGGCAACATATTGGTTCAAACAGATTTGCCTACTAGGAATTTCGGTTTTAGATTAAAAACAGGAGATCTTCACTCACTTTTAACAGACACCCTTTCTAAAATCCCACCGCTTTTCAACTTCGTTTCGGATTCTAATACACAGACTCGGGGCTATCTAAGTTTCGGATATAATTTTTCCGGCTCAATTTCGGATCCCAACACAAAATGGCCGCCACGTAGGCTTTGTGTATACACACACATTAATTAAGTACTACATGCAACTTATAAAAAAGAAAGCAGGGAATGTTCATATACACTCTTTCTAGTTTTCCCCGTTGAGGACGTTTATATAATAGAGGTCCCGATAATTTTCGGATTTCAGTAGTTACGAGACCCCAAACGCAAAGGTCTCATACTGATGAGCTTTCCGGTGCGCCATGACTCAACTAGCCCTCCCTCTAGCTTCGGCAGCATCCAATCACCTTGATGATTGGTCACGTGTCACGGAAGCACTGAATAAAGCAGTCTACAACTCTGAGACCGGCACTCGTATTTGGAGTCCGGCGCGAGGAGACGGCGACACACCCCCCAACCGATAACTACGGGAAAGAAACAGGAAGGTAAGGGGACACTACTAACATCTGATCACACAAGACGTAAGTCGTGTGATGACTTAGTTGTATGAGGTAACAAGCCCAAACGAGGGAGTGGACTTCTAGTCCTAATGGCAGATACATTGTTTTTATTTCATTTACATTTAGACTTAAAGAAATATATCCGGGATCCGGAATCTCATAGGATTAAGAGCCAAACCCTCAACAGGGGACCTCCTTGCGTCACAGGATAGTGTGACCCGGAATTATCATCGCACTTTATGTATGTATCATGAAGTCTTGCTGGGAAAAGATACACTTTCTCCTTTTTAAAGAACACTTAGACAACGACATAGTTTTCTTTAGAGAGTACAATTACTTAGTTGTATGGGTTTCTCTTTATATATTTTTTCAGACCTCTTCTGATATCAGGATTCAGGTCAGTGTTTAACTTTTGGTCTGTCTCTGGTTCTTGTTTCCTAGCCCCATAGTTGTTTGTCTTTTTCTGAAATACTTAATTCGATAAAATTTTCCCTTTCGTTTATATTTTTTTCAATTTCCACCGGGAGTGTGATCATTTGGAGACTACACGTACCTTTTAGTCCCTTAGAAATGCTGAACGGATAGTATCACCGACTACCACGTCACCACTAGTTTTCACTTGCGCTTTTCAATTTCGGCATATTTCAGCCCTTGGGCTCATCACGTATAGGGGCCATGATCAGACAGCTTGTCACAATTTGTGCACCCTGCATGGTTTTATGCCACAATTGTGTGACGGCGTCACTTCAACAACCAATACCACTGGAGTCACCCTGGGAGCACCTAAGTTGAATAATAATGAATAATGTTAACAAGAATAATAAGATTAATGTATATTATCATATTATCCTTCATTCAGTCGAGATCAAGTCGCATGTACTACTTTACGGAGGCGACGAAACACGTGTTGGCTTGATGAACTACTGTTGAAAGAGGAACATTAAAGAAAAGAAACTACAAAGAAAGAAGCAAAAGACTAACTTATTGTGTTTCATGCCGTAATGGTTTCGCATTTATGCTAACTGATACTATACGAGTGCTAGGGGTACACCTTTTGAAGACTATATTGTGGCTCTGCCACAATAATTTAGGGAGGCGGATGGTTCTCCCCAAACCCCTTTTAGCACCGTGAATAACGCAATCTCCACCAGATAACAGGTGAATTAACCACGAGCGCCTATCACCTATTAACAATACCACCTCCCACGACAAAGTATAAAAATTAGAGGATATGGGCCCAATTAAATCTGAAGAGGGAGCCTCCAGGTGCAAAGCTTCTGGATCAGAGTCAACTGAACATCCCGCTCCATCAAACGAGGAGATACCTCAGAGGGGACCGGCTCAATCCCCAAAACTTAACGCAAAACAAAGGCGGCAACAAAAAAGAAAAGGGCGTAAGGAAACTTCCGAATCACTCACGACAAATTACTTTCCTATTTTCCATGGCACAGAGGACAAATCTTCGGCCAGCATAAACAATGCCCTTATTACAGAAGGGGTAGTCCACGCGCCCACCGACCCTACTCAACAGCAGATAAAAGCAAAAGACAGCCGGCCTAAGCAACAGGGGCTAAGGCCCCAAGGTCCAACGGCGAGTGACCAAACGGAACAAACAGATGCACAAGGTCCATCGGCAAGAGAGCAAACGGAACAAATGGATGCTCATAGAGATGTGGCAGTACTCATCAAACAGCGCACACAGCCAAACGGCGCCAAGAACAACGAAACAAGGCTCTCCGATGTTCAAGTGAGAGAATTAATATCGCCAGACAAGGAACCTCCTCTCCAGAGGGAAACACTTGTGGCGACAATTAATCAACACACACCAATAATAACGGCAAGAAAGCATCCACTCAGGCTAAACTCTGAAGATTGGGCCAGAGAAAGACCAACGGGCTTAACGCTAAGCTTAAACCACGAAGTCCAAAGGAAAGCCACACCAATCATGTCCACCCACTTCGCTCCAATCCAACCAGAGCTCTCACAAGCAAATTGGACATCTGCAATAGGAATAATACCAAACCAAACAATTCCAACCAAAGTAATATCACTCATGGCCAATATCCCAGGCAAAGGCACTAACCTGGCACTCCATGAAGTGCATTCAGGCCATGGTTCACCAGCTTGCCCGGAGGAAGGAAACAAAAAACAATCAACAGAGACCTTGGTTTTCTACCCAGAATACACGTCACAAGGGCAGCATGACACGCTAAATCGCGGCAATATCCTTAAACTCATGGAATGCATCCCCAACTTGGGGGGCATAAGCACTAAGGACTTGATCTCGGTCAAATTTTTACCCGCAACCAACTCAAATTCCCCAGAGGCGACCAAGACTACCTGGTGCTCAAGCAAAGTCACAGATTCAATTGCAGCAGAAGCAGCGCAGTTTAAGATATGGGGCATCAAGCTAGTTCCTTTACAAAGACCAGCGTACCCCTCACCATTCCAGAGGAGGTTAAGACCGGAACCTGAGTCACATCAGGCAAATACCCACAGCATCCTCAGAGGCGCTTTGGGAAGCTTGCCCAAAACAAGAGAGGCTAGCCCCTGGCAGCAAGCAACAGACAGGCCGAAGGAGATAGCCGGATTCGAGCCAGCATACAGAATGAGCTGGCGGGGCGGAGCATCAAAGGATTACCAGCCTCGGACCCCTACTGTTACTAAGCCCACGCGAGGAAGTCCACCAAAAAAACATACACACAGCCCACGGGGACGTACAGTAGCTTGTGCAAGGGGAGTATCATATTCGAATCGAGCACTAACCAGAGAAATACTATCTCGCACGATCTTCACTCGCTCCGAAGAGGTCTGACGCTATCAACAAATCAGTGACGAGAAAAAGGGAAGGTTACCAACCATAGGCATATGTTCTTGGAACATAAATGGCCTAAATTCAAAAATGGACGACCAGGACTTTCAAAAATACATCTCATCATTTGATATAATAATGCTGCAAGAAACCTGGCTCACAACTACACAACACATCATGGGCTATACTTGCTATTCTACAGCAGCAGTCAGAACTAACAGATTCGGTCATCAATCCGGAGGCTTGGCTACATACATATCCACTACAACAATACCCTCGGCAGTGCTTATGGACTCATCCACATCCACAACGTTAACTGTGAAGATAAAAATACAGTTAGGTAATAAAGAAGAGGAGATATGCCTTGTCAACGCATATGTTCACCCCAAACACAGAGCTAAAGACTCTAACACAATCTGCAACCAACTGATGGAGTACGTCACTCAGATGGAAAAGCCCCTCTTCCTCTTGTCAGGGGACTTCAACCAAAACTTACTTGGTTAATCAGCAGAAGAAGAAGCTTTAGCCCTCAATAAAATCTATACCATCCCACCACAAAGCTCCTCGCTACATAGGAGAAAAAATCCAAATACTGCCGTACTTAACATCAAAATCTTCGGGCCTTAAATGGAAGATTTCCGACTGACTCTCCTCCAGTAGAAACCTTCTACACACAAACCCTCAGCTCCATCTTGGATTACACTTTTGCTAGTTTGGCATTATTTCCATATATCCGGGGGTTCAGAATGGGGGACAAGGGTGAAAGTGATCACCGTCACCAGGAATGCCATCTGACATCTAAGATGTATACTGCAATCAAGCCTGACAATATGCTAGGGGAAATCTATTCGATCAACCTGAAAAGGATCAAATGCATGCCAACTAACTTAACCATCTTGGTGGAAACTGCCCTCCTCATATATAACACACACAAACCAGATGCAGCTGGGCACATCTCCCACTGGGAGCAATACACAGGACATTTGCTAAAAGAACTGGCAACTAAGAACGCCTCAAAAAGGAACCTCCATAAAGAAAATAGCAAAAGTAATTAAAAAATAGGTCCGAGAACTCAAGTAAGGTCACACAAAAGAAAAGTCACCTTGACACTACGGAAGCTAAGATCAGTCCCCAACAATGCACATCTTCAAGCAGAGCTGAGAAAACAAAGGGCTGAGCTGAATTGTTTAAAATGGACCATAAAAAAAGACGCTGAAAATGAGATATGGGCAAAATTACTATTTGATACTAAAAGCAGTAATAGCGCCCGCTTCTGGCAATCAATGAACAGGATCTTGCGTCCACAACATAAAGACCTAGGATCGCACATCGTGGAAGAGTCATGGATCAACTACCTTCACAGTCACTTTAATGACCAACTGGAATATACAGGAGCACAAAATGGTAACAACACTGAGGCAGACTCCACTACGCTAACGCTGGGTCCTCTGATCAAGAGAGAGCAAGGCCAAATCAAAAACTACTTGGAGCTTTCAACCGCTCAGCAAATATCTGCAATGAAAAAGCAAATTTGTAAGGGCAGGAAAGAAGGTGCACCAGGACCCAATGGCATCCCGCCAGCCCTATTCAAGGAAAAAAACACAGAATGGGCAAACATTCTGCAACCGATATTCTCGGAAGCCAGACTCCTAAACAGAATCCCAGAATCCTGGAGAGGGTCGACAATTGTCCCCATACACAAAAAAGGTAATAAAACGGACCCCAACAACTATCGCCTAGTAGCCCTCCTTGATAATGAGGCAAAATACTTTGCGGGAACAATCCTTGAAGAGATTGTGCAATGGGCGGAAGCTAACTAGATAATTCCATTGAATCAGACTGGTTTCAGGAAAAAAACAGGAACATCAACCAACATTCTGGCTATCTCCCTAATTATAGATGCTGCAAAAACTTAAAAACTTCCGCTGCACCTGTGCTACATCGACTTTAGTGCAGCATTTGATAACATCGAGAGAGGCAGAATTTGGGGGAAATTGGCGCAATGGGGCATACCACAACCGACACTCAACATGCTGAAGCTCCTCCACTCTGACACCTGGGTGCAAGTGAAGTTAGGAAGCGGCATACACTTGTCATCTAAGGTTCGCACCACTAAAGGCCTCAAACAAGGGTGTGTGCTTGCCCCAATATTCTTCAACCTGTATATGGCTGACCTCCCAAGTCTACTTAATACATGCAACTCCCATTCCCCGAGGCTGGGAGGAAAAGCTCTGAGCAACCTTTTGTACGCGGATGACGTCGTACTACTTAGTCACACCTATATAGGCCTTCAGCAGCTTCTGATCCAAATGCATAGCTATGCAACGGAAAACAATCTAAAAATAAACTTGAGTAAGACCCGAACCATGTCAATCAACATCAAGAACAAACATCAGGAGCCATGGGCCCTAGGCGACCAAAAAGTGTCTGAGTATAAATACCTTGGAGTCATCGTTGATAGAGATGGCTCATTTGCACAACAAAAAGGAAAGGGATCTGCATAGCTGTCTCACTAAAATATTTAGCCAACCATCTGATGGGGCCAATTTTGACTCCTTACTTGAAGGCTATCCAGGCTAAATTAGTTCCTTCCATCTGCTATGGCAGTGAGGCACTACGAGGAAGAGACTCTAAGAACCTGGACACAATTCAAACAAAAGCCTACAGAATAATGTTCTCGCTCCCGCACTACACTTCGCCTGCTCAAATAAGACTGGAGTTTGGTTTGCTAAAACAAGATCTAGCCAGACAGGGAGCTTACATCATCTGCTGCCACAAACTCTGCTCGGCCATGGCTAACACCCTAAATTCGCTGCTATGGCAAGACATCCAAAGCAGGGATGAATCTCAAGCAAGAACTTACTTGAAGGCAGCCCTGGGGGTCACCAACCAAACTGCGATTTGGGATATGCAACTTGGGTACAACACGTTTAAAAAACTGCTTTGGAAAAACGTAAAATCTCTCTCATTATTAGAGGATAAGGCTGCATTTACAAAAAGAAGCCACGCATGGATGACCCTAAACTCATATAAAACCCTGACACCACAATCATACTTTAGTCAGGGCTATCCCAAGGCCACAAAACTGCGGTTCCTGAAATTGAGATTAGGGGTTTTGCCGAGCAGAGAGCATCTTCCACCGTGGCTCAGGAGTAAAGGTCAAGAAGCCTGTCCGCTCTGCAACCAAGAAAAGGGCGACATTCTCCACCTGACTTGCCTCTGTGAAGAGCTTCGGCCCGCTCGCCAATACCTCCTAAAGGACCAGTTCAAGCAGCTAGGGACTAGCACTAGAAGGCAAGCAGTCCTTGCCTGCATGAACCCTGCAAATACGAAACTGAATTGCAGATTTGTTAAGTTCCTTGTAATGACCGAGCACAGACTGTTAAACGCACTAAAACCGGCAACCAACTACACAGAGAATAAGTAGGAGGTCATCAGGACGCCAAGGAACATGCTGCCCTGCATCAGGGAAAACATGCTGCCGGACAATCACTCTGGGCTTTATTCTTTTTTACAAAAAAAAAAAAAATGATGAATATAATGAACAAATTCTTATGCTATTTAAAAAAAAAAGAAATTTTGTAAAATGTTTGCACTGGTTTTTATTTAACTATGCATAATAAACTTAACTAACTAACTAATGTGCACAATTCTTTCTATAGAACTGTTTGCACAATGAAAAAAAATACCATGCTTTACCACTTTTGCTTAAGGAGGTGGGGGCAGAATATTAAACATGCATTAATAATTTCCAATGTCTACAAATAAAGCTGCATCCCTAAAACAGGCTTACTGGAATGCCATGTGTGAATTGACCGTTCAAGGTATTTGTCAGTCTATCAAATACTGAGGCCCCAAACTTGCAGCCAAGTCTCTGCTCTTTTGCCATTTGCGTTGCAGAGCACTCAATGTAATTCGTTTTATTTATTTATTTATTTATTTATTTACGTACTTAACACCGGTTGGCCGTATGCCGGAGTTTACTACCCTCCACCCTGCCCCTCCCCCACCCCGCCCCGCCCCGCAGCACTCCCTCGAGGAGCCGCGACTGTTGGTTTCTAATTTATGTTCAAAGTAGTTTTTTCGCCGGTGCCCATTCCTTAAACTGGTTACCTCTTTTACTTCGTAGACAAATAAAAGAAAGCATTTACGTTTCTATGTCACATAGGTAGGTCTAGAATACAGTGCAAGACGCCACATGTGCACCGCCCACGTGTGTGGTGTATCTTGCTGTTCTCGCTCAGTGCACCACCGTGCTCAATCTCTCCTTAAAACTGTTGGCACGGCGTCTGATGCAGAACCGTGAATCTTTTTCTATAATGCTCACACACGGACATTAGTCAAATGAGTGTAAAATGGCACAAAGAGAGCTTTCAAGGAAATTGCTAAATTGTGCTAGTTAATTCTTGACTTCGGTTATCAAAACAGCACGAGCAGTCAGCGCCAGGCAAACACAGCATGGTGTTCGGGGGGAAATGCTTTGTTGAAGACAAAATGACAAGTGCAGCAAATAATGTTATTCATAATATCCCGGAGATGATGTTTCCAGCTATTCAGATAACCCAAAGTAATTGCTCTATCCCAATATTACATTGCTGTAGTTATTGCTCACATTTCAAGACCTATATTATACTTCAAGTTAATATTTGCTTCATAGAAATTTAACAAGATTGCATCTAGCTAATTTAACTTGAGTGTGCGAACTCGGTTTGCAATTTGACAATTTTTTTTTGGGGCGTGAATTACAATGCGCGGCAGCAGCTTTGCCTCTATTCCATACCACTTGCATTTGAGAGGGCGGCACATGTTCATATCTCTGGTGACTTGGGCATGCTGGTCTGACAACAAGTCGTTTTTCTCAGCTGAAGTTTTTATGTATTTAAGAATATTAAAAATCAAACTTATTAATCGTTGAAAATTCCACAACAGTCCGAAATATTGAATCATCAGCAAGGAATACGTAGTAGTATGTGATAAATTAACAGTGATATACAATGATGTTAAATTATTATTTTTAGTGCTTTCTAAATTGTCCCCAGAGTTGGTTTGACTTCTGGGCTGCAACAGGAGGGCATATGTGAATAACTCCTTACCATGGATGGAAGTTCAATATGGAAACCACTTCTAGGATTAGGTCCATCAGCCTACTTTTATTCAATTTCACATTGTACTCTTCTCAGGTGTTGCCGTAGATTCTGGATGAATGAATGTTCCATTATGAAATTGTATTATAAAACATAAGGGGGCAGATTTACAAGAAAGTGACGACGCGTCACTTTCCCTGCGCCACTTTCAGAAACCCTTGCGCCACTATGGATGCTCGGGGGCAGATTTATAAGCCCCTTGCGCCACTTTTGCGTCACTTTTAACATGGGAAAAGTGATGCAAAAGTGGCGCAAGGGGCTTATAAATCTGCCCCTCCGTATTTACAATTCGGCGCACCATGGCACAAGGATTGACAGATGCGTCAGAAATTCTGACACATCTGTTGACGTAAAAGTAACGCATTGCTGGAGTGGTGTCGCAAGCACGATGCAACTCCAGTAATGCAGGAGGAGGCCTATCCGCATTGTGCTGCGTCACTCCTCATGCCTGCTTCAAGCAGGCGTAAGAATTTGACGCAGTGGCGTCCTCGAAGTGAGACAGTGAAATCTTGTAGATTTCACTGCGTCACTTCTACGAGGCTTTTTTACGTTGGAACGCCGACCCTGCATACATTATACCTGACGCAGGTATAATGTGAAGCAGGGCTTTACAAAGCGACGCATCTCCCTAGATGCGTCACGTTGTAAATGGACCGCATTTTTACGCTGCTGCTGCGTCACAGAAAGGGACGCAACTGTGGCACAAAAATGACGCAAGGGGCTTTTAAATCTGCCCCAAGAAGTATTATGTGTCCCTTTATGTGTCAGCTAGCCTTGGACCAAAAAGAATGGATAAGGTGCATGATGTTTCAGTTGTACGTGTTGCCATATGAGGTCTGCCACAAAATGAAGATCGAGGTAGTTTGCCAGGTGTTTAGTAAATAGGTATGATAATAATACATAGAAATGGGCTCGGCTCATCTCCTTAGTCATTGGTTGCTTGACAATCACACTCAGGATTATGCATCATTAAGCATGCATTCAATGGTGAAATGTGTTGCCAGTGAAACTTGGATCACCCCGCATGCCAGCCTTTCGCTGTTAGGGGTCTCACAGTGTGTGAGTGATGGCATTTTGCGTGCTCACACCAGTTTAATTTCTGATTGATATGTAACTGTCAGCTAATCGAATAATTCGATTAAAAAGTGTTTCCATTTAGGTCAATTGGCACTTCTTTAATGTCAGGAGCTTGTTTTCATGCATATCCCCCTATGGACTCCCAGGTCTTTTCTGTTTTTCATACGTCGAATTCCCCAGCGTGTATTTTCATGTGAACAATATGTTTAATTGATTAATTGAAAGTTAGAGACATCTAGCATGAACAGGTCCTGGAAGGGTAAAGAAAAAAGTAATTCGTACAATGATTGATTGATCCCTGTGAATCCCATCACCGGCCGCAAAAAGGTTCAACCCGCCCATATTTGCCAATGTAAGGGTTGGCTATTTTGAAACCGAGAGGTTTCCTTTGCAACACCAGTGGGCCAGGCAAGGAACCCAATATCTGTAGATCAGCACTTTACACAAGCCTGACTTGGAGCACACAGTAGCTAACTCGTCACATGGGCATACCCCACTTATGCTGTTTTGTGGGCTAGTGCGTCAAAGCTTGGGACCCTTAGGTGTCTCAAGTGACTAGCAGGAGTTACATAAAGCAAAACCTATTGACTATATTTTGCTTTAGTTTTTCACCAAACTGGGTGTCAAGCTGCAATATATCTTTAATAAGATGCTAATACAGATGTTCAGAAAAATGTAGCATCTGGCTGGATAGTTCTTGTACTTCTATGTGTATGACAAAGCTACCGCTCGAAGTATGGGAACAGTGACGGTTTTGCCAAATGTGTTGCAGCATGTCAGTGCTGTTCAGTGGCTAAGCGTAAAATGATGGTGACCAATGCAGAATGTGGTGGGAGTTCCTGAGGCTACAATATCTCACAGATATTCATAGGCATTAAGGTGAATGAAGCCCCTGAAATGGGTTGCCCCCTTCTGATGCAGAGGCGTGCTGGGGCCTCTGGTGCGGGATGGGCTTATTGCGTTTCTGGCTCATCTTTTGTAATCTGAGTCCCAGTACATCTGAAAGCTGCCGCTGTCTGCTCTTGGGCATAACAGCAGACGCCACACTGGGACGTTTTGTTACTAAGCAAGACCATAAATATCTTTCTAAGCTTTTGGCTGCCTGTCTGTTGGAAGTTCTTCATTTTATCAAATACAAAAGCTAATTAAACTTTGAATGATGAATCCTTGTATTAACACATCTTTAGTGTGAACCCTTCCCAAGACCATTTCTGGATAAAATATCTGAAGCTTCCCCAAGTCTCTTTCTGGCCATAATGTGAGGTGGACTAGGGATTCAGTGATCTCATCAGCAATTTATGTGTTCTTCTCCAATCTCTTCTGCAAGGTGTCCATGCTGATGATGCTGCTGTGAGTTTTGTGTGGGTTTGTTACTCCAGCAATGCTACGACACTACTTCTATAGTTGTCTTGCTTTACAAGTGTCCAATTTGTTTTGCTCCCCAGACGTTTATTGGATGTAGAGTAATAGCCATTTTGTTCTGTTAAAAATATCCCAAAGAAGTTAATTAATCATTAAGCATTTAATGTGGCCTCAGATAATGTACATTAAAATCCAATGAGGCATATTCGTACCTGTTCAAAGCTAAAAACTAAAAATGTTTTCCAGTCAAATAAATATTGGTAGTGTAGGCTTTTGAATGAGAAAGTGTATTATGCTCAGCTAGTTCTAGCGAATTTGCAACTCTCTGTACGGAAGTGCGCAAGGTATACTACGTTTTGGCTGGACCAAAAATTATAGCTTTAATTTATAACTATAACTTTAGTATTTCCAAGATTTGAGTAGCCTAAATTAGTTTGTATGCAAATAATAAATTAGGTTTTCCTAACCATAGCTTATCCCCAACCTTAGTTTTTTCATTGAATGTCAATGAATTAAAACAATATATATGTTTGAAACCATGTAATGTTGTTTATTATGGTATTAATTGTTTAAACCATTTTTTGGGTATCTCTGTACTTTTGAGAAAGTTCCAAGGTCATTATGATTGCCAGTATTGTCTTTGTCAATAAAAGTTCATTAGTGTTTCCTCAAAAGTACTGCGTTTACTTTTAAAATCTTATTTAGATCAAACATTTCTTTTTTTTAACTATGGATTTAGGGTTTTATGGCTAGTTATTTATTTTAATGGCACATTTATTAGTATTGCTACTGTAGGTTGTGTATGTGAACTACACGGGTACCTCAATGGTGAAGTGGTAGTACTGAGATGCTACCGCACTCATTTCACTTTTCTAAAACAGTCGTTCTTAGACACTGTAAGTGCACGGGGAAGCCATGGAGAGTCAATGGGCTGGATACTTGTCATTACAAGTTTGTTGGCTCTTGATGGCTTCACTGTACCCTAAGATATTTGGTAGCAAACATCTCATCTTAATAAATCCTAACTAATACCAGTGATAGATGTATTAATAAAAGCACACAGGATACCCTTTTAGAAGGTGCCCTAAAAACTCACCAAGCATGGGTGTGGTCTCCGACTGGTCTTAGCCAGCCGGCCCCCGCCAAACTTGTTTCTGATCCCATGGGGTGAAAGCCAGCGCTCTCAGAGCCCATGAAGAAAGCCTGCTCTGGACAGAGGTGCTTCACTCCTCCTCCAGGTCAGGATGGTCTTCCACAGTGGGAATTGTGATGCTGGCTTTGAAATGCAACCCAGGCATTTCCAGATAATGGTAAATGCCAACCCCTCTTTCCTTCTCCACATTTAGTGGGAGGACAAGCAGGAAAATTATTTAAATTAAGAGGTGTGCCCACCTTCAGCCACCAGTCAGGTGGTGCTGGTGATGTGGTCATGACTTTTCCAATTCCTCCGTCTTGGGATGGCAGGAATTAACCTATCAGGGGTAGGGTAGTGCCCCTTCCCACAGGAAGTAGTCACTTAGAGGGTGTAGATGCACTAAAGGTTTGTAACCATTTGGCTTCTACTTGTCTCCCCACATCACCCATACTTTCAGTATTTATGTGGCATCCCTGAACCTTGCAACTTAGTTTTGATGGGCCTAAGAAGAGCAACGGACAAAGAAGAGTTGATGACCCAAGAATCGATGACCTGCTGCATAAAAATGTATTAAACCTGCTCACTGCTTCTAGGACTCCTCAACCATTGTGGCCGGCTATCTCATCCTGCAACTGTGAGGCCTCCAAGCACCCCTGAGCACCTCCAGCCTTTGACAAATTTCCAAGAACCTCCCTTGGAGTGAAGGAGCTTCCCCCTGCAAGTCTAAAACCACTAAGTCAGGTTTACCGATCTGCTGACCCACAGTGACTCCGACACAGCACCAAAGCAAGAAACGGTATGTCAGCTCCAAAGGTTCAGATATGTCCCGCACCAAGGGGGAGGAAACGAGGACCTACCTGGGCCATGCCATGCCATACCCGGGGTACCAGACCCACTGCACAGAAGGCCAAGGAGAAAGAGTCCAATCAAAACTCCAATGACACAGGACACAGACACCCATTGAGGAATTTGAGACCCCTAAGACTCGCTTCATGAGTAGCCCAGCTGCCCTGGAAACACCTCTGCAACTTGCCTGCCCCTGACCATGAGAACTATCTCAACACATGATGCTTGGCTGCTTTATGTACTCTAGACTCAGCCTGCCCAGCTAAGGTAACAACAAACCAGCTGTGCTCCCGTGATCCTCAGGCCCTTGTGACCTGCTCCTTTGAGTGGGACCCCAAACATACCTTTAAGTCCAGCTGTACAGTATGTTTTCAGGTGGCCCCTTTTTTTTGTAGTGCGCCTGCTACCAACTACCTCAGCACCCTTCTCCCAGCCACATCCGAGACACTCCTGAATTTTGCTACTGGAACCATGGCCATGGCCTTGCTACTTTCCCAAATGCAGAAGGTTAACCTGAGAACCCACTGAGTGATTTTATATGCTTTTTCCTACTTTTTGCCATTGACATCTGTAATTGCGCACAACAGTGATTTAATTTGTGCACTTTAAAAATTAATAACTTAAAAAGTTTTTACCTTAGAATGTAGCTCTTTGTCTGAAAAATGATATAAAAATCAATGTTAGCTTTTACAAATTGGTCTTGAGTGTGTGTTTCATTTATTGCCTCTGTGAGTACAACAAATGCTTAGCACAACCACAAATGGAGCATTAGTATTATCCACTTTTGCCTCTATTTACCAATAGGGTCTCACTGGACTGTCGACATAGTGTACTTCATTTTAGTGTACTATACAGAGAGCCAGCTTCCTACAAGTCTGAGGGATGCTCTCCATCTCTCTCACATTACGCTCTCTTCAATTCTTTTTTGTGGTATGTTTTCTTTTTTTTGGCACAGTGCAAACACCGGCATAATCCCGAAGAATGACGTGCTGCAAAAAAATTAAAAAAAGCTCAGGTAACTATTTGCTGAATTTCAATGGTTTTCTGTGAGTGACATCTCAGCCTAACTATAACATCCCTGTAACCTTTCATCTTTGTTTTTTTTCAGTGATTTATTTGTTTTTATATATATATATATATTCACTGAAAAACCATAGGTTTCAGGGGCGTTATAGTTAGCTTGACTTTTCACTCGTACAAAACCATTGAAATTCTCCCGTTATAGTTAGTTCAGCTAACTATAACTCGCACGCCCGCAATGCACTGCTGATGACGTCACACATTACATCACTCATGACATGGTCAGTGACATCACTCATGACATCACTGATGACATCTCAAATGACATCACTGATGACATCATCCAGTGAATGTGTGTTTTTCTGAAAATTACATATGTTTTATATATATATATCTCAAGGTCGATGGAAGAATAAATGGGTATATAAGTGTCTAAATGGATGATGTGTTTTTGAAAAATTGATTGTATAACTGACTGATTAAGTGTATCTTAGTGAATACATGGCTTAGTGAGTAATGTTTAAATATGTAAATATCTGTATCAGACTCTCACTTTGTGTATAAGTGGCTGCATGGGTCGGTGAGTAGCTACATGAGTGTCTATATCGGTTATTAGTTGGTTTTTCGAGTATCAGTATGAATGAGTGTCTGTATGGTTCGTGGGGGGTATTACGTAGTACATAGGTGCATGAATGAGTGACTCAATTTTTGTATGTGTTGAAGACAGCACTTGTGCAGGACTGTATGGGTGGATGAGTGTGTGCATGGGTGTGTTAGTGAGTGAATGACTGTGTCAATAGTGTCTTTATGAGTAACTACATATGTTTAAACTAGTATATGTGACTATTGGTGTATATAAGTGAGTATATGTGAGAGTGAGAGATTGGAAGAGTTACTGTATGAATAAGTATGTGTTTCTATAAATGATTGTTTAACCGCTTTAGTGCCCATGACGAGATGGTCTCGTCATGGAGCGCGGTTGCGCTGTGCCCATGACGAGACTATCTCGTCATGAACCCCGCCCGCTAATTCAACGCCCGGCACAGGGCGGGGAAAGGGCGTGGCACTGAAGGGGTTAAAAGACTAAGTTTGTGTAAGTTTCTGTAGAAGTAAGTGTGGTGGTGTGTGTACAACTGTATATGCAAGTAAATGGATGTTTGATTCTTTATTAGCATGAGTGACTAAGTGTGTGAGTAACTCTATGGATGAGTGGCATTGTGTAACAGGATGTATAGCTGTATGAGTACATATGATGAGTGAGTACATGTATAGGACTGTTGGTGAATGAGTGGATGTGTATGTGGATCTTAGAATTACTGAATAGGTTGTTGTAACTGGTATTGGTATGTCCATTGTTTTGAAAATTTTAGTTTCTATTTTTGAATGTGTGTATCAAAGGTTATATTAGGGGGAGAGGAGGTCTGCCACTCTATCACAAGAATGATGTCATCAGTGATGTCATCGGTGATGTCATTTGAGATGTCATCAGTGATGTCATGAGTGATGTAATATGTGACGTCATCAGCAGTGCATTGCGGGCGCGCGAGTTATAGTTAGCTGAACTAACTATAACGGGGGAATTTCAATGGTTTTGTATGAGTGAAAAGTCCAGCTAACTATAACGCCCCTGAAACCCACTATGGTTTTTTCAGTGAATTTTTAAGGTTTTTTAAATGCTAATTCCTAACTATAACGTGCCTGAAACCTATGGTTTTTTCAGTGAATTTCAAAGGTTTTTTAAATGCTAATTTCTAACTATGCCTACAGAGATAGGACATGTGAAGAAAGAAAAAAAAAACGCACAGAAAGAAAAAAAAGAAATGCAGAAAGAAGCAACAGAAGTCCTCAAAGACGAAGAAAAGTGCTGGAAGAAGGATAACGTGCAGAAAGAACAAACAGAAGAGCAGAAAGAAGCCTTGTTGCAAAATCATCCTGTACCCTCAACTTTTTCAGACGGATACTGGTGGTAACTGAGTCTGACTAACCAGTCCTAGAGCCAGGGCTATGCTAAAAGACACTCAGAATACAGTGTAAACACCGACATACACTAGGGAACACTATGTGTTGGGGTCCCCCTGTGATTAGCATGACCTCCTCTGTAAGCCCCTAGTATATAATAGGGCAGGGGATTAAAACTACCTCTTAAAACTCTCCACAGGGTATGTTTGCACACGTCACCGCAGGCCCCTTCCCCTCCCTTCCCCACTGTGTAAACACGCCCTGTGGCCGTTTTAAGTTGGGAGATTAAGTCCCCTTTAATCCTGAGGGTCCCTAGGGTCCAACTAGCCCACTAGGTACCTCCAGTAAGCGCCACAGAGCTGCGTTGCAGAGAGGTGTAAAAAGTGGCACGGCCTGCACCACCTCTCTGCAACGCAGAGCAGTGGCGCTTACTGGAAGCACATGGTGGGCTAGTTGGCCCTCAGGGCCCCTCAGGATTGAAAGGGAATTATTACCCCAACTTAAAACGCGCCACAGGGCGTGTTTACACACGTCACCTCAGGCCCTGTCCCCTGCCTTCACCACTGTGTAAACGCGCCCTGTGTCCGTTCTAAGTTGAGAGATTAAGCCCCCTTGAATCCTAAGGGTCCCTAGGGTCAAACTAGCCCACTAGGTACCTCCAGTAAGCGCCACAGAGCTGCATTCTATAGAGGTGTAAAAAGAGGCATGGCCTCAGAACACCTGTCTGCAATGCAGCTCCCTGGCACATACTGGAGATACCTGTTGGGCTAGTTGGCCCTCAGGGACCCTCAGTTTTGAAGGGGAATTAATTCCCCAACTTACAACTGGCCAGGGGGCACGTTTGCAGAGTGCTGCATGGAGGGCTGTGTGGCCTCCCTTCTTTTTCTAATTTATTGGCCCTGGGGCCCCCATCCCCCAGGGCCTGCACCCTAATTTTTTTTGTTGAAAAAATTAATTTGGAAGGGGGCCGCGTGGCCCTCCTCCCAAGGCCTTAATCGTCCCCGGGGACCCCAACCCCCTGGTCATGGCCTTTTTTTTTTTATTCTTTAGGAGGGGGGCTGCGTTGCCCCCCTCCTCAGGCCACTTATGGCCCCAGGGACCCCCTCCCCCGGGGCCGACCTTTGTTTTTTATTATTTTAAAAATATATATATATTTATAGAAACACCCAGCACATACTGGACAAACCGTATGTACCTATCACCATGACGATTTGCATGATATTCATTAAAAGGCGACTATGCATACAATAAATCCACGTGGAATGTATTTACACCGCTAGTGAAGCTCTGTCGTGTCTGACACCCTACCGTGCCTTATCCCGGCACCCCCGCCGGTGGGTACTCTCCAAGTAGACACCCTTGTCGTTTATTTATACAAACATGGGTAGCTATTGATGGGCACATTTAATACACATGCACACCAAGCCATTCAAAGGGGACTCGACAAAAATTTGACCAAACTATGCAAGAAACCCCCCTCACGGTTAATAAAACACACATCCACCGCCGGATGTGTAATACTTTTTATTTTACTATCTGGAAAGGAGACAAACCTCACTTGAGAGTCACAGTGTGCTCCTGGCTGAGCCGAATGCTGTGTTACACCCACCAATGCCCGCCGAGTGCCACACACCTCTGTGTTGTATTCCACCAGCTAGTGCGTATGCTATGACACTCTCTAGCCCATGTGCACTGTAACACCACCCCGTGAATATGTCATGCCTCACTTGCCTTCGCACGGGTTATATTGCCCCATCTAAAGTGCCTTCCTCGATGCCTATGTTATAACGCACAGCGCTATGCCATACATATTACAATCTGGGATCCATATCTTTGTCACAGTGCATGTGCAACGTTACACTCCCCAGCGCATATTTTATATTACAACTTTAGAGACTAGTTAGGTTACACAACACTGCCCTGTGCATATTACACTCCAAGGCGCATATCGCATAGCATGCGCTAGTGCCTGTGCTATCTCGTGCTCTCCAATGAATCTGACATTGCGCATAATGTATTGCATATTATATTTCACGCCCCAGTTCATCTTATATCACACTTTTTGGTGCATAGTTTATACCATATACTATATCTAGTTTTCATTTTCAATCGTGCTCTCAGGACTATGTTCTATATAACACTGCTTCCACCTACCCTTTTCACGGGCATTACATTTTGCGATGGGGGTGGAGGGTCAGGGGGTGTTTCTGCCAAGTGAGCCCGGAGTCACAGTCACAAACGTCCTCTTCTTCCTGAATAAAAGTGAGATTATGCTGCATAATTGTTCATATTTTAAAGTAGTTCGCACAGACATACATTTTAAAAACAATAAGGTTCCTAATACCCACCTTTTCTGAACAGTTGGCTTGCTGCCCCATCCACCTCCTCCCTATCCTCTGTTGTCTGAGTCCATGGACTAGCCTCCTCCTTTCATGCATGGTCTGATGTGCTGCCACTGCCCTCTATTTAGCGTGATGTACCAGTCCACTCCTCCTGCCCTCCATTGCCCAATTCTATGGCCTATCATTGACCTTCTCCTTAGCCTCTGTGCTTAGCTTTCTGCCCCTATTCTCCTTCCTCCTGCTCTCCGATGTCTTTGTGCATGCCCATGCTCCATCCTTTTTGTCCACCGTGTTCCATGGACCTGCCACTCCTATCTACTCTGAGTGTTCTGTTGAGCTGCCACTCCCCTCCCACCTGCCTAGCATTGTCAGATGACTGTAACCTGTCCCTGCCACCTCCACCCTGCCTGTCCACATGCCATGCCCCTATCCCCTTCCTCCTGTCTTCCATGGTCCATTTTACTGCCACACCCTTCTTCCCTCCCTGGTCTGTTGTGCTGCAACTGCTCCTCCTGCCTGCCCCGCACGGTCTGTTGTGAGGCCCCTTCCCCTGAACTCTCTTGTCTTTGCCCAGGTCCTGACCCTCCCTCCATGGTCGTAAGTGCATGCCCCTGCACCCTCCTTCTTGCCCATCATAGCCATTGTGCTGCCACTAACCCTCCCACTTGCCATGCATGGTCTTCTGTGCTGCCATGGCCCCTCCCACCTTCCCTGTGTGGTCAGCTAGCTGTCCCTGACCCCCTCCCACCTTCCCTCCATGGTCTGTGTGTATGCCATCATAGTCTCACTGTTGCTCTCCATGGTGTGTCTTGTGTCTAGTGCCCATCCTGCCTGACCTCCATGGTCATCTCGCTGCTCCTGCCCTGCCCCCTTTCCCCCAGCCCTCTGTTTCCATGTGCAGTCCCCTATTTCCTCCCTCCTGGCTTGTCTGTTTCATTGAAATGCCCCTGATCTGTCCCTCCTGCCCTTTATGGTCTGTTATGCTGCAGCTTTCTCTCCTGTCTGTCCATTATGGTCAGCTAGCTACCATTGCGTCTTTCCCCTCTGTTCTCTGTTGTCCATGTGCATGGTCCTGTCCCCTCCCTATTGCTTTCTATGGATTGTTGTGCTGCACTCCTGTCCTGCATGCCCTGTGTGGTGTACTGTGCTGCTGCAAACCCTGATGCCTGCCCTGTAGGGTCAGTTTGGTGCACCTCTCAATGTCCCTCCTGTCCTCTGTTATCCGAGTCCATGTCCCTACCCCAATTCCTCCTGCCTACCATGATTCAATGTACCATACTTGCGAACATTTTGAACTTGGTAAGAGGGAGATTTTGAAAAAAAAAGGGGGTATTGATTTTCCCCTTTGAGTTACATTGAAAAAGAGGAGATTGTAGACAGGAGACAGATCAAATAAAGCCCATTTGAGCTTAAAAACATTGGAGTTTCCTGGCTGAAACGGGTCTGTTGGCATGTATAGTTGTACTACCACTGCCTCTTCCTTCTGCCGACAATGGTCTATTATATTGCCACAGCCTCTCTTGCCAGTCCTCTATTGTTGGTGTGTTGCCCCTGCCCCCCCTTCCACTGCCCTCCATAGTCTATTGTGCTGCCACTGCCCTTCCTGCCTGCCCAGTGTGGTCAAATTGTTGCCTCTGCACTCTCCTACCTGCCTTCAATTTTCATAGTCCATGCCCCTGGCCTCTGCCGCTCAACAGTATCCCAATGAACAACTAGATTGCTAACATTCTATATTTATTACAAAAGTGTGGAACGCCTGACATCATCTTGATGTAATCGAAACTGTAATACCTAGAGCATTTCCTTTAGAAATTACATATATGAGAGGGTCTTATTTGCATCAAAATTATGGTTAGTGCTCTGAAAAACTAAAATGAGGACATATGTTCTGAGTTTTCAAATAGCAACAAAGAACTTTTAAATTATTTGTAATCTTTATGTTTGTTTATCCAGTTGACCACTTGATTAAATGGTGCACTTAGGGGAGAGGATGTGGTGTTACTTCCAGAGCTGCAGACTTTGCAACTGGGGAACCAGGTTGGAGTTTCTGCCTCAGTTCAACATCCTGTGATTCTGGTCAAATCACTTAATCTCCCCATGTCTACAACCAAAATGAATTTGATCTTGTGTGATGTAACCAATGCTCATGTAAAGCAGTCCAATACCTGACAAGTCTGCACTATATAAAAATGCAAATACACAAAAAATAAGTGTTTTGCACACTTCTGTCATTGGGCTACATGTGGGCTACATCTGGGTGATATGTGTGGTGCATTTGGGCTCTTTTGTCTCTGGTTGCCATCTTGGGAGATTTATTTGTTATGAAGTTTCCTAATTTCCTAATTTACTGCAGTCTCCTCAGTAGGAAATGCTTTCAGTTTTTTACTTTGATTCCATCAAGAAGGTATTCAAATATGTCGCACATTTGCCATAAATTCTGAATGTTAGCACTCTAGTTGCTCATTAGATCACTGTAGTAAAGCTACTGCTCACCACGGAAGTCTGCTGCTGGTATTAAAAGTGCATGTTTCAGTCGGCATATCAGAATTTTTTAATGAAATAGAAGAGGATTTGAGAAGTCACTCAAAATGTGCCATCATTTTTCTTTCTTCAGCACTAATCATAATTTCTATGGCAAAATGAGCCCCCTCATTGTGTTCCTTTTTAAATTAAAATGTTTTAAGTGTTACCAATTTATTCCAATCAAGATGGCTTCAGGTGTGCAATACTTTTGTCATAATAAAGACAGTAAGCGCTCTAGTTGTTCTTAAGAACACTCTGGGACATTCTGTCATTGGGCTATACTTGGTCTACATCTGGGTGATATTTGGGCTACATTTTGGCTCTTTTGTCTCTGGTGGCCATCTTGGGAGATTTATTTGTTATGAAGTTTCCTAATTTCCTCATTTACTGCAGTCTCCTCAGTAGGAAATACTTTCAGTTTTTTGCTTTGGTTCAATCAAGAAGGCATTCAGATGTGTCACACATTTGCCATAAATTCTGAATGTTAGCACTCTAGTTGCTAATTAGATCACTGTATTAAAGCTACTGCTCACCAGGGAAGTCTGCTGCTGGTATTCAAAGTGCATGTTTCAGTCTGCATTTCAGAATTTTTTTATGAAATAGAAGAGGATTTGAAAAGTCAAAATGTGCCCTAATTTTTCTTTCTGCAGCACTAATCATAATTTCTATGGCAAAATGAACCCCCTCATTTTGTTCCTTTGTAAATTACATGTTTTAAGTGTTACCACTTTATTTCAATCAAGATGGCTTCAGGTGTGCCATACTTTTGTCATAAGTAAGACTGTTAGCACTCTAGTTGTTCGTTAGAACACTCTGGGACATTCTGTCATTGGGCTGTACTTGGGCTACATCTGGGTGATATTTGTGCTACATTTGGGCTCTTTTGTCTCTGGTGGCCATTTTGGGAGACTTATTTGTTATGAAGTTTCCTAATTTCCTCATTTACTAGTCTCCTCAGTAAGAAATACTTTCAGTTTTTTACTTTGATTCCATCAAGAAGGCATTCAGATGTGTCACACATTTGCCATAAATTCAGAATGTTAGCACTCTAGTTGCTTATTAGATCACTGTAGTAAAGCTACTGCTCACCAGGGAAGTCTGCTGCTGGTATTGAAAGTGCATGTTTCAGTCTGCATGTCAGAATTTTTTCATGAAATAGAAGAGGATTTGAGAAGTCACTCAAAATGTGCCCTAATTTTTCTTTCTGCAGCACTAATCATACTTTCTATGGCAAAATGAACCCCCTCATTTTGTTCCTTTTTGAATTAAATGTTTTAAGAGTTACCACTTTATTCCAATCAAGATGTCTTCAGGTGTGCAATACGTTTGTCATAAGTAGGACTGTTAGCGCTCTAGTTGTTCTTTAGAACACTCTGGGAAGCTGCAGTAGAACACAAAGAAATCAACTGACAGTCTCTGCCCTTGTTGGATGTACATGTTTTACTGAGAATGTCAGACTTCATTCTCACATGACTGAGAAAGAAAATGTGAATTTACAGAAAATATGCTCTCAGTTTAGCTTATAGATCACCTTTCAAACCTCTGTGGTAAAAGCATGAGAAAATAGTTTTCTCTCAAACATGATTCATGATATCACAGCAGAAGGCTTTTTCACATGGTAAAATCACCTTAGAACACACCACAATTCCTAAAATGAGTATGGTACCATCAACAAATGATATATAATGTAACTAAAGTCCTAAAACCTTCTATTAACTGCAATGCTTTTTAATGAGGTGCTATCATGAATATTGTTCCCAAGATGGCTGCCAACACTTCTTGGATGAAGTACTGACAGCCAATCAGATCTCACGATGAGATGTGTGGTTAGGCTCCGCCCAGATATATCTTTCTTTTTAACTCTAATTTTCTCAGGAACTACTGAACGGATTTACACCATTTAAGCAAAAGGCACGAGTCTGAACTGAGGACTACCTCTTTGCCAAATTTGGAGTAATTCCGTTCAGCAGTTCAGGCTGTAGCTGCGTCAACAGGTCCTATGGGAAAATGCATTGGGAAAACGCGTTTTGGGACCCCCCTTTTTTCTCGGCCCCCGCTTGATGAATCACCGTGAAATTTTTAGGATAGGAGTAGACCGGAACTGCCCAAAAGTTTGGAAAATTTCGCGAAGATTCGTCAATCGGCACCAACGTTATTCCAAATAGAATGTTGCGGATTTCCAATGGAAAATAGGTCCTAACTATAACTACCTACTGGCGACTGCCAGTAGGTAATATTTATATACATATATATATATATATATTGTATCATACAAACTTAGACAGTGGAAACCTACAAAGAACTAGCACCTGACCTGCTATCCCTATTTATTAAAAATATCGGGAAATACCCAGAATTACATGTGCACATGGTTAGTTCACCCACTGTCACGGTGCAGTGCAATACTGGACTTAACAATGTTTAACAAGAGCAAATGGTGCACCACTTTGTAAACAATAACACAATAAGTTATCATATCTGTGTCCAAGGTAGTTTCTTCAAATCTTCATTTATTTATTCAAAATATTTAAACATATCAAGTTGAGATTAACAGCCGACGCGTTTCATACAAACAAATGGACTTCTTCAGGGCTTGAGAATAACAAATATATATACACACATCAGTACAATAAAAGACAAAAAAACATTAAAAAGGACATAAGACTTTACAATATGACCAAGAGAACAAATACATTATGACTGGACCAGCTATATACATACGTTATTACGGGAGCAAGTACCGCATGGCGATTTTTCATAAACAAACAGCGTGAACAACAAAAACCACATGTGTAATGATTCACCAAGACATAATAGAGTACAACCATTTATTTACAATGAGGATATGTAACTCTACCACTATTTCATTACCATACAATAAAAAACAAAACACACAAGATGATGGACGGAATGTTGCACAATGGCAAAACATTCACCCCCAGTCACAGATCTGGGTTTAATCCATCGTTATTTTGCTCACCACGCCACTCCAGTTCAGACATGGCCATATGTAAATCAGTCTTGACCCTGAGCCTCATGGGAACAGTCCAGCCCGAACTGCCAAGCCATGTCTTCCCTGGACCGGAATCAAGCATTCTAGGACCGGTTTCTGGCTATCAGCCGTCATCAGCCAGGATAGCTTGACTCTAGTGGCGTAGTGAGCACGGGACCAAAGTGGGCAAAAGAACGATGGATTTAACCCAGATCTCTTGACTGGGGGAGAATGTCTGCATTGTCAGCATTCCGTCCATCATTTGTTTGTTGTAATACAATAAAAAACAGCATCATTCGCCCCAACAGGGTGTCAGGTTAACCAATACACTCTTACCTGCAAGAATCTGTACTCTCACCTGTAAGGTGTCTTGGCAGGATTTCACAGATACGCTATGAGCCAACCTCCCAGAACCCCTATGTGATAACCAGTGATTTATATAAAACACAATAGCTACTTAAAAGAAATCAGGGAAGAGGGCCAGATTCGGATGCTGACAAATTCCTGTTGTCAACCTGCGAGGCAACAAGAAATATTTTGAGGGCGTGATCTAATGAGTTGTGCAATTAACCCTACAATTCTTGCATTTCATTGGGAATATGTGTGGTATAAATGTCCTACCCGCGATCTACAGGAAATGTCCGTGGCGTCCTGTAAGTCGTCTCGTGATGGGGTGTTGTCCTTTAAGGGAGTAGTCACAGTATGGATGTCTGTAATGACGATGATGATGCTTTTCCTGTTGTGTTTCTTCTCTATGTGCGAGAAAACAAATTATGAGCTTCTATGCTATTATTCAAAAGATGTACACCGCATTATACTCTTTAAATTACATTGATTTGATTCTCTTGTCACCGTTCACTTACTTTGCATCATCTTTGGTATATGGTCTATCACTCGATTCTGTGCTTCAAAATAATAAAATGGTACGACAAAACATAATATAGATCAATGCAACACTATAATTGTTTTAACTTTGTTTGCTTACAGTTTTTCTTGCATAATGTCCGTTTTGTTCTAAATCCTTTCTTTAGTGTAAACAAGAGTTTCCAAAATTGTTCTTTATCTTTTTACTAATGCGTGCTGGCTATTTCTGCTGTCTTGCGATTGACGCCTTTTGTTTAACAGAATAAAGAAATAACTTAGCTTTCTTCTGCTTCTTTTTTGCAGGATTCGTGATGCTGCCGACAAACACTGAAGTTTCCAGGAAACCGGCAAAGCTCACCAGGCAAGATGAAGATGTCGACGCGGCAACGGTAGGAAGGCTAAGCGCCTTCTGGAACTTGGGTGTGGCATTATATAGGCATGCCACACACAAACCGCACCCAAGACGGCTGTTACGTTCGCATGCGTTCAGACACGATGCAACGTACAGCCGATTGAAGTCTTTTGTCTTTTTTTGCCAGCAATGTGAGTAATGGGCACGTTAAGCGTGAAACGTTGCATTTTTCTTTTAACAACGGAAGCATTTCTCAGCGGTTTTCTAATAAACAGGAACTCGAACAGAGACACTATTATTGTGATGATGACTATGAGAACAATAGCATTGGCAAAGTTGTTACATACAAAATACCCAAGTAAACAAGCATCATTACCTCACATGCTATGTACATAACATAGGATTGGTAACACAGTACTCTTCACATAGGCATACCTTTGGAGTGCTGGATGCACGGGATAGGGGTGGGTTTTGATTGGGGAATACCCACTCTGTGTGGAGTAGGAAACGCGCCGTATGCAGGCTTTATATCTATTGTGAAGGCCCGGCACCAGGCACAGGATCATGACACAGGGTACATACTGTGAAAGGGAGTCCAGATAAGTGTCATAGTATCCATTGATATAGAGAAAGAAGAATCCGATAGACTTGAGAATGTCAGCTAAGCAACCAAGAAGAACCCCACTAGAGGGTAGCAGTGATCGGTAGGAGACAGAACAGCAGTCAAAGAAGACAGACGAGTTCAGAGAGCAGGAGTGGGCAATCAATACTATCCACCATATATAAGGCACTCCTAACATATGGTGACAGGGTGTCCGTGACGGATAAAGCCAGCAAGAGGAATTGGGCAAATCCGTGTCCACTTAATCTGGGCGGGGAAGAAAAGGAATGGTGTATCTCATTAACTCCAAAAGACGTGTCAGTTATGATACTGAGACATGACGGTATTTCCAAGACCATATTAAATACTCACTTTCTATAACTGCAGACATGCTACGCGTTATTGAGAAAACCGGAGCCAAATATGTCCCGTTGACAAAATTCATTCAGTCACTCTAATATTAGGTAGACCAAAAACCAGGAGCAATCACGAGTTCCAGGACTACAAAAAAAATATTTATATAAGCCAACTAGCTTGTGGTTTATAACAGTGCACATGAGGACCTAGTGATGTAAGTGAACAGCATAGGCATTCACCCCCATAGGGTGGATAATGCTTAGTCACAACCTTAAAAAAGTAAGTAATCATATAAAACCACCTGTATACAGGCGATGTTTTTAGAGGTGTAAGAACCTTGGGGCATATCAACAACAACCAGCTCTAATTATCTCTAAGCGCACTTAGCGCTAGGATAATTATCGCCGGCTAGCGTGAATTTTTATCGCTGAGATAGCGTGCTATTAGCAACGCTTATCTCAATAGCGATAAAAATCCTCCCTCTAACAGGCTAACGTGAGATTATCGCTGGAAACCCAGCGATATTCTCACGTTACCTTGTTGATAGGGACAGGCAAACTTAGCCATGATATCCTCCTTCCATAGGATATCATGGCTAAGTCAGAAAAATACCAGACGTAAAAAAGCAGCGTTAACCGCGGTTAGCGCTGCTTTTTTTGTCTCTAACAGGGTTAGCGACATTCTTGATAATAGGAGAAATGTCGCTTAGCGACATTTCTCCTATTATTTTACTCTGGAACGCCCCCTTTGCATCTCATTAGAGATGCAAGGGGAAGCGTAGAGTAAAAGGGTGCTAACATGCAAATTTGCATGTTAGCACCCTGTTGTTGATAGGGTGCTAGTTTTATCTCTCCTTTTTTGGCTTTTAAAGCCAAAAAAGCAGAGATAAAGCCCTTGTTGATATGCCCCCTTGTGTGCATAGAGGACTACCTCACAGTGGATTACCTAGATTAATTGTGTGAACACTGTAGCTGATAGAAATAAGTGGGTACTGGCAACTTCAATTTGATTTTTGTTTTGATGTGTTATCAAATGTTTGTGATGTAAATGTTTGCGTCTATATGTATTTTTATGTTTTTCAGTTTAAAAAGAAATAATAATGATTGATCTTTCCAAAGAATGTCTTTGTGGTATGTGTTTTGTTTAAATGAATTTTTCATGAATTTTAATGGGACAATGAACCAATGATAGGGTAATTTGATGTTCCCTATTAGTAAGTAAAAGAAGAGATATCAGTTCCTCCTTACCGCCTTTTTTGAAATTGCAGACATGTATATTACACAGTTGCAGAGAAGTGCTAATTTTTGATTTGCCCATTGACCAATCTTTTTGACCCCATGGACAGATCTGTGTCAAATTAGGCAATCACTTGGGATACTCAGCTAATGTCTGTTATGTCACTTTTTATGTGGGTCTTTAAAGAGGGAAAAAGTTAAGGTGGAATGAGAAAAATATATGCTTTCTCATTTTCAAAAAGTTTGCTAGAACCTTTAGCGAAAATTTCTGAACAGATTTACACCAAACTTGGCATGATTTTGGAACTTTTCTAGGAATCTGTGCTTTAATGAGTTTGGTGTCAATCTGTTCAGTAGCTGCCAAAATATAAGAATTTTAAAATGTTAGTGTTGTAACTACCTGCCATTTAAAATCCTGATTCGTTGGCCCTCAACTTCTTTCATTCACATTTGTAAAATTTTTGGCAAATATGATTGGCTGTGGTTTTTTCCTCCCATCTTCTATGGTGGTATGCAAAAAACATTTTGTACAGCAATGGTTCAGCAGCATGAGAGTTGTCTAACCCCAGAGGAGTGCAGGGGGCACCCACAGATGAATACCACACAAGTAGAATCTACAGAAAATAAAATGTAATCTGTGAGGCAAACTGATCTGTAATAGTGTTTGTTAGCTGTCCTTTTAGACAGTAGATTCATCTGTCATTTTGTGAAAAAAGGCAAATCTGATACAATTCACAAGTTTCTCAAGAGGTTAAAAAACAGAGAAAGACCAAGTGCATGTGTGGCCAAGAGTTAAAGAGAAAGAGACTGACACAGAAAGACGACAGAGGGGGAGATATAAAGGCCATGTACAGGGTTTTGGGCAGTCTGGGATAGGCGTCCTGGGCTGGTTGAACCTGTCCACAGGTGAGGTTTGCAGCCAAACCCCGATATGCATGGCCAAAGGCTATTCACAGGTGAGGAGGGGTGTTAGACGCCTGCAGCAGTTGAGAGAAGCCACTATTTCAGTTGGTTTCCAAAGAACAACCTAACGGCTGTTTCAGATCATGGTGGACTGATATTCCATCCGCTGAAATATAAATCAAGGGGGATATAATGGGATTTATATTTCAGTGGACTAGGTTTCAGTCACCACTGTAACGCAGTAACCTATCTTCCAAGATCTAAACCATGGGCCTCATTTATGAGAAGTGACGCATCACTGTGTGAAAGCAGCGATACGTCACTTCTCAGTGCGCCCTCCTTGGGACATGATGGATGCGTCATATTTACTGTATGATGCATCATGTACAAGGAGTTACAGTTACGTCAGTATTTCTGACGTATCTGTATGCGCAAAAGTGACGCATTGCTGGAGTATGTCACAAAATTGACGCAACTCCAGCAATGTGTCCTTTCACATGGGGCTTGCCCCATGTGAAAGGGCCTGCATCAGTCTTACGCCTGCTGTGAGGCAGGCGTAAGAGACTGACGCATTTTCACCCAAGAAGTGGAGCAGTGAAATCTACGAGGCTTACGTACGCCCACCCTGCATACATTATACCTGACGTAAGTATAATGTAGCGCAGGGGTTTGTAAAGTGACGCATCTGCTTAGTTGCGTCACTTTGTAAATAGGGCGCAACAGGAGGCATGTTTTACGCCATCGTTGTGTCACAAAAAGTGATGCACCGGCGGCGCAAAACTGTCACAAGGCCTCATAAATAAGGCCTCATGTCCCTAATTCCTTAGAATACATCTCAATATTTTTTTTAGCTTTCAATCACAATTTCAAAAGGAAAATAGTCTCCAAGGTTTTCACAAGGTCTCCTAAAAAGGTCATGGCAGAAGAAAAACATATTGATTGCCTAGCCAGGATGCTAGACATTATTATCCATCAATCAAAAATATTTTTAGGTGTGTTACTATGATTGGAGTGAAATGATGGATAGTGCATGGATAGGAAATATACATTCAACATTAAAAGCGTGTAAAATATAAACACTCAAGGAAATCAAAATATCAGAACGAGGCAAACAATTCTAAGAATTTTCGTGCACGACAAAAAAATTAGCATTCAATAATTGTTTAAAACTGTTTCTTTTCCTAATCTAGCATTCCTATTGTATGAGAAGTAGGTGTGAGTGAGAGGGCTTGGAGGACACGATGGGGGAGGATGAAAGATTTTTTTAAATAAAATGATCAATTTATTTCTAATAATTTCTGCTCGATTCGGTAAAACGTTTCCACTTTACTTTCATTATGGAAAATGTTCTGTTGCTTTAGGGGTGCATTGTACATGGTAAAAAGAAACCCTCTGTGTCACAGGAGTTGAAGTACTTTCGCTGTTTTGTTGTTGTACATTTATTTTGATATAGTCTCCTGGAATGTGATGATCCATTTGTTTTGATCCGTATCAGGTATACGGCAATTTCCACAGTGCGGCCTCTAATGTTTTAAACACATTGATCTCAGAATCATCAGACACAATTAATTGAGCATCAGGGGCCGTATTACGCATGACTGCGCCGGTGCTAGTTGTCGATGGGCGCCAGAGTATGCGCCCGTTCGCATTACAGAGGATCGGTTTGTAATGCGCTGTGATGTTGGCACAGACTTTGAGCTCTGTGTTTATGAGCGTTTGTGTCGGTGCGCATATTGTGTTAGCGCACAGACTCAAACGCACATTAACACAAACATACTCTGGCGCACATTGACAACTAGTGCCGGCGCAGTCATGCGTAACATGGCCCCAGGCCATCTGGGAATCAGGGGCTCTACCACTAGCCTTGAAACAAGTGTTAAAGCCCACGTATACAAGGTTTCTGAACCAGTACTGTTGTTCATTCGTCATGTTTCAACTAGCATGTGTTTTTTGAATATACAACGCCCACTTTATGCAGCTATTGGCCTGCATTCTAATATGACAGCCACTGATACAGTGAACAGTTACGGATCTGATCATATTTCTCACAGTACTGCTTTATTCAAATATAGTTGCACAGAAGGGGGTCTACTTACTAAGGCCCTCATTTACAAGAGGCCTGCGCCGCCAGAGTGTCACTCTTTATGATGAACTGGTGGTGCAGGCCTCTCAATCAATTCTATGAGGCAACGCAAAGCCACCCTGCATGGCTTTGCATGACCTCTTAGATATGGAGTAAGGGAAAGAGGTGTTCCATGGGCGTTTCTGTGGGTGTTCACATTCAACACCCATGAAATTTGACACTGCCACAACTAACAACATCAGTAAACCTGGGGCAGCGCCAAACACGCATGCCTCCTCAGAGCAGGCATAACCAGCAGAAAGTTCTAAATTTCTCCTCGTTGTTTCCTCTCTGCACATGTGCTGCATTCTGCAGCACACTAAGAATTAGGAAAATGACTCTTGTGATTGTTTTTGGAGCAGGAAGGAGCCCCTTCCTGTACAAAAACAATCATGCCACTAACACAGACACCTGGCACTATGGTGCAAGGGTGCCCGTCTTGGTGCTCACCTGCAAATTGTGCGCCGGCATTGGCTGAAAGGACAGAAAGGCACTGTATCTTGTAAATATGGTGCATTCCTTTCCTTTCTAATTGGCGTTGCATTGCAGCAAAATTACTTACGGCGCTGCACTACGCCAATTCTTTGTAAGTGAGGCCTTAAGATGCTGTGTTTGCATCACACAAGTGACCCAAAACAACACTTAATCTTTTTTTACCTATCTACTTTCCAGTGTAAACCTGTTTTAAGTTGGAAAATCAGTTGAGAATAACGCACAGCAGCGCATAGAGCTGCTTTGCATTAGTTAGCGCCAAGGGGCCATACCATGGGTGATGCATGGGCATTGCCATGCAACAACCCAAAGTTTCTGATGCTATACCCTATTTACTTAAAAAAGTAGACTAGGTTTAGCATCAGAAAATAGCACACATTTCAGAGGTGCTATGAAGGAGAAATCCTTTTATTTCTTCTTTCTTTTCTGTCTTTGCATGTGTGGTGCACTGTAAAGTACACTACAAAGTGGGAAAAGGTTTAAAAGTAGTCTAAGCATAGTATTTTGTGCTGGAAGGGCATACTTCCCATACACAACCTATGCTAGACTCATGGAGACACCCTTGCACTATGGATCAGAGGTGTGTCCATGGCGCACAGCTGCATGTTTCTGTGCCAATGCTAGGGAGAGGGGTGGAGAGTGTCATATTTCAGTAAATATGATGATCTCCTGGCCTCTCCTTCTCACACAGTGCAGCATTTGTGGTTGCTGCACTGCACTGCATAACAAACTAGTAAGTCTGCTCCAGGGTGCCCTCCCAGAAAAGCACCGCAGGCTGTGATGAGAAAATGGGCAGGACATTAGATGATTGGTCAGTAGGCTTTCTGTGTCACATTGGTCACTGTTCTTTCATTAACCCCTTTCATGTGCATAGTGGAAGGGTTCCGTCATTCATCACATTCGTCGCTGTAAATAGCAGAGTGATTTTGTTTGATTTTTTTTCAGTCTCTGGAGCTGGGGCAGAGCTTCCCCAACCTCCAGAGGTATTTTCTTTCAGTGTAATGACAATTGCCGTGCATGGCGTGCCAACGTCATTACACTGAAAACAAAAGTGAAATGAGCCGATCGGCTTGTTTCACTTTCACTGCCTGCATGCTCGTGGGGCTATCTCAACCACTCGAGCATGTAGGCAGATAGGAGAGGTATCATTGGAAAGGGGAAAAGATTCCCTTGTGGATCCTTGCTTTGGGATCACCGAAGAAGGGTGATCCCCAAGCAGAGATCAATCCACTAGACACCAGGGAGGAGGAGCTTGCCCTTGCTCCCCCTATATATTTTGCCCATATTCAGTCTTTCAGCCTCCAGAGAGGCCAGAAAGCACACTAGGCACCAGGGATTCTTTTTTTTTAAACACTTATGAGTGAGGGCTGCTCTAAATAGCCATTGTAATGACCCCACCCTTCCCAGAAATTGCCACAGTCGTTATGCCCCCCAGGCGCAGACGAGGGTAATAGTCCCCGACCTGCCCCCCATGGGGGCAGAAAGCCCACTAGAAACCAGGGATTTTGTTTCTTTTTAAAAGCGGGGTGGGGGCTGCCCAGAATGGGCATGCCAAAGCCCCCACCCCCAAGATACTAACAGTAACAGTCCATCTGCCCACCCTGGGAAGGCAGATGTGTGCTATTGTTTTTTTAATCCATATGGGTGGGGGCTGCCCAAAATGGGCATGTCAATGCCCCCAACCCAAAACACAAAAGGGACAGTCTTTCTATTCCCTGGGGGGGCAGAAAGCCCACTAGACACAATGGCTTTTTGTTATAAAAGAGGGTGCAATGGCATGCCCATTCTGGGAAGCCCCACCCCCCAAAAATGGGCACAGTCTTCCCCGGGTGGAATTTCATGTCAATACCCCAATTACCGCCCCAGGAAGGCAGAAAGTTCACTAGGCAACAGGGACTAATTATTTCTTTTTGCAGTGGTGAGGGCTGCCCTGAAGGGGCATGCTGATGCCTCCACCCCCCTAACCCTATATAAATAGACACAGTCTTTCTTCCTCTGTGGGGGCATATATGGGCAGCAGCCTCTGATTGCCCCCCCTGGGGGGACAGATAGCTCACTAAACACCAGGGAGTATTTTTGCTTTGTGAAGGGGTGGGGATGCCCAGAATGGGCATGCTAATGTCCTCACCCCACCCAAAAAAATAGGCACAGTCTTTCTATTAGACCCGATCTGCCCCACCCAGGTGGGGACAGAAAGCCCACTAGGCACCAGGGATATGTTTATGGGCATGTCAGGGAGTGGCCCCATAGTCAAGGGTTGCTCCCCTGTTTTTCAGGCATACATTTTAGCTGTTTCTTCCCCTTCTGTTTAGGCTCATCTGCCCAAAGATGGGCAGTAAACCACTGGATACCAGGGAAATTTCGGTGTGTGTGAGTGAACTGGAGTATTGATGACATTCTGCATGCATTAGTGTTTGGCTGACTGTGTGTGTACTCGCACTTGGCTGGCAGTGTGGGCGGACTGTCGCTTGGCTGGCGGTGTGTTTTGCATGGATCCCCTAGAATTTTCTTACTCAGAATCTACTGCAAGCCTCAAAATCAGCTAAAAAGTCGCATTTTACTGACATGTCTGTGTGGGAAAGTTGAAGGCTCACTGCACCACTACAAATTTCCTACAACCCAGCGTTCCCCTCGATCTCTTGATAGAAATGATCCCTCACTTGTGTGGGTGTCCACAGCAGAGTCAGCCTACAAATGTATAAAAAAAACTGCATGTATGGACACACTGAGGTATCATTTTTTGGGGGAAAACCGAGGGAAATGCTGGGTGGTAAGAAATTTGTGCCGGCACGCTGATCCCACACAGAAATGTGATGAAAATGTGATTTGTTTTAGCTAAATGGGAGGTTTGCAGGGGATTCTGGTTAAAAATACGTTGGGGGATCCATGCAAGCCACACCTTCCTAGTCTCCCCCGGGTGTCTAGGTTTTGTGGCTGCTAGCGGGACAAGCATGGTGTGGAATCTGTTGCACATTAAAGACAAGAATACTACTCACTGAGTACGGAGGTTTATTTTAACATTGCCGGTGACTGCTGGTTGGGGACAGCGTATTCAGCCTCCTTCCCAGAAACTTGTTGACCACCACATCCGTTGTCTGTGTTCTCCACATCTCCTGGTGTTGCGGACTTTCAAAGTAAGGTGAGGAGCTGAGGGGACAGGAAGCTGATATCATCCACTTCCCGGCTCCTCAAGTCTTCGCTGTGTTCTGTGGTTAGCGAGAGGGGCAGTGAGGCAGCAGCGCGCACATTCCCTGCCTTTCTGTCAGCTACAGTGCTGCCCTGCTTGGCTTTACACATGGTAAGCATGCGACCACTGGAGGGCGCTCTTGTCAAACATACGAGTGCTCTGGTTAACCGCTTTGAAAGCTTGTCAAGCTGATGGGCACAGCTTTTAATAAAAATGAAAAAGGGAGAAGAACCTGGAATCCTCCAGGGTTAGCTGAAACGGGATCCACTTTGAGGTGGTTAAAATCTTGCTTCCTTTTTTAGCCTGTTACACTGACGGGCACAGCTGTTAGTAAATTATCTTCCGACACTGATCCAACGGTCACGTATTGTCATGTAGTTCCTACAAATCTATATAAGATCTGCGCACTTAGACAACATAAACTATGGGATCAGTGTCCAGACTGATTCCAGACACCCCCACCGGATATGTTCGCCTATATACCAACTAGCTCACAGTGCCACTATGAACTCCTCTCACCATGGAGTGAATAGTTTCTGGCAACTATCGAACATGACAGCCCTGAGCCCTCAGGGATCATGGAAACAGTACAGTATTTTTCGCCCAGTCACTCATGCTCACTTTGTGTTGACAATCTTTTCTCTGACTAGATCCCCTATTTTTGGGACCCAAGCAGGTCTTGCCAGAACAGCTTTGACTTCCCCAGTAGCGTTAGGTTATACTTGGAGTTTGCTTTGTAATGCCCGTAATTCATTGAGTTCTTGTATAACAGCCAGACGATCATTCATTTAAAATCCTTTGTCATCTGCCACTGTGCTGCCACAATCAAGGTCAGGTACCCACATTCTCGTCCCAAACAGGACCTCATAAGGAGTACCGCCTCCCAGGGAGCTTCTTGGCATGTTAGTAAGTGCCCTCTGGATCTCATATAGGTGATTGACCCAATTGCTACCAAGCCTAATACCCTTGCTATTAAGGATTGCTTTAAGTCCAGGTTTTTTCTCTATAGAATCAAATTTCCCTCTGGAGGATATGGAGAGGAGTATCGCAATGCTACACCCAAACTTCCCAAGGCTTCCTTGTAAGCCCGAGAGCTAAACGCAGGGCCACGGTCAGAAAGTAATGTGTCAATTGCATATGTCCCTATGAAGACTTGCATATCCTTTTTAACAGTTCGGGCGTCAGCCAAGCGCTGAGGCCAAACCCACAGTAATCCAGAGCATGAATCTACTGCCACCAAGATGTACTTGTAGGCCCCGTCGGATTGTAGGGGGCAGCAGTGGTCCAAATAGACAAATGCGAGTGGCCTGCCCTTTATCTGCTGACAGATGTCGCACCCAAGGACAAATGCTTATGTGTGTTTCGTTAAACCTGGCCATCAATAGCGTTGTTTCATTAGTGAAACTGTCACAGTAATCCCTGCATGTGCTGAACCCAGAACCTCGTGTGCAGTTAGAATTAAACCTAATCTACCATCCATGTTTGGTATAACTCTATGCCCCACTCCTGTAATTTGAGCATACAGTACATTTTGTGTATCTAACTTGTAGGAGTACTTGAGTGGAAACCTTTTTGGCACAGCTGAGCGGTTTGTGCGTGAAGAAATGTTAGCTACCATTATGTCTCCATCTATTCTCATGCGAGATCGAGTGATTGCAGCAACAGCAGCAGTTCGCACTGTCACTTGGCGGCTTCATCAGCCAATGAATCCCCTTCAACGTGCATGCCAACACGTTGAGGACTCACCGTATGAATCATGTGATCCCGCTACAAGCCTATTTTCAGCTCTGCCACTTGATGCCATACCAACTTCTGCTATATTGTGCAACCTTTTCAGTCTTTAAAGCCATTTTGACCCCAGTAGTAAAGATATTCATTGTATGACTGGACACAATAAAATGATTTGCACACAATAAGTGTGGGGAATTCTCGATCTGTATTTATTAGTGCCAGTACTAGGGCGTTTAGTTCTGCTAGTTGTGCCGTGCAATCTCCTAGAGACTGTGTCTGCGTATTGCTAGGGCGGACCTTGCCATCCCGCATACGTCCCTTTACAATCGCACATGCTGAGCTGTTTTGCTGTTTACTTCCCATGGCAGACTGAATGGATCCGTCAGTGTAAATAATGTATTCATACTGATCTAGATGCAATATTTCATTCAGGAGAGGATATTCATGTTCATACTGCAGAAGTGCTTTTGTTTTTAATGTAGAATCAAATTTGAAGTCCACATCTGCTGCAGTGAGGGAATTGGCCCATTGTATCCATCGTGGATGCAGTGCTTTTGCATTTGGAAGGCTTGCGTTTGTAACAGCCTCTAAGGTAGGTACTGGAGTCATGACAATGATTTGTTTCCTGTGAGCCAGTGCTCTTTCTCTCACTACAGCAGTCTGTACTGCTGTCAGAATCTTTTCAGTGAATGCAAAGCGCATCTCAGCATTTGTATACAAATATGATTTGTATGTAATGGGTACAATATCGCCTTTATTGAAGGGTAGTTACGTGTATCCAGATTGACCCGCCAAATTCATAGTGTTTACACGAGTGTGTAAGTGTTTGGAAACTATCATGTCAGCTTGTAGGGAACGTAGTATTTCTGCATGTTCCTGTGTCCAGTGTTGGACTGAGAAATCAGGTCTAATTAATGTTACAGTCCCACATAATGTTGAGACTCCAAACTAAACTAATTTTAAACAAAGTGCATTTCTGACATTTTATGAAATGCTTTTAGCACCTTACTGCTACCCATCCCCTGCTACATTTTCATGTGATGCTGGCGCAGCTTGGTCTTCGACAGACATTTTTGAAAGAGTTTCAAGGAAAATTAGATAAGGTTTTATGCACAATGAAAGGAACAACAATCCTTCAAGCTTGAATAAACCTACAGCGGATACATAGGATATGCCTACTCAGCTGTGGCAGATTTTTCCCTGCCCACTCCAAACGTCTCTGGGTTGATGTGAGTAGGGGTCTCTGAGAAAGCACAACCAATAAATAAGAACCAAACCAATGTTTGGCACCATGTTGTGTAGTTCCTACAAATCTATATAGGATATGATAACATAACTGTGGGATCAGTGTGCAGACTGATTAAAGACACCCCCACCAGATATGTTCGCCTGTATACCAGCTAGCTCACAGTGCCACTATGAACACCTCTTACCAATGAGCGAATAGTTTCTGGCAACTATTGAACATGAAGACCCTGACCCCTCAGGGATCATGCACACAGTACAGTACTTTTCGCCCAGTCACTCGTGCTCACTTTGTCTCGGTGAGATACACAGAATAAACGATGGGGACATTTTCAATAAGCATTTATCGAACCAGCGTCATTCTAGTATAAAATACGTGTTCTGTAACAACCACAAGACAGAAACAGATGTATACTGGTATAAGCACCAACAGAGTAAATAGATGGTAAAATTCTACCATATTGCTAGAACCATGGATATATGTTCGCACATAAATACGTGACAGTAAAAATGCATACACCTATAATGCTAACCCTAACTAGATATACCTAAATGTACCTAGCATTTATATAGGTGTATTGCCAGGAATCCCCTTTGGATAGAGCCAACCCTATTACCTGATGTGGGAGGGCAAAGGACTCCGTCTTGGTCGTGAGATGGACACTCCGCAAGGGATATCAGACCAATGCGTGCTTTAGTGTCTGCATGCAGGAACTTCAGCGTCTCACCTCAGTGTGTAGGCATGGAAGTATTTCTCCTCTGCCTGCCTCAGCAAAGATATGGAGCATACCCAAAAGGTATCCTCAACGGTTCTACCTTGCTGTGTCATGTTGGCCAAGAATGACGATAGTGATAAACCTTAGACACAGTTATTATGCAGAAGATGGTAATCCTGCTGTGATTCTGAGAATCTTCATGCATAATAAATGAGGCTATTTTTCGGGGAAAACCCCACGAGATTTATGCAGCACCCAACTAAGTAAAAGGTCAGCACCAAAAACCGTTATGTAGTGCAATGGAAGGGTAAATGTAGGTGAAAGGTTAGGAGACTACTCTGGTCTATTTTGGGATACATTGCAAATCATGACAGTATTTCTGCACAAGGGAGCCATCATGTCGCAGCGTTGCTGCATCTAAGCCAGTCACGCTGATAGGCACTGCCTTGATCGATCCACTGTGTATAGTGTAACATTAACCCATAGCCACAATCCATGATAAAATTCCTATTTTGCTTCCATTGGACGTCAACGTTCTCACTGTGTTCATCACGCTGATGGACACAGCTGCTAGCAGGGAACCAGTAATGTACAGTAAAATTTAAGTCAGCCACTTTTCATAATCTTATATCTTATTAAATAGGTTCTCCATTGTTTTCCTGCCCCTAATCTAGTAGTGTAACAAGAAGTGTTGAAGGTTAATAATGCCCCCATTCTTTTTTACAATATAGAAAGAGGCCCACTACAACATTGTTATTCATAATACTTTAAACAGAATAGAAAGAACTGCAAGTCTTGGTTTCAAATCATCATGGTAACTACTAATATGAACCAAGCCCCCCCCCTTTCTTGATGAGATTGGAGAACCTACTATATCTTGTATTTCCTAACTCATCACAATTGGAAGAGAAAAATGTTTTCCCTTAAGGAAGCAACACATCCTTTAACATAATATTGGTATTCAGGGCAGCAAAGTTTACGAAAATGTAGCTGATTCTGAAAGTGAGTCAGATGGAGAAGACTCTCAAGATGTTTATACAATAATTCTATGGAAATTAGAGAGATATTTTAGTCAAAAAGTGAATGTGGTGATAGAGAGGCATAAGTTTTTTTGCAGAGCTGAAGAAAAAAGGAGAAAGTAATGTAATATATTGCAGTTTTTTTAGAGGTTTTTCTAGCTTATGTGACTTTGTTACTTTACTTTGGTACTTTACATGACTCTCTCATTAGGGATCAACTAGTTCGCTGTGGTTTTGAGAGGTTCTTCTAGCTTATGTGACTTTGGTACTTTACTTTGGTACTTTACATGACTCTCTCATTAGAGATCAACTAGTTCGCTGCACAAACAACCCTAAAATACAAAAGAAGTTGTTGACAGGAATTCCAGATTTGAAAGTTACTTTTGAAATTGGTAAGATCATTGAACATATGGCAGAGTGCATAAGAGAAATGAAACAAAGTAATGCAGGGGAAATGGTACATGTGGTGAAAAGTAAGCCTGCACCAGATTTCGCTGCTGGTGAGGCAGGTATAAACAAAAAAAATGGAATCTCCTAGTAGGAAATATCCTGATGATAAGAGAGGAGAAAGACTTAAATGCTTCCATTGTGGAAATTACAATCACTTGTCCAACAACCCAAAGTGTCCCACTCGATCCATTGTCTGCTGGAATTGTAACAAAAGGGGGCATTACACTAGTTTTTGTAGAAATATAATTGCGGAAAGGAAGAATGTTCACTCAATAGATAATGTTACTGATGGTGTTGACAATATGTATGTCTTTTAAATCAACAAGGTCACATCTGGCATGGGTAATGATTATCCTAAATGTAACACATTACTGGATGTAATGGAGTTCAATGTATTTGTTGATTCATGCTCTCCCTACACTCTCATAGATTACAACATATTTAAGGAAAAATTCCAGGTAAGAGTGTACATCTTGAATCCTCCTGATATAGAACAAGGCGGTTTCAGTAAGGATCCCATACCCCTGGAAGGCAGGTTATTCATGCAAATTGCATTCAAGGATGAGTTAATGCAAGGAACTCTGTATTTTACAAAAAGGGTATCCTGTTTGTTGGAGTGGGCACACCATAGAGATTTAGGGATTAGACTAGACCCCAAAAGGTTGAGTGTTTGAACTGGGTGAGGGCAAAATAGTCTCAAGGCTATATGTGATGAATTCTCAGAGGTATTCAATGAAAAACTTGGACACTTGAAGAAATTTCATCATAAAATTAAGGTGAAGGATAATGCTGGTCCCGTAATTCACAGAGTCCGTCTAATTCCTAACCTCATGCAAGCACCTATGAGGGAGGAGTTAGACAAGTTAGTTTCTCAGGGTATTATCGAGCCTATTGAAAGTTCCATGTGGCTTGCCCCGATTGTATTCGCCCAGAAATCCGGTGGTAGAGGGTTACGTCTCTGTGTAGACCTTAGAGACCTTAATGCAAATATTTGGGTAGACGGGTTTCCCCTTCCACGTATTAACTCAGTCAAAAGAGTTAATCAAATGACAAAAGAATGCTTGCAGCCGTCCCTTGTTTCTGGCAATCGTGGGAATAGGGCTCTTCAATGCATGCTTTGGTGTTATCATATGACACCTAATCTAAACACCCATGTCTCTCTATTCCTGGTACTAAAAGGGAGCTTGCAGGAACAAGGTTGTCACCTAATTGGTTGGGTAGAGGTGAACCCAAGGGGGTGAATAGGGATGAAATGAACCAGCTTAGGGAGCTTAGGGAACTTCACCAAGAAGGTTACAAAAGGAAATATGATGCCAGACATGGTACCAAAGAGGGCAAATGGAAGGTAGAGATGCCGTTCCTGTCAAATTACTGGTGCCACGTCAGGGAGGAAGAAGCAAGTTTTCTAAGCCCATGAGAGCAGTAGAAGTGGGTAAGAATGTGGTCACCTTGGAAGATGGAAGAACATGGAGTATGGATAGGTTGTTTTTGTGACATCATTCCCTGGCTAATGGGAAACCTGAAGATTTTCCAGAGGGAGGTTCAAGGACAAGTGATGATCATAAGAGTATGAGATCAAGCAGAGCTCCGGGGTGGTACAGAGATTATATCCCGTATTAATGTGTATGTTCTATAATAATGGGGGTACTCCTTGTTGGAAGTTCATAAATTGTACTCATGCCTGCATGTCTACTGAATGTGTAGTTGGTGTATCCTGTGGGTTATGTGGACATGTTATTGCACTCTGAGGCTGTCAAACTGTATTGCATGCATCGAAGTATTGACCATGTTACCTGGCCATTTCTTGCATCTCTGTATATTCAACGTGTTTTGATAAGAAAGAGAGGTGTTTTCTCTGTGGATTCTTCTGTATTCCCGCTCCGCTCGGGCAGCGCGTGCTGGGAACGTTCTGTTATCAGTTGAAGGCGATGGTTAGTGGCTGCCTGCAGGGCGAGCGTGGTGTGGAGGCTAATGCACATTAAAGACAAGAATACTACTCATTTACCATTTCCCTAGATGTCCGCCGAGCCCGGGAGCAAAAACACAGGTGACTCCCTCGCAAAATATCTCAAAAACACAGACCTGCTCTAAACCGAGACATATACTGTGAGCATACCTCAAGCCATGTCTTGGCTATAATAATCAGATACCAGCTATTCAAATGATGTAGACAATGGGTGCTCCAATCCCTTTTAAACATTCTTTTGTAAAAAGTGTCTATCCCCATAGATGGACAAATATATCACTCACACTCCAAATTTTTCCGCAAAACAAAAAATGTGTGAGGGTAGTAAAGGCACCTCATGGAAACACCCTATGGGAGCTACTGATAGGTTCTCATCAGCGTGATCCGATTTTCATCATTGGCAGCCTTCACACCCGTAAAAATGTAATGTGAAAAAATTTGCCCAACTAAATTAAAAGTGTGAACAGGTAAAACACACACTTCAAAGGACATTAGCGTGCCAACCAATCGTTACCCCTTACTATTAAGGCAAAAAGCTTTTTTACCTCTGTAAATTAAAAACAAGCTAAACAATCACTGGCACAACCCTCAAACTTAAATCACTGCTGTGTTTGCTCAGTTTAAAAACAAGACATACTGTCGCATTCTCTCAGTTCTTACGGAAAGCCAACATGTTTCATTGCCTTCTAACAATTTAGGCAATTTCTTCAGGTCAGTCCATGCCACACTGTAAGTTCAGTAACGTACCTGGGGATAATAGACACAAACAAAGACAACATGTAACACACAGGCACAGCACACAATAAAAATCACTCCACGCAGCACGTGTTTTTATATGTGACTTACTGCCTACACACACGGAATATTTACACAGTGGTTGCCCCCACTTGGCAGACTAGCAGCCACCTTTGTTGGGGATGTGTAAGCGTCCACACCACCTGTAGGTATTTATTGAGGTTTCTATCAGTCAACCTGAAAAAAGATCAAAGTATTATTTACAGTGTACTACAGGATTCACTCTGCTCATATACCAATCCCAACTCCCAGACTTTGGAAACATGTGGGTATGTGTCTTTATGATCAGACCCGACTGAGAAAAGCATCCCTGCTCCCATGGAACGTACCTCATTCATACTTCAAACCCCCAATGAAAGTCTTTTACCATCCCGGCTTACCGCTATATACGTAGCGTCTGGCTTCAAACTCCGCGCTCACCGATTCTGGTGTAGCCACGTCTATTTAAACAGATTGTTCCGGCGCATATCACTGCCCGCCCACTTCTGTTCTGGCGTGAGCACATACCCATTTTCGATGGGCGCCATCTTTCAAAGGAGTAAAAAGCTACTGAAACTTCTGTTTGTAAAACGTTAGCTATTAAAGAGTGAATAATGTAAGGAAAAATGTGACCTTCCTGTCAAAAACAAGCCTCTTGAATGCAATATGCCTTCTTTATACAATACCATGAATTATTTGCAATTCCATGAGTTCTAAAGTAAGATCTAGATTTATAAAAGTGTCACTTAACGCAGCGCAACACCCAAATTTGCTGCGTAGCATCACAGGGTGAGAGCAGGAAAGTGCCATATCTACCCCTCTCCCTTGCAACACTGCACCATTAGGCAGTCGAGCACCATGCACACACATTTGCACTATGGTGCAAAGGTGTCTGCGAGAGTCTAGCTTTGGTTTTGTACTGGAAGGGCCCCCTTGCAGTACAAAAAATGCTATGCCTAGAAGAACCTGAAAATGTTTCCCATTGTGGATGAGTGTTGTAACAAATACCAATTTGCTCTGGTTTATAAATCCTGAAAAGATTTTGCGTCAAGTCCGCATTATAAAACTTAAGCACACCAAAAACAAAACTTCCATAAATCTGGTCGCAATTATAAGATCAATATGATCCTACTCTGGAAAGATTACTTTTTAAACTCTACCGTGAGATGTGGGCACTGTACAAAATAAACCTCAGAAACATTCCTTTTGGCTAGCTTTGTGCTGTAGAAATACCATATGCATACAAAAGTAGTGGCTTCAACAATGTTATACTTTGCATTCAGATAAGATTAACAACTTGTGTAGCTACTCCCATACTCCTGACTCACTGGGACTTGCCTTACTTTGAGGTACAGAGCATTATCTGAAGCTGTTTAATGAGGTGACCAGTGGCAAAAGACTGAAAAAAGTAATAGTTAACTGAGAAAGCAACAAAAGGGATGCATTAACATGTAATTTTATTGATCTAAAACACACCTTTGGCCCCATAGGAGCCAGGATACTGAACAAGAGAACAAAAAGAAAGTCCAGGACACTCTTCAAAAGGGGAAAAAAATGCCAGAATACTACAAAAAGAACAAAAAGGCTTAATGAAAGCCAGCAACTTCAATGTTTGTTTTTAGATTCAGTTTTCTTTAGTCCTCTTCCAGTATTGCAAATCTTTATAGCCATCTTCCTTCTGATAGTTCTGTTGTCCAGTGATGGCCAGCCTTCATCCCTGCACATATACTTCATAGAGTCTGGAGGAAAAAGAAATTAACATACATCAGTATCATGTTAACACCACTATTTTAGGTTTTTAAGAGGACTGGGTTGCCTTTAAAATGTTCCATCCTTTTATTTCATATAGTGTGCCCGATGAAATATGGTTACAAGGGATCATACGTTTAACATTAAGGTTACTTGGTCAAAGAGGTAATCGTGAGAGCAAGGCATTGATGAAGAGATGGGCAGGAGGTTAAGAAAGAAGACTCAACTGTCCAAGTGAAGAAACCGCCGCTGTTCACCAGACGCTGTCACGTTTCCTCCTCAAACAGAAAGCAATCAATACCAGATTTCATTTACAAAACCATCATGGAGGCAGCCATGTTGAGCCTGAACTCTATCTACAGTATTCTTATTTGGAAAACAGTCTAAAAAATTACCATACTGACCAGGGTTCAAACATTTTTGTAAGACTGAATCCAAATGCACAGCCACGGTTTCAGTGGCTTTCACATGGCCAAGTGATGGTGCAGGTCAGAAACAGACGTCTAAGACATCCTGAGACAGGACAGAGATATCCTGTGTGTTCTTTTCCAGCTTGGGGAAGTGACACGTTCGGCATTTAACAGTTGACTGATTCAATGTTGTCTCTTTACAGTTGCATGACTGTGGCACCAAGCCCCTTAACCACTCATTCAAACAAATATGCCTCTGGAAATACTATCAGGGCAGAGTGACAGCTTTCCAGGATACCAGTGATCTATCTGTTCCATAACTTTCAAAGCATTTCAAATTCGTTGAACCAGGATCCATTCTACATCCTCCTTTCAGCATCTAAAACAGGTAATACTGAAGATGGCCATAATCTATGACACAAAAGCTGTTTCACAAAAAACAAGGCCCTAAACACCCAGCATTAGACAGAACAAGGCTCAAGGAGAGCAAGGTGGGGGCATTGTCAGTCACACCCGCTCCTATTGCAGACAGGGAGCTGGGTGGTGTCAAGTGCGGATAAATTGGTCGGTCTGTGACAAGAACGTGGTTCGCGTTCAGTCACAGATCTGCCCAGCATTTCCTGCACTCCCTTGGTGTTGTCGACTTACCTGCTCGGGTCCTGTTGTCCTTCAGTCGGGAATTCGTGGTACCTTGATTGGACGTCTCCGACATGTTACGGCTCCGACACGCGGGTCTTCCTCTTACAGGTCGTTGATCTCTTCTTCCGAGTACCTGTCCGCATCCATGTTCCCTCGCCGGAGGTACCTGCTTGTGTAGCTCTGTTTCTTTGCGCCGGAGTTTCTTCAGCCTTATGTCCTGTACAGAATACAATTATAGAGAAGAAAGATATATTTAACCAAAGAATCCTCGTCTATCAGGTATATGGTAGGATGATGATGTTATATATGGTTAGAAGGACATTGTTACTTATCTGATTTATCTGATCCACGGAGAGTGGAAAAATGGTTATTCTTTTGTTTCCCTTATTTAACGCGGGCTGGATATAAAGAGAAAATAGATGTAAGTTAGTTTCCTGATTTCTTAAGGAGACGCTATATTCTTATCTGACCCAGCAACTTGTGTATATTTTTCATATTACATCCCATCTAGGAAAATATGTGTTTTGCCTAATATTAACTAGGATGTATATTTTGGGGTCTAATTGAGGACTACAGTGCATTTGTTAAGGTTAGTCCCTCTCATTGGTTTTGGCAATTATACATATAACTTCTTTTACCATAAGGAGAATAACTAAGCTCACAAAAAAGGGCCACTGCCCACTCTGAAGAACCAGGCAAACAAAGATGTGGGCTCTCAGCCATGCTACAAAAGCAGGGCCCTGGTCGAAGGTGCATAACATAAGCTCAAATACAATATACCAGTACTTAGCTGCATAGAACACATTTAATTAATACTACATACACTAGATGTGGAACACTGATCTGTGCCAGACACAAGAGATCACATTTATAAGGGATCACTGGTCCGTGCTTCATACTCTGGCTTCACCCACAGAACTAGCCTATGTTACACAGTAGCGGTTAGGGGGACAAAAGAACAATCAATAGTGCCATGTTTTTTGGTTTGCGTTCAGTGAAGCAACCCTGATACCAGGAGTAGGGGCTAGTGGAGTTACAGAAGATAGCATCACAATTCAAAGGTTTACTTTTTGCTTTTATACACACTTTTTCCAATATAAAAATAATTATTTGGGCCACCGCCCTGGCTTGCCTCTCCTCTCGTGCAATTTAAAAGGTAATTTTTTTTCCTTTCGCTTCATAAACATAATTAACTGTGCGCTGCAACAGCAAATGTCAGTTTTAACTCTGCAACAGCTGAAATGCATGTTTTAATGGTTGCACTGATTAGGTTTACCTAATGTGTGCTTGCGAACAGCATGGTCTCTGTATAATTATGCACTTATAAATCTCAGCTTACATGATGGCCACCACACACTCACTGCTTGTGAACTGGTCTTGAAGGCGAGTAGGATGGTGCATATCAGTGATCACAGGGGCAGCATAAAATTCACGGTAGGGCAGGTCATGTGATGATTAACATAGCCATATTGGAGTGTCGAAACACTGACAGGCATAGTCACAAACTGCATTTTGGAATATGTTTTGAAGTACTACTGGGGTGGAATAGGAAGATCTAAGAAGGGGTTAAGGAAGGGGTTTAGGCAGGGAAGTGTAACCCCTTGTTTGACCCTGTAAGCACCGTACTGGATGTGAACATAGGCCAGGGGCACTGAGACACAAGGTGTATTGTAGCTTTACTTGATCCTCTTCCCATGATCAGGGATGCACTAATGGGCAAGCCCTGGCACTTCTGACCTATCAAAATGCCTACTCCTGGGGAGAAAGATGAAAGCTGGCCAGAAATGTAAGCTTTGAGTGCAATGCCAATATTGATTTAAGTATTGTCAATTCATTGACTGGTATTTCTGACCTCCTGTCTGACCAACACTTTCTGCATGCAGCTTTGTAAAACTGATGAGGCTTGGAGTCATCTGTGCTCTATTTAGGAATTTGCCATAAGCCTGAGGTTTGAAAACAATTAAATATATTAGCATATTAAGTTTATAATAAATAAACCACATAACCTATTTCCGGCATTGTATAGCATTTAGGCATAGATTTTATAATAAATATTTGAAATTTTCATTACTTAAATTGCACCTGGACAGAAGACACCAAGAGAGCCATTGTACATTGAAGGTAGCCACTGTACATTGTTCATTTCTGTAAGAAGGTGATCGATCCAGAGCATCATGTAAACAAAAGTAAGTAGCACACAACTAGAGAGCAACAAGCAATGGCAAAGCCAATAGGCCTTGCCCAGACAAGAGCTACTGGCTTTGGCAATGCGTTTTAGCCATGTTGTACACCAGTGTGGCAGCTTCTCAGCATGGCTAAAAGTTGGTGGCGTGGGGTGGGTTATATTGGGGTGGAGTGGAGCAGGATTGATTGGCATAGAGTGAACTGCGGGTAGAGATGGGTGGATAGGAGGGGGTAGAGTGGAGTTGGATAGATTGGAATGGAGTCGATATTGAAAGGGGAAGAGTGGTGTGGGGTAGAATAGAGTACGGTATATTAGAATGGAGGGGGCAGATTGCAGTGGGGGGAATGGGGTGAAGTGGGATAGACTGGGGCAAAGTGGGATAAACTGGAGTGGAGCTGGGGTAATTGGAGTGAGGTGGTTTGGGTACATTTGAGTAGAGTGTGGTTGATTGGAGTTAAGTGGAGTGGGATAGATTTGTGTAGAGTGTGGTAGAGTGCAAGAGGTAGAATAGGGTAGATTTGAGTGGAGTGTGGTAGACTGGAATGGAATCGGGTAGATTTGGGTAGAGTGGCATGGACTGGGGTACAGTGTGCTAGACTGGAGTGGGGTCAATTGGAGTGGGATAGATTACAGTGGAGTTTGAAGTGGAATATTGTAATGGAGTGTGGAAAACTGGACTGGGTTAGATTGGAGTAGAATGGGGTAGATTGGAGTACAATGAGTTGGATTGGAGTAGACTGAGGCAGAGTGTGGTAATTTTCTGTGGAGTGTGGTAGACAGAAGTGGGATGTGGTACGGTGAGTTAGATTGGAGTGGAGTAGAGTGTGGTAGATTGGAGTGGAGTAGGGTATATTCGATCATAGTGAGTAGATTGGGTTGGAATGGTGTGGGATGGGGTAGATTGAGTGGGGTATATTGTTGCAAAATAAAGGGGGTGGGGTATATTGGTGTGCAGTGGAGTGGGGAGGAGCACAGTGGGGTGAGTGGAGAGGGATAGATTGGAGTGTCTTACAGTGGAGTGGCATAGTGTGGAGTATGCACGGTGTGGTAGCCCACTGCCTTTACAGACTATGCACAAAACACACACGTTCATATATATCTAAAAGGCTGTCTGCACCAACATTTCTATTGGGCTCTGTGCACCAAAATAACTACTATGCACTCGTCCCCAAGTATTTAGTTTTACAGCACAATATCCTTGTTGCAACAACATCAGCTGCTGCATGGCTAAACTTTGTACCTTATAAGTGTTTAGCCATGCAACAGCTGATGTTGTTGCACAAAGGATATTGTGCTGCATAACTAAATACTTATAAGGTCCCAAAAGTGAGACCTATTGGCTATGCCAATGCTTGTTTTTTTAGTCGTGTGCTACAAAAAAAACATCCAACACGCTCTCCTCTTACATGGGTACTCAGCAGGACTGTCACAAATTCTCTCACTTTGAAGTCAGAAAACAAAAAATAAACACCGAGCTCCTTGGAAGAGAGACAGACATCTGACCTCTGTCTTTGAATGCACAGCAGCATGTGCGACAAGATAAGAACAAGATTTTAAGGCCTGTTTACAGAAAGCGAACCTGTGGAAGAATACAGTAAACAAGATTTGGGCAACAGGCGGGGCAAACTCAAACTGGACAGACTAATGCAAATAAAGCTAGCAAATAGAAAGCCAGAAAATGTGAGTTACAAACCACAAAACCAATGGTAAGCAACAGGCAAATGCATTTCTAGGACAGTTTTCTGAATCTCCAAGATTTCTTTAGCAAACCAGACAGCTGTGCTCTATGGTAGGCTTTAACCTAAAAGGGAGCTTAAATAAGTAGATGAAATAAAAATTTTAAAAAATAGAAAGGAAGACTATGAAACATGGTAGGAATAACAAAATTGTGATGAAAAGATGGTGAAACAAAAGAAATTGCGAGGGAAGAGTGACAATAAGTATAAGATTAAAAGAGAATAAAGGTCCGAGAGAGGTGAAAAGGTGACAGCTGACAAACCAACTGTTGGAAAAAAGCAGGCTTGAGAAGGCAAACAAAGAGTTAAGAACGTTGTAAGGAGCCATTGATGTTAATGCATTTTTGTAAAACTGTATCTGAAGTTCTGTGTCTAGTAATCAAAACAATACCAGTCTTCATTGACAATGCATTATGAGGGGGAATTAACGTAGCTTCTGGCTACAGTAGTTAATACAAGCTTTAGTAACGTACTATATCTGCAAACAATTCTACCATCGACCCTGGGCACTTGTTAAAAAAAAAGCGATAGCATGTCTAACGATTTGATATTACACAAAATAAGTCCGAAGACTTTGCATGGAAGACAAAGTACGCCATCAGATTTCAGTGCAGAAATAAACTCCCGTTTTCCGACAAGAGTGCAAGATAATACTAACGTGCATGCTACAGTGGATTGTCCGGTAAAAATTAAAGCAACACAAATCCTGACCTTAGAACTGCTGTTGATGCCTCGTAAAGCATGGGATTATGTACAACGCTCAAAGGTTAAAGGGCATATTAGATAGATCACTACTGAGCTATATATCACCGTCACCAATCTGTACACATTAAAAGCAGATTCTTTTATACCTGAGCACATGCTAGCAATAGCGAGTATGATTCTTGCATACAATCTTCAGAGACAATTGACCAAGTCCAATTCTAGCAAAATATACACAATAGCAATCCCTCAATAAAAGGCAGAAAAATGCGCTCCACATGTCATTGCTATAGATCCCATAAATATTTTGCAAGACAGCCAGCTAGTTATCCTTAAAAAATATAGCTACATACTACGGGTGGGGCTGAGATTATAAATGCGCAAGAAGCAGGGGGATACAGGTTACAGTCAGCCTGGTGCTTGATGTCACAGAGGGCAAGCAAGGGCTCGTGAAAGCCAAGATGAAAGCATTTCATTGCAAAAAGGACAGATGAGCAGTGGTCACGACACCCTTATAGCGACTTGGAATACCACACTTCAGACAAGTGACAGACCTTAGGCTCAACTAAATACAGGGTAAGAGTACGCAGAAAATACAGTTAGGTAAAATAACCCCCAATTATAAATGCCATCCAGTGGAGGAAAGGTGGTGGCAGCGAGTAGGCTCGGCCACGCACGCGTTGTGTGAAAGACTTGGTCTCACCGAAGGCTTCGAAATAGGGACACAGGCCGAAAGCCACAAGTCTGGCTGTGATCAGAAACAAGGTAGGGCGAGTCGAGCACATGAGCTTCAGGGCCAGGTCCCCAGTCTACCGGTCCCGAACACAAACCCGCATTATTACCGGAGGAACCTGGTCACTCACCTCTAGGGTGATGGTTTTGCCCGTCAGGGTCTCCAAGAAGATCTGCATGGCGGCGGCTCCACCTCCTCCCAACCTAATTGTGCTTATTTCCAAAAGCATGCTCAGAGTCAGGCCGCAATTAAACGAGGAACAAGACTGCTGCAGAATTTAATAATATTTTTAAAGCAATGCAATCCCAGAACCAAAAATAACCAATACCGCCTCAATTGTTACCGGAAGCCCGCCATTTCTGAGTACAATCCGATCAAACTATTTCGCTGACCATGTTTTTACCTTAAAGCAATTTGAAAACAGGGGCTGAATGCACATCTTCGAGTTGTTAGATGCTGAATAATGCGTCTCAGAAAGGAAAAGAAGAGCAATAATTCTCCTTTTCTCGTGTACATTTTCGATCCTCCGTGCTGTTCCTAAAAATGTTGGCACAGGCAGGCGGATGTCCGCTCCGAAGTGCTGTAGAAATGGGCTTGAAACGTTTTAGTCGTCGAGGCCACTTGTACATTGGTGGTTCAGCAGTTGCAAGTGGGGTAAAATTGTGTGGACACAATGTAGCTGCATACAATTACGAGATTCAGAAAACTGTTTTAGTAAAGTTCAAATACCGGCGCTCCGATTTTGTATGCAGAATTCTGATATTTTTCATCAGTTAGTAACCTTATTTTTGTTTAGCTTACATTTAAACAAGCCCGTAATAAAAGTTAATTGGAGAAAGTATATCTTTCGCTGTTTTCGATATTCACAATAGTTTCCTTGTGTTGTCACTTAAAGATTATAGTGCGAAATCGACCTGAAGGTATTGAGCGCTTTTCATGAGCACCAATTACATTATACTGGCACACATTCACATTTTTTCCCCGACATTAAATTGGAAAGCAACCTCGGCGACAAACTCATTGACAGGCTGCAAAACTACCCGAACAGAAGACAGGTAAGAGGCACTACCTAGCAAAGACTTTTTTTTAATTTTTTTTTATAATCTTTTTATTGTAAAAACTTTGACAACAAGGCATAGGTTCATAGAGGCACAACACAGGTAATGGCATATACAAGGGTTCATCAGTACACAGCATACATTTACCGTTGGAGTTACGGGGAAGGGGAGACATCTGACCTAGCAAAGACTTTAATTCACTACTAATATGTAGCTCAAGTTGATAGCATAACTTACCCCTTAAAGAAACCATCCGGTTCCTACCGAGCACACAGTTTTCTACACACAATGCTCATGGAATCCGATGCCCGACCTATCAGTCCAGAATGACCTTATAATCGAAGATACATACCAGCATCTAATGTTCCAAGGCCTTCACCTGAGATTAGCGACGACAGCTGGCGCAGCAGGCACGATAGGCTATAGGGAAAATCACTACAGTAAGATCACTTTAAAAATGCGGTATCAGTTACTGACCCTCCATTTCAGGGGATTTATAACAGTTCCTAGGCCTTACTGCTCAGAAGACGCTCATTTCTGATATTTATCTCTTTGAATGGATCTTATCCCTTGGTTTCTCATATGAGAAAGTGTCGCTCGGAGTGTCACACATTTGCACTACAATGTCACACATAAGTACACTTAATTATTGAGAATGTCGCACATAAGCAATCTGAAACTTTGGCAGCTATGATTGGATGTGCATGAATGGGTGCAAAACAGATGCACAACTGTGTGTCTGTTTGCCTGCCTGTACTTCAGTCTGTGTCTGTATGTGAGCTAGTTAGTGTTTGTTAATGAAATCATGATGTATTTGCTGTGGTACATATGTGCATCACTGTGCATTGTGAAAATCAAGCACAAGTGGGAATTACTACAGCACTGCATAAGTAGGACAGATAAGTTCGCTACTGCATAATTGTGTTGATCGGGAAGCGTGCGGTGGCATTGTGGCAAAGGGACAGACATTTCCGGTAGTCCAGCAGGGTAGGATTTGGAGTACCATGTGGATCAGTGTGGCATTGTGAAAATGGCATAATGTAGGTTACAGAAGCATTGTGAAAAATGTGCTATGTGTGCTTTATTGCATTTTTATGCAGTTGCAAAGCATCTGAAGCATTGCAGAACTTGGACAAATGTGCATTAATGTGCGGCTATAATGACTAATCACAAATGAGCACAACTGCAGCACTGTGGAGGTTATGCAAACGCGCATTACTGCAGTTTTAATGACAATGTGCAACACGCGCCTTACTTCAGGAGCCTAAAAACTGGGCGCATTCTTGTATCACAATCAAACTGGGTAAAATGTGCATTAGTGCAGCACTGTGGAGACTGCGTGAATATGTGCAGTAGTCTAGGATTCTGAAAACGGGCTAACTGCATTGCTGCATCTCTGTGTGCAGACTGTACAAAATATGCTTTAGTACAGCAGATTTGTGGAAACTGACATTTGTGCTCTACTGTGCAGTGTGAAAAATAATGTGTCGTTCTGTAGTGCGGCCGCTAAAGTGAAAGCGGCCCACGCTGGTAATTAAGTAGGAGCGTCCACTAAAGTGAAAGTGGCTCGTGCTGTAAATCAATTATTTAAATAAGCGCAGCGTTAAGGCGGACCGTGCTGTAATTTAAATTTTGTTCTTAATTCTTGTTTAATAAGCGTGTATACCTGAACATATACTTATTGATGATGTTCATTGTATAAAAATATGGAAATGCATATTGAAAGAATGTATATGATTTTTGAGAATTGTATATGGAAATTGTATTAAATGATTGAAAGCATTTCACAGCAGTGCACATTGCAGTCCTGGTAATTTCTACACTAGGCCATACACTCAGTTATTTCATATGCCCCGCAAGCATAAAGCAATGTTGCACGCATACCGTTAAATAACTTTTGTACACTTAAAAACGAGTGCGCTCACCACCCCTTCCCACGTAATTTAAATAAATACATTATGAAAGCAAGGGGCGTGCTGCGATGTCATGGGGGAAAAAGGAAAACATCATTAAAGAAAATAGTGCTCACCGACTTATCAAACAGACTGTGTAATGACACAAGTAAAAAGTCCAGTCATTATGGGAGGTTACAAATGCAGACAAGGCGGTACCAAGGAGGGACTAGTAAGCCTATTTACACATGAAAAGCAACGATTTAGCAAGGACAGTAACAGGAGCCAATTGAAGAGATGGGCGGGAAATGGGCAGAGCTTCTATGCTTAACCTTAATACAGCATGCCTCACAGAGCAGCACATGCGCTGCCCAGCTCAACCTAAAAGGCACTTCTGCAAAAATGTAGGTAGATACGCCATAGTTGACAAGTTTCCCATGTCGATGCATGACTAGTTAGGACAGTCCCTTTTTTCCATATAAATATGGGTTCTGTAGTCTTAAAAAATGTATAAAACCAGGAGTGCAAGTTCCAGAATTGTAAGAATAACATGAAACTGGAGTAACTAGTCTAGCAGAAACTGGCAGCTATGATGCTTGCAACAAAGATTACATGGACATGCTGAGACCCAAATCCGGTACGCTGTTGCCATCCTGACTTATTACATAAGATCCACCATTAAGTAGTCAATTCCACTAGGCATTCTGGAACTTGTAATTTCAATTTTATAATTTTCCCGCTCAATGTTTTGGGCGACAAATCAAAGACTGGCTGAAATTAACCCTAGTGGCATAGGGTCAGTTGAAAATTCTGCTTGTGCAGCTGCATATTTCCCCGCAGTGGCCCATCTCATATTTGATCACTGCAGTCATTTTTGGCTTTTGTGTATTACATTTTTCTCCAATTACCCATCTGCACGAGAAGTACAATCATTCTCAAACCAAAAGGAGCAATTTCATAATGTTAAAAATAAATGATACTTGTGGAGATTTGGATGTTTATTTTCAAATCATCAAGCACAATTGGATCTTATGAAGTAATCACATAATCATTCTGAAGTCATCAGGAATAGCTACACCTTGTGAGTTCATCAAATACTCATTCTTAAATCCTCCTGAAGTCATCAGGAATAGTCACACCTTGTGAAATCATCAGATGCTCATTTTCAAGTCATCTGTAAGTCAGAGCTTAATGATGTCTGATGATGTGAAAATGACTTCTAGAGTAGTTGAATGATCATCCAATGACTCTGGGATGGCTTCTAAAGTAATCCTGTTTGACCTGGGCTCCCAGAAGTCCCCAGCTTGGGGACTCTCATAGATGGAGGTCAGCAGCAATGCATGTCACGGGACAGGCGGGCCAGCAAGCAGCCACAGTGAGATTACACAGCTGGAGACAAGTATCAAATGCATGCCACAAGGCAGCCGGCCTTCTCCGGCTCCAGGAATGCAGAGGGAGCGAGGGGCCGCTCAATCAAAGCACACCCGTGCCCAGGATCACTGCAAACACAGCCGCACACAGACAGGGAGAGGCAGGGCGCCAGCATGTCCACCGCCTAACTCTGATGGTACACCCAAGCTGGCCGACAGGTCCATTGAAAGGTACGGTCCACAGCTAGACCCTAGGGATTACCTACCTGCAGTCAGCTCCGCTCTGCAGCCAGCTCCACTCCGATCATCTCCGACAGTGGGGCAGGACCGGACGCATTGACGGATTCGCAGTAAGTATGCATCTCCTCATGTGCCACTTCTGAGGAAATACAGCTGGGCAAATGCATGGCTATAATGCTCAGACATATCTTCTAGTCTATTCACATTAAGGGCCTGCTTCAATGTAAACGTACACTTTTGTGTGTGTTTACTTTTTTGGGTTACACAAACTATGAGTTTATAGAAAGTTTATAACTGCAGAGATTTCGCAGCCCTGGTGGAGAACTCTGCACACAAAAAGATATATCTGTCCTGTCATTTTACTTTTTGAGTGTGCAGTCCTGCACCTCGACTACGGAGACTACATATTCATAAACTTACTATTGACTCATAGTTTGTGAATACCAAAAAAAGCTAACGGTACATAAAAATGTAAGTGTACGTTTATGAATCAGGCCGTCAGTGTTCCGTTGCTCATACAGGTGGTTCAGGAGGTGCAATATGGAATTCCAAGGAATGCATACTGATATCAGCAGCTAGTGATGTGTGGAAAATATTGCAGATCAACACATGAATAGGGAGGTTGGAAATATATGAATGGATTAAAAGATCAACATATCTTTGCTGGTCATAGCACAATTCTGAGCCACAGGCTTTGACTTGTTACCACATCTCAAGGTGCATAACATATACAAAGCAAGAGAATCTATTTTGTTATCAAGCCTAAAAGTCCCATTTGGAATAAATCTGCCTCCTCAAAATACGCTTGTTATTGTTTGAGCTGTAGGCACACCACCTTGTCCACCATCTCTCATCAAAGGACTGCGTCTGAATGTACATCAGATGGCACCATCCTATTTAAAGGTGATTATTCCCATGTTCAATTTCCTGGCAATCTTAAACAAAACGTAATGCAGATGATCTCCATATATTGGGTGAAATCATCAAGTGCATCATGGCCATTTGGTTATTGGTTTTCAGAAACAATCCCCCAGTTTAGGAGTCTGTACCTAAAAAATTAAAAACATGCTCTGTGAGGCCACAGTATCATAGTGCCTTCTTTGCATTCTCCAGTGCTCCATATATGCGCTCTGCATGGCCAGATACACAGAAGGCAGGAAGGTCTCTGCCAGGCAGTTAATGATCTCATTATATGGTAAGTGGTCCTCTTCCAAAGGAATACAAGCCTGGATCTCTGCTGGCTGGTTGGTCACCTACTGAATTTTAAATGACGTCCTAAGTGTGAATATAATTTTAACCCATTGTTGAGGTGTAAATATCAGTGCCCCAGGCGGGCTTAAAACAACTGAGTCTGCTCACCTCCATTATCTTCAGTTGAATATCCAGGCTTATTCAAACATGTTGTCTTGCAGTTCCTCATGTTGTCTTGCAGTAAAGCCCTAGCTTGGAGTGGCATAGATAACTCTATCAAGAATAACTAGGGCTTGTACACCTGGCTTTAGGAGGCACTATTGTCACAGCTCTGTGCAAATTAAAGATTAATCGAGAATAACTATAAAATCTCATTTTTTTCAAGAAGGAAACATGTATAATTTTTCCTATTGCAGCCTGTTTTATGCTCCCAGCATTAAGGATGTCATGAACAGGAGCAGAGGCACCAGTGTGAGTCAGGGGTGGGTGGTATGTTGTAGGAAGGTGTTGTATTGTGCCTTCAACAAATCATGTGACTGAGGGGAGCTCTGGGTGCTCCTGCGATGTTGCTCGGGGTCATGGAATGCCTGTCAGCCCTAGGTTTCTTCCTTTAGCCTGGGGCACTTGGATCTAGTTAAGGAGCTGATCAGGGCCTGATGCCAGCAGCCTTTGACACTGCCTATGCTATGGCCGTTGGTGAGCTGGCTGTGAGGGGGAGGTGGGCGGGGATGGAGATGCAGGTAGTAAGGTGGAGTGCCAAGAAGTGGCAGAAAGTCTGGTGGGAGGGTGGAGATCTCTGTCATGCTGCAGTGGATGTGCAGGAACCAAACTGTGTTCCAGTCGCTGCACTCCACAGATATCAGCCAAGCAAGGTTTTAGCATGTGCTTCAAACATTTTCTACATTTGGAAAGATGTTTGTTTAAGTAAATATAGTGGTGTTTTCCATGTTGTCAGAGCTGGTTCCTTCAGATGCACTGTAGTTGTACTGCGACAACTAGAGCTACATTACCCATTGCTATCTTTTAACACTTGACTCTCAGTGGTAAGAAGACAGATCAAGCCGCGACTCACTGAAGAACGTCATGAGGGCTAGACATAAAGGGCCTTATTTACAAGCCCCTTGCGCCACCAGTGCGTCACTTTTTCTCATATTAAAAGTAACGTACCAGCGGGGTAATGAGTTTGTAACTAAGCCCTCACGAACTCTGTGAAAACCAACACTAATCTTTATTGACTAAGGGCCTCATTTACAATGATTTGGCATAGGGTAGCACAACAAGACTTTTTTCTGCACTGCCCTATGACAAATCGAAAGGTCTGGAATGCACTGTATTTACGAGATACAGTGCATTCCTGTCCTTTCAGCCAGTGCACACAATATGGTGCCTAATGCCAACGCAGGCACCCTTTCACCCTGGTGCAAGGGTGTCCGCATTGTTGGCAGGATTGTTTTTGAGCAGGAAGGGACACATTCCTGCACTAAAATAATTATGGAGGTGTTTTCCTGTTTCTATATGTGCCCAGAATGCAGCACATATAGAAAGATGGAAAACAAGGAGAAATAAATATATTTCTCCTTGTTACTCCTGCCCTGGGTAGGTGTACAGTTTTGACAAATTCCCAGGTTTACAGATCCTTGTGAATCTTGGAATGAGTCAAAACCTATGGGTGTTGCGTGGGAACATGTTTGTAGACACTATTTCCTAAATCAGGGTCTAAATAACACATGTGTAAAGAACATTTAGGAAATACATTTCAACGTGGACCTTCAAGCTTGCATTATAAATATGTAGGCACCCAGATACTGTCCCTAATCTAAAATATATTTATTCATACGACAGTATTTTTTGCTGATTTATCCTTTAAAAAAAACAAAAAAACAAATGGATACAATTTCATTGTATCCATATACAAAGAAATCTATTTGTTTGATTCATTTGACACCACATTATTGGTCTGTAGTCCCTAATGTAACTGCTCAGACATACTCCCTCATTCATTCAGTGTCTATCTCAAAACACAGTTTGTGAGGATATCATACAACAATTGTATATAGGTTTTAAGGCAGAACATACACCATCCAATCATGGTCCTTCATTTCATTTTGTGGAAAGACCTTTGATTTATATAGTTCGATGGATCTTTTAGGGCTTTCTTGATATAGAGTATCCAAAATTTTTTATGATATCCAATACTTTGTTTAGGATGTGTTGTCACTGGTCAAAGTCTTAATGAAAAAGGGCATTCATATTTGCCATGGCTGAAGAAAAATCATATCCTTCGCACGTCTTTCTGATTTAAGCACATAAAAACTACAAACTTTTTGTTATTTACCTTAACATTGCAAACAGAAATCAAAGTTCATACCAGAAACGATGTAAATCCCTTCGGGCATCATTTTGTTTAGAAATTATTGCCAAGTGGCATTGTTGATGCAAATATTATCACAAACTCGCCTGGCATGCAATAATAACTTCTGCTTCAAAATAGGACATTCTATAGTCTGTTATATAAAATTCAAGTGAAAATATGCAGGTTAACCCATTCTTTGTCTCATGTCACAAATAGTGCCTCGTCACAATTTTGGCCTAGTGGCCTATGTATTGCTCGTCATCTGTAGTACACACTAAAATAAATTAGAACAAACCATCAACTTATATCAAAATTCAAAGAAGAAGAAGAGACATTTCTATATCACATATATCATAGTGTCCTACCAGTTCTAACACTGCAACCTTGTACCTTTTTGTGCCCTGTTCAAGTCACAAAGTCAGCGCTCTCCCCAACTGGACCCTCTAAATAATCAACCAGCACCTCTACCCTTTAGGAGCGTGTGTCTGTGTAAATGTGAACAAATGAAACCCAAATAAAGTCATGTTCATATGACTGAATTCAAGTGGTGAAAGGCAGGGAATGTCTGTCTCCATCTACACTGTGTCTGCCAGCAATAAAACAGCCAAAAGGGAATAGGAAAACAGAAGTGAAATATCATCATCAAAGATAAGAAAGAAGACATAGAGACTGAGACAGATAGAAAGGAAGGCTCAAGATCACTTTAGAAAACTACCACATCAGCCGATGTGTATGTGAGGCTCTTCTCCATCGTTAAGGCCTCCATGGGATTTACTCCCGAGCAGTATGATAAAATCTGACTCCTTCTGCCTTAGTTGTCGCTCTCTGATTCCACCATAGATGTTCTTCTCGGTTCTGTTAATTCCCCCAAAATTAAAAGATCAGCATTTGTATTGTGCTACCTGGCCTAATGTCTATTAACAGGTTACGAATCCGATTCATCCAGGTTATTGATATCCTGGTAATTTTCTAGGACTGTCTTTTTGAATGCAGAGGGTCAAATGCCCCACCCCTACAGCCCCAGGGACCACTACCTCTCTGGGGAAAATGACTAAAAAGGAGGAGGCTACACGGCCCCCCTCCTGGAGCCAAAGATGGCCCTGGGGACCACCACTCTCTAGGGCCGGATCCTGCAATGTCCCTGGGACATTGTAGTTTGTTATGGGTTGGTGGGAGCTTTACCGCTCCCACTAAGCCATAACAAACTCTGTTCAGCTTCTAGCAAGTGAAAGCATAATAAATGCTCTTGCTTGCTGAAAGTGGACCAGAATTGGTTTTTGACAGTGGGAGCTGCATGTTTAGCAGCTTCCTCTGTCCAAAAGCAATGGCGGCTCACCCAGGATGCGGGGAGCTGGCAGGGACAGGGGAGGCCTTGGGCCAAAATTGACCCAGGAGGGAGGCCACATGACCCCCTCCCTTTATGTATAAAATGGAAAAAAAGAAAGGCCAGGCCACCGGGGATGGGGTCAAATCAGCCCGGAGAAGGTGGTCTATGCAGCTTCCTTTCATGAAAAAAAGAAATAAAAAGAAATGCTCTGCAACTCGCAGAGACCCTGCCTCCTTCCTCCACCTCTCTGCAAATGTTCTTCCTGGTGGGCTTCTTATTGGGTGATGAAGTTCCCTTGGCTTCAGAGAGTCCTCGGGGACTAACACGCCTCCAGTAAGTCCCACACAGTGGGATTGAAGAGAGGTCTTTAGAGGCCACGCACCTTTCTTCACCACTCTGCCAACACACCTCCTGGTACGGTGCTAGTTGAGGGATGAAGTCCCCTTGGCTCTAAAGGGTCCTTGGGGCCAACAAGCCCTCCTGTTACCTCCAGTAAGTCCCACACAGCAGAATTGCTGAGAGGTCTTTAGAGGCCACGTCCCCTTTCTCCGCCACTCTGCAAACACACCTCTTGGCTCTCTGCTGGTTGGGGGATGAAGTTCTCTTAGATCCCGAGGGTCAGTCATTACATCACTCATGACATAGTCAGGGTCATTACTGATTACATCACTGATGCCATCTCAAATGATATCAGAGATGATATCACTGATGACATCATCCACAGAATCACTGAAACATCCACTCACACCCCCATAGAAACTTTCATGCATCTATTACCACTCCCATACAACTACTCACAAACCTATTCACGGACCCATTCAGAGGTCCATGCCAGTGCTTACACACCCACTCACTGCTTCATAGATCTACACACACATTCACTCACTCACCCATACAGCCACTCATATACCCACTCAATCACTAACAGAGCCACTAATATATCTACTCATACCCCATACATCCACTCATACACTGAGTCAGTCACCCATAGAGCTACTCTCACACTCACTTACCCATACAGTCACTCATAGACAACTTGACTCACATATACTGTCTTTCACATACCAAGTTACTCACCTGTATACTGCTGACACATCCACTTACTCCCGACACACAGCCATACACACAATATCTCACCCATAATGCCTGTCACACATGCACTCACTAACCCATAAAGCCACCAACTCACTCATTCAAACAGGCAGTAACACACCCCATCACCTACTGACAATCAGACAATCATACAGGTACTCAGACAACCAATCACTCACTCATACAGCCACACACGTATCCACTCACATACCCATACAGCTACACAGACACCAACTGACAAACTGATAAAGACTTTCACAAAACCAGTCACTGAGACACCTAATCACTCATTTTTACAGTCAGTCAAGCACCAATTGAATCATCTATGCAAGCACTCATACACCCACTAATACAGAAAGACACATTGGTATACATATTTTACACTCACAAACATTTTAAAAACACTCACAGTCACTGGATGATGTCATCAGTGATGTGATTTGAGAAATCATCAGTGATGTCACTGACCACATCATGAGTGATGTAATATGTGAGGTGTTAAGCAGTGCATTGCAGGGGGATGAATTAAATTTAGCTCAGTTAACTATAACTGCTGAATTTCACTGGTTTTGTATGAGTGAACCCTGAGCCTAACTGTACCATCCCTGTAACCTTTAGTTTTTTCAATGAATTAATATATATATATATATATATATATATATATATATATATTCACTGAAAAAACCATAGGTTTTACATACGTTATAGTTAGGAATTAGCATTTAAAAAACCTTAGAAATTAACTGAAAAAACCATAGGTTTCAGGGATGTTATAGTTAGGAATTAGCATTTAAAAATCCTTAGAAATTCACTGAAAAAACCATAGGTTTCAGAGACGTTATAGTTAGTTGGACATTTGACTCATATAAAACCAGAGAAATTTGCCCGTTATAGTTAGTTGAGCTAACAATAACTCGCGCGCCCACAATGCACTGGTGATGACATCACATATTACATCACTCATGACATGGTCAGTGACATCACACATAATATCACTGATGACATCACAAATGACATCACTGATGACATCATCCACATGATAGTGTGACACACCTCCTCATACTGTAATATAACCTTTGATACATGTACCCTAAAATACAGACTACCATTTTCAAAACCATAGACACACCAATACCAGATACTAGATACCCATCCACTGATTCCTATTCATATATTGTAAGCTAAACATACACTCATAGAGTCACTCATACATGCTGTCACTCATCATTACATCAGTATATCCACTCATACACCTATACCTACATTCACACAGTTCTACTGATCCATACAGTTACTCACACATCTACTCAGTCATGCCAAAAATCAATCACACCCATGTACTCACCTATGCAGATACATACACACCACCTGACCTATTTATACACCCCTCACCTTCCTTATTTATATAGATACTAACACATACTTACTCTCTTATACAATCACTAATACAAGTACACATTCATGTATGTAGACACTCTTGCAATCACTCTCTCTCACGTATAGTCAATTATACACCCCAACACTCACATGTACTGTCTAAAAACATATATAGTTAGTCACATAGATACAACTGAGACGTCAATTCACTAATCAACACACCTGTACACACAGTCAGCTACCCATACAGCCCTTCAGAGATGCACTTTTGAATGTATACAGTGAATCAGCTATTTAGACATATATGCCCAGAGTCAGACACCCCCCACCCACCCACATAGACACTCAGACACCCATACAGATACTCAATCAATCAATAACCCATATAGACACTGATGTAGCTACTCACCAATCCATGCACCTGCTTACACATCAACGGAGAGACTAATATAGACATTCACACAGTTTAGTCACTAACCCATGCATTCAGTAACATACGTTCAATCAGTGACTTATACAGTCAGTCATGCATCTACTAAATAATCCATTCAGGCACTTCCACATCCATTCATTCTTCAATAGATCTTGGCATAGATATATATGAATAATATTTAAACTTTACAGAAACACACATTCACTGGATGATGTCATCAGTGATATCATTTGATATGTCATGAGTGATGTCATGAGTGATGTCACTGACCATGTCATGAGTGTTGTAATATGTGACGTCATCACCAGTGCATTGCGGGCGCGCGAGTTATAGTTAGCTCAACTAACTATAACGGACGAATTTCTCTGGTTTTATATGAGTCAAATGTCCAACTAACTATAACGTCTCTGAAATCTATGGTTTTTTCAGTGAATTTCTAAGGTTTTTTAAATGCTAATTCCTAACTATAACGTGTGTGAAACCTATGGTTTTTTCAGTGAATATATATATATATATTCAGTGAAAAAACCATGGGTTTCACACACGTTATAGTTAGGAATTAGCATTTAAAAAACCTTGCAAATTCAGTGAAAAAACCATAGGTTTCACACACGTTATAGTTAGCTGGACATTTCACTCGTAAAAAAAACAATGAAATTCCCCCGTTATAGTTAGTTAAGCTAACTATAACTCGCGCACCCGCAATCCACTGCTGATGACGTCACATATTACATCACTCATGACATGGTCAGTGACATCACTCATGACATCACTGATGACATCTCAAATGACATCACTGATGACATCATCCAGTGAATGTGTATTTTTCTGAAAATAAAATATGTTTTATATATGTATATCTCACGGACGATGGAAGAATAAATGGGTATATAAGTGTCTAAATGGATGATTTGTTTTTGAAAAATTGATTGTGTAACTGACTGATTAAGTGTATCTAAGTGAATATATGGCTTACTGAGTAATGTTTAAATATGTATTTATCTGTATCAGTCTCTCACTTTGTGTATAAGTGGCTGCATGGGTTGGTGAGTAGCTACATGGGTGTTTATATAGGTTATTAGTTGGTTTTTTGATTATCAGTCTGAGTATCTGCATGGTTCGGTGGGGGGTATTACGTAGTGCATAGGTGCATGAATGAGTGACTCACTGGTTGTATGTGTTGAAGACAGCATGTGTGCAGGACTGTATGGGTGGATGAGTGTGTGTATGGGTGTGTTAGTGAGTGAATGACTGTCTCAATAGTGTCTTTATGAGTAACTACATATGTTTTAAACTATTATATGTGACTATTGGTGTATATAAGTGAGTATATGTGAGAGTGAGAGATTGAAAGAGTTCCTGTATGAATAAGTATGTGTTTCTATAAGTGATTGTTTAAAAGACTAAGTATGTGTAAGTTTCCGTAGAAGTAAGTGTGGTGGTGTGTGTATAACTGTATATGCAAATAAATCTATGTTTGATTCTTTATTTTCATGAGTGAGTATGTGTGTCAGTAACTCTGTGGATGAGTGGCATTGTGTAGCAGGATGTATAGATGTATGAGTACATATGATGAGTGAGTACATGTATGAGTGACTGTACAGGACTGTTCTTGAATGAGTGTATGTGTATGTGGATCTTAGAATTACTCAAGAGGTTGTTGTAACTGGTATTGGTATGTCCATTTTTTTGAAAATTTTAGTCTCTTTTTTTGAATGTGTGTTTCAAAGGTTATATTAGGGTGAGAGGAGGTCTGCCACTCTGTCACAAGGATGATGTCATCAGTGATGTCATTTGAGATGTCATCAGTGATGTCATGAGTGATGTCAATGACCATGTCATGAGTGATGTAATATGTGACGTTATCAGCAGTGGATTGCGGGTGCACGAGTTATAGTTAGCTTAACTAACTATAACGGGGGAATTTCATTGGTTTTTTACGAGTGAAATGTCCAGCTAACTATAACGTGTGTGAAACCTAAGGTTTTTTCACTGAATTTGCAAGGTTTTTTAAATGCTAATTCCTAACTATAACGTGTGTGAAACCCATGGTTTTTTCACTGAATTTGCAAGGTTTTTTAAATGCTAATTCCTAACTATAACGTGTGTGAAACCCATGGTTTTTTCAGTGAATTTGTATGGTTTTTTAAATGCTAATTCTTACCTATAACGTGTGTGAAACCCATGGTTTTTTCAGTGATTTTGTATGGTTTTTTAAATACAAATTCTTATATTAAACGTGTTATTTATTTATTTTTTTTGCAAGGTTTTTTACATCTTTTTATTTTTACTTTATATTCTCTTTAAACACTATGCTTAAATTTTAAAAATTCTGCAATATATTATTTTTTCTCAATTTTTTTTTTACCAAACAGGTAAGATATATTAGTATAACATAGTGATTCTTTTTTTCCAATTTTTTTATTTTTTTTTTTATGTGCGCGTACGGTAAGCTTACGGTAAGCATATGTTTTGCGTAATGTACGTAATATTTCTACTCTTTTTGCGTATGGTTACGCAATTTACATAGACGTGCGTACTGCGTACGCGGCGCGTAAGCGCATACATTACACGCGCACGTTACGCGGAAGTGTTGGGGCGTGCCGGTTATGCGCATGCGCGCGTGCGCGTGTCTTTTATACGCGCATGCGTACTTTTACCGTAAGCGCTCCGTAAGCGCACCGTAAGCGTAACGTACGCGCACGGTGGGTCATGTGATCAAGAAACAAAACTTTTGATTGGTTTAAAGTACTTTCAGTTCTAGAACTCTCCTACACCACACCCATTCCCCTCATTTCTGCTTGTGATCCCTTAGGAGAAGGAGCTGAGTTGTCTTTGGGATACGATGGCAGACCAGCACTCCTCTTCTGAGAGTGAGGCTAGCAGCACCACCATCAGGCAGAGAAGGAGGAAACAGAAGAGCTCTTTTATATGGGAGTATTTTACGTTTCCTGAGGGCAAGAAAAAAGTAAATGCTGCTTTAGTGACTTGCAAGCTTTGCCAGCGTGTACTTTCTAGAGGTAATCCTAACAAGAAGTATTCCTTCGGGAATCACACTATGTTAAGACACCTTGAGGATTTACACCCTAGGACACATGCTCGACATACTGGAGGAAACCCTTCAGTAAGTCGACCAAGCACATCCACAGCAGCTCAGCCGAGTCCATCTTCGGCAGCTCAGCTGAGCTCTTCATCTGTGGGGGGAGATTCACCTTTTTCTGGTCCTCTGGAAACTAACTATCGATTTGCGAGGGTTACAATGCGGTGCTCAAATTGCCATGGTCTAATTGTTCGTGGGGAGACCAGTCTTCCCCTAATTAACAACAGAATAGACCAGAACATTTGTCCTACCAGCTAATATTCCCATTCTTCCTTTCCTCTGTCCCTGCATGAACACAACGGCTCTTTTAAGAGCCAACCTTACCTCTCAACTTTTTAAAAAATTTTCTTAAAAACTTTTTTTTTTTTTTTACCGTATGCGTACGGTAAGCGTACTTTTTTTTTTTTTTATAAAAAAACTAAAAAACAATTACCACATTACAAGGTCCTAGAGGGATTAATAACGAAATACTGAAAATCTGTTTGATTCTACAGGGTAAGCAACTGGGTGTGTGCTAAGAGTCTGCTTCTGCATAAAAATAGCTGCCCCTTTCCTACTAATGCAAATGTAAAATTACCAGAGTAATACACAATAAATCTCTGTCAACAATTCCTCTTTGCACACAGAGTCATGGTTTGATATTAGGCAGAAAACAAAATTTATTTGCCAATTTGAAAGCACACTTACTACTCTTTCTTTGGCAAGTGATAAGTACTTTTACAGTCTGACACATTTTCAATCCACTTTTCAGATTCTGAAAACAGCACATGTCCAAACAGCTTTTTGAGTCCAGGAACATGTGTAACCTGGGTGAATGACTACACTCCAGCAAAGGCAACCAGCCTTAGTGATGCTGAATGTATTTGCATTACTCACTGCAACCTCAAACCCCATTCGGTTGTGAATACTATGCATGTTTCTACAGGATAAGCAGCTGGGTGTGTGCAAAGAGTCTGCTTCTGCAGAAAAATAGCTGCCCCTTTCCTACTAATGCAAATCTAAAATTACCAGAGTAATACGCAATAAATCTCTGACAACAATTCCTCTTTGCACACAGAGTCATCTTCTGATTCTATGCAGAAAACAGTATTCCTCATTTATACCAGTACACCTTATTTTATGGTGAAAACATAGTCCATAATATTTTACATGTTCCTTACATTTAAATTTCTCCCAAAACACAAAATAATAAACGCAACTTCAACAAAAGGAATTCCAATGCTATTATTCATTTCTTAATTTACCACATACATCCCCTCTCAAACTCATAACTCACCTTTAAAATTAGTTAGTTGTGAAAGAAATGTGGCACTCAAACAGCAGATTATCAGAGCCAGGATCTCTGTTCTGTACACCTCTCTCCTCTCAGCAGAACCAGATAATGGCAATGTTTCCCTCTCTTTTTCCACACATATACATGTTAATTTCAAATCTCAGTGCTTTCCCCTTTTTTTCAAATGTAATCACACATTTCTATTGGTTGAAAACCAACCCTTTTCCAAAAGTACCCTTCCCCCAACTTGACTTCTGCCTAGTACCCTTCCCCCAACTTGACTTCTGCCTGCTACCATAGCAACAGCTCATGGAACACTGCTGTGTGGAGTCAGGTCAGAAGTTCACCACACAATGTTTCATTTCCAAAGAGCAAGAGTGCTTGACTTTTCTAACCTAACAGCAAATCCATAGTAATGTTCTTTGGTAACACATTTTTCTGTACCAATACAAAACATGCTTCTATAAATTGACACATACAGCCTAGTTTTTAGTGTAGAATGGTATGAAACAGCCAATGAGTTCTTTTTATTTAAAAAAAATATGTATGCCTCCATTTCCAAACTGTCTTTCATTTCTTTTTCCCATTCTACTGAAATACACCTCCTGAGTGCATCCAGATCTCCTTTGAAGATGTTCACAGTGTGGATTGTAGGGCACAGCTATGTCTTCTGGAGTGAAATGTATGCAGAGAAAACAGGTATGGTGAGAGACCTTGCTTTGCCAAATGTAGACATTAAATGGATTGGTCAGAGAGGGTTAAAGTGGCACCAATTGATGCCATTGGTGAAATCCTTCATGCAAATCCAACACCCTGACCTCATAATAGTGCACTGTGGTGGCAATGACCTAGGCACTTTGACTGGGGTAGGTCTGGAAATGCTTATGAAGGAGACCTTTGCACAACTGTTTTCACTTTTCCCTAAAACTGCCTTTGCGTATTCTAACATATGCCAAAGGCAAAAATGGAACTGGTCCAATCATTTTTGTCCGCAGATTGACAAAGCAAGAAAGCACGTCAACAAATCTGTTTCTGCTTTCCTCCGAGACTATGGTATGGGTTCCATTTACCACAACAACTTGCGTTACAACATGCAAGACATTTATAGAGGAGATGGTGTACACTTCACTGATGAAGGGAACAGAGTCTTCCTCTTGAACCTTAGACTGTGCATTGGTACTTACTTGTAGGTACCACTAAAAAATCACTTCATAGACACAACGGCTCTTTTTAGAGCCCCCTAATATCTAAACAATTAAATCTGAATTTTATTTCTTTTTTTATTTTTTTTTTCTACCGTACGCGTACGGTAAGCTTACCGTACGCGTACTCCGCGATTTTTTTTTAAAATTAATAAATGTTTTTTTGGTACTTTTGTGTCCTTCTTTGACCCCCTTTCAAATGTTAGGGGGTCTGTAACTCTCTTCCTTGCCCCCTTTTCACGTTATCTTCCTTTTTTTTTCTGTGTGAAACACACGAAATGGCGGCCGACACTTCCTGATTTCGTCCGATTCGAATGTTTACAGTCATGTGACAACCAATCAGATTTGAGCTCGCGCACGGCACCGTACACGTACGGTAAGCTTACGGTAAGCGCACGGAGCGCGCTTACAGATATATATATTGATTTAAATGCTATTTTCTCAGGAACTACTGAACAGATTTACACCAGACCTACAAAAGGCACTTCCTTGACCTTATGGCTACCTCTCTGCCAAATTACAAGTAATTCTGTTCAGCCGTTCGGGCTGTAGCTGTGTCTAAAGGTCCTATGGAAAAATGCATGGGGAAAACGCGTTTTGGGACCCCCCTTTTTTCTCAGCCCCCGCTTGACGAATCACCCCAAGACTTTCAGGGTAGGAGCGGAGCGTAGCGCCCCATTAGTTTTGAAAATTTTGTGAGGATTCGTCAACCGGTGCCAAAGTTATTCAAAATAGAATTTTCAGATTTCCTATGGAAACATGGTCCTAACTATAACTATCTACTGGCGACCGCCAGTAGATAATATACAGATATATATGTTTATGTGTAACTCGTGTATCGTCTCCCATACACTCCGTTTGAGCAGGAACAGACGATGTGCGGATCCGAAGTTTGGTGCAAATTATATATTTAGTGCCCTGCACCACCACCATAACACGTTTCAGCCCTCATGGGGCCTTGATCACATGACACACAGGTGGAGTGACTTCAACAATTTAAAGTGACAGTGCGCATGAACGTGACCTATGAAAATCATAGACATGGAAGAGTTGGTCTAATTCTCAACGTCAACATTAATATCTAAATGTTTAAATACAAGAGAAACTGGTAAAATGCATTTCAAACAGTAATTAATTTGAATATCAATAAATATGTAAATAAATAAATAGATATTTAAGTAAATACATAACTGTCATATAACGTATATTAAAAATACCAGAATAAAATGCGAGACTGTAAAAACCTTTGTGCTGGATAAAATACATTTTAAAAAGTGAAACAAATGTAAACTTTTCTTATGTAACAAAATGATCCAGTCATAAATAGGTTTAAAAGAGTATAGATAATCTCTTGCCACTAATGTCTCTTATGGGATGGTTGAGTGATTGAGCCCAAGTGGGCCTAGACTATACTCCATGCCTAATAATAATAAATTAACAGTACAAAATAAACTGTCACCTAAAGAACCATGGAAGGTTCTAATGTGCATGAAAAATACATATAATGAAGTTAAAAACAATGCTGAGGCAGTGGTAAGTTAAACAATTTCATATGTGCTTAAAACCAGACTATTACAGGCACGTGTAAAAATCCTCACTAGGGTTGAGACCATGGGGCATTTTACAATCCATCTCCAATATATACCTGATCTCAAGTCTCCTTAGGAGAGCCTCCCGGTCACCTTTCCTTCTCAGAGGGGGGACCAAGTCCACAACAAAATATTTGAGCTCTTGTGATTTCTTTGTATGGAGCTCTTCAAAGTGTCTTGCAACGGGGTACGTCACATCACCATTGTTGATGGCCCTAATGTGCTGGTGTATCCTCTTGTGGACCTGCAGCTTCATACTGCCTACATACTGCAGGCCACATGGACACTCCATCACATATATTGCATATTCAGTTTTACAGGTCAATTTTTTATCTATGCAAATGGGCTCTGTCTTGAATGGTATGATGTACTCCGTTTTGCTTACTCCATGTTTACAGGCATATTTAATGAACCCTTTGCTAGAGCCTAGCCAAGATCTGTTGGTTCTCACTTCTGGGCTGCTCTTAACTAAGGAATTGCTCATATAGCGGGCCTTTCTAAACGTGATGTTAGGTGATTTTGTCAAGTTGGCACGCAAAACTGGTTCGTTTTTAACCAACGACCAATTCCTGTTGACAATCCTGCGTATTGTTTTATGTTGATCGCTGTAAGTGAGAATCAATCTAAATGGTTGTGTTGACTGTGAGAGTGAATCTTTGTCAATGTTAGATCTGACAGCCAAAGCCTGGGATCTACCCATTTTATTAGCTTTGCCTATGGCTTTGTCAATCTCACCTGAAGAATGGCCCTTAGCCAGGAACCTTTCTCAACACTATTTCTAAGCAATTTGACAGTCAAAGTCTGAGCTACATATCCTCAGAATCCGCAGCATTTCCCCATAGGGGATGCTGCGGATCAGATGCGCAGGACTGTAGCTGTCGGCATATAACAAGGTATTTCCCACTGTTGGTTTTCCAAACAACCTTGTTTTTGACCTTTTTTGTGTAGCTTTAATTTCAACATCAAGAAAACAAATAGACTCCTTACTAATATGGACAGTAAAGTGTAGGCTGAGGTTATTCTCATTGATTTGCTGAATAACATGGAGAGCATTTTTCTCCATGCCTCTCCAAAATATCAGCAAATCATCAATGTACCTATGCCACCGTAGCACATGGGTGGATAATATGTCACCATAAGTAGGCCTGAGGACTTGTTCCTCCCATAGTCCCATATGCAGGCAACCATAACTGGGGGAGAAACAAGCCCCCATAGCCACACCCCTGACCTACTGGAACACCTGGTTCTGGAAGAGGAAAAATTATTTTCAAGGCACATTGTAATCATAGCCAGTAACATTTTGTTGTGTTGGAATAAGCAAATGGGTCCTGTATTTAAAAAGTGCTCAATTGCACTCAACCCGTCCCTGTGATGAATACTCGTATATAAGGACGAGACATCTAAAGAAATTAGCAAATAATCGGAGTCCCATTCGATGTCAGATATTTTTCTCAGCAGGTCACCAGTGTCCTGGATAAAGGAAGAAAGTCCCTTCACATCTTCCTGCAAGTACAAATCCACATATTTGGACGCATTCTCCATTAGACTGTTGCAAGCCGATATTAATGGCCTTCCAGGCGGTTTAGCCATGTCTTTTTGAATCTTCAGGATAAAGTACACCACAGGCATAACAGGGCTGTCATTCTTGAGAAACTAGAATTTTTAACAACCCTGCGCGTTTCCATGCCGTGAGGCTGGTGTAGAAGATGTTCCACGATGCCTTAACAGCTAACATTGTGCTGCACCTGTAACAGTCCCTGTCATTGTGTTGTTTCATTGCCTTGTCCATGTAAAGATCGCGTGGCCACAGCACCACATTACCGCCCTTGTCGGATTGGCGGATAATTATATCGTCATTTGCTTGTAATTTCTTCATCATTTGAAAGTATACGTTGTCCTGTCATGTATACTGTTTTTTAATACCTGCTTGGTTCCGGTATAGGGATTTCAATTCCTGCGACACCTTATCACTAAAAACGTCTATATTGTCCCGAAGCATAATCGGACAAAAAGTTGATTTAGGTTTGAAGTGAATCACAGCGCCCCCCCCCATAAAAAGATGAGTCTTGACTGCAGCCTTGCTCCGCACTGTCTTTCTCAAGCTGCAATTGCTGGAGATCTATATATATATATATCAACACGTAATTCGCCTTACCCGAGCCTTTTAGATGACGGCGTTCACACGGTGGGGCGGCGAGTCCCAATGAATTCTCCAAATGCTGCAATCTCTCTCAACGAACAGCAAACCGCGGATACAGCTTCTTGCGAAGAAATTCATTTATTTCAATGGTGACACAACACTCTTTTCGGAGCCCATGCTCCTTGCTCACGAGTGATCGATGTTGTGATAGTGCACATTTTTTATAAAACACCATGTGACATTTCTAAAAACATTGTAGACAGACTTCCGCATTAAGATTGAGTTGTATGTTACCTCACTCAAATATAGTGGTTTAAATTAACCCACATAAATAATTCTCACTTCCTATTTGAATTTAAACGACAAGTGGGATCTAATTAGGTTAAATATACAATCATGCTTAAATGTTATTGCATAGTAGTGCTGATGATGTGACTGTCAATTTCGATAAAGTTTTGAACCATACTTTGTTTGGTTCTTCACTGCACGGTCAACAGGCACCAGACAGAACCTCTTTTTACCGGTATGTTGGCATATATAAATCTTTCAATGCGCTTCCAGAAAACCTACATTTCTTAGTGTGCCAACAAGACGGTATAACAGCTGCCCTGGATCTCTCCTGTGATATTTTAACAATAGTTGCCAGTTATAGTTACCTAAGTGAAGTATAACTTATGCCTCTGCAATGCACTGCCTATGACCTCACATATTACATCACTCATGACATAGTCAGTGACATCACTGATGACATCATTGATGACATCTCAAATGACATCACTGATAACATCACTGATGACATTATCCAGGGAGTGTTAGTGTTTTGTAAAGTTTTTTCATAAAGATTTCTGAGCTTTTTAGATATATACTAAGCTACTGCATACGTTAAATTACTATTCTTTTTGTAATACTGATGAGTGATACTGTTTCTAATATATGTCATCTGAGTGGCACTGTTGCTGTCTGTATCAGTGTGGGAATGGGTGCCTGAGTGATTGGTGTGTGAGTGGATGTGTGAGTGAATGTATGGGTGAATTAGTGGGTGTGTGAGTAGCTGTATGGGTGAGTGAATGACCGTGCAAGTGGCTGTATGGGTGGGTGAGTGTGTGTGAGTCGCTGCATCAGTGACTGTGGTGGCTGTGAGAGTTATTCTATGGATGGATTAGTGTGTGTGAGTGGCAGCATTGGTGAGTGAGTGGCTGCGTGAGTGGCTCTATGGGTGAGTGACTGGTTGTATAAGTGGATGTATCAGTAAATGAGTAGCTGTTTGACTGGTTGTATGGGCGAGTCAGTGTGTTAGTTGCTGTTTTGCACAGTAAGTATTTGTGTCAGTGGCTGTATAGATGAGTGGCTGGGTATGTGAGTGATTGTATTATTGATGTCTGAATGTTTGTGTAAGTGGTTTTGTGGATGAGTGAATGGATGGGAGAGGGACTGTATGGGTGAGGGAGTAGCTCTGTTAGTAGCTGTACGGGTGTGTGAGGGACTATGTGAGTAGCTGCATGGACGAGTGAGTAGGCGTGTGAGTGGATGTGTGGTTGTGTGAATGGGCAAGTAAGTGGTTTTATAGAATTGTGAGTGACTGTGTGTGGCTGTATGTGTCAGTGAGTGGCTGTGTGAGTGGTTATATGAGTGTATGAGCGGGTGTATGAGAGGTTGCATGGTGGTGTGAGTGGGTGTATGAGTAGTTTTATGGATGATGTCATCAATGATGTTATCAGCGATGTCACTAACCATGTCATGAGTGATGCAATATGCAAGGTCATAAGGAGTGCATTGCGGGGCGTAAGTTATAGCTAAGTCAGGTAACTGTAGCTGCTGAATTGAGTGGTTCTGTAAAAGGGAAATCTGAGCCTAACTAAAACGTCCCAATAACCTTTGTTTTTTTCAGTGAATTTCAATGGGTGTTTAAAATTTAGTTCCTAACTGTAACCTGTAATCTTTGTGGGTGAGCGCGTGGCTGTATAGATAGCTGAGTGGGTGTGTGGGTGGCTGTTTGGGTCTCTGAGTGGGTGTGTGAGTGGACTTGTGTGTGTGTACATGGCTGTGTAGTGGATATAGGAGTACCTGTGTGGATCTGTTAGTGGGTGTGTGAGTCTCTGAGAAGATCTGTGAGTGGGTGTATGAGTGTCTGAGTGGGTGTGTGAATAGGAACATTAGTGACTGATTGGGTCTGTGAGTTGGTGGGTTAGTGTTTGAGTGGGTCTCTGAGAGTGTGCTAGAGTCTCTAAGTGGATATGTGAGTGGGTGAATGAGTGTCTGGGTAGATCTGTGGGTGGATGTATGAATATCTGAGTGGGTCTGTGAGTGGGTGCATGAGTGTGTGTGTGTGAGTCTCTGAGCATGTCTGTCACTGGGTGTGTAAGTCTCTCAGTGGGTCTGTCAGTGGGTGCATGAATATTTGAGTGAGTCTGTAAGTGGGTGCATGAGTGTATGAGTGGGTCTGTCAGTGAGTACACAGCAAAAACATAGGGGTGGGCACACAGAAGCAGGTCCTTGTGCCAGCTCCCCATGACAGTCCTCCTATCCAGCTTGCTTGCAGCCTGCTACTCTCTGCTGCCTTTGGTTTTGTGCCTACTCTGCTCATTTTCTGCTCATTTTTCTGCCTCTTTTTTGTTCTCTCCTACCCTGTACGTTGCCTAGTTCAGCTCATTTTGCCTGTTATTTTGACTCTTTCTGCTTGCTCCTGACCTTTATTTAGCCTCTTCCTGCTCATTTATGACCTCTATTTTGCCTCTTGCTGCTCATTTCTCACCTCTATTTTGCTTCTTTCTGCTTGTTATTTTGTTTCTTTCTGCTTGGTTCTGACTGTTATTCGGCCTCTTGCTGCTTGTTTCTGACTTTTATTCTGCCTCTTGCTGCAGGTTTCTGACCTCTATTTTGGCTCTTGCTGCTCGTTTCTGACTCTTACTGCTCACTACTTACCTTTAATCTGCATCTTCTGCTCGTTTTTGACCTGTAGTTTGCCTCTTTCTGATCATTTCTCACCTTTATTCTGCCTCTTACTGCTCATTGCTGAACTTTTCTTTGCACCTTTCTGCTTGTTTCTTACCTTTATTTTGCCTCTTTCTGCTTGTTGCTGACCTTTAGTTTACCTATTTCTGCTAATTTCTCAGCTTTATTTTTCCTACTTCTGCTTGTTTCTCACCTTTATGTTGCTTCTTTCTGTTTTTTGCTTACCATTTTTCTGTCTCTTTCTGCATAGTGCTCACCTTTATTTTGCCTCTTTCTACTTCTTTCTCATCTTTATTTTGTCTCTCACTGCTCGGTACTGACCTTTTTTTGTTCTTTCTGCTCGTTTCTCACCTTTATTTTCCCTCTACTTCCTCGTTTCTCCCCTTTTTTTTCCTCTTGCTGCTCATTTCTGGACTTTTTTCTGCCTCTTTACGCTGATTTCTCACCTTTATTTTGCCTTTTTCTGCTTGTTTTTCACCTTTATTTTTCTTCTTGCTGCTCATTTCTGACCTTTATTCAGTCTCTTTCTGCTCATTTTCCATGTTTATGCTCATTGCTAACCTTTAATTTTCACCTTCTGCTCATTTCTCACCTTAACTCTGCCTCTTTCTGCTCGTTTGTGACCATTTTTCAGCCTCTTTATGCTCCGTACTGACCTTTATTCTGGCTCTTTCTGCTCATTTCACACTCTTATTTTGTCCCTTTCTGCTCATTTATTTTTCCTCTTTCTGTTTGCTTCTCACCTTAATCTTGCTCTTTCTGCTCATTGCTGACCTTTATTCAGCATCTTTCGGCTCATTTCTGACCTTTATGTTGCCTGTTTCTGCTAGATTCTCAACTTTCCTTTGCCTCTTTCCGCTCGCTGCTGACCCTGATTCTGCCTCTTTCTGCTAATTTCTCACCTTTAGTCTGCCTCTGTCTGCTCGTTTCTTACTTTTATTCTGCCTCTTTCAACAACTTTATCGCGCCTCTTTCAGCTCATTGCTGACCTTTAGTCTTCCTTTTTCTGATTGTTTCTCTCCTTTATTTTGCTTCCTGCTGCTCTTTTTGTACCTGGGACCATAGGGGGAGCATCAAGGCCTCTACAGTCCCAGCTGGGTACTCACCTCGTGCTGGAGCCTGCATTTCTCTCACACGAAGTGAGCTGCTGGAATGCAGCTCCCTGCATGCAAGAGCAATTGTTTCATCTCTTTCCCCGCCTGCATGCCTGCGGTCAGGGAAATAGATGAAATTCCACTTCCAGTGGGCGAGTTGCAGGCAGAGAAAGAGATGAAACCTCCACTTCCAGTGGGCGGAGGAACTTTGACAGCTCACGCCCCCTGGAACGAGAGTGTTTGCTTTTACTTGGAGGAAGCTGTCAAAGCTCCCGCCAAGCAAAAGCAAACAGCTATGTCTCGGGGGTGGGCACCCCAGGACATAGCAGCTGGGGGGGTGGTTCCCAGAGCCATATATGGCACCAGGATGAAGGCCGTGGGGCTCCCTTCCTGTGATCTGCACAGCATGCCCCAGGGAGGTACTATGTGATTTATTTAGTGTATTACTCTGAAGAAGAAACTGCACATTGAGAACTCCATGATTTAATTCTTTAATGCATAATACCTTGTCACTCAATACATTTTATACACAAATGAATTATGTGGTGTCATTATAATATGGTGGTTACTGTGGATGTTACCTTTTTTATGTCTAAGATGGTAAGATGGTAGTTCTTTCTTCATATTTATATGTTGTCATGTGACACACAGACCAATAAACGCTCTTTAAAAGTAAGTCCCAATGTGCATATGCTAACATTGACAAAAGAGCTTGTTGAGACGCACATCTGTCCGTATACTCATGGTAATTAAATGAGAGTTAACCTTTTCCGAAAGTGCTGACCATTCTCTGAAGATTGAAGCTTAAATATTACCTACAGGCGGTCGCCATTAGGTAGTTATAGTTAGGACCTATTTTTCATAGGAAATCCGCAACATTCTATTTGGAATAGCTTTGACGAATCTTCGCGAAATTTTCAAAACTTTTGGCCAGCTCCAGTCCACTCCTATCCTGAAAGTCTCGGGATGATTCATGTAGCGGGGGCTGAGAAAAAAGGGGGGTCCCAAAACGTGTTTTCCCCATGCAATTTCCCCTAGGACATTGAGCCGCAGCTACAGCCCGAACTGCTGAGCGGAATTACACCAAATTTGGCAGAAATCAAAAGTAAAATCACATATATATCTGGGCGGAGCCTAACCACACATCTCACCATGAGATCTGATTGGCTGTCAGCACTTAATCCTAGAAGTGTTGGCAGCCATCTTGGGACCAATATACATGATAGCACCTCACTAAAAAGCATTGCAGTTAATCGAAGGTTTTACGCCTTTAGTTACATTATAAATCATTTGTTGATGGTACCATACTCATTTTAGGAATTGTGGTTTGTTCTAAGGTGATTTTACCATGTGAAAAAGCCTTCTGCTGGGATATCATGAATCATGTTTGAGAGAAAACTATTTTCTCATGCTTTTCCCACACAGGTTTGGAAGGTGATCTATAAGCTAAACTGATATTTTCTGTAAATTCACATTATCTTTCTCAGTCATGTGAGAATGAAGTCTGACATTCTCAGTAAAACATGTACATCCAACAAGGGCAGAGATTTTCAGTTGATTCCTTTGTGTTCTACTGCAGCTTCCCAGAGTGTTCCAAAGAACAACTAGAGCGCTAACAGTCCTACTTATGATAAATGTATGGTACAGCTGAAGCCATCTTGATTGGAATAAAGTGGTAACTCTTAAAACATTTAATTTAAAAAGGAACAAAATGAGGGGGTTCATTTTGCCATAGAAAGTATGATTAGTGCTGCAGAAAGAAAAATTAGGGCACATTTTGAGTGACTTCTCAAATCCTCTTCTATTTCATTAAAAAAATTCTGACATGCAGACTGAAACATGCACTTTCAATACCAGCAGCAGACTTCCCTGGTGAGCAGTAGCTTTACTACTGTGATCTAATGAGCAACTAGAGTGCCAACATTCTGAATTTATGGCAAATGTGTGACACATCTGAATGCCTTCTTGAGGGAATCAAAGTAAAAAAACTGAAAGTATGCCTACTGAGGAGACTGTAGTAAATGAGGAAATTAGGAAACTTCATAACAAATAAGTCTCCCAAGATGGCCACCAGAGACAAAAGAGCCCAAATTTAGCACAAATATCACCCAGATGTAGCCCAAGTATAGCCCAATGACAGAATGTCCCAGAGTGTTTTAAAGAACAACTAGAGTGCTAACAGTCTTACTTATGACAAAAGTATGGCACACCTGAAGCCATCTTGATTGGAAAAAAGTGGTAACACTTAAAACATTTAATTTGCAAAGGAACAAAATGAGGGGGTTCATTTTGCCATAGAAATTATGATTAGTGCTGCAGAAAGAAAAATTAGGGCACATTTTGACTTCTCAAATCCTCTTCTATTTCATTAAAAAATTCTGACATGCAGATGAAACATGCACTTTCAATACCAGCAGCAGACTTCCCTGGTGATCAGTAGCTTTACTACAGTGATCTAATAAGCAACTAGAGTGCTAACATTCTGAATTCATGGCAAATGTATGACACATCTGAATGCCTTCTTGATGGAATCAAAGTAAAAAACTGAAAGTATTTCCTACTGAGGAGACTGTAGTAAATGAGGAAATTAGGAAACATCATAACAAATAAGTCTCCCAAAATGGCCACCAGAGACAAAAGAGCCCAAATGTAGACCAAATATCACCCAGATGTAGCCCAAGTATAGCCCAATGACAGAATGTCCCAGAGTGTTCTAACGAACAACTAGAGTGCTAACAGTCTTACTTATGACAAAAGTATGGCACACCTGAAGCCACATTGATTGGAATAAAGTGGTAACACTTAAAACATTTAATTTACAAAGGAACAAAATGAGGGGGTTCATTTTGCCATAGAAATTATGATTAGTTCTGCAGAAAGAAAAATTAGGGCACTTTTTGACTTCTCAAATGCTCTTCTATTTCATAAAAAAGTTCTGACATGCAGACTGAAACATGCACTTTGATTACCAGCAGTAGACTTCCCTGGTGAGCAGTAGTTTTACTACAGTGATCTAATGAGCAACTCGAGTGCTAACATTCAGAATTTATGGCAAATGTGTGACACATCTGAATGCCTTCTTGATTGAACCAAAATAAAAAACTGAAAGTATTCCCACTGAGGAGACTGCAGTAAATGAGGAAATTAGGAAACTTCATAACAAATAAATCTCCCAAGATGGCCACCAGAGACAAAAGAGCCCAAATGTAGCCCAAATATCACCCAGATGTAGCCCAAGTATAGCCCAATGACAGAATGTCCCAGAGTGTTCTTAAGAACAACTAGAGCGCTTACTGTCTTACTTATGACAAAAGTATCGCACACCTGAAGCCATCTTGATTGTAAAAAACTGGTAACACTTAAAACATTTAATTTAAAAAGGAACACAATGAGGGGGTTCATTTTGCCATAGAAATTATGATTAGTGCTGAAGAAAGAAAAATTAGGGCACATTTTGAGTGACTTCTCAAATCCTCTTCTATTTCATTAAAAACTTCTGATATGCAGACTGAAACATGCACTTTTAATACCAGCAGCAGACTTCCATGGTGAGCATTACTACAGTGATCTAATGAGCAACTAGAGTGCTAACATTCAGAATTTATGGCAAATGTGTGACATATCTGAATACCTTCTTGATGGAATCAAAGTAAAAACACTGAAAGCATTTCCTACTGAGGAGACTGCAGTAAATGAGGAAATTAGGAAACTTCATAACAAATAAATCTCCCAAGATGGCCACCAGAGACAAAAGAGCCCAAATGCAGCACAAATATCACCTGGATGTAGCCCACATGTAGCCCAATGACAGAAGTGTGCAAATCACTTATTTTTTTGAGTATTTGCAGTTTTATATAGTGCAGACTTGTCAGGTATTGGAGTGCTTTACATGAGCATTGGTTACATCACTCAAGACCAAATTCATTTTTGTTGTAGACATGGGGAGATTAAGTGATTTGACCAGAATCACAGAATGTCGAGCTGAAGCAGAAACTCCAACCTGGTTCCCCAGTTGCAAAGTCTGCAGCTCTGAAAGTAACACCACATCCTCTCCCCTAGGTGCAACATTTAATCAAGTGGTCAACTGGATAAAAAAACATAAAGAATACAAATAATGTAAAAGTTCTTTGTCGCTATTTGAAAACTCAGAAAATATGTCCTCATTTTAGTTTTTTAGAGCACTAACCATAATTTTGATGCAAATAAGACCCTCTCATATATGTAATTTCTAAAGGAAATACTCTAGGTATTACAGTTTTGATTACATCAAGATGACATCAGGCGTTCCACACTTTTGTAATAAATATAGAATGTTAGCAATCTAGTTGTTCATTGGGATACTGTTGAGAGGCAGAGGCCAGGGGCACGGACTCTGAAAATTGAAGGCAGGTAGGAGAGTGCAGATGCAACAATTTGACCCCACTGGGCAGGCAGGAAGGGCAGTGGCAGCACAGCAGACTATGGAGGGCAGTGGAAAGGGGGGCAGGGGCAACAAACCAACAATACAGGACTGGCAAGAGAGGCTGTGGCAATATAATAGACCATAGTGGGCAGAAGGAAGAGGCAGTGGTAGTACAACCATACATGCCAACAGACCCGTTTCAGCCAGGAAACGTCCAATGTTTTTAAGCTCAAATGGGCTTTATTTGATCTCTCTCCTGTCTACAATCTCCTCTTTTTCAATGTAACTCAAAGGGGAAATTCAATACTCCAGTTTTTTTTAAAAATCTCCCTCTTACCAAGTTCAAAATGTTCGCAAGTATGGTACTTTGGATCATGGCAGGCAGGAGGAATTGGGGTAGGGACATGGACTCGGATAACAGAGGACAGGAGGGACATGGAGAGGTGCACCAAACTGACCCTACATGGCAGGCATCAGGGTTTGCAGCAGCACAATACACCACACAGCGCATGCGGGACAGGAGTGCAGCACAACAATCCATAGAAAGCAATAGGGAGGGGACAGGACCATGCACACGGACAACAGAGAACAGAGGGGAAAGAGGCAATGGTAGCTAGCTGACCATAATGGGCAGACAGGAGAGAAAGATCAGCAAATCCTCCCGATCTTGAGTCTGCAATCTGATTGGCCATCTTGTGACTTGGTTGGACTCTCCCAAAGAAAGGTATTTCAGGAGACTTCACAGAGGAGACCAATACATTTACATTGTGTTTTCCAGGAGCATTTCCAGACAGGATATACATGGGTTAGTGGATTTATAACCAAACATTGAATACATGTCTAACATAATACATAAACATTATCATCTTTGACAATTAATAATGTCCACTAGGTTATGAGGAAGAGCCCTCATCAACCATGTCCTTACATCGTATGGGAGCCCATGTTTAGCAGACACATTTTGCACATAATAATACACATGGTAGTACAGCAAGCAAAAATAGGGACTTTGTATCAGAACCATCAGCCATTGCTTTGTTCAAATGTTTATTCATATTGTGATTCTAACTACAGCTAGAATATATAGGCCCTCATTATGAATGGACCAGTCGATTGCTGCCCCTGCACTAACCCTTGTTTAAGTAGGGCTTAGTAATATAATTAAGTCAGTGTTTACTGCACCCAGAAATATTCAAGTGCAATACAGTCCGATCCAAACAGTTACATTTTGGTAGGTTAAACCTGAAATATAATGGCTATATAATACCATATGAACTCTGGGAGATGCGGATTTTTGGTACCAAAGCACTACAATATGAATACTATTTCCCATTTAGATGAAGAAAAGATATAACTTATTGACTTGATAAATACCAATCAACGGAGGACTTGTAATGAGGACCGTAGACCTGAAGAATGCGTTAATCCCATTATTAAGGTTTTGCATTGCCCTTGCCGCACGCAAGGGGACATAAAGGCAATGCAAAAACTACATTATATTTATCAAGGCATGCAAGGCCACTTAGTGTGGCCCTAGGTAACTTGATAAATCTAGAGCAACAGAAGGTAGCACAAATCACTGCCTTACAGTGACGCTGTGAGGTATGCTGTGGGTGGAGTGTGGGTGTTCCCATGCATCCCCCCGTGCATTCTGACATATTCCCGTATTTAGGAACATTGGTAGACCTGGGAATGCATCAGAATTTAATGCCTTGCCATCAGAGGTGCAACAAGGAGAAATATTTTTTTATTTGTTGTTTCCTCTTTATATGTGTGCTACATTCTACATTACATTTAGTAAGAGGACAATGCCATTGAGGATTATTTTTGTGCAGGAAAGTGTCCCTTTGTGCACAAAAATAATCCTGCCTACAACTCAGGCACCCTTGTAACATGTTGGAGGGTGCCTGTTTTGGTACTAGACAGTCGAAAGTGCGCAAGTGCTAGGAAAGGACAGGAATGCGCCATAGAATGGTCAATAAGGTGCATGCCTGTCCTTTCCCTTTCACATAACGCAGTGCAGGAAGGAGGCTTGGTGCATTGCAATGCATACATTTTTGATAAATATGGCCCAGAGTGTATTAGCATCACTTTGCTGAAGCAGTAGGAGGGAAGCACTGAAATACCCAATGTGGTTAGCACATACACCTGAAACATTTGATGAATATCTGAAGATTAATCTTCAGCCAATCCATAGAAAGAGTCTAAAATATAGACAATTTAGCTATTTTTCATGCTATGAATGGTACGGGTAGAATTTGTTAAGCTCAAAATGCTATTCTTTCCGATACTCTTTAATGCAAGATCTTTGAATATAACAAACCAAAATTCACATAGAGTACTGTAGCAGAAATGATGAGTCTGATTCACGAAATCATTTTCATCCATCAATGTGCATTGCTGAATAGGGCACGATTTGCAGGTCTCGGGAATTCACAATTAGTTTCTTGACCGGCGTAAATGGTTTTCTTACTGCCGATTTCTTCTCTTCATATGGAACAACTGGCAGCAGTAAACCCCAAGAAAGGGTGGGTAGCAGCTAAATCACGGTGTGGTTTTCCTTGCAAGTTGCTGAACACACATGCATTTTTAGCTTTTTGAGCACCATAACCTCCTTGTGACCCTTTTTCTTCACTGAAAAAGGTCTGAAGCAAAGGGCTAGAGTGGTACTCACTACAGGATGGGAAGGGGAATGGATCACCCCATACATGGAGGTGATGCAGGGGATGCTGTTTATTAAAAGGGAACATTTTCTTGCCCCGTCGTGAAAATGAGAAAAGAAAGAAAAAAGAAAAATAAACGTGCATTTTCAAATCGAGGTGCATGTCCACAGCGTCTAATTGTACACTATGTGCAATTATGCCTTGGGGAACTGGAAACACTGGGAATATGCCTCGACATTTATTACTTTCTTTCATGAATCTTATGCAATAGGCTGCAAAAGTTGTTAGAAGACAATTTAATTCATATATTTCCTGACAAGTTCACATTTTGTCTTCAGCAACTTTTCATCAATCATTCGAGTTCCCTCAATCTTATCCACTCAGAAGAAATGTGCAAATAGTTCAGTATTTCGTTTTTCAAGGTTTACTAGGTCCCTTTACGACTCAAAAACACTTGGTAAGCAGAACACTGGATCCAGCACTTCTTTCCAAAGACATTTTTTCAAAGGACATACTACATGATTGACTACATTCTAAGGCAGTTCCTCATGTGTATAATGGAGTGTCACTATAGTTAAAACACTAAAGCACACTGACTTTCCCCAATAGTGAACATTAACCTCATGAGGCTTATCTCAGGTGAATACCTTGTAGTGTAGTTCCTATATCTCTGATAGGCTCTGCGCATTGGAATAACATACGCTATAGATTTGACATAGGACTAAGGTCAGTATGTCTCTTTTGAGTATATTAAACTTAATTACTTGTGTGTGCCAGCTAACTCAGAGGTCACTAGAAACTTCTCGAATATACAAGAAGGGATTAGTCTCTGACAACCGCATAAACATGACAACTTTGTTTCCTTTTAGAATCGGAACAGTCTCAGAATTGTGGAAACAAAAGATAACAGTTTCACTCAGTCAATCGTGCATGCTTCGTTTCTACAGAGTTGCACAGAAATCGAGAAACGGGCATTTCAATAAAAGGGTTTATTGAACAGTCTTATTTCTCATGCATGAGATATGAATTGCTACAATTGTAAGACAGACTGCAAAGTACAATATGTACGAGGTTAGAAATAAGATAAAATAATACTGCAATAGCATTGTTTGTAGCTATGACATATATTAATCAAAATACATACATAAATAACATAAGCTAAAATGTGATACTCATCTGATGCTTCTAAATTGTTCTACCCCAGTGTACCTAACCTAAGTGCAGTACGAGATTTGAAGTAGGTGCCATTTCTAAAGTATAGCTAGCTATATTTTAGTTTAGCCAAGACTTGCCAAAAGTTTCTCTAAGTTCTAGCCAGCTCCATACCTTAGAATGAGAGGGGTTGGAATCTCTATAGTCTAACCCCCACAAGGGAAGTCAGAGAGCACTGGAGCTGGATTCTCTGTGAGGAGGATGGCAGCATCAGGTCAGTGCATCAGGCTGGAACTCAATCTCCTTTCGAACTTGCCGTGGCGAACCGCGTAGTCTGGGTTGGATCGAATCCTCCGGGAACCACAATTTGCCTAGGCAAGTGCTAGTATATTTATTCCTTGAAGGTGTCTAGGAATGCCAGTATTGACGTAAAAGCCGGGCAGAGAAATGTCATGAATGAACCCCTAAGGAATAGATGTTCATGCATACTTAATGAGTTCTTGGAGAAATCAATATTCAAGCTGAGAGAAATTCCTAAAGGCTTAAGGGTCTGGTTTTCCAAGAATTCGCTGTGACGTGGATGGACAGATGTAGGTGGCCACGCCAGTATTTGGTTTTTATGGACAATGTCTAAATAAGGGCTGGATTTCTATGTCCAAATAAGGGCAATGTGATTTGTACCTATACAAGGGCATAAATCGGGAAACCTATATATGGAATCTAAATCTGCACACAACAACCTAACCTTGCAGAGTCTCCATCGCACCAGGCTACCTGAGCACAGTTACAGGGCTGTGCACGACCATAGTCTCCCACGCTTAGCTCACACAAGTGTGCACATGGTTGTGTGCACCTGTGTTCACGTGTAACCAACCAAGTGTCCCTTACGATTGTTGCATCGCAGCAGCTTCATCTTCAAAGATGGAGACTAGCGGTAAACAGGCGCAGTCCTTTTACCGAGTGATTACTGTGGGTGAGACACCGGTAGTGAGGCTCATCCACAGTAAAAAGTAAAAAAATCGGGTGATCAGAAAAGTTAAAATTCCTGGTCTACAGTGCAATACTTACATCATGCAGAAAGTATATAAAGCATTTTAAAATGCAGTCATTTACCAATTCTCAAATTCTCGATTGTTATGTTTCAGCTTGCAATGATGCCTATAGTCCATACATTTACAAAGTTTTACCTAATAGGACTAGAATGCTTGACATTTAATGTCATTGATTAGGGTAACTGAGAACGAGTCCACATAAATACCATCACTGGAGTTTTTCTTAGTTCTTCCATGTCTAACCTCATCCTTGACAGAGGTTGTTATAAAGGAGCACGTTTTCCTGGAAATTTCCAAATAATAATTGCTTTGTTAAGGAATTTCCAAAGAAACATACCCATATGTAAGTAGCAGAAGTTGTTACATTTTAATAACTGAAAAAATAACGTTTCTTTCCATATTGTGTATTCCCCTCTTTTTTCTCTCTATCAAATCAAAGCCTGGAACTAAAAGTAATCTGAGGCCTTGTGAGATACGGCCGTGTGGAAAGATCACTCATGCACACAATTGCTGTCTGCACTATCTTCTTTACTTTAGCAGCTGGACACATGGAGGCTACTATGTCATTTGATAAATGGTATTTGTATGTTATAGCCACTTGCCAAAATTCAGTCAATAGCTAATTGTGTATTAATACCTTGTTCACATAATGTGGGGTCCCTCTGGTATCATCCAGTTTGTCTCTCTAGGGGTGCTGACACCTTAAGGACAATGAAAGTGTAAGTTTCACGAGATCTACTACCTCTACTTTCATCAGCCACCTTTGTCTGTCATAATCTCTGTCTCTAACCCACCAATACTTAGCTGAAGATAGGGAGAAAGAGCAAAAGCGTCCCACGAGGTTCAAAGTATTTGGTGTCACCTCAAATGCTTGGAAGCTCCCCATTATATCAATGGTGGGAAACTGATCTCTGGCAGGTGGGTTTTACAGGGTAGGTGGATATGAAAACTGTCCCACCCCTCTTCTGACTGATCAGTGGAAACATGGTTGGGCTGAACTTCTTTGCCCACCCCCTTTAAACAGTATCTACGCATTGGTGGGGTTTTATTGTATTGTGAGTGAGGAACCGGACTCAGGGATAATCAGGTTGTAGTGTAAGTCTTATGTGTCTATGAGTTGAACTCCCTACCTGAAACTGAAATACCTAGAGGCTTACTTACAAGCCTTGTAAACTGCTATTCTATTAGACCCTTTCCCAATGATTACCCCCAAAACTTGTTGGGGCCTAGATATAGATGTTTTCTCTCAGGGATCTTTTTCCCTGTGAAGAACAAAGAAAACAAGGGGAAAAAATGACATTTGCTCATTTATCTGTATTTTCCAGTACACAATGGGGAGACTGGGGACTTTGTCTTATGATATTCACGGTAGTATGCCTGGAAACCTGCACCAATCACAGTTTTTCAAGTGCATTATTGGGACCGTGAATTGCAAAAAAATGTAAAAGTCATTTCAAGGGGAATTGTATATCTCTTCACATACCTCTAGACATTTTGTGAATTGTGGTAAAGAACTCTCGCAGGAACTGACATGCTCAACCCACAAGTCCCTTTTCATTCTTGTGTTTTGTGTGCCACGTTTCCTTTCCTTGCCACGATCCTGCTACACTATTTGTCAACAAAATATACCCATATTGATCCATGATTAAACAATATGTAATGTAACAGACTTACAAACTTACAGTGGTCACAGCGACATAAAAATAAATTACATGTAAAATTCATGATAGAATATATATCATCTGTATTCTTGCCTGCAATTGTATACAGGAGAAATATGGGAAATAGACACTGATATAACCAGTGCTACAGCCTCTTTTATATTCTAGAGAATGGTTTAAGGATGAATGTTTTTCTTTACACATGTTTAATTGATTTTGATCAAGCACACACAAATAAAAGGAGCATAAATCAATTTAAAAAATACATTCTAAAATTGAAATAATGCGGCGTGGACACGATGGCGGTGGAGTAACTGTTCATTTACAGAGCTCCACTTGCCCTGGCTGAAAGTAGGTGTTAAACAAGCTTTCCACCATGAAAGGACCTGGCAAAATAGGGAGAGTGCGCCAACAAACCGACTCACTACCTGTCGGGAGCCGCTGAGGTGGCAGTGCACACTGGAGCGGCCGGAGGCCGGGGGCAGTGTCTGGGTGCTGGACGTGGCGGCCCTGAGCAAGTAGGCCCAGAGCGGCATGGGCTGGTGGGCCCTGAGGAGCAGACTGCCGCATGAAGAACCAGGTGTCCTACTGAGGTGGAGTGGACATCCTAGTTGACACTGCAACCTTGACAGGAGGAGCAGCCAACTGTCCGTGGTGAGGCTCCAACTGGCTGCGCACGTAGGCCGCGTGATTGCAAGGAGAGGCCAAAAACAGCTTGAAACTCACAACGATGCGGTCGGCGCCCGGGGCTGACTCCGGATGCTGATCGCAAACAGGTACGTCCCGATTGCTGGGTTCAGGGACCCCTGAGGGACCGATGGACATCTGCTGTGCCAGGTGTGTTCGGACCCACCTTGGCGGCCCCGGTAGACGCGAATGAGGGACTAGGGTGTCGGATCCCAAATGAGAGGAGGGAACGAACCCAAAGGTGCAGAGAAGAGTGTCGGGCCTGCCACAGTGCAGCCCTGAAGACTACCGCACTCCCGAAAGTCAAAGGAGGCAACTCGCTGAAGGGACCGGCTCCATAGCAGGACCCCAGACATGTTGCGATAGGGGTCTCTGTGGCTGATGGAGAAGCTCACACTGACAGGAGACACATAAACCGCCTGGGCCCAGTGAACAGGAGCCCAATAAAATACACAGTGGCTGGCCTCTCCATACATTGGGCCATAGTATAAGGAGCTGTACCCTAAAGAAACACAGCCCCAGACATACTGAGCGACAAATAGGGGGATCATAGCGGCTTGCTGGGAGGAGTTTCCTGCAGTGCTTGCCAGTGACCTAGAATTACGACACAAACCCGGAGATGGCCACCCAGGCCTTCAGTGGGTTGGGACTGCATTCGGATGACCTCCCATCGAGCGAAGAAGGAGGCGTACATCAAGGGTCTCCTTCAAAAACCTGGAACCAGGAAAACAGATGGAACTGGCCCTGACCAGCAGTTAAACCCCACCCAAGAGAAGGAAACGGACACGTTGGGATCTGGTGCAGAAGAACCGACTACTGGAACAATTGTTTGGAGCTCTCTAAGAAGTCTTTTCAGGTCTCAAGCAAGATATAACCACTGACATTACACTGATCAGGACTGAGGTCCTCGAACTGGGAGACAGCATAGACTCCCTGGAACGGTCGGTGGACCGTAGAGAGAAGGAGCTAACCAATCACGCCTGGGAAATTTTGGAGCTTAGAGAAGATCTCTGCCTTCGTCTGGAGGACCTTGAAAACAGGTTGAGGCACTCCAGCATGCGCATCAAGGGAGTGCCTCTCAAGGAAGATGTTGGTAAACTTGAGAAATTTGTGATTCGCTTCTTTCGACATGTCGCACCAACACTAGGCGATAAAGAGATTGCTTTGGACTGCACCCATCGAGCGGGAAGACCAGGTCAACTACAAGACATCCTCACTTGCCTTCACTCCTACAAGCAGAAGGAAACCATCATGATGGCCACCAGGGACATGACAACTGTCTCATTTGATGGCCTGCAAGTGGGCATCTATCACAATCTTTCCCCACTCACACTACAATGACGTAAAGCCCTGAAGCCTACCACCACCTATCTTCATGATAAAGGGGTCCGCTACAGTTTTGGACACCCCTTTCTACCCATCTTTGTTTGGAATAAGGAGATGCAAGTGGTGAAATCAAAGAGGCACAGGCAGTACTCGCAGTCAACTTTGCTGAGGGGGAGACCTTGGAGCATATGGCTGAGGATGCGGCGTATCCGAAGAATCTCAAACCGGGATGAAGACTTGGAACAGGGAAGAAGAAGCACGTTTGAACCTCTGAAATTGAAAGGCAGATGTAAAGAGAGGCCTTTCTCAGGCAGTTGCAGAACCAAGACAAAAACTGAGTCCAATGCAGAGACTATCTTCATTCACCTGCCAGGAACTGATCGCTGCCAATAGACCCCCAGAGGAAACAAAAACCGGCCTTGGTGAGTGGAGCTCATTCCTACCATGATGAGGATCGGTTGCTGGCCTAATATACCCTTACAATACGGTGAATTTGGAGCCCGTCCACGGGCCGTTTGTTTGATGTTTATGTTTATCTCATTTCACTACTCTTTTCACTTTTTCCTTCTCCCTACCTCTCCACATTTCCTCTCTGCACTTTCCCGCTATAGAGGCGCCGGGGACTACTTGAATATTCCAACTTGGTGGGGAAGAATATACTTGAAGAACTCACATAACCCATTGAGCGCATTGGCAGAGAAACCTTGGAATGTCCTCTTGGGGGACACATCTCATCCCTATGCAGGAGGTAAAGGAAGCTTCAGTGGGACTCAACAGAGGGACTTGCATACCTGGGGATACTTCCAAAACCATTACGGGAACCCTCCCTTTTCACCGCGCACTGCATTGTGGTCCCGTATGGAGTCGGGTTGGGGCGTAGACAGCCTTCTTTTCCCTCCCTGAAAAGTAATGACCTTCCTCCCTGGTTTTGGCAATGAGTAGTATTCTGGATGGGCCTGACAAGCAGTATGGCTATACTCCAACCATTACACATGAACCACCTTAAGGCTAAGATACTGAGCCTCAATGTACAAGGCCTGAACTCACCCATTAAACGACGCGCACTCCTTGGCCTCCTTTGGGATTCCCACAGTGACATTTGCCTCCTACAGGAGACACACTTAATACGGGCTGGTTGGAAAAGCCTTCGGTTCGATGGTTCGACCGCCAATATTTCTACTCCATGGAGGGGGAAAAGGGCAGGGGGGGCCATTTTTTTAGCTACACACTTCACTAGAAAGGTGCTAAAAACTCAAGCAGAGATACCTGGGAGGGTGATCGCGCTATGGGTGGCTATTGGGGGACATACCTATACACTTGCATCTCTCTACTGCCCAAATGATCACCAGGAGAAGTTCCTTATGGAAACGCTGAACATGTTCCTAGAGTCCCCAGACGAGGAGTTTATCGTGGGAGGAGATGTCAATTCAGTCCCTGACCCCCGCCAAGACAGGTCTGTTCAGAGATTAGGGCACAGTGGTGCACTTTCAGAGTCTACGAAACAATGTTGGAGAATGTGGGCTTGGTGGACGTCTGGCGGAAGCGCAATCCCACTGCCCAAGAATATACCTTCTTCTCAGTGGTGCACCAATCATATGCCCATATAGATCTCTTTTTGACATCCCTGCGCATCACACTGGCTACACAGGAGGGTGAAATAGGGGTTGCGGCCTTCTCGGATCACTCACCCATAGTGCTTGAACTGCAATTGCCTGAGGAACACACACAGCGCAGGTCATTGAGGCTGAACCATAAACTGCTCACATTTGACACAAACATCGAGGAGATAAGAGAGACCATACAATCCCATTTATAAACCAAGGGTGAAGGTTCCACTAATACCTCACTGCTGTGAGACACACTGGAAGCGGTCAGACGGGGCCAGTTTATAACCATAGCAGCTAGATTGAATAACGATAGAAGAGATAAAAGAGACAAGTTGAAAACCCAGATTAAAGAACTAGAAGGGGTACATGGACGCACAGGTTTGATCCCATCTAGACGCCAACTTACCAATGCATAAAAGCAATTGAAAGCTTTAGACTATGACCGAGCGGAATATACCCTCCTGCGAACTAAGCAGCTTTACTATAAGGGGGGAACAAAGCTGGTATTGGCATATCAACTTGGTGCCCAGATAAGCAAACAACACATTGCGGAGGTCATAGACTCCCAGGGGGATATGGTCCGAATGGAAGCCTCCATAGCCGCTGCATTTGCAGACTTGTAAACTGCCCTCTACTCAGCCAAATCCCTAGATCTTATGGCGGCGAATGCATACGTGAGATATGCACCAGTCACTTCACTACCAGCCTCTGAGGCTATTAAATTAGAGGCAGAGATCCAACCGGAGGAAGTGTTGTGAGCCATACAGTTACTTGCCGCAGGTAAATCGCTGGGGGACAATGGCCTATCATCTGATGTACATAAGACATTTGCTTCTAGATTTATGCCCTTGCTTACCCATCTCTATAACTCATTCAGTGACACAGGGTCTCTTGCTCCCTCCATGTGCAGGGTGGCAGTAGTGGTGATACCTAAGCCGGATAAAGACCCAACAGACTGTGCCTCATACTGCCCTATATCCCTTCTGAATGTAGATTTGAAAATATTCACTAGCATCCTGGCAGCTCGTCTATCTCCATATTTGCAGGGACTGGTGGACCCGCATCAATCCTGCTTCATACCAGAGCGTAACTGTAGCGATGGGACTAGTCATATGTGCCACATTCTTGATAAGATTCAATGCTCCCAACAACTGGCCTTACTCTTGTCAGTCGACGCTGAGAAGGCCTTTGATGGATTCCACTGGCCCGATTTTCAACTGGTGCTAGTCAGGTTTGGTCAGGGGAAGAGGTTCAGGAAATGGGTGAACAGCATATACAACAACCCAGAGGCACACATTAGGGTGAATGGGGTTGCCTCACGCCCTTTCTGGATCTCGAGAGGAACCTGACACGGATGCCCTTTGTCACCGTTGCTATTCGCTCTCTGAAGCCTTTCGCGGAGCTTATTTTCCAGCGATGTGCGATAACTGAAATCTGGATGGGCAATCAGGAGCATAAGATTTCACTTTATGAGGACAATGTTGTGCTTTTCCTCACACAACCGTTTACCTCACTGCCCCCCTGCTACAGGAAATAGCAGACTTCAGTCAAGTCTCTGGCTTCAAAATTAATATTCAGAAGACGCAAGCTCGTAGGTTAACTACCCCCAGCACAGACCAAGCTCACCTGATGGCTCAGTTTCCATTTCTATGAGCTACAGATGGGTTACCGATTTTGGGTTGTGCACCTACCCTACATTGTACAAGACAGCCCGGGGAAACTATGCAGGCTTTCTATCCAATACGCGACAGGAACTCCTTGACCTGGAAGAGTCTTCCAATGTCATGGTTGGGAAGACTAGCAGCGATTAAAATGACCCTTCTACTCAGTAGAGGCGCCCCTTAACGAAATTTGAGAAATGGTACATCACCCGAGGGTCGGACAAATGTCTATTCTTAGATATATCTGCCTTCTTATTTACAACCAACAGAATGCCAATGGAAGTCCGAACTAGAACGTGAACTCTCCACCAAAGATTTGCAGGATATAATACATAGGACCAGAGCCTTGTCCTGCTGCACTGCTGGGAAGAAGGTGTTCCTCAAAATAGTGCATTACTGGTTCTATACCCCTGCTAGAGTAGCGTAATGGAAACCAGGAGGAGACAACCTTTGCCGGCATCACTGCAGTCAAATGGGGACACTTACACATGTATTATGGCACTGCCTGTAAATAAAACCATTCTGGGACTCAGTACTGCCTGATATTAATGCCACCTACCATACAGATATACCCAGATTCCCTAGCTACATAAAATTAGGTCTCCCCAAGCCCCTAACCTACCCTCTCAAATCGTGTCGGGGAAGAGCCATTACATTACCCCATAGTGGGCAAACATAGTTCTAAGGGTTTAACAAATTCCCCCGGGAGTACAAGTCTTCCTCACCGAGGAGGAGCAGACATCATAAGCTACCTAGTCTCCCTCTCTGTCCCCACCTCCTCCTTCTTTCCATCTTTCTTTACTCTTCTCATGAATAACTGCCACCATATTGATCTCCCCACTAGCCTATGGATGTAGGTGGCAACTGTTGTTATGCACAAAATCTATTATTAAAAAGAGATAAACCATAACATTTAAATAATACTGAAAACAAAGGTGAAAGAAGGTAAAAAATGTGTTATATCTCATTGTTCAATATCAGAACATGACATATATTACAATAGGAATACCAAACATTAAAATTGTAATGTAAGTGATGTTCGAAGCATTGGGGAGTCACCAGATTTAGGGAGGGGATAAAGGTCTTGTCACACGACTCCTCTACCCTTTTTGCTGTGGATATCAGATAAGTCCATGGATCCAAGCTGGCATTACAATGAGCCAGAACACTGAGTTAATGCAGGTATGACAGGGACATTTCCATGGTATTGAGTTTGGCGGCAGCAATGATCAGAAGAGAAGACTATCCACAGTCAGTGGTCTGTGGCTCAATACTGGTGCTCTGACTAGGACTAAAAATATGCTAATGGAATTGGAACATTCAGAGGCCAGTTAGTAATATCCAAGTGTGGTGGATACTGGTACGGAATGTTAGCATCAGCAATGTTGAACCTTTCAGCCACCTACAGCCACAAGACAACAAAGGCTCTCCATACAAGCTATGAAAGAATATATATCCAAATTGGGAGCTAAACATACAGAAGGAAAAGGAAGGCAGTAAAAGTACAACATCTCAAGGGAAAGCCATCAGTCTATGACCAAATGCACCTGGTTCCTCATTTATGGGGATCTCACGTAGGACAGTGCAGCAAGTCACCTTACTGCACTGCCCTACATCACAGTTGAAGGGCAGGAATGCACTGATTTTATCTAATATGGTGCATTCCTGTCCTTTCCCCCAGTACTTGTCCCGTTTCAGCAGGCTAGTGCCAACGCAGGTATTCTTGCACCATGATGCAAGGGTGCCTGTGTTGTCAGCATTTTCCTCCATGTGTGCTGCAGAATGCAACACACTTGGAAAGAGGAATAAACTAGGAGAAATAAAGTAACTTCTCAGGAGGCATAAGGTTTTGGTGCTTCCCTAGGTTTACGTGGTCTTGTACACCTGGGGAAGCATTAAAATCGAGGGTGTTGTGTGGGAGCACCCACCCCAACCCCCATGGAACACCTCCCTAGGTCAGAGTAAGGCAACAAAGCCATTTGCACTGCCTTGCCTTGCTCCATATCTATGAGGCCATTCAAAACCGCCCAAAGTTGTTTTGGGTGACCTCATAGATATGATTTTAGAGTTTGCGCGGCCGGAGCATCATACAAAGTAATGCTCTGGCAGCGTAAGGGGCTCATAAATATGCACCCTAGTATATTGGTAGATTCCTACAACAGGTGCACCACAATATCTGAAAATCCAACAGAATATTCAATCACCATAAATCAGCAACTAAACAATAAAAACTGTCCATGAGAATAATTAGTTTTCATGAAGATGTCATTCAGTTTGAAACAAAAGTCCCTTTAGGAAGGGTTATTACTGGGTCTTATATGAAGGCCCTAGTGGCAGTTTGAGCATGAATTTCAATGAGAATCCCACATCCCCACCACAAACCTGCTGTTCACCAAGAAAGCATTCGAAAGCGTGGGTAAGATTTTGTCTGAAGCTTTCCCCAATTTTTCAACAGAAAGCTCAGGACAACGACATAAACATAACTCAATAATGGCGCTATAAAAGATTTAATAACAGTTTTTTTATTTAAAAAATCTTTATTGGTGGGGGACGTGGCCAGCAACATGGCGGAGTAGACGCGCTGAACGAGAGCTCTGCTGGCCCCACTTGTAATCCTGCTTCTCCTCGTCAATTCGGTGGCTGCCCTGCTGGCGGAAACCTAGCGGTCCACGGCGGTGCCGCCCCTATGTCCGGCGGTGCTATCCTGAACCAGTGACTGCGGAGCTGTTTGGCGCTGGGGCTAAAGCGTGATCGCTTTTAAAATGGTGGCACTGCCTAGCGACCCGGAGCCCGGCCCCTGCGATTAAGCCGCTCCGACGCTGTGACTGCCTGGAGGGGGAGCCCGGTGCTATCATCCTGACCGGCGATTGTGCGGGGACTGCCTGGAGCTGTGCCGGCGGTCCCTCCAGGAGTTCGAGGAGACTGCGAGGTGCCGTCGGCAGCGTGTGCACCCGCAGCAGAGACGACGAGGGGGGCGCTGCCGCCTATTCCTCGCGGTGCGCTGGGGACAACACAGGCCCTGTTGACGCCCACTAACTTCTCTGCTCCCCGGAGGCGGTCTGACCTACGACAGCGGTGGAGCTGCCACCCTCTCCCGGGCTCTAATTCCTGCTGGGCCGTGTGGAGGGCTGCATAACGTGGAGAGGTGCTGGCATGACGGGGACCCCAGGCATCGGATTCCCGACCTGTGCGACCAGCTCTGGACTGGGAAGCTCCCCCCATGACTGACACAATGGCCGCCTTGTTCGGTGAGGGCGCCTGGCTTGTGTGAGTGGTGACGAACTGGGGGAGGCTTTGCCCCCAAACACCCTGATTGTTGCCCTGGCGTTGATACCCCTCCGCTCCCCTCAGTTGAAGGCCTGCTGGTCCTGAATTGCTGCTGTTTTGCCCCGGGCATCGAGCTGCAATATCTGCGCCCTGCTAGAGAGCCATCGCGGCACGCTGATCGGCGCGCATTCTCTCTGCGAGCTGACCTACCATCCTCAGAAGCGCAGGTTGGGTTCGGACTCCGGGCGCTGTGCTGGGACCTGTGTCAGGGAAGGGGGGGCATCAGCTGGTGACGTTGACGTGCCAGGATCTTGTTACCAGCTGGCGGATATACGAGGAGCGCTGATCTTGTTGTCCCCCACCCTTTACAATACCGGGACTGGATCGCCTGTCCCCATGCGGTTCCTCTGAAGACTGCTACTCCCTGACTGTTGACAACTTCCATTTCGCCGGTCAGGGGGGATCCCGACGGTGGTACGAGGAGGAGAGGTGACTAGGGGAATCCATCATTGGGACGCTGAACCTGAAGGTCCATCTGCAAGACTCTACATCGCCCCGGGTCTCCGCGCAGACTCTGCCCAACACCTTGGCCGTCGCAACACCACCTGGGGCTTGACGGCTGGCTTCGCTGCTACATAAAGGTGGAAATAGCGGATCCTACTGAAGCTGGCCGGGTTGTCGCCTTCTCCTCACCCCCACATGATGGCGAAAGACAAAGACAAGGACAAGGAATCCAAGCAGTCCCGGCAGTGTAAACTAGATTGCTTTGCCAAAGTGATGCCGGCTGCGCTGGGAGCGGAGGGCGGTCCGGCTCCACCCCCGGATACGGCGACCATCCTGCAGGCCATTCGCGAGTCCAGGGAATGTTTGGAGGGGAGGATAGCAGAGGTTCGTTCTGAGGTGACACTGTTGCGCCAGGATCTCCGTAAGGTCTCAGAGCGGGTGACCGAAACTGAACACCGCATCTCGGATCTGGAAGACACCTCCCAGGTCACATGCAAAGACGTTGCAGGTCTCTTGTCAACAGTAGCAGAAATGGCCTGGAGAGTGGATGATGCCGAAAATAGGGCCAGGAGAAACAACCTCAGATTCATTGGTTTTTCTGAAAAAGTGGAAGGGGTGGACCCAGGACAATTTCTTTTGACATTTCTGAAAAATATACTACCACAGCCGCTGTTCTCGACATGTTTTGTTATAGAACGGGCGCACAGAATGCCGAACCTTGCTCCTCCACCAGGGGCCCCACCTCGACCCCTAATAGCACGCTTCCTGAACTTTCACGATAGAGACTTAATACTGAGGGAAATCCGGAAGAAAGGGGAGACCCGTTATGAAAATACTAAAGTGATGGTCTTTCCTGACTATTCCCGTGACGTACAAAAGCAGAGGCGGACCTTTGACCAAGTCAAGATCAAACTACGTGCCATGTGGCTCCAACACATGTTATTTCCGGCCAAACTGAAAGTTATTTTTCAAGAGTCCACGTTGTTATTTCACACCCCTGAGGAGGCGTGGGCCTGGGTAGAAGAGCGACCGCAATCACGGCGGCTGACACAGAACGATCCAACTCCCTCTCCACTAAAGCGAGGAAGCCAAGCTCGGTATAGACCCAACAACAAACGTCGGAGGCGAAGATTACGGGCCAGGACCTTAGCGGGAAATACTCCGGGCAGAACATTAAGATCCAGAGGTACAGACACACTTCTGTCGGAATCTGGAGATGATGTGTTTCGTTTGCGATCAGCGGATCCCAGGATCGGGCCGGAAGACACTGGACAAACAGATCTATCTGGCCGGGAGGACTCTGACGAGGGGCCTAGTGATCACCCGTTACTCAACAGTATCCTGCGACTAGAAGCGACGGATCAAGACCTTCCAGCTCCCGAAACGCAGACCCGGCAGCCACCTGATGAAAGCAAGAGGAAATGAGGGGCGGGGCCCGCTGGCCACAACCGGACAATAAGACTTCCCAAGGACTGAAGGCCGGGAAAGCATTTTGTGTGCAGTTTTTGTTATAAGTATTGTGTAGGTAATTGGGGGGGAGGGAAGGGGGGGTAACAGACCTCTTAGCGGACTATCTGCTCCACAGTTGTCATGTTGACACGCGGAGAGGGGTGGGGATGTCTGAAGATGGTCGGGAGGGGGTTGGTTGCTGTTCTGTTTTGAGTAACGCTTTGAAATTGTTCGATGGGAACGGAGTTAGTTTGACTCGTGATTACACCGCTGCAAAACAATGGAGAGGGTGGTGGGGGGGTGGGCTCCCACCTAGAGCAAGCCCTGAAATAGATCCCAAGACTGAGCTACCATGTCAGATGATGGATACGCAGTAATGATGTGGAACGTCAATGGGTTAGGAGATAAGGTGAAGAGGGTGTTGGTAACCCGCTACCTCAAGAGACATAAACCCGACATAGTATTCCTGCAGGAAACGCACCTGCTAGTGTCCACCTTCTCGTTCCTGGGAAGGGGTTGCTACACCACTCTGGCCCACGCCGGTTTTACCAAAGGCTCGAGGAGGGTGGCGATCATTATTAAGAAATCTCCTCCCTTTCATGTCAGACGAAAATGGGTGGGTTCTAAAGGGACATATGTGGCTGTCCGGGGTGTTTGGAAGCGCAAGATGTTCCCTTTAGTCAGCGTTTATGCACCCCCTCGGCTCCAACAACGCATGCTTGATAGCTTGACCTCGCTCCTTTTGCACTCTGGACCAGCCATACATATATTGGGGGGAGACTTCAACGATGTCTTGAGCCCCCTGATGGATCACTCCCTCTCTCGAAAAGACACCCCCGACATCACACCTTTGGCCCGTTTTTTAGATTCATTGGGGCTGTCAGATCTGTGGCAGCGCCACCATCCATATCAGAAGACGTATTCATATTTTTTTCGGGTGCCCACAGGGTGTTCTCCCGCTTGGACTATCTTTTGGCCCCAGCGGGAGAGATACAGAGGGTGAACACTATAGATTATTTGGCTAGGTGTATATCGGATCACTCTCCCCTTCTAATGAAGGTGGGTGGTGGACGTGGTCGTCTCCTGACACAGTGGAGGTTAAATGCATGGGATTTGAGGGATGAGATAGTCGCTAAAGAGCTCCGGATTGATTCCGAACTGTACTTCACTGAAAATGAGGGTTCTGTCCCATCGGCGGTCGCCTTATGGGAGGCCTACAAAACGTTAATACGTGACAGAGCACAAAACGTACTATCTCACACAAAAAACGTGAGACACAAGAGCTTGAGAAATTGGAACATACACTCTTAGAACTAGAAGGGACTGACCCCGCCACATTGTCTGAACATGCTTTGCGTCGACTTGACATAACCAGACGAGAATATTTAGCATTAGCCACCAATGAGGTGAGAACGCCCCAATTGGCAACTCAACATAGGCTCTATGAAACTGGGGACAGGGCGGGGAAGTTGTTGGCGTGGTTGGGACGAAAGGAAGTTGAGTCGAGATGGGTGCTGTCCATCAGGGAGAAAGAGATCACTCACACCAATCCGGGAGCCATTGCTGGAGCCTTTGCGCGGTATTACACGACCCTGTATACCGCCTGCACTCAGGTGGGAGACCCACAGATAGGCCAATACCTGCAGACTGTTGACTTACCCTAGCTTACACCCGATGAGAGAGATAGCCTGGAGGGAGACTTGACGCTGGCAGAAGTGACCAAGGCCATCGGTCGACAAAAGGCGGGTAAGACCCCGGGCCCTAATGGTCTACCAGGTGAATTTTTCAAAATGAATAGTGCATTGCTGGCTCCACATCTCCTTAGGATGTTTCTGGAATCGAAGGAACAGGGGACTCTCCCACAGGATCTTCCCCTAGCCATGGTAGGAAGGGAAACCCCCAGAGGAATGTGGGTCCTATCGCCCCATTTCCCTTCTTAATCTTGAAACAAAGATCCCGGCCACAATCCTTGCAAGGCGCCTCCTAAATGTGATTCTTCCACTGGTGCACAGGGATCAGTCTGGCTTTATGCCTAAGCGTGCGATGCGTTTTAATCTGCGCCACTTAGCTAACTGGATGGATACAGTAAAAGGCCAGGACAGTCCCCACCTGCTTCTTTCGCTAGACGCAGAAAAGGCATTTGACACGATTCACTGGCCCTTCATATGGCGTACTCTAGGAAAAATGGGCTTCGGCCCGGTCTTTCTTGATTGGCTGGCATTGTTATACCACATGCCCGAAGCCCGGGTCCGGGTTAATGGCACTCTCTCCACCAACTGGCCGATACAGAGAGGCACCAGGCAGGGGTGCCCCCTCTCCCCTTTATTGTTTGCCCTTATATTGGAGCCGGTGGCCTGTATGGTTCGCACTCGGCCGGATCTAGGTGGCTTCCTCGCCGATTCATGTTCTCTAGAGGAAGAGCGCATATCGTTATATGCAGATGATATTCTGCTTTATGTCACGCGACCTGAGGAAACGCTCCCCCGACTGCTGTATATCTTTGAGGAGTATGGCAATTACGCTGGATATACAATTAATTGGACTAAATCCACCCTTTATCCATTGAGCGGAGACCCAGAGTCTTACACGTATCCCTGTTGCCTGAGGCTCTCCACGGAGGGGTTTCTTTATTTGAGACTCTATATCACAGTTTACCCTGAGGCCCGAATGGAGCGTAACATACGACGGGTGTTGCTACAATTTCAGGCAGATGTGAAGAGATGGAGGAAGCTCCCTCTGACTATTATGGGAAGGGCCGCCATGTATAAAATGGTAACACTCCCTCAACCTCTTTACGTTCTGCAGAACACGTATCACAAAATACCGGATGTCATTTTTACTTACATTGATAGTGAATTGCGCCTCCTCCTGTGGGACGGCACTCATCCGCGAATAGCGTTGCAGACTTTACAACGGAACCCTTAAAACGGAGGGTTGGCTGTGCCAGATATCAGAGCTTATGATAGGGCAGCCCACCTCATAATCATTAATGAATGGACCGAATGCGCCCGGTGATCACCCGACATATAGGCTGGAAAGGCTTCAGTTCCAGGAACGCTACCAGCTCCACTTCGTATACGGAGGCGCCGGGACCACACGACTCCTCCCTGCTACTTAACGGGTAATAGAAGCATGGAGAAATGCGGGGAGAACTATGAGGTGGGAGGGAAAACCTACACGGGAGACCCCCCTATGCAAAGGTGCTAGTCTAACTGAGATCAGGAAATTAAGGGGCTTCAGGAAATGGGATACTATCGGCATTTCTAAGATAGGAGACCTCTTGGAGAGAGGTGCTCTGGCCTCCTTCAGTTTCCTTCAGTCTAAATATCAACTACATAATTCCCAAGCCTATGCATATCTGAGACTTCAACATGCCTGGCAAGCAGAAGGGCTAGACGGTATGATGCTGCCCTTGATGGCAGGCTCCTGCAGGAAGAGATCCAGACCCAAGTGATATTCCTAACATACAAAACACAAATTAATAACATGCCTGACAATCTTGGTTCGCTTTGTGCAAAGTGGGAGCTAACCACCGGGCCACTGGAAGATATAGACTGGGAAGCAGCCCTCATGCACCCACGTGAAGTGGCGATCAAACTCAGGTTAGGACTCATACAGTACAAGATCCTACTTAGGGTCTATTTTGACAGGGAACGTCTACACAAAATGGGGAGGGTGGAAGACCCTGCATGTCTCAGATGTCGGGCGGAGCACGCCACATACATTCATACACTTTGGGAATGTAGTCACATTCAAACGTATTGGCACACGATCATGGGTGAACTGAGCAAAATACTAGGGGCGGGCCATGGGCTGGATGTGAAATTCTTATTCCTAGGTATTCCCATGGATATTGACCTGCCACGCTATGGGCTCTTACTGGCCAATCTTGGGTTAGTGGTAGCCAAAGGGGACATAGCCAAATATTGGGGGGCGCAACACCTTCCTACACTTACGGAGTGGAAATCTAATATGGATCTCCACATGGCTGTGGAGAAAGTAGTTTATAAAGCGAGGGGATGCCCACGTAAATTCCGGAGAATTTGGGTGAAGCTCTACAAGCTGGATCTACCAGAAGAAGGGGAAGTCCTCGTCCTGTCTCCAGGGCAGTCAAGATCAGGCCCTTAATAACTGCCTTCTTACCCCATATCAGGAACAAGGAATATGGGGGTCTAGACATATGCACCTGCAGGTTGATAATGGTGACGTGAGTCTGTGTTTAGTATTGGAAAATCTGCAACATTACTTATGGTCCAGTGATGTAACTGTACGCTCGCTATTGATCACATTTCTTGTGTTGACAACTTCTTTTCCCATCTGTAAATTTTGTTTTTCAGTGAAAAAAAATAAAAAATATAGTTAAAAAAAAATCTTTATTAGTTTATGAGTAAAGAAAAAGGCACTCATCATACAGCAGTATTGATAAACTTTAAATTTCTCCATACATGAGGGTGAAATAATTCTTGACATATCAAGCCAGATACAAAATGGAAGAGTGGTCAAAGCCCAGGATTGTTTAGCTGAACTAGCACAAGAACATCCAGGTGTTCTTTCAAACAAAGACTGTGGCAGAGGGAAAATCAGGCAGAGCAGACAGAAAGCCAGAATGTTATTGCGTTTCTGTTAGGAGGCATACTAAAGGAAATGAAAGGTGCTCAACTCAAGCAAGAGGCAATAACAACCTATCTAAATTTAAAAAATGCACACCGTACATGTGAAGCTCTCTAATTCCCAAACTGAATGGATGAATTACAACAACAAAACTCTGACGAAGAAGATCAACAGATCAAAGTACGAGACTTTAGATTTCAATGTAAAAGAAATTTAGCATGGGCTTAAAACAAACAGGACGAGCTAGAAAACCATTCAAGACAATTTAGCTTTAAGTTCTCCAGCCAATCAGAACAGAAAGAGGATGGTATTGGCGCCAGCACTCAAGAGTATATTTTATACTGAAGCACACATTTGGCAAATGTTGCTGACTATAAAGTAAAATAACAGATACTGATTAAAGGCATTATGTCAATGACACTTAAAATTCACAATGAATTTGATTTACGCACGTTTTTGAATAGGACAAAAATGCAAATAAATGATCGCACAGTTTTGAGTAGCTGGTACTCAAGCTATTCTTGTGCAATAGGCGAATGATTATTTTCTAATGCAACTCACACACCCTTCTTACTGAAAAAAACTCCGTGCATGGTGATTTAAAATAACCCAAGGGGACTGCTACTCTCCTCACCAACAGGAGGCTGCAGGTGGTTCAACATGACAGCAGAGAAAGTGGGTGGAAGATTTACATTAAGCCTCCAATGATCAGGGATTCAGAAGGGGATGGGGAGACGGAGTGGGGCACGGAGTGCATAGGAATTTCACTTTATGGGAAAGGGTCGAAAGAGGAGGGCGTGATATCGGAAATAGGGAGTTATTGCACTCATGCACATTACAGGACGAGGAAGCCCTTTAACTTTTAGAGGGAAAAGTATTGTAACAGAAGAACACAGAAACAAAGGAAAATTGCTTCCTTTAACATTTCTGGGGTATATTCTCAAGAACGTGTGATAACCATTGCAAAAGTTACTTAACGCAACCCTCAACATCACAGTCCATCGCAGGAAATTTACGCCGTGTTAACCAGGTATTCACAACACGGTGGTACCATGCGATAGTCACCAGACAACGCATCAAATGGCCCTGTTAAAATCAATGCCACGCCGCAAAAATGCGAAACACGAACGCAAAAGAAGATGCGATGAGGCCAATCGCGATACAAAAATCAGCGAAAACAAGCGGCAGGCCTGCAATCCACACGCGTCAGATGGGAACCATCACCATAGAAGTTGAAAAAAAACAGACAAACAACAGCGAAGAATCATGGATGTTGCCGGAGCAAGTACGGAGGAGAACCAGAACCCCACAAGCCCCCCGGAGGACCTGCCTGGAACCTCTGGGTCAGGGAAGGCAAAGAAGAAGAAGAGTAGGAAGAAGAGCTTCAGTCCGCAGGAAAACAGGATCCTGATAACGGAGGTGGTCGAACACCACCACCAACTGTTCGTCACCTCCACTGTGTTATTGGCAACAAAAAATGGACTATGGCACGCCATCGTGGACAAGGTGAATACGGTGGGAGTGCTGAAGAGGACAATGGGAGAGTTCAAGAGGTGATGGATTGACGTCAAGCGCCAAACCAAGCTGAAACTCGCCAGCAACCGGAAGGCAGCAATGCAGACTGGAGGTGGGAGTCCTGCGCCACAGGATGAGCTGGACGACATGGAGGAAATGGTGTGCACAGTCATCAGTGGGGAGATGGTGGCAGCATTTGGGGGATGGGACCCTGCTCAGCAGGACCGGACACAACAGCAAGAGGGTGAGTAACGACCAGGGACTGGGGGGACAGCGGGAGATGGACACAATGGCACACACGCACAAGTTATCAAAGCACATCTTCAAACGAACCATGCCCCAGACCCCAACTCCCACCAGGAGAACAATGTACCCAAATATGCGACATTTCAGCACTGTATAAGCACAAACATCAGAGGCACACCGCATGTAAGGGATAAGGGACAGCCAATTCAGAGCTGCAGGGGCGACTCCCCCAAAATGCTGCACACACACATCACTTGCAGAGCACATCAACATTGACAACGATGTGGCATAAACCGCAACACGTTCCCCACAGAACAGGGGACACAACTGGTGCCGACTGGGTGTAGACACTGGCCAATCACAAGTGGCATTGCAGGAAAATGTGAGTTGATAATGTACAAGTACAAACACACAGCCGTGATGTTGTTGAAATGTCTACTCTCCTGCAGCAAATGGGCAGCCCCTCTGAAACAGCCACGATGTACACAGTCATGCAGTCTGTATGTGAACATGTACAATGCGACAACACACATGTGAACACATTGTTAAACTGCATCTCCCCTTCACATTGCAGAGGGACACACAAAACCTCCTGCAGAGCAGTCCCAAACTCTCTTCTCTGATGACGAAGAGGACCATGACACCTTTGACTCCGACGCCCTCCAAGAGTTCTTTGACAGTCTCCGCAGCCCACCTCAAGGAGCAGGGTAGCCCAGCTGCAATGAGGACACCCCACCCCGTGCACAGACCACACAGCAGCCAGCACCCACCACCACGGCTGCATCCCAGGACCCCCACGAAGAAAACATGGCCTTTCAACGCCATGTGTTGGACTGCCAGGAGCAGCTAGCTGAACAGGTGCAGGTAGGCGTCGACCACATGGCAGACAAACTAGATGCCATACGTGGGTGTCTAAGTCCCATCAGGGACCACTCACAGTCCCTAACAGAAACCCAGAGTCCACTCCATGCCCTCCAATGAGCCATTCCTGAAATTGCCAGACTCCTGACTGTGGACAAGAATGACTGTCTAGTCAGGGTGGCTTCAGCGAGCTCGCCCGGGAGTTGGGACTCATGCGGAGGCTCATGGAGACCATGGAGCGGGACGATGCGGAAAGAGCGGCTGCCATGCTGTACACCAGTGAGTGGTAGCTGTGTTCCACAATGACCTCAAAACCATCCTCATGGCATTGCTGCCACAAGGCCTGGCGCTAATGCATGCTGCTGCTACCAATACATCCACATCTCCGCCCCCTGAAGTGTCAGTGCCACACAGTGTAGCAGACATTCCACCTCCTGACCCTGAGGTGTCACTGCCACACAGTGCTGGAGAAAGGCCAGCACCACCCACACGTGAGGCACATGAAACAGCAGAGGACGAGGATGCAGATGAATCTGCCCTCATGGTCAGAAGGAAGCGGTAGCATTCATCTCCGCCTCATGGCCAGTTTCAGCTTGGTTCTGCCCTCTGCATCATCACCTTCCACTGTCTCCCCATACACTCTGCGACACTCACCTTGGACCTAGCAATGGACTGCCATATGCTGTTCGATCGCCAATGACACAGCAATCAGACTGCGGACTGAACTCTTCCTCTTCCTTTGAACTTGTCATTCCCTGAATGACTCTGGCTGACATTTAAAAGTGGGGTTTGCATGGCACTGTACTGCTCCAGATGCAACACTCCACTGAATGTGCTTTAAACATTCTGAATCTCACAGATGTGTAGTATGGATGAATGTAGGGTTGGTGAATTCCTCTTATGCCCATGTGGCTCATGTCATTGGACTTGGGTCACAGGGTGACACATTGCCGATTGTAGTCCGGGTGGCGCCGACACAACAACAGCAACACACGCATTTGTTATTTCCTTGTCCAGCTCCATACGGAACCATGCCCAGAGCCCCAGGGTCATTGTTCAAACCCTTACGCTGGACTGGCATACGCCAGGCCAGCCCACTATGCTTACGCTTCAGGAGGGGACAACAACACCACATGTGCCAGGACTCCCCTGTAGTGATCTGCTGCTCACAGGTCTAGTTGTCAGCATGCCACAGCTAATTCCTCACGGCTGGTGAAAATTCCTCACGGCTGGTGAACACCCACACCACACCCATCCAGCACACGCGTCACAGCACATGTGACCCTGCCAATAAAAAGGGCTGGGCGCACGTGCACAACGCCATTTTCAACCTCTCTTGGGGTGTATCCGTGTGGTGTGCATGTAGGCATGGGGGCCCAGGGGCCTGCAACATCACATTTCCCAGGCCCGGAGGGGACATGATGGCGTCTGCACCACAATACCCAATCATAGACGGTCCATGACTGTGGGGGCACAGACTTGGTGGCACCAGATACACTGCAGAAGGCACAGGCACACCGCCATCCGCCATAGGACGGTGACTTTTGGTGCAACGAGGTAGTGTAGGCCTGAGCCAGGGGGCAGCACGGGCCTACCGCCACGTGGCATCGCCTCCTGGATCACAGAGTTAGTGGCGCCTATGAGGCTGAGCGGGTGTGCAGCCTGCGATGAGGCCGGGTGCACTGGTATGCCCTCTGCCATGGAGTAATCAAGACCCAGCACCAAATGTGAGACCTGGTGGCCTGCGGAGTGGGGCTGCACGATTTGGTGGGCCCCAGGCTTGTGGCTTGCAGCGGCACGTGGTGGGCCCTCTCTTCTACACACCGGTGGTGGGAGGTGAGCAGTGAGGCCTGCGTGCGCAGGGGCGGGCATGCACTGCTGGGCGGTGGGAGGGGCTGTGGTGCAGCTGCCTGGGTGCCCAGGAGCAGACAGGTGACGATGTCATGTGCAATTGTATGTACTTTGCCATTCAGGTATCTGGACTCTGTTTCAGATGACGGGTCTGTCTTAGATGTGGGACCTGGAGAACTGCACTACATACCGGCACGTGGTTGGAGACACACCGGTGGCAGCAGGTAAGCAGTGTGGCCTGGGTATGCAGTGTCGGCAATCTCTCTCCCGGTCCCTCTCTTCTTTTCCCTGTCTCTCTCTCCGCCTCTTTGTCTGTCTATCTCTTTCTCCCCCTCTCTGTCCATCTATCTCTCCCTCCCCCTCTCTGTCCGTCTATCTCTCTCTCCCTCTCTTTCTTTCTCTCTCCTTCGCTCTCTCTCTGTCCCTTAATGTGCGCAGGACACACCTTCTCATCATGATTTTTGTCTTGCAGGCTGTGACCTATGGATTGTCCCGAGGGGAGCCGCCATGTGTCTTCATTTCTGTTCTGTGTTTATTTTAATAAATGTCCATTTGTTGCTTCGAAGGTGAATGTGTGATGCTCATTTTTGTGATGACACTTGGATGTCACCAGGTGTGTTTGTGCGACATCATGCAGGTTATTTGGTATATGATTCCGTGTAGTTGATGTGGCATGTCTTTAGCGGGGGTAAGGAGGGGTCCTGGGTGTGGTGGCAGTGGGTGTTGTGGCCCTCTTGGGTGTCCGGCACGCATGTTCAGTGGCTCCATGGCATCTGTTGTTCTTCAGGTGTGGCTCTGGGCTGGGCTCTCTTTTGTGGTGCAGGTTGTAGTCCGACTTTGCACCAGGTCGGAGCAGGTGTTGGTTTCCTGGTGATATTGCGCCTTATCGCATGTTTTGTGATCTTATCGCAGATCAGGCTGGTCGTTGGGAATATTGTGGAGTGGTGTCATCGCGGCTTTTTGCTCTGGAACGCCTACTCTGCATCTCATTAGCGACAGTTGCTGGGGTCATCCGTGGCAATGTTTTCTGTGGATGCTATCGCCGGAAAACTGGTGATATTGGCTGTTTGCACCAGCTTGTGAATGGGGCGGTAAATATATCGCGGCTTTGGCTGCTTTAAAGTGCCATTAACTTGGCGATTGCTCCTTGAGACTATGGCCCTCTGTTTTGAATGGTGTGATGTATCTGTCATGCCTAAAAAAAGATGCATTTTTGGCCCATTGCGATGGGTGAGTCTTTGAGGAATCTTTGACTCTACCCCCTGCAGAAAGGGCATATATGTAATGAAATAAATTAATGTGACACCCAAACCAGCTATTCTTTTCATGATTCACTTTGGAAGAGACATGGTCCTCCCCTCACAACAGCCCCAAATAGAGATCTGCCTGTCATAGACAGGCAAGCTGGATTGAGACTGTTGAGAGTAACTTTAAAGAAGATGTTGATTGTGTGTTGCCTCTAGATCATGCTGTAAAGCTTGCACACTGCACAGCAGTCTTATGTCTGCAAGCGCCCAGTCCAATTTGAGAAAACAGTGCACACCTGAATTGCATAATCTGCAAAACCTCTTAAGTGGGCACTGAAGTAGAATGACATACAACCAATCTTACTGGCCTCATTTGGCAGATTTGCCAAAATAGAAAATAGGTGTAAGATGTCTTTTGGGGAACTCCTATTCTAGTTATGCAACTTTTTGGCCACAGTATTGTAGAACAGAAAATGAGGTTGTGTACATCTATTCATCTTACACTTTATCGTTTGCCATATATGTTTCTTATTCTTTCAATTCCGACTAACTAGTCTAGTCTGCAGCAAAATGAAAAAATGCTTGTTGGGGTGGGTTGGAAATCATTGAGCCGTGGTCTTGTGAAAATGAAACTTAGCCGGAATAAAGCTAATATTCATAACTTATCGCCTGGGCAAAGGTTTTCTTCCATTAATCATTTTATTTTCTCCTACTTCTATGAATATGATGTGGTTTTGCGGCACTTCAGTAACATGAGACACAATCACCGATATGGGCACTCCTCATTGTGTTCCTGCTTAGAGACTCAACAGATTGATTAGCATCATGTCAAGAAGAAAGCATAGTATCCAATCGCTTTGTGGCTTTAAAATGTAAGCATGAGTGGTTGGTCTATTAGTCATCAAGCCTCTCCCTTCTCACTTTCATTTACAATGCACAGTTTTTCTACAGTGCTCAGGCTGTAATTGCTACTTAATGTTTCTCTCAGCCCAGGCAATCCTAATCTGCAATGAAGGGCAACAGATGAGGGGAGAGGAGTTGGCCTAACTGCTAGGGCGCTCAACCTCGGACCTGGGGAACTGGGTTCGAGTCTCGGTAATGATGCTGAACATCCTGTGATTCTGGGCAAATCACGTAATCTCCCCGAGCCTAACAAAAAATGATTGTGTGTCTTCATGTAACGTAACTGGTGCTATGTAAAGCGCTCTGATCAACATTGGGGAAAGCATTCCAATCTGGTTGGAGGGACAGATTAATTATTCCCATTCCAAACTAAGAAACATCAGGAAAATTGATTCTAGGGCAGAGTCCAATGTATTATTTTAACTCTAAAGTAAGCCTCATTAGGGTAACTGTTGGACACAGTGGGCTAGATTTACCCTTCCCCCTCCTAACTAAGCAACATTGGGGTAAGTGTTGGACTCTGAAGGGGGTCTTATTATTCCCTTTTCAAAATTAAGAAATGCTGGGGAAAGTGCTGGACTCCAGGTGTTTCAAATTTACTCTTCCCCCACCAAACCAATGTTGATCAGTTTGAAGAGGGATTAGAAAAACTGCCCTGCTGTAGAGTCCAATGTTTATCCCGATGTTGCTTAGTTCAGAGAAGAAATAGTAAACATATTCCCTAAGCATCTAACACTTTCCCTAACATTGATTAGTTTGGAGTGAGAATAGTAAGCTTGACCCATCCAAAGCCCAACATTTACACCACTGTTGCTTAGTTTGATGTAGGAATTCTAAATCTGTTCCTACCCCACAACACTGCTTAGTTTGAAGAGGGAAGAATACATTCGACCCCTCTGGATTCCAACTGTTTTACTAATTTTGCTTAGTTTGGAGTTGGAGTAGTAAAACTGATCACACCCTAGGGTCCAATGTTTAATCCTATGCTGCTCAGTTTGAAGTGGGAAATGTAAGCATGAGCCCAGAGAGTCCAATGCTTTCCCCAAAGTGGCTCAGTTCGAGTCGGAATAGTAAATCCAACACTTCCAGAGTCCACAACTTTCCGTAATGAGCTTCAGTTTAGAGTGGTAATAGTAAATCTGACCCCTTCAGTGCTTAATGCTTTCCCAAGTGTTCCTTAATTTGGAATGGGAAAAGAAAATCTGACCACCTGAGAGCCCAATGCTTTCCTCTATGTTCCTTAGTTTGGATTGGAAGTAGGAAATCCAACTCTTCTAGAGTCAATGCTTTCCTCAGTTTTGTTCTCCTTGGAGTGAGACTAATAAATCTAAAACCCCATCATTGAACACTTCCCTGAATGTTGCTTAGTTTGGAGTGGAAATATGATATTTAACCAACCCAGAGTTATACCTTTTCCCCAGTATTCCTTAATCCTCAATGTTGCTTAGTTTTGAGTGGGAATAATAAATATGCCTCTAGCAGAGTCTACTATATTCCACAGTGGAAACAGTAAACATGAGTCCCCAGATTTTAACCCTTTCCACAATGTTGCTTATTTTGGAGTTGGAATAGTAAATCTGCCTCCACCAAGAGTTCAACACTTTTCCAAATGATTAGTTTTGAGTCGAAGTAGCAAATATGACCGAAGTGCAATTAAAGCGCAATTACAAGAAACATTTATTTTAATTCAATAAAAATAATTTTTAAGTATTGCAACTTTTAAAGTTTAAATAAATATATTCATCATTTAAAAATATATATTCTGTATTTTTAACACTGTACTTTGGTTTCAGATTTCTTTATTTTTAATGTTAATTTTAAAATTCAATAATACTGTAATTTTTTGCATTAGATATTTTTTACATGTGAATATTGTTTGCACATTGATATTTTAGAATCCATATTTGTATTGTTTTAATGAGAAGCATATAGCTGTGAATTTTGATGTTTTCTAATCTTGAAATCAGTCGATATTTTTGAGTCAACATTCAACAGTACATCTCTGCACAGGTGTAATGGAGCCTTCTGTGCAAACTAAAGTGTTTCTCTATGGAGAACATATTTTACTCATGGAGAAAGCTCTTTCCTTACACCACCATCAAATTTAGGAATGATCTGTTCCCCTTCACACCCTAGAATGCGATGTACCCAGCTCTTGGCTGGGGTCAATCCAAGACCATTTCCAAGATGTGAAAAAGTTGGAGAAGAGATTTACAATGCCCACAAAAGTTCATTTGTGCGGGTTCCTGAGACAAACCACACATTAGAACTCCACTTCTCACCCACTGAGGATTACTTACTACTGTGGGTTGCTCTAAACAAGTGGAGGGCTAATCCTGGCAGGGTTACCAAACAAAACCAAATGTACCTTTGTGAATATGGTCCTTTTGTGCGTTATCTAGGTGCAACTTTTAAAATCTTCAAATGATTGTTTTACCCTGGCAATACAGGGAGGGCATTGCCCCTTGAAGTTCACCTGTGCTTTGTTTTCCAAGCAACTACATTGACAAGTAGCTGATAGTCTTTTTCCATGACTTGTCTGACATTTTTCCTTATAAAGGATCACTACACCGCGCTATCAAATAGCAAACCTCGGGCCATATCATTAGAGAGTTTACTGGCTCAGTGAAGAGTGGAGCAAGTGTTTTTATGCACCTGCAGTGAGTGCTTAAAGTCCATTCATTTAACCTGATATTTCTCAGCGCCAGAGAGTCAGAACTACCTTTTTATACAGTACAGCTTGGAAACTGTGAGCAATGCCTGCCTCTTTCTGTTTCTGAGTTGTGCTGCCTAAAATATTGGGAGAAAAATAGGGAGAAAAATTGGGTCTAACAATTTCAATTTATGTCCCGTAGGTGCATAAAAGCAGGCGCTCTGCTCTGAGTTGAGGTAGCAGAGCCCATCGTGATACCCCAATGAAAGTCCATAATCAATAACAGAATTTTAGGAAAGTCACTTGCTTCCTTCTATGCATGCAGTTTGCAACTTTGAAGGCAGGCTGACTGGATCAGGTGTTTCCGCAGTACTCGATTCCAGGGAGGCTGCCTGTCAGTTCATTTCCTACTCCACTGAACAGCTATTTACATATTTTCGATAGAGAAATTTGCAAATTGTGAATGGAATCGCTCGTTTCCAGTCACTTCATACAGTAGTGTGAATTCTCAGCTGAAACCAATGTCAAGGAGGGATTCAGTGGCATCTTGGAAGCTTGAATTAAATTCATTAACAGGGGTTCACTGGTGCATAAGAAATATTCATGAGTAATAAAGTACAATGCCAGCATCAGGACTCTTAATTCCCTTGTTTTCCCAGGAAGTGCATTAAAATAGAGGTCATTTCCCAGATGTTTCACACTGTATTAAATTGTAATTAAACAGTGCACAGAAAGTAGGCAAATGACAATTTGAAAACTTGAACGCGTTATGAAGTACAAATTCTGTCTTAATTAGCTGAACACAGGGCCTCATTTACTTATTTTTGGCGTTGGCCAGCGTGACAAGCCTTCCTGCTGCACTGCCCTATATCAAAAGGAAAAAGGCAGGAATGTACTTATCTGGGAGATACAGCGCATTCCTGTCCTCTTTAACTGCGCTGGCACACAAATGGCATCCTAGCACCAATGCAGGCTTCCTTGCACCAGGGTGCATGGGTGCCTGCATTGAAATCAGGTTGTTTTTGTGCAGGAAGGGACACCTTCCTTCACAAAAACAACTGTTACTCCACCCTTGGAGAGGCATAGGCTTTTAACGCATTCCAAGATTTACTGCATGTTGTCAATTTGGGAACGTGTCAATTGCCATGAGTGTTACGTGAGAACACCCACCATAACTCCCCAAGGCACACCTCCCATCCACAGTGTGAGGCAACGCAGCACAGGCAATACAGCGACTTGTGCTGCGTTGCCTCACACCATATCTATGAGGCCTTACAGGGTGGCCTTACATGGCCTCATAGATGGGCTCTGCAGTGTGCTCCAAAGGAGCGTCATTAAAAGTGACGTTCCACCAGCGCCCAGAACTTTTTTTTTTTAATTTCAAAGTATTTTATTGAATTTTTCATACAGGTACATTCACTTTACTGTTACAGGGTACTAGTCATGCTTTGGCTGATGTTGTCACGTTTACAGGTAGGTGATATACATGTTCGACTGTACCCCATTCCAATGTCTTGTTAGAAGATTAAGGACAGCTGAACGAAAAGGAAAGAGTAGAGAAGGGAGAGAGAAGATAGCTACAAGAAGACTACTTTCGTAGCGGTCTATTCTGGGCTTGTATCTTTTTGTTTTGTGGGCAGTCGTCCCCCCCTAAGTGATCTCACGGGGGTTCGTAGGGGTCCAGATACTCATCCAACAGTTTCCAAATCCCCCTAGTAGCTGGCCTCCAGGGTGAGTTTTGCAGTGTGATGATGTCAGCGCCCCTGAGGTGTGTCACCCAATTGAACCTGCCCTTGAAAGATGTCTTTGCTGTATCCTTCCAGTTGGACAAGACCATTTTCACTGCTGAGGTCAAAAGGAGGTCTAGCAGGTCCCTGTCGTGTTGTGACTCAAGTGCTGTGGTCATGAATGTGGTGGTAAGGGTAGAGAACTCTGGTTTCAGTGTGCACCCCATCGCTTTTTTTATGAAAACTAAGATTTTTTCCCAGAAGATTTTAACTTTGGGGCAGTAGAAGATGAGGTGGGCTAGGTCCCCTTTATCGCAGTTCCAGCAATTGTAGTTTTCCCTGAGGCCTAGCGCGGCTAGTCGTGCCGGGGTCCAGTATGTCTTATGAAGTAGCCAAAATTTAGTTTGTGATAGTACTGGGGAGATTTTGTTCCATGAGGGGAAGGCCCAGAGTTGAGCCAGGTCCTGTTCGCTTAGTGGGGTGTTGTGTTGTTTTGCCCAGTAGTTCGATGGTTTATCATTGATTTTTGTGGTCCTTGGTCGTAGGAGTTTATACAGGTGTGACACCTGATGGCCTATTGGATAACTGATGGAGTGTGATGTGTTAGTTTGGCTTTTGTGAGCGCTGTTCTGATTTTTAGGAAATTGTAGAACTCAATGTCTGGTAGCCCATGTCTGCCTTTTAGCGTATCAAAAGTGACGGGATTGCCTTCCTCCTCCAGTTCTGCTGGGTAGGAGATGCCTTTCATTTTCCATGCGCTCATGGATAGGCACTTCCCCCTGTATTTAATCTTGCTGTTGGGCCACAGGGACTCCCATTTCTAGTTCCTTACACTGACCTCCATTTTCTTGTCTATTTTGAGTAGGGCAATTTTTGTGTTTTTGAATATTGGGCTGGAGGCGTGCATGTGTTTATTAGCTGTTAGTAGTATCAGTGGGTTTAGGTTTTCTATGATGGCTCACTCGATTGTTAGCCATACTGGTGTGTACCCTTGGGGGGTTGCCAACCAGTAAGCTCCCTGCCTGGCTAGGAAAGCGGTTTGAAAGGCTCTGTAGTCTGCTAGGTTTAGTCTTCCCAGATTTTTGTCTAGCCTAAGATTTTTAATACTTAAACGCGCTTTTTTCCCTCGCCATAGGAATGTATTAATCTGGTTATCCATTTCGCGGTGAAAGTCGTAATTGAGTGGAAGTGGTAGCATGCTCAGTAGGTAATTAATCATTGGGGTGATCATCATCTTGATCGTTTCTATTCTGCCCCACCAGCTTATGAACTTGGGGGACCAGGACTCCAAGAGAGTCTTTGTTTTCCCTAACATTAGCTTCTCATTTTGTTCTAGTGTGAACCTAAGGTCCTTTCCGAATTGGATCCCTAGGTATTTGATGAAGCCTGTTTGCCATGTCAGGCCCGAGCTCCCTAGGATGTCTCTGGTGGTATCGATGTTGAGGGGTTTACATTCTGATTTGTCCCTGTTGAGTTTGTATCCTGAATGGGTTGAATATGTGTCTATAAAGTCTATCAGACCCACAATGAAGGTCCTAGGTTGCTCTGTCACGATGAGGATGTCATCCGCATAGGCAGCTAGTTTAACTTCCACATCGTTAATTCTGATCCCCTTAACTTCATTGTTAGTGTTGATGTTTCTGATAAGGGGCTCCAAGGCCAGTAGGAATAGTGAGGGGGATAAAGGGCAGCCTGTCTAGTTCCGCATTGTAATGTGAAGGGGTCGGAAAGTGACTTGTAAATGAGATTTTGAGTTTGTCCAGCTTTGTGAATTTACAAACTGTAGATACAAAGTGGCAACAGCTTTACTAGCCAAAGAAAACACTTTTTAAACAAAATATTACATATTTCACTTCTCCATGCTAACAATCTACATTTCTTTTCATATATATTAATGGTAAGGCACAGCCTAGAAGGGCGCACCATGCCACTAAATGGTTAAGAAAAGCCTTCATCGTTCCATTACTCTGCTAGAGCTTCCGAGCATGGCCTGGACACTCATTCTAGCAATGACCACGTCAAAAAAGTTATAGAATTTTGAGAGCTGCGGACATCATTTACATGCATAATTAACATATTTTGAACTGAGGTGCTCAAAAATAGTTTCCAAAATGCAAAATCTCAATCCTAATTTATATAGTCAAGTTTAGTAGAATTCTAAGTTCGCAAAGTTTATTTACAGATGCTGCATTCCGTTACAATGGAATAAATTACATATTTAACTATCTTTCTTGTTGGCCGCCCTGAGAAAATAGGTGCAGACACAGGAAATTGTTAATGTGTGGGTATTTGAAAAACAGGTATTGTTCCTTGGACAATCAGGTACAAAACTCTTGCCTAGGTAAGGAGTAAGTGCACTTCTAGGGGCCAGTTTGCTTGTTGGCCATTAAAGTATTGAGGAGATACAGAGACCAGAATTTATTGATTCTGGCTGGTATCTTCCTGTGAAAAAACAATCATTAAGACTTTTAGCCTCTAGAATGGGAAATAACCATGCAGATTCAGAGTTACTGAGTTTGAAATTGCCGTATCCCGCTCGAATTTCTCGCATGCTCTGAGCAGTTTATTAGTGTGAGATGGGGTCAACAGCAGTCACCATGAGGAGGCTATGGGTTCTGTGTCACAGGCAGAGCAGTCAACAGGGGTTAGATTTCCGAATGTTTTGCATTGGATTAGCGTCACAAAAATTGATGCTAACATGCACAAGATGTTTTTCTCCTAATTTACTTTCCAGTGCAAAACTTGTTTTGCCCCAGAAAGTACTCTGTAAGTAACAAAAAGCAGCGCAAAGCACTGTTTTGCCTTACTCAGCACCAAGGGGATGTTACTTGGGAGGTACATGGGCATTTCCATGTTCCCACTTATGCCTTTTGACACAAACCATTATCTCCAAACAATGGTAGACAGAGTTTACTGCCAAATGTTAACGCCACTTCAAAGTAGGCGTTAACAAGAGATATGTTTTGATTTCTCCTTTGTTTTCCAACTTTGCATGCATGCTGCACTCTGCAGAACACTTACAAAGTTGGAAAAGTGTTTAAACTTGTCCAGGCATATTATTTTGTACATGAAAGATACCTTTCCTGTACAAAACCTATGCTAGTCTCAGGCATGCACCATAGCACTATGGCGCTATGGTGTGTCCTTGGCCAAAGGCAGATGAAATCAGCGCCGGTGCAGGGAAAGGGATGGAGAGATCCATATCTCTGTAGATATGGTGCTATCCTGCTTCCTCCCTGTCACTCAATGCAGTGCAGCCTATTTGAGGGCTGTGCTGCGTTGTGTGCCTTGTTTTATAAATCTGGCTCTAAGGCTTCTTGGGGAGCACTGCATGCTGCCCTGGTGCTAGTGGAGAGGGTCAAGAAGGGGCTGTCCAGAGGCCCTGCTCATGGACTCTACCAGGAAACCTTGATGGTTTTACTTTAAAAACATGTTTTTATTGTATTGTTTTAATATGCCCAGCTCTGTTGGAAATAAATGATGATCATCATGCAACATAGTATGCTTCCACAGGCTGTTTCCCACCAATACAAACATTACTGTTTCCTCACAAATTGACATTTGTGCATTCCCTCTTGGTGGTTTTACTTGGTGCGATTTTGCACTTGATGAAATCAGGCTTTTAACTTGCACTCAATCCCAATGGTTAAAGTGGGGAGGTTATTGGGCGATATTTAATAAGAGTGATGACAATGGTGTTTCTAGAATGTGGATACATTATTCTGTGGACAACAGCAAATTACATGGGCTATTATAGATTTGCATCATATTTCCATTTTCTGCGTGTCACTCCTAATTTGCATGTGCATGAGTAAATGCTGCAAGTTGGGTACTCTGAGAAGCCAAAGTATTTTGCTGAAACTCATCCTTCTACCTTCTTGCTTCTCCTCATCTTTTTCGCCTCCACTGTTAGTCTACCACTCTCTTCCTCCCTACATCATGTCTGGTTCACCTACATTTCTCCAAAGTCAGCCATCCAGTTGATTTCTATGGTATCTTGTCCCCAGGCAGTAAAGTAATCCAACACACTAGAGAGGAATGCCACAGCTTTATTAGAGCTCTGAGTCATTAAGTTCTGCAAGCCCTTTTTCTTGGTTGGAACAAGTTACAAGTTACTATCTGTATTTTTATTTGGCATGTGGTTCTTGCATGGCCCATTGTAGTTTTCCCTATGCTAGCCTAACTGCACATGTTGTAGACCTAATTTTCCTTTGCACACGTTACTGTATAAACACGCTTGTCTTTGCGACACTGTACTATCATATGGAATCTGCATATATTTTCGAGTTCTGTTCTTTTCCTGGGATTTTGTTTGAGCACCACTGACAAGATCAGGCACTAGCAACTAGACATAACACAATAATGCAGCTGTTGTGTATGCACACACATGTCATATCATATAGATGAGTACATGAGCTAAAAACATACACATGGAATGAGAGTTCTGAGTAAAGAGCACTGCATCAGCTGAGATGTAGAGTGTCCATCTGTGTATGCTAAGGTACGGGGTCTGCCGGTTATCCCACAGATGTTTTATATAATCATTTAGCTTTAGTAGCAAGGGGTGGTTAGGTCACTCTGTCCTATAAAATGACATGCTGACAGTATTTTTATAATGCATTTGTTATTTAATTGTGGCACATACACTGCATTTCAGAGCACAGTAGTTTAAATAAATATTCTAAACATTCCTCATGTCTCTTGGTTATCTTATAGTGGACAAGTTAGTGTGAAAGAGCCAAAAGATGTGTCCTGTTACCATGATCCCTGATAGGGTCGAGAGTGTTGTGTTCTGGGGGTGCCAATTCACTTGTTTCTCTGGTAAAGTTAGGAGGGTAATTGAGGCACTATAGCTAGTCGGACCCGGACCCATAGACACTGAGGTGGTTTGGGGACTCAGTCCCTACATATTGATGTTCCATGGTTCCAGGCATTGTTCTGTTCCAGAGCAGAATTATATAAATATAAGTCACTACATTACAAATAGGTTGTTGTGCGATTACATGGGTTCCAGGCCCCGTACATTACAATTCGGTGTTGGCACTACATGGAATATAGTCTTTGCCAACATGTATCAAGTTCTGCTATATGACTACAAAGGTTCCCAATGCCTACATGGATTCACTAAACAGGTGCAGTAGACACATCTCATGCAGGAGACGGTGACACCTCTGATGAGTTTGCCTGTAGATCTCTGGTATTATGTGATTACAATCTGGTCCTAATTATTCATTGCATCCAAAAAAGATTTTGAAGCTACACATGACTTAGCTTGCTTTGTAAAGGTGATTCACATCCTTGCTAATGTAATTTTAACATCCACTTGCATATCAAAATATCTGTATAAAATACGTTCCTTCTGAATTAAAGTGATGATGCAATAGCTCCTAATTAACAAATAAGAAACTTAAGATCTCATACTGGCATATGAGATGGTGTGTTACAAGATGTTTCTTTACAATAGGTGAAATCCATACATATAGTGTTTGGATTAGGTAAGCCTCAATGTAGGTAATATAATTGCTTTTATGCAGTTGACGTGATAGCTCAATATGGCAAACTAGGGGTTTATTTGCTCCAATATATGTCAAAAGAAAGCTAAATCAAGATTGGGACATGTTACATATTAAAAGGAACTTTACAGAATGTATATTGCAAATTTATAATTAGAAAAGACTGTTTCATTTCCAGTGAGGATGAGAAGTTTGGCTCACAACTAATACGTTGCAACAATCAGTTCAATGAAGCAAACATTAACATTTCAAAAATGGCTCGCATGCTTGTATCTCTGGGGTGTCTTAACCAATTCATTTGTTTTTTTTCAGCTGGGCCAAAACCCTGAATACAGCAGTCAGGCAGGGTTTTATTCACACAGGCCCTGATTTATAAAGCATAGAGTGAAGAAATTTATAATTTGCTGCTCGTAAATGTTAACATTATTTTTTTCTTTTCAAGGATTCAAGAAAAATGGCCATCGTTCTCCAGAACCAGTGGCGGCTACTCCGCAATGGCAGAGTAGCATCGCCCCATTGCCTAGCTCAGAGTCAGTAAATGAAAAATAAAATATCATTGTTTTATTTTTATTTTTTCAGCTATGAGCCAGCTTGCAATGGGAGGGGCAGACCTTAAGTGCGCATATGTGTTTAGGCTGGCCATCTCAGGCCAACCAAACAACAAATGCGGACTTAGATTTCCCCCGCCCGGCTTCATTGAGCAGCAGGGCTGGAGAAACCCCACAGACTCCCTGGTCTGAGCAGGGCATCTTTCCTGCCTGCTCAGACCAATCCCTGTGCTACTCTCACTTGAGAGCAGCACGGGGATTAGAGGGAGTCCGTGACGTGGCCTTAGGGCTTGCTGGAACCAGGAAGGACTATGCAATGATGCGGGAGGCGGTAGGCAGCTCCAGGTAAGTTTTTCTTTTAAATACATTTGTTATTATAACCCCCTTCACGTTCTCCCTCCTATGCTCTCCCATGCCCCTTCCACCCACCCACCCCACCACCTCTTTATTGTGGCGGCCGCGACTGTCCAGTGCATCTTTTATAATCGTGGGTTTCTTGTGCATTTCAGTGTGTAATAATGTGAATATGTTTAAATTCAAGTGTATTGCTTGATTACTTGTTGACTACTATATTATTAGCCTCCAGCATTACAGAGAAACCAAAGCAAAATGTATCACAATAATCTGAGTTTCAGAAAACATATGAAATACAATATACAAGTAATTGCTGTACATAATGCAAAATATGCATCTTGTTATATCACATAATACTTATAAAATAGAACATACTTGACTATATTTCAAAAAATTCAATGAAGACTTAACTAACAATTTACCACACTACTCTTGACCATATTGACATATCATCAATGTTTAATTAGAAAACAATTGCCTCTCGCCATGCACTACTCCATTCAGAGTGGTCTTAGTGGAACCTATGATTGCTTCAAGCTGATTGCAGATGCATGGAACAAGTGCCAATTAATCTCTTCCAAAGAAGGAATGTACATTTTGAGTTTTCTCTATCGTGCAGATAACGGTAATCCTAAAAATTCAAAGACAGGAATTAAATATTACTGGTAAGAGCATTGAGGCAACTCTCATTGAGTGGCTCAGATTTCCTCCTAAGTAGCTGTGCTGCAGCCTAACCTCATAGCAGGATATTCATTAGTTGACATTTTCCTTTTTCGCCGAATTCAATGTAATCTGCAAACCTTAAACATATTTGTAAATGTGGACTTTAAATAGAACTACATATTTTTGCAACCCTAGGGCCAGATCTAGAGTTTGGCAGACAAACCGTCGTTCCTTTGCTATGGAAGAACTGATATATCTGGAAGGGCTGATGAAATGCCATCTGTCTAGATGGAGGAAGGACTGTTAGCTGGCCTTCAGTCATACGCTGTAGGTTACACTGTGGATAGCCCTCTGTCAGCTCTGGGAGGAAAGACAGTTGTCCACCATAATTAGAGTTTTTCGCCGTCTGAGTGGGACAGAGGGACATTCTTGACAGAGGACAGCTATGGTGTGTGTCAAAGTTGATTGATGCTCCCATCAGCACACGTCTACTCAAAAGAAACTCATCATCATCTGCAGGTCCCATCACAAAACACAACCCTCAAACCACACAAACCATTTCTCACGCTCAACACTCAGTAGCAGCAGAGTTCATGGGTACAAAATTATAAAGATGGCTGGAAGAAGACAACCTAAACATTCAGAAAATTAGCTAAGTCTGGTTTTGATTGAAATAATGAGGGGTAAGCCCCAGTTGTTAAGAGCACAAGTCAATTACTTGTAGCACAGACTCTAACAATCGCCATGAACCAGAGAAGGAAAATGTTAGCTAGAATTGTTTATAAAGGTAATGCTTTGTTCAACACTGGACCCTCACAGGAGGACATCTGCAAGCTGTGGAACGCCTTTCAATGCAGAGTCTTTTCCTTCAGATCCTAGGTACACCAAGAGGTCCTGACAACTGATGGTAGGTCTCCCAGGTCCCTCAAACTCTTGTCATGGAAAGAGTGGTGCCCATATTCCACACTTGAAGCACTGAAAGCACTTTGGCAATGTCAGCATCGTGGCCACTAACATATTCACCCTCCGTCCCCTCTGGCACACCTATTTTCTAAAGGTAATCTGTGCACTAATGAAATCGTATTTGCTTGAATATGCTACCAAATGTCTTTCTCAACTCACTCACTATTTACCTTTTCCTTACTTTGTCTTAATATTTTCTCATCATGGCTAATTTTAGAAACCAATTCAAACAGAAGGAACATCACATTCTGACACTGTCTAACAGCAGCTTCGATCAAGTTGCCCTTACCATTCTAAGGTGCACCCACTACTATTTTAACCAGATAGCACATACATACTCTCATGAACAACTTGAATACCATATTAAAAATAGCCAGTAGTACAAGGTAAGTCCAGATGAATCCATGCCACTGGGACAAAACTCAGTGCAAGGTTTTGTTTTACCTGTCAAAGTGTTCTGGATTTTTTTGTTCAATTTTAGTTACCCAACTGAACTGATACACATGATTCTATTGATATCAAAATAAAGAAATCGAAAAAGGGGTATCACTGATGTAACTCCATCTCGTCAACAAAGAAACACACTAATGCGGCACTCATGACCCTCAGCCATAACAGTGAGTAGGTTGGGGCTTGATAAACACAAAGATTGCTTATTGTTTTGTTTTTAAAAAAGCAAACAACATATATCAAACTATCAACACTGAAAGGGCAACAGAGAGCTGTATATAAAAGTGCATCAAGAAAGCTGAAAAGTAGCCTGTGCCTGTTGACCAAAGTGGTAGACTAGATGCCTCAATCAGATGTGGCGCATCATTCCTCTCGTAAAGACAGATAGAAAGTGGAACAGACACCATTACCTGCTTTTGCTCAGAGATTGTTTGAGAGTCTGTAGAAAAACTACAGAATTACAGTCATAGATACAAGTTAAGAATTGAGGTGCAGTGCAGCACCTGCAGTGTGTATCTTGCTAATAGACTTAACCCTACAAAAAGGGTTGGTTTAAATGACAGGGAATTAACTAGTAATCCAGGCCTGTGCTATGGACACCCAAATGTCATTTGTCAATGGGTAAGACAATATTGTGTGATGCATATGAAATGTTCATAATCAACATACATAAGCTTCAAAAAAAGGTTTCGATTTATTTGAGAAGTCCAAGTAACTCATACCACTACACGGTGAACAAAAAAAAACACACAAAAAACAAAGTGACAAACAAAAGCAGAGAAATGTATATATTTTTGTCAATAATCGGGGCTAAAAAACTGGGTCAATACCCTCAAAAACTCCTTCATGGAAGGTACCTGATTAGTAGTTGCTCACCCTTGTAGCAGCACAACATGCACTCTTAGGTCAGCAGATGCGAGGCACACAATAGGCCCCTGCCACATGCAACCAAACTTGTCTAATGATAAACTAATACAAATATGAGTCTTAGCTATATGTAAAAACAAACATCATAACATTACAGAAATGATCAATTTATCAAACCTGTATCAAGACACATCCCATGTAAAGGCTGTTTGCGTTACTCTCAAGTGGCCAATCCAAAGTGTTGGAAAGTTATCAGGATGTCATTGGTATCACTTATACTTTTGAATGAACATGTGACTCCGAACAAATGTTGTTTAACATAATATCTCCACATACTACACACACTGATTGTATGTCCATCTACAGAAGTATATTGATTTGGAGGCCATTCAATCACAACGATTCACTATGTGTCAAGGTATCTTAGGTATCAGCTGAGCCAGAATATTACTCTTTTAAGGGCCCATAATTATATCCTGGAGCATCACCTGAATGTGCAAAGGCCACAGTCTGGCATGGTGCAGGATGACAGGATGGATTCAAAACATTGACTGCAGCAGTGCCTGGTTTTTAGCTGCTGCATTTGATGGTCAAGTACTATTTGCCACCAGCTCTGTTCTTAAACCATCTCCAGCTGGCAGCTCCATAGAAAGTATGAAACTGCTGCCATTTGAGCCACCTGGCACCACCCCCCTATTCACAACCAGTCCCCTTTAGTGGCCCGTAGGATGAGAAATGCATCTAGTCCACATGAGGACAACACCAAAGAACCTACAACAAGAAGCACACAAAGTGATGTCCTAATGTGTGCTTCTAGACTATACTTATCAATCTGATGACCACTCATTTCCTGTCTGCCCATGGACTGCTATCTGAAAAAGTAATCCAAATAATTGTTGGCAAATTATAATTTTCTCCTCCAACATTCTTGTGAAACGGGTCTAAGCTTTAGCCCAAATTATTGATTTCATTCTAAATAAATTTAACAGTGAACAAAAATAGAATCGGAAGTACCCCTTACTGAGAATCATTTTGTAAATAATATATGTTGTTACAAACCATACATACATCATATCAAAGATAAAACGTTTGTCAGTCATATAGTCTGGATAGAGAATTTGTAAAAGAACAGCTAGTTTTGTTGGTAAACTAATATTTTTTAAATGTGTGTGGCATTTCCCTAAGATAAGTCATCCCTAATATAGACTATAAACAACCCATAGGGCAGGGTGTGTTCTATATAAAAGGTAGGACATGGAGGACTGTGAGGCCTACCTCTCCCATTGGATAACACTGAGTTACTTTATTACGTTTCATAAGTGCTAACATTTGATTGGGAATAAGTAGAAATGTTCAGTCTCAAACAAAATGCTATTTATTGTCCGCTTGAATGGTAATTTCAGATTTTCAATTCAATCAATCAAACAACATTTGTCAAGTGCAAACTTGTCACCCCTAAAAGTATCTGGGGTCTGTGTCTCCTCCGACTAGCTAGGTCTTGAGTCCCTTTCTGAAGTATGCCAGTTTGGAGGCTTTACGGAGCTGGAGGGACAGGTCATTCCAGGTTTTGGCAGTGATGTAGGGGAAAGAGTGGCCGCCATTGCGGCTGTAACAAATGCAAGGGGTGTGTGTGAGGGTGAATAAAGAGAAGTGCAGGTGTCTAGAGAGTTGGTGAAGTTCAGTCGATAGTTGATGTAGGCAGGTCCTAGATCATGTAGGGCTTAGTAGGTGTGCATGAGAATCTTGAACTGGCAACCTTTTCAATTCTAAAATGACACTTTTAAAAAGTTGATATTTTCCTGTCTTAACAATTTTGTGCCTGAAGCCTGAGTCCTGGGCCACCTGACTGAGAATTACTGAGAGTGGGCCTTTGTGTATTCCTCACAGACTAGAGTTGGGAAAGATAATTGAAAGACATGTCAGCCTTAGGGTGGTCTTGCCCCTCAACAATTTACCTTCTCCTCCACCCTTTCTGACCTTGTGTTTGCTGGCATTAGGAATCTGCACCCTTTACCACTGCGAACCAGCACTAAAGGGCCAGTGTTCTCTCCTTTAAGCATGGTAATATTGGCTTTCACAAATGGAATATTTATTATACTTATAAGTTCACAATAAAGTGGCACTACTAGTGCCCAGGGCTTGTCAATTATCCCTTTCCTTGCGTCGGATGGCCGGGAGCTGTCCGACAACATGAGTGGCATGTACGTGGGACGGCTCCTGGCCGTCCTAGCACGCACCCAGGGGGACCGCCGATCTACGTGCCCCCACCAGGGAAGGCAGGGGGGGCTTCCCCTGCCTCCCCACCGCCCCTCCACGTCATCCAATGACGTCAGCACGCGAGGTGCGCTGGCGTCATTAGGGGATACCAGATGCACTGGAAGCTATTTGCTTCCAGTGCGTTTGGCGAGGAAGAGGTAAGTTTGACCTCAGGGAGGTTGGGGGGATGTTTAAAAGGCATCGGAGGAAAGGAAGGGTTTTTAAAAAATAATTCCTGCTGCATGATCGGGTCTGGGGCACGATCGTGCAGCAGGAATGCCTGTTTTATTTTTGAAGAACACTTTGTTTCGGGGAGCGACTCCTTGGGCAAGGGTCACTCCCCTTGGGGGCCCAATGTTTTGCCTTTGTTATTCTCCCCTTGGGGTGGGGGCCGATCGCCCCAAATTAGTTATTTATATGATTAGGTGCCCACTGGGCCACCAGGGATTTTTTGTGAATTGGGGAGCATCCCCTAAGTCAAAGGACGCTCCCCTATTGGGGGGCAATATGTTTTGGCTGTGTTTGCCCCCCAGGGGACAGATCATGCCATTATTTTTAAATTAAAGTGGCCCACTAGACCACCAGGGATACATTTATGGGGAGTGGCCCCTTGGGCAAGGGTCGCTCCCCTTTGGGGCATTTATTTCGGCTGTCTACCCCTGGGGGGGCAGATTTAGCCATGTTTATATATTTAGTGGCCCACTAGACCACCAGGGAATATTTTGTGGGGAGTGGCCCCTTGGGGGCCATATTTTTGGCTGTCTGCATCCCCCTAGGGGGGCAGATCTCACCATTTTTTTTGTAGTTGCCCAATAAACCACCAGGGATTAATTTTGGGGAGTGGCCCCTTGGGCAAGGGTCGCTCCCCCTTGGGCGCAATGTTTTTGGCTGTATGTTCCCCCCCTAGGGGGGCAGATCTCGTCATTTTGTATTTAGTGACCCACTAGACCACCAGGGATTAATTTGTGGGGAGTGGCCCCTTGGGCAAGGGTCGCTCCCCTTTGGGGAGCATTAATTTGGCCATTTCTGCCCCCCCGGCAGGTTTCCCTAGATGGCCACCGATCCCCGGGCCAAAAACTCATGGGAACCCCCTTGCAAAACTAGGTTGGTTTGTGACAGGTAATTTTGATGTTGCCTCAATAGGTTTTGGGCCCTTGCCTGTCGTGGGTCCCTGACCCACCCACGCGAGTGAGGTACCATATTTATCGGAAGACCCGGGGGAACGCTGGGTGGGAGGAAATTTGTGGGTCCACACAGATTCCAGAGCTTTCCCACACAGAAAGTTGAGAAAAAAGTGATTCTTTCAGCGAAATTTGCGGTATGCAGGGGATTCTGGGTAGGAGAATTTTGGGGGACCCACGCAAGCCATACCTCACTAGCCTCCCACGGGTATCTACTTTCCAGAAATGTGTGGGTTTGGTAGGTTTCCTTAGATGGCCACTGAGCCCCGGGCCAAAAACTCATGGGACCCCCCTTGCAAAACCAGGTTGGTTTGTGATAGATAATTTTGATGTTGCCTCAATAAGTTTTGGGCCCTTGCCTGTTGCGGGTCCTTGACCCATCCACGCGAGTGAGGTACCATTGTAATCGGGAGACCTGAGGGAACACTGGGAAGGAGGACATTTGTGGATCCACACAGATTCCAGAACATTCCCACACAGAAATTTGAGAAAATAGTTATTTTTTCAGCAAAATTTGCGGTTTGCAGGGGATTCTGGGTAGGAAAATGTTGGGGGACCCATGCAAGTCATACTTTGCTGGACTGCCACGGGTGTCTAGTTTCCAGAAATGTGTGGGTTTGGTAGGTTTCCCTAGATGACTGCCGAGCACCAGGCCAAAGACTCATGGGACCCTGCTTGCAAAACCAGGTTGGTTTGTGATAGGTAATTTTGATGTCACCTCAATAGGTTTTGGGTAGGGGTGGCCGGAATTTGCGAAATTAACTTTCGCAAATTATCGCGAAAATGTTTAAAATTATCGCAAACAAGCGGAAATATCGCGAAGATGCAGAAGTTTTTTTCCGGCATGTTCGCGAGATTTTCTGCATGGTTGCGGGTCGCCAACTTACCCATGTGGTTGCTTGCGGGCGTGGCCATCTTGTTTTGAGTTGTCTCGCGGTGCATGATCGCGAGAAGAAAGACGTGATCGCACGACGCATGACGTCACTGCGGGCGCGAACTGCCGCGAGACAGCGCAAATGGCTAAAAACAATACAACATCTCATGGAGAACGCGACCGGATCAAGAAAACTTGTCGACGAACGCAGGGATTCAGGTAAGGCGATCGCGCGCGCACGAGAATGTATTATTTTACAGCACGAGCAAGAAACAAATTATCGACAAGCTGCGGAAACCGGAATTTTTGACATTTTCGCGCTCTCCGCGGAACGCGAAAATGTCAAATTATCGCAATTTCCGCGAACGGAGCAAAATTTTCGCCCAGGCTAAGTTTTGGGCCCTTGCCTGTCGCGGATCCTTAACCCACCCATGCAAGTGAGGTACCATTTTTCTCGAAAGACTTTGGGAAACGCGGGGTGTGTGGAATTTTGTGTATTCACCCAGATTCCAGAACTTTCCACGACAGAAATGTGAGGAAAATGTGTTTTGTTTCACAATTTTTAGGTTTGCAAGGGAATCTGGGTAACAGAACCTGGTGAGAGCCAGTCAAGTCACCCCATCCTGGAATTCCCTGGGTGTCTATTTTTCAAAAATGTATAGGTTTGCTAGGTTTCCCTAGGTGCCGGCAGAGCTAGGGTTAAAAAACTACAGCTAGGCACTTTGCTAAAAAAGGGTAATTTTTCACTGTGAAATTTTGATGTGTCCACATTGCATTTTGCGCCGTTTCCTGACGCGGGCACTATGCCTACCCACACAAGTTAGGTACCATTTTTCTCGGAAGTCTTTGGGAAACGCGGGGTGGGTGGAAATTTATGGATCCACACAGATTCCAGAACTTTCCACCACAGAAATGTGAGGAAAATTGTTTTTTTTGGACAATTAGTTAGGTTTGCAAGGGAATCTGGATAACAGAACCTGGTGAGAGCCAGTCAAGTCACCCCCATCCTGGATTTCCCTGGGTGTCTAGTTTTAAAAAATGTATAGGTTTGCTAGGTTTCCCTAGGTGCCGGCAGAGCTAGGGTTAAAAAACCACAGCTAGGCACTTTGCAAAAAAAGGGTAATTTTTCACTGTGAAATTGTGGTGTGTCCACCTTGCGTTTTGCGACATTTCCTGTCGTGGGCACTAGGCCTACCCACACAAGTGAGATACCATTTTTCTCGGAAGACTTTGGGGAACACGAGGTGGGTGGAAATTTGTGGATCCACGCAGATTCCATAACTTTCCATCACAGAAATGTGAGGAAAATGTGTTTTTTTGACTATTGGTTAGGTTTGCAAGGGATTCTGGGTAATAGAACCTGGTGATAGCCAGTCAAGTCACCCTATCATGGATTCCCCTGGGTGTCTAGTTTTCAAAAATGTATAGGTTTGCTAGGTTTCCCTAGGTGCTGGCAGAGCTAGGGTTAAAAAACTACAGCTAGGCATTTTGCAAAAAAAGGGTCATTTTTCACTATGAAATTGTAGTGTGTCCACGTTGCATTTTGCGCCGTTTCCTGTCGTGGGCACTAGGCCTACCCACACAAATGTGGTACCATTTATCTCGGAAGACTTTGGGGAACACGGGGTGGGTGGAAATTTGTGGATCCACGCAGATTCCAGAACTTTCTACCACACAAATATAAGGAAAATGTGTTTTTTTTTTTAACAATATTTTAGGTTTGCAAGGCACTCTGGGTAGCAGAACCTGGTGAGAGACAGTTAAGTCACCCCATCCTGGATTCCCCTGGGTGTCTAGTTTTTAAAAATGTATAGGTTTTCTAGGTTTCCCTACGTGCCGGCAGAGCTAGTGTTAAAAAACTACAGCTAGGCACTTTGCAAAAAAAGGGTCATTTTTAACTGTGAGATTGTGGTGTGTCTACATTGCGTTTTGAGCCGTTTCCTGTCGCGGGCACTAGCCCTACCCACACAAGTGAGGTAACATTTTTCTTGGAAGACTTTGGGGAATGTGGCATGGGTGGAAATTTGTGGATCCACGCAGTTTCCAGAACTTTCCATCACAGAAATGTGAGGAAAATGTGTTTTTTTGACAATTTTTTAGGTTTGCAAGAGATTCTGGGTTACAGAACCTGGTGAGAGGCAGTCAAGTCACCCCATCGTTGATTCCCCTATGTGTCTAGTTTTCAAAAATGTATAGGTTTGCTAGGTTTCCCTAGGTGCCGGCAGAGCTAGGGTACGAAAACTACAGCTAGGCACTTTGCAAAAAAAGGGTCATTTTTCAGTGTGGAATTCTGGTGTGTCCACGTTTCATGTGACGGGCACTAGGCGTACCCACACAAGTGAGGTACCATTGTTCTTGGAAGACTTTGGGCAATGCGGGGTGGATGACATTTTTCGGGATCCACGCATATTCCAGAACTTTCCACCACAGAAATGGGAGGAAAATTTGTTTTTTTGGACAATTTTTCAGGTTTGCAAGGCATTCTGGGTAACAGAATCTGGTGAGAGGCAGTCAAGTCACCCCATTCTGGATTCCCCTGGGTGTCTAGGTTTCAAAAGTGTATAGGTTTGCTAGGTTTCCCTAGGTGCCGGCAGTGCTAGGGTTCATAAACTAGAGCTAGGCACTTTGCAAAAAAAGGGCCATTTTTCATTGTGAAAATGTGGTGTGTTCACATTGTGTTTTGATCCGTTTCCTGTCGTGGGCACAAGGTCTACCCACACAAGTGAGGTGCCATTTTTATTGGGATACTTAGGGTAATTCAGATTTATAGAGCAACTGTTCTTATCTATTGACTTTTGATGCATTTCTGCCTTCCAAATGAAAGACAATGTGTAAAAAAGAAGTCATTTTGAAAAATGACTGACAATTCTCATGCTAGTATGAGTATTCCCAATTTTGGAAATGTGCACATATCTGATGTTTCTAAACTCTATATTTTGTTCCCATTTCAGAAATACATAGGTGTCTTTCATACCAATTTTTCTATGTATACATTTTCCCAGAAAACTTGCTATCTACCCGGTACATAATAAACAACCATTGCAAGTCGCTGCTCAGTTTTTTGCTCTGGGTTCGTCGGGTTCTTGATGAACCTACAAGTCCTATATATCCCCACAACCAGTAAGGTCCAATGGATGTAACGGTATATTGCTTTCAAAGAGCTGTCATACTTTTTTTTTTTTTAAACTTTGTTTATTGAGATTTTATGGTTCAATTTCACATACATACAAAAAAAAACATATGCAGGGTCAAGTGGCAATGTGGATTAGTCGTCATATGAGCATCATAGATACCTCTTCCTCAGGGGGCGAACGAGTCCCTTTACACAATGGTGCGCAAGGCCAGTGGCTTATACAAATAATGGAGACATCAGGTAGGGGAACAATGTACATTGTAGTTATCCAGAATCAGCATGGGAGCCCCTAAGCTGATCGTTTCAGTCTTTCCAATCCCTTCCAAGGCACGGCCCCCTCCCAGAAATCGTGCACCTTCATAACATAAACAAAAAACAATCTACGTGGAACAGAATATCAGAATCTCATCCCTCCCAAGGCAACACACAGGCGAACAGGAGAAACACAGCAGGTGCACCTATAGTGTCATAGCAGTACACCTCGCACCCTATGCAGGATGCAAATCGTGGGTACTGGAAGTAGGGCCATCAGCGGCCAGAGGGGGGGCGTCTTCCGCCAGAACCTCCGGGTACTGCAACAGATAACTTTGCAATGGTCCCCAGATGTCGGCAGGGCGAGACCGGGTGGGAAGCAGCTCGGAGTATATCAGTACTTGCTCTTGACAATAGATAAGATCTTTGAGCCACTCCTTGAATTTCGGGGCACGGCCCCGTCCCCAGCGGCAAGCAATACGCCGTTTCGCTAATAAAAGCGCCATCGTGACAAATCTACGACATGAGCGTGGAATTTGTTTGGTATATCCTAGTAACGCCTGTACCGGCTCAGGCGCAAGAGGGAGTTCTAGCATTTGCGCAATAGCAGAGTACACCTGTCCCCAGTAGCTCTGAATAGTAGGGCATATCCAGGAGAGGTGAAGGAAGTCTGCCTGAGGGGCTTGACATCTCTCGCAATTATCGGAATCCTGCAGTCGAAATTTGTGCTTGGTCACCGGAGTGCAGTAGAGGCGGTTCAGGAATTTAAAATGAATGATCCGGTGCCTACTACTCGCCGAGATGTGTTCCGTCTGCGAACAACAGTAGGCCCACCTGTCCTCACCGAGCTCCATCCCCAACTCCCGCTCCCATTCCCTACGCGCCCTCGAAACATCGACAGCCGTATCCGAGCGAACCGCATGGTATAGTATCGAGACTAAATGGGAGGGTGAGGTTGCCTGTAGGAGCCTATGTAAGGGGGCGAGAATCTCGGGCTCAGCTGGGAACGTCCGCAGTATGGCCTTCATGCCATGCCTCAGTCTAAAGTAAGTGAAAAGCTCCAGAGGGGTGGGTGCGTAACCAACAAAGAAGTGGTCCCTGTCACGAAACTGCCCACCTGTGAACAAATCACCCCAAGTCAAAATCCTCAATTTGCGAAGCAAGTTTTGAAACAGCCTCTCCTGTAAAAGGGGGAGCTGAGGGTGGTAGGCAATGGGGAGGAGAGGCGAGTACAGAAACGAGCTCCCCACTCGCTTTGATATCTCCAGCCACGCACTCACCGTACCCTGGAGGGCGTTGTAATTTGCGTTGGTATGTGGGAGCACACTATGCAATAGGCCAGGCAGGGGCAAAGGCGCCGCCAGCCAGTCCTCAGCAGCAAGTTGGGGCATGAAGGCAATGGGACGGAACCAATAATACGCATAATGCGCCTGGGCACAGTAATAGTATAGCTCCAAATCTGGAATATCAAAGCCTCCACAGGAGTAAGGGGAGGTCATCACAGCCCACTTCAATCTAGGTCTCTTTCCCCCCCACACCAGACGTATCAATTCTGAACGTAACCGGGAGAAGAAGTGTCTCCCCGGAGGAAAAGGAATATTCATGAACAAATACAGGAGCTTGGGAAGCACCACCATCTTGACCAGAGCGGCACGCCCAGCCATCGATAGTGGGAGCGTAAGCCAGCGGTCAACGCAAGAGGAGACATGCATCAGCGTCGTACCATAGTTTAATCGCATCAGCTCCTACCTATCTCGAGAGACCTTAATGCCAAGATATTTGACTTCAGAGTCGCTCCATTCTATGGGATAGTCAAGCGAGAATCTCCGGGAGCCATCTGTCAGATGGAAAATCTGGGACTTAGACCAGTTGATTCGTACGCCCGACATCTCCCCGAAGACTAAAAATTCCCGAAGCAGAGGGTTCAGATTATTCTGAGGGTCCCGAACATATAAGGTAATGTCATCTGCATACAGCGACAGCAGAATCTGTCGCTGCTCGCAGAACAGCGCCCTGTTCTGATGGTGTTGTCGCAGCCTCGAGGCAAGTGGCTCAATCGCCAGTGCGAATAATAGTGGGGAGAGAGGGCACCCCTGCCTGGTCCCTCGAGCAATCCCGAAGGACTCCGATACTCTGCCATTGATTAAGACCCTAGCGTGCGGACTACCATAAAGGATAGCTATCCACCCCAGGAATACCAGAGGAAAGCCCATTTGGGACAGCACAGCCACCAGGTAATCCCATTCCAAGGAGTCAAATGCTTTCGTGGCGTCCAAAAAGACCGCCACCATCTGTAAATCGGGATCCACATTCTGTAAAATAGCGAATAGCGTGCGCAAGTTGTGCGACGTCGCTCTACCAGGTATAAATCCCGATTGGTCCGGGAGAACCAGTCCCTCCATGAGGAGCGTCAAGCGATTAGCCAAAGTTTTAGAAAGGATCTTCGCGTCGCAATTAAGGAGGGACAATGGGCGATAAGAATCCGGGGAGGTTGCCGGTTTACCCGGCTTTAAAAGGGAGGTGATCAGTGCCTCTCTCATAGAAGGCGGAAGCACTCCCAGCGTATGGGCCTCATCAAACACCACTTTCAATATCGGCGCAAGAATATCCACATAAGTTTTATAAAATTCTATCGGGAAGCCATCAAGGCCAGGGGCTTTTCCCGAGGCCATTTGCATGATAGCCTCCCGAATTTCGTCAAGGCCCAAAGGACCCATAAGGAATTTTCTGTGCGCGTCAGAGAGCCATCCCAGTGTGATCTCCCCCAAATATTGGCCCAGCTCCGGAGGGCGTGTATGAGCGGAAGAATATAAGTCAGAGTAGTGAGTAACAAACGTATGCATTATGCACCGTGTATCTCTGTGGAGGTCTCCCGAGCTTCCCCGTAGTTCGAGGACATGATTATTAAAGCGAGGCGGCCGCGTCGCCCAGGCCAAGAATTTACCCGGCCGTTCACCCTCCCCACACCGTCGGGCCTGAAAGTATTTCCCCCTGAATCGGACCTCTCTGTCTGCAGTTGCCGTGTAGTCAGACAGCAGGTCTCGAAATTTGGCTTGCGCTTTAGCGTCACTGGCGAACGTGGGGCGGGATTCCAGATCTCTAAGGTCGGATTCCAATTTACGAAGGGTATTACGTAGGTCCTTGAGTACGCCCACCCCCTTTGAAATGCACAGCCCCCGAATGGTGACCTTAAAGGCCTCCCAAACTACTGCCACACTATTCACCGTCCCACCATTGCGTTGAAAGAAGCTCTCAATTTCCTGCGCTATTTCAGACCGGAAGACTTCGTCTAGCAGGACAGTAGGCTGCAATCTCCACGCCATTGGAGAGCCAACTAGGTCCACTAAGTTCATACCCATCGAGACAGGGGCATGGTCGGAGTATGTGCGAGCTAGGTGTTTTACCCAACAGAGCCTGGGAGCAAGCCCAGGAGAGACCAGGATGTAATCCAATCGTGCCCACGTGGAATGTGCAGCTGACCAATGTGTGCCCTCGAGAGTCGCAGGGTGTCTATGGCGCCATGCGTCTAACAGATGGCGATCAGTGAGGAGGCTATGGACATACGCCTGGGAGCGGGAATAGTGTTGAGGGCCAGGGTTCGCTCTGTCCAGTGTGGGGTCAGCAACTGTGTTGAAGTCTCCCCCCCACACTAGATAAGTGGAGCCAACACGTAAAATCTCAGTCCAGAGCGTCTGGAGGCAATGCGGATCATCCGAGTTGGGGCCATAGTAACATGCTAGAGTTAGCGTATCCATTCCCAGACGTCCCCAAATGATACAGTACCTGCCCTCTCTGTCAGTTCGCTCTCCTATGTACGCAAAGGGGGTGTGTTTCCGAATAAGGATTGCAACACCTCGCGAATAGGTGGAATATGAGGAAAATGTACGGTGAACGAGGTGTGTCTCCTGAAGGAACGCTACCCCAATGTGATGTCTATCTAGGTATGCCAGAATTTGCCTACGCTTTCTAGGGTCTCCCAAACCCCTCACATTCCACGTTAGGAAGGTGAGCTGTCTAGTACAGTCCCCACCCGTTGGCGGATCACTCATTGTTAACCACAATATTCAAATAGCACAACACAATGCGCCCGCCGCCCCCTGAATGATGCAAGGAGAACGATGTAAATGCCACCCCCTGCCAGTAAGAACCATCAGACACCATAAATCCCCAACTCCCCCCTCCTCCCCCCACCCACAGCCGCATCCCAATCATGCCATCTGGATCAACCCCCTGCCCCCCACCCTCCAACAGAACTCCCCCATAGCAAGTGCCATAAGGGATCAACATACAACCGTGAAAGAACAATGGGGTGATACCCTTGAGTGCGCAATCTGGGTGGAGACACTGTATCCCCCTGAGCCAGTAGAGCATACCCAGTAGGTAACCGAGTCCTCTCCATGGACAGAGGGTGCCCAGCTAAGCGTAATGTCCTGAAAGTCTGACGCGCAGTGAGTAGGAGCAGGACTCCGAGTACTGTCTCCTAGTACAGTTCAGACAGGCCCGGGGGCCATCATACCAAGTCTCGCATCAGCGCTCACGCGCATCATCTTACCAGCCGCCGAGCATCCGGTCCCGGCGTTGCACAATGGTGACTCAGCGCCATCAGTCCGATGCCGGCGTGGAGGGGCGCTCCAGTTCACGCTTCTTGACACGTTTCAGGAATTCCTCAGCTTGTTGGGGACTCGTGCAGAAGGTCTGTTTCCCCTGATGCGTGATGCGCAAACGGGCTGGGTATAATAGCGCATAGTCAATTTGTGCAGCACGTAGTTTTTGCTTGACGACAATGAACTTCTTACGCTCTTCTTGGACCACGGGGGTGAAGTCCGGGAATATAGTGAAGGTGTTACCATCGTAGGATAGGGTCCTCTTTTCCCTCGCCGTCCGAAGCGCTGCGTCGCGGTCTCGAAAGTTCAGCAGGCGAGCGATGATGGGGCGGGGGGGAGCCCCCGGTGGCGGCTTCGAAGCAAGCGATCTATGCGCCCTCTCGACAATGAACTGGGGAGAGAGGGAGTCTGTGCCCACCACCGCTCGCAGCAAACCCTCCACATAATCCTCCATCTTACCCGTGTGGGTTGATTCCGGTACGCCGATGATGCGTATGTTATTTCTGCGACTACGCGCCTCCAACTCCTCGTTCTTGGCTGCTATTACTCAGAGGACTTTATCCATGCGTGTCACCGTAGCCGATAATTGTGTCGTTCGGTCTTCTGAATCCGAAATACGCCGCTCCGTCTCTGTGAGGCGTTCACCATGGCTATCCACCTTGTGGACTATGGAGTCCATACGTGACTGCATAGAGTCCATTTTATCCACGATAGTCGCCAGACTTTGCCTCATGTCAAGTAGGATAGATTTGACATCATCTACCGGCGGTGCGGCTGAATGGGCTGACCCTCCCGCGTCCTCCCCAGGCTGGGATCTAGTGGACTTTTTTGCCTCAAAGGTGAGGCGAGGCTGGCGGCTGTCCGGCTTCCCCATGGCAGTCCCGACAGGTAGACCACTGCAGGCGCGAAGGCGGAAACACACGGCCCAGTGTATCGTGGGCGTAGACATATGGGGCAGTCCGCCCGTACCACAGTGAGCTCCACCACAGGGCAATCGGATCCTCTCCGCGGGAAAGCTAGGGAGGCGTCCGTCACCGGCCCCGCGCCTGGAATCAGCTGCAATCACTCGGACAGGCCACGTACCTATTCAGCAGGCCATCCGCCACCGGGATATCAGGAGCGAGTATGTCCTCCGAGCCCACAGCCGCCGGTAGCCAATGAGGGGGAGGTGGGACCAGGGCGACACAAGCCAGGTCTCCCCAGATCGCACAGCAGGCCCCCTACCTCCGACGCAGCTCTTTCAGGATCCAGTAAGGGAGGAGCACGACCCTCCGTCCAGTGCCCCCAGGCAAGCAGCAACCGCCTCAGACCAGGCAAGACTCCCTCGTGATCGCCGATGCGGGCCTCACGGATCCAGCACCAGCGTCCTCCAGGCAGGGGCAGAGCAGCATCAGCCTCTCCCTCTAGGCACCAACTCCCGGCCACGGGTTGGGCAGACAGGCCGCTAGGTCCAGCAGGAGCCAGCCGGTCACAACGGGGCGGGACAGATAGGGCCGCGTCGCGCCGCTCTCTGTCCCCGGGCAGGAAACTCGCGCCCTCACCTCCAATATCCGAGTGCCGCCGGGTACAGGCTTCAGGGAGGGCACCGCAGACCCCTTGTGCCTCCGATGCAGGTCCAATTATCCGGGTCCCAGAGGACGAAGTCGGGACTCCCCGCCCACGTGTGCAGCACCGGCCTCGCGTAGCGGCCACAGCCCGGCTCCGGCTCCAGCGAGGGTCGCGCACCGGCCGGCTTCAGCAGCAGCAGCCTCGCACCCAGCGGCCGCCGGGTCGCCCAGGGCCACGAGGGTCGTAATCGGTGGTGAAAGCGGCAGTTCACCCACCGAGACCAGTTTTGGCAGGATTTGCGACGGTCAGGAAGGATTTCTGCAGGATTTCAGCGCTGGGCAGCGGGAGCTTCACCCAGAGGCAGCCATTCCGCCGTGCGCCACCTAGCGCCCCTAAAAGAGCTGTCATAATTAGAAGAAGTTACAGATGAAAACATTGACACAAATGGCTGTTTTTTTCAACTAATTTTCAATTTTTCCTATATTTACCTGTTACTTTCTATAAAGAACCCTGAAGGACCTACACAAATGACCGCTTGCTGAATTCAGAATTTTGTCTACTTTTCTAAAATATATAGCTTTACAGGATCCATTATTGCTTTCATACCCATTTCTACCATTAACTGGAAGGAGGTTGAAAGCACAAAAATAGCAAATATAGGCTATGTCCCAGAAAAATGTCAAAACTGTGTAAAACATTATAGTTTTCTGACAAAAGTCTGCTTGTCCCCAAAAGCTTGGAAAATGGTGATTTAAGCCCCACAACCCCTTTTTTGATACTATTTGCAGGGAAGAAACCAGATGATTTCATTTGCAGCATTTGTTTCTGATTTTTCCTAAAAACCCTACATTTAGCTGCATTTTGTCTAATTTCTGTGTCCCCTCCAATGGAATCCACGAACCCTGGGTGCCTTTAGAATCCCCATGATGTTGGAAGAAAAGGACGCAAATTTGGCGTGAATACCTTATGTGGTCAAAAAGTTACAGGGGCCTAAGCGCGAATTACCCCACATAGCCAAATAAAGGCTTAGCAAAGGGGGGGGGAATGCCTAGCAGCGATGGGGTTAAATGCTATTAGTTGGTAGGCAGCACTGATTGTGCCATCTACTTAAGTAGCCCCTAAACATGTCTCAAGCCTCCCACTGCAGAGCCTGAGTGTGCATTTGTAAGCTGTCATTTCAACCTGGCAGATTACACCTTTTTCCAGGCCCAAACCTTCCTTTTAAATACATATCAGTCGCACCTAGGGTAGGTCCTGGACAGCCCAGAGGGCAGGGTTCACTGTATTTAAATGGTAGGTCATGTACTTTAAAATTGTAGATGTCATAGTAGTGAAAATTCTTACATTTGTTTTTCACCACTGCAAGTCCTATTTGTCTCTTAGGAAAAAAAATGGAGTTACCTTATTACATTTTATATGTGCAATTTCCAAACAGAAAATGATAACTGGTTCATTCTTGGTGTCTTGAAATCCTAATTTAACATTCTAAATTATGGTGAAGTTGGATTTGTAACTACAATTCTGAAAATGCCAGTTCTTGAAAGTAGCAAAAAGATAATTGAACAATGTCAAATACTCACCCCAGCCACATTTCTGGGCCGAAATCGATCATTTATTTGTTCATCACACCATTCAAGTTTGGACATAGCCATATGCAAATCAGTCTTAAACCGGCCCTCCCTGACAATAGTCTAGCTGGAACTACCAGGACAGGTCTTCTCTGCACTGGAAACAATCATCCAAGGACAGGTTTCACTGTATTACCGCTTATCAAGCCACAATAGCATGAATCCAGTGGCATTGCGATTCTCAGGACCCACATCTGGGCATACCCGTTCCACTCAGGAAGTTCAAAAAATAAAATACCAAACGATGGACAGAATGTTGAACAAAGTCAAACAGTCACCCCCAGCCAGAAATCTTTGCATAATCTGTTGTTTTTTTGCTCACCACACCATTCCAGTTTGGATTCAGCCATATGCAAAACGGTCTTGACCCTGCTCCACATAGGAACAATCCAGCACAAACAGCCAGGCTAGGTTCTCCCTGAACTGGAATCAAGCATCCTAGTACTGATTTCAGGGGATCACCCCATATCAGCCAGGAGAGCCTGAATCCAGTGATATGCTTGGAAGGGGACCCAAGTTTGTGCATACCTTCCCACTCTGGGTAACATATACAAAAAGAACAAATCATGCTGTACAGTGTCAAACACTCACCCCAGTCAGAGATCTGGGCAAAAATCCATAGTTTTTTGCTCACCACATGACTCCAGATTGAACTCAGCCTTATGCTAATCAGTCTTGACCCTGCTCCCCATGACAACAGTCCTGCCCGGACTTCTAGGCAACGATCCTCTCTGGACCAGAAATAAATTCCCTTGGATCAGATTCAGGGGATCTGCCCTCATCAGCCAGGATAGCCTGAATCCAATGGCATGGCGAGCACAGGACCCATGTCTGGGCACACCAATCCCTCTCAGAATGATAAATGCAAAAAGAAGAAATGATAGTCAGAATGCAGACCAATGTCAAACACTCCAGTCAGAGATCTGGGCCTAAATCCGTTGTTTTTTTTGCTCAGCACACCTTTCGAGTTTGGATCCAGCCACATGCAAATCAGTCTTGGCCCTGCTCCCCATGGCAACAGTCCAGCTCTCACTTTCAGGCCAGGTGAGGGGAGAATTTGAGAGACGACCACTAGGGAAAATAAGTTATTTATTTAATTTTCCCTCATTTTCGTCTCTCGAAATCCCTCCTCACCTGGCCCCACTGCCTCACTGCTCTTACTTGTAGCGGCCGCGGCTGCAATCATCCTAGGATCAGTTTCATCCCTCATCAGCCAGGATAGCCTGAATGAATTGGTATGGTGAGCACGGGATCCACATCTGGGCATACCTATCCCATTTGGGGTGACAAACACAAAAATAACACTCATCTCCAGTCAGAGATCTGGGTCTGAATCCATTATTTTTTTGCTCACCACACCGTTCCAGTTTGGACCCGCTATATGCAATCAGTCTTGACCCTGCTCTCCAAGCGACAGTCCAGCCTGAACTGACAGACCAGGTCCTCCCTGGACTGGAAACAAAGAACCTAGGACCGGTTTCAATGGATCACACCTCATCAGCCAGGATTGCCTAAATTCAGTGGCATGGCGAGCAAGGAACCCACCTCTGGGCATATCTGTCCCACTCGGGGTAACAAATGCAAAAAGAATAAATGATGGACATAATTCTCAACAGGGACAAACACTGAACCCTAGTCAGAAAACTGGGACTCAATCCATAATTTTTCACACCATTCCAGTTTGGACACAGCCATATGCAAATCAGTCTTGACCATGCTCCCCATGGGAACAGTCCAGTTCTATCTCCCAGGCCATGTCCTCCTCGAACCCAAAATAAGCATCCTAGGACCGGTTTCAGGAGATCTCCCTCATAAACCATGGTAGCCTGAATCAAGTGGCATGGCAAACATAAGACTGATGTCTGGGCACATGCATCCCACTTGGGCTGACAAATACAAAAAGAACAAATAATACACAGAAAGCTGAACAATGTCAAACACTCACCCGCAATCAGAGACCATGACCTAAATCCATCATTTTGTCCTCATCACATTATCAAGTTTGCACCCAGCCATATGCAAAATGGTCTTGACCCTGATCCCCTTGGAAACAGTTCAGCCCAAATTGCTAGGGAAGGTACTGCCTGGACCAGAAATTAGCATTCTAGGACCGGTTTCAGGGTATCACCCCTCATTAGCCAGAATCGTCTGAATCCATTGGATAGCAAGCACAGGACCCACATCTGTGCATACCCGTCCCACTTGGGGTGACAAATGGAAGAAGAAAATATGATGGACAAAATGCTGAACAATGTCAAACACTCACCCCCATTTAGGGATTTGGGCCTAAATCCATAGTTTACTTGCTCACCACTCCATTCCAGTATGAACACAGCTATATGCAAATGAATTTTGCCCATGCTCCCAATGAGAAAAGTACAACCCAAACTGTCAGGCCAGGCTCTCCCTCTATTGTAAGCAAGCATCCTAGGCATCCTAAGACCAATTTCAGGGCATCACCCCTCATCAGCCAGGATAGCCTGAATCTGGTGACATGGTGAGCACAATACCCTTATCTGTGCATGTCTCGGGGTGACAAATGCAAAAAGAACAAATGATGGACAAAATGCTTAACAATGTCAAACATTTACCCCCAGTCAGAGATCTAGGTCTAAACCCATCAGATTTTTTGCTCACCACACCATTCCAGTTTGGACCCACCATATGCAAATCAGTCTTGACTCTGCTCCCCATGGCAACAGTCCAGTCTGAATGCCAAGCTGTGTCCTCCCTGAACAGAAAACAAGGATCAGTTTCAGGGTATCACCCATCATCAGCCAGGATTGCCTGAATCCAGAACATTTTGAGCACGGGACCCAAATGTAGGCATATCTATCCTACTTGGGGTGACATATTCAAACAGAGAAAATTATGGACAGAATGCTGAACAGTGTGAAACATTCACCCCAAGTCAGTGATCTGGGTCTAAAATCCATCATTGTTTTGCTCAAACTCTTGTTCCCTTTGAGTGGGGGGTCTCAGGTTTGCTGAAATTAGTTTTGAGCCCTGCAATGCCTGTAGATTGTCTGTTAGGCAACAACCCAAAGAACACTAAATGGAGGAAGGTAGAGGTCAAGTCATACTTAGAGATGTTGAGATTGTCTGTCTGTATGACCACACGGTCCATGGCTGCCCAGTAAGGGAGTCAAGGGAGTCTGGAGACTGGCAGAATGGCCCAGACAGCTGCTAAGAAAGAGAGGGGAAAGGAGTGCATGAAATAAACCCCTGCAGTCCCTGCAATTGAGGCAGACAAGGCACCTGAACAGGAGGCCCCTGAGCCAACCGGGGAGGAGATTGTTACCCTGGGTGACCTGTTTAAGCTTGCTGGTTGGCAAGTTTAGGGTACGCCCCCAGGGAGGAATTTTGCAAGATTTAGAAAGAGTGCCCCACTCTAGAGGGCTTGATGCAGTAAACCGAAGTTCAAGCAGGAGGCAACATCTCTGGGTATCACCTGATCTATTGGGATAATGACCTCCTATTTAGTGAGCATAAGGTGCCTGGTTCTGGGACAGCCCATGTGTTGGTGGTCCCCAGTGTTACAGGACCTTTCTACTGGGTTTGTCTCATACATACTCCTGGCAGGACATTTAGGGAAGAGAAGACCTTTGCCAGGCTTGTTGCCCACTTCCTAGTCCTGGATGAAGATGGATTCATACGCATTCTGTAGGTCCATTCCCACCTCCCAGACCAGTGAGAAGTCAGGGAAATAGCTCAAAGATCCGCTGATCTCATTATCTGTCACTGGCACTTACTTTGAAAGAGAAGGCATTGACATCATTGGACCCTTGGACCCCAACACAGCATTAGGCAACCGGTTTACCCTGGTCTTGGTGGATCATGACACCAGCTAGCTAGGGACCATCCCTCTGAGATCAGTGACTGCAACAGTGCTGGCCACAGTGCTGCTGGGGGGTTTCACCCATGTAGGGTTGCCCAAGGAGGTCAATTCTGATCGAGGCACTAACTTCATGTCAGCATACATGAAGTCCATGTGAGATGAGTGTGGGGAAACCTACAAGTTGGCCACACCCTATCACCCTCAAACCAATGTTCTTGTGGAAAAATTCTACAAGACCTTGAACGACATGATAATGGGCCTACTTGAGCCATGAAGAATAAGTGGGACGTCCTCCTCCCATGACTTCAAGGTGGTGCCATAGAAATTACCAAAATTCTGCCCCTTTGAACTCCATTATTGCCACCCTGCTAGGGAACCTCTGAGCCTTGTGAGAGAGAGGTGTCTGCAAGCTCCCAGAAAACCTCCTCATCATGTGGATAGCTTCTGGAAAAAAAGGCAAAAAGGAACCTTGAGGCCAGCCAACAGTTTATGAAGCTCTGGTATGACCAGCAGGCCACTCAAATTGAGTTTCAGCCTGGCCAGAGGTGGAAGAGCCAAAAGGGAAGTTCAACTACCTCGTGGATCTCCAGATACTTAGGAACCCCTTTAGGTTGTTCCATGTGAATAGCCTCAAACCTTACTACAAACTGAAGTGAGCATGCTCCTGGTGACAGGTGAGGGAGTGGAACAGGAGAGCGAGCCTCTCCTTGACTTCCTATCTTCCCATGAACACAATGGGTCAGTGGAAGGTGCCAACCTCTCTTCTACCATGCACCCAGAACAGCAGAGAGACTCCTTCCAGTTACTGGGGCAGTTTGTTGCTCTGTTGTCCCGCACCTCTGGACTTACACATCTGTGCATCCATGACATGGGCGCTGGAAACAGCAAACCTGTGAAGAACAACATGTACAGATTGTCAGATAAGGTGAGGGCCAGTATCAAGGGGAAGGTCTCTAAGATGCTGGGTTTAGTGGTGATTAAGCCCTCCAACAGTCCCTAGTCCAGTGTTGTGGTGCTGGAATCAAAGGCTGCCCCACAACGTAGGTTCTGCGAGGAATATTGGGGTCTCAAATCCATCTACAAGACTGATGTCCACCCCATCCCCCAAGCTGATGAGCTCATTGACAGGCTGGTGGGGAAAAATTCCATAGTACTTTCCGTTTGATATAAGGGAACTGGCAGATCGCTGTGACTGAGGGGACATTCTGTACCCCAGAGGATCACTTCCAATTTCGGGTGATGCCTTTTGGCTTGAAGAATGCCCCTGCCACCTTCCAGAGGTTTGTTGACAGGGTTCTAGCTGGAAAGGAGGCCTTCTGTGCCACCTGTCAGGATGACATCACTGTCTACAGCTCAAGCTGCAAGGAATGCCTCCATCACCTCAAGGAGGTTCTTCAGGCCCTGCAGCAGGCAGGCCTGACTATCAAGCCCAATAAGTGATAAGGCAGTGTTTCGTGGTGAATCTGGGCCACCTGATGGGTGGGGGCAAGGTGCAGCCCCTCCAGGCCAAAATTGAGACTATCAAGGCCTGACAACCACCTAAAACTCAGACTGAAGTGAAAGCCATCCTATGCTTAACAGGATACTACATGAGGTTTTAAGTGGTATGGTACTATTATTTCCCCCTTAGCAGAGCTCACTTCGAAGAAGCAGCACAGCTTGGTGATTAGGACAGAGGCCTGTCAAAAAGCCTTTTTTGTTTAGCATTTAGCACTTTTTTAGCATAAATATTGTGTCCTGATGATAATCCCTCGATTCTAGTTGGGATCAAACGTTGTTGACCACAGTGTCTTGACTTTGATTATTATTTATATATTGTCTAAAAAGTACAGATACTCTTATGTATTGTGACTTACAGAGTGTGCATTTCAGTCATTTAAATGTGCAATGCCCGACACCTGGGATCTGGGAATCTATTGATTTCCAGGGTTTCTTGCTCACTCAGGGCCCGATTCACAGAACAAACTTAAGACAAAATCCTAAACTTAGTACCATTTTAGTATTCACAGAATGCACTTACTACTTCTGGTATTCACAGAATGAACTTACTACTTGTGCGATTTACAGAATAAACTTACTACTTTTGCTATTCACAGAATGGATTTAAGACTACTAACTTTACGTCCGCACTCGGGCCGGAAATTCCGGCCCGGAGGCGGAGCTTCCGGCCCGGAGGCGGAGCATCCAGCCCGGAGGCGGGGCTTCCGGGCCGGAGGCGGAGCTTCCGGCCCAGAGGTGGAGATTTCAAATCTCCGCCACTGGCCGGAATCCCCACCTACGGGCCGGAAGCCCCGCCTCTGGCCCGGAAGCCCCGCCTCCAGGCCGGAAGCTCCACCTCCGGGCCGGAAGCTCCGCCTCTGGGCCGGAAGCTCCGCCTCCGGGCCGGAATTTCCAGCCCGAGTGCGAACGTAAAGTTAGTAGTCTTAAATCCATTCTGTGAATTGCAAAAGTAGTAAGTTTATTCTGTGAATCGCAAAAGTAGTAAGTTCATTCTGTGAATACCAGAAGTAGTAAGTGCATTCTGTGAATACCAAAATGGTACGAAGTTTAGGATTTTGTCTTAAGTTTGTTCTGTGAATCGGGCCCTCAATCTTTGTTCATTATTGTTCCTCGTTCTGCATTACTGTCTGACTGAAGAAGTGATTTTCTTCATTTGGAGACCACACACGTAGACTTCATTGTAATTCTATGTTTTATTGAATAGTCAGTACTAGAAGGGACCATTGTTCTTGTTATACATATGTCAAAAAGCCTTTAACACCCTCAAGGAGGCCATGTGTACAGCACCCATACTCAACAATCCTTACTTCTTGAAATAATTCATAGTATGGATGAACGTTTCAGAGCATGGCATAGGAGCAGTCTTAGCACAGTTAAATGAGGAGGGCCTAGACCAACCAATAGCATTCATTACCAGGAGGTTAATTCCCCAGGAACAAATGTGGAGTGTGATAGGTCTGGGAAGTTTGGACCTGTTGGGACTCACTTCCTTGTTCAGACAGACCACAGGCCCTCAGATGGCTCATGCAGATGAGGGGTAAAAATCCGAAACTGTTGACGTGGTCCATCTCCCTACAAGGAACAGACTTTATGATGCCTTGATAAAATGAACTCCAAAGGGGTTAGGTAGCTCTTCCTGCTTTCAGCTGAGGGGGACACGTGTTGGACCTGTCAGCCTTAGGATGGTCTTTCTACCATTTTTTTGCATTCCCCCTCCACTTTTTTTACCTAGTTTTTGCTGGTTTTAGGGTTCTGTGCACTTTACTGCTGGTTACGAGTGCTAAAGTGCTTGTTGTCACTCCCCTAAACATGATAATATTGTTTCATCACCAATTGGCATGTTAAATTTACTAAGAAGTCCCTTAATAAAGTCTTAATACATGGAGCCTTAGCCTGTAAATTCAATGCTACTAGTGGGCCTGCAGCACTGATTGTGCCACCCACTTAAGTAGCTCATTAACCATGTCTCAGCCATGCCATTGAAGAGCCTGTGTGTGCAGGTTACACCTCCATGTCAAATTGGCAAAATAAATGTTTTGCCAGGACCAAGCCTTCTCTTTTTATACATATAAGTCACCCCTAAGGTAGGCCCTGAATAACCCAGAGGGCAGGATGCAATGTATTTAGAAGGCAAGAGATGTTGTTTTAAGTTTTACATGTCCTGGTACTGGTCATTTTCTGATCTCTCCATATGATATCATTGGGATCACCTTATTACATTTTATGAGTGTAATTTCCAATTGGGAAGAGATAAACCTTTCATGTCTTGTGTCTCTGGAACCACAATTTAAAATCATACCTTATGATGAAGTCACATTTTAAATTGCAATTCCGAAAATACCACCTTTAGAAATTTGACATTAACATGATTTAGCCATTTGGTTCCTGTAGAATGTCTCTGACTACATGGCTGACTGTAGTTGACAGTTGGTCTTTGTGTATTCCTCCTAGACAGCCTCACACAATGGGAGCATATGTGTGCCTCAATGGGCCATCTTTGGTAGGATGGGATGGAGGAGCAGGGCACAGTCTCACTTACACCTGAATAGACTGAGTCCTGTACACACACTAATAGAAGCATACACCCCTGTAGTGATTCTGGAGCCAGGGCAGAAAGGGAGGACATCTGTGCACCTCTGAGGCATTTTTATCTTGAAGTCTTCCCTTATTCAAAGGCACCAGTGGGTATACGTGCTGGACCTCAGACACCACCACTTCAGCACACCTCTGGACCTGGTGATACTCTGCCAGAAAGAAGGACTGCTGTCCTGCTGAAGGATTGCCACTCTGCTGGAATGTTCTCTGCTGCACTCCGGCTTTGCTGTGCTGTTCTGCTGCCCTCTTGCCTGGGTGAGAAGGACAGGACCTGTATCTCTCGAAGCAAGAGCCCAGAGTGATTTAAAGAGCTAGTTGGCTGGCTTCCTGATCAGAAACCTCAGGGACATAACAGGCTTCCAACCTACTTGCCTCTGTACGTGGACTCCACCATTTGTGAGTCTACCCTGCCAAGTGGTGCCACTGCAGTCCTGGACCCTTGTAAGTGGGCCTAAGGTACTTACCATCAGGACTGTTGCATCTTCTCTTCTGAGAGATGCATCCCTGAACAGAACCGATGCCTGAGCAGAGCATCTCAAGCAGAACCAATGCATCACCTCTGCGCCATAAAATATATAACAAATTGCAACAGATTTAAGAAACAAATGCTAAGTCAAATTGTAATAAATTTAGCTAGCCTTCTGTCAGGGCACGTGTATTTAATTATAATTACACTAACAATATGGGTGCAAGCATTCATTATTCATGCTTACTTTTCCACTATAAGCAAAATACTGACTTTCAATTACATTGCATGAAAGAATTGCTCTGGACATTGTCATATTATTCTTAATGCACCATTGTTTCTGCATGTATGAGAGTGAAAAAACCTTTACAATGGACAATGAAACATTCACTTCTGTCTACAAGCCACTGCCTTTAATCAACAAAAGTTACATCTTGTTTGCTAAGGAAAAGATACAAAGATGAGCAAAACCATTATCTGGAAATTATTTCATATTCTTTTTCTGTTTTACAGGGAGAGAAACACCTGCACATTTTCTTTGTGAAAGTAATTTAAAGGCTTACAGATAGCAATACAAAAATAATGCTAATTATATTTTCAACTACGTTAGGTAGCTCTCTCATAATATCATCAACGTAAGTATACACAAATGTAGATTTACATTTAGGCTCCATACATTTACCCTGCTGGTATAGTTCAAGTTGATATTTTGGGGTGAATGTTGTCTCAGGTTCATATTAAAAAATTTAATTTGTGACTCCCCATCACAGGATTTATTGTTTATTTTACTTTACAATGCCTGAGAGTGTCAGATCACTTTGCACAGAAACATTTTATGAAGAAAATTAGCCATAGTATAAACATTTAAATATTGTTAAAATAGCAACATTAAAGAATAACAGTGGTAAGAGTGGTCCAAATTAATATTCTTGTTTGTTAAGCAAGCCTGTTTACAAGAAGCTCTAGCTTCATAGGGAAGCCAGCTCTGGCTCTGCCTAACAAGGGGGATGTCTCCAGGTCAGTCAGTGCCAGCACCATGGAATGTAGTTTTAAGAGGAGAGAGAGATGTGAGTTTTGGGGATTACAGAAATAATTTACTCCCCAAATTTATTTCAGGGAGGACCAATGCCTTGTACACCTCTTTTTAGGTCGTGTTCAACTTCTAATAAATGCAAAAATTGTTTTACTTACTGCAAAATCTATGCTGACCAGAAATATAACCTGATCGTGTGTTCCCATGATGGACATAGAGCAAGGCACCGGAGAAGACTATTACCCAATATTCTTTCTGCAAGGTATTCCAGAAATTAGGTTTAGTTTTCACATCCTTCTGGATCAGTCAGGAACAGGGAAAGAAGGATAGAGGCCAATTGAAAATTGATAGAGGAAACGCATCGCATCTGCTGGGAACCATCACCGGTGAATCCTTCACTACGCCCACAGCTGATGGCGTTTGGAGCGGGCGATTTCAGCGTCAGGCAGATTGGCCCTCCAAAAAATGATGAGTAACACAAATGAAAAAAAACACAAAAGAATGACTAGAGAAAGAATGACAGTGGAAATGTACCATGTACTTCAGAGGAGATGGTAATAATGAAACCTGTAGGGACCAAAAAACACGCGGAGACCTCAAAGAAATAGGTAAGCAGTTTGTCAGCAGCTGCATTAATGCAACCAATCAACCCAATGTTCATAGAAAACAGGACTCAAAGAAGGGAAATGCAGTGAATATATGACTTTTTTTGCATGCATTTACAACACATGCTGTTACAACGCGGTCGTTACAAGGACCGCGTTGTTATTTCGCATACCGTTACAATGCAAGTCGGAACAACAACTTGCTCTTAGGGGGAATAGTTGGAATAGTATAATTTACTATTCCAACTCGAGTCTTTGCAGACACTAGGGAAGGTGTTGGATTTTAAATCCAACACCTTCTGCCCCCTAACGCAAGTCGTTGTTCCGACTTGCGTTGTAACGGTATGTGCTTTGTTTAGCATGCAAACTAAATGGTGTGTACCAAATGCAGTAAAACTACAAACAAACAGGGGATACATGAACCAGGGAATGAACAAAACAACAAACATGGAGAATGCAATACACTGATGAACTGGGAAAGAGTGGTCAAAATCTATGGCTGCAGTATCTGTGACCTGAAGATGCTGAAGGTGGTTAAAATGAGTTTCTTGTGGTGTCACGTTCTCTAGGGGCAAAATTCTCTGATTTCAGTATTGATAATCAGAAATGTGATTATACTTTAAATTAGTCTTTTATATTTTTAAGCTCTGATGAGTACACAAATTCCTAACCCATGCATATACGGTTTTATTGCCAATACTTTATTGAAATAATTATGCTGTCGGCCTCTCGTGATCATGCTTTATTGCCAGTATTAAGAGTGTTCATTTCAAGTTAAATTCAATGTTTGCATTTAGGTACAAGTTAATAATTTGGCATGTGGTTTGTTGAACTGGACCCCCCTTTTGGAATGTCAAAAGTAATTACACATTGTCACCAAGAGGCACTTCAATCAGTTTTAGGTATACTTTTAAATTACTACTTAGTATTGAGTAATGTGTGTATGTAATAAATGTACTATTTCTTTAAAAAAAAGAAAAAGGACCGGCTGGACAATCATTTATTGAGTGTTATTAGTGTGTGCCCGTGAATGGTGATTACAAGCCTACACCATCTACCTTCAGTAGGCTTTGGACTGCTCTGCTTTGCAACTCGTAAAGTTTTTTGACTTAGTAGAAAAAAGACACAAGAGATCTGATGACCGCCAAAACTTTTTATTGACAATTATGAACTGATATAAACCAAACTTTTAAAATTGAGGAAATCGCGCATAATGAACTTTTAATAATTTTTAGCAATGTTTTAATTGTTTTGTAAAGATTTTAATTAATCATGTACCAATAAATAAATTACTTACTTACTTGCTCTGCTTTGCAACCCTGAGAGAGTCAAGTGCTACAATGGGCTGTTTGGTTCTCAGTGGAGGACAAATGAAGACCCATTACTTATGCAGGCCACACAACGTATGGCCCGTTTACTATATTTTTGGCTCCACGAAATCCCATTCACAAGAGTAAGTGCAGATTTAGCCAAACTACAGTACATCTGCATAACGTGGTGCCCTGAATACACAATATTATGCATTCTTGAAAATTAATTTCAGGGTGGAAATGTGGGAGTTTTCAAAAGTTCACTACAGGACTACCGGAAACATGTAAACCTTTGCTGATAACAATCTAAGCCCAGTATGCACAATTTTTAGCCTAAAAGTAAGTCACATACAGTCCACTAAGTGGAATTGCACAGGATGTAAACAAATACTAATGAATGCATGAATTTTCACTCAAAGGAAGAATGGAAAAGTCTCAGCAAGCGAGAATTAGAGTGTTAAACAACTTAACAGCTTAAAAAAAAAGAACTGTCAGAAACACCACAACTGAAGAACAAAGGTAGCAAATTCACATCCACATAATTCATATTCAACCAATGGGTTGTCATTTTCAATTTGTTTATGTAGTGGGAATTAGAAACTCACACTTGTCACAGTTCCTGTACAATAGTGTAATAGAAATATTTAACACATGGGTGCACTCATCTGACATTGCTTGAGAACATCCATGTTTCCCTCACCTCAGGCTTACACATGGATTGAGCTCCACAGTGTGTGGCTGGGCACATGAGTCAGAGAGTGGTGTCTGAAGGTATCCTATTTTTCCTCAGTCTACAATGTTGTAGGTCTGCTAGTGAATCTATGATAACATGTTGTATAAACGTAAGTCCTGGGACCCCACTGTCTGTATGTTTTCCTTGCTGCACAACTACCCACAATTACACAATCAAATGTAAATCTTTTTTCTTGTGAAATACTAAAATAGGTTGATGTTAGTATGATACCACATATTTGCCATTCTTTGTCTGTGCACTTCTGGAGCATGCCAGGCCAAATCCTGATGTGTCCATTTAATGTTTAGAGTCATCATATGGTCAGATAGCATTGACTGATGACTCCAACATGTCATATTCATATTTCATTAATGTCTGCAAATGTATATACTCCAAAATAATTTTAAGTTTCACCATCAATTAATACAATTCAGACACGTAGACATATTAAAACTTAATTGGGCAATATTGTTCCAAGTAGACACTAACTTTAGACTTTAGACTAATGTTAGATTCATCCAAACTTGCCCCTACATAGAAAACAATTATGTTTGGGAAAACAACACCAATAATTTGCTACTGTCTTCCCTGCTTATCACGGGCATGTGAAAAAGGGAAATGGTTTGTTTGATTACTTAAAAGGAAAAAAGTTATGGTTTATCGATGAGACCAACACATTTACCTTTCTCCGGTACCTAGGTGTATGTAGCACATGTGTTATCGTCACAGACAGCCCCACCAGACAGAAGGTGCTCTATAGATTTTGTGGAAATGCAGGCCACTCAACACTCTCTAAACATGACTGTATGTCAATTGTCAATACGAAAAAAACCTCACAACACTGAAGTAGGTGCTAAACCGTGTGAACAAAAGTTGAACATATCTATCCCCTTTTGAAAAAGTAAATATTAACTTACCAAAAATGTCTTATATTTACGGAAATGTACTTCCAAATTAGAACATGTAGAGTCTCTACTTGCAGCAATGTTCTGGTTATGGTTTAACATCAATTATGGAAACCATGGTAAAGTCCAGATCAAGAGAAAATCACATTCCAAATTGTTGTGAGTAAGAAGAGGTTGATCAGATCAAAATCAAAGCCTTAATTAAAAGACCCTTTGCAAATCTTCTTGAAGCATTACGCTTTCTTACGTACCTCACTTCTCTGGAAAAAAAGAAGTCCATAATGTGGAACTAACCATGACAGATCCTGGGAAAGTGCAGTTTCACAATTTGGTTTTAGTTGATAATGTCCTTACTTTCAACAAGTATAGATACTCTGCTATAGACAGAGCTTCCAGAGGAGAATTAAAATGCAATGTTAAAACAGACTCAAAGAGAAGCCAGTACACAGAATATGTTGTGACTGTTTGTAAGTCAGAAAAATCTTTATCTTCTGGATTCCAACCAGATGCACCCATGATGCTAGCTATTGCATCAAAACTGTATGAAGTCAATCATCAACCTGCAACAATCAGTACCATTTGGGTTCCTTCCAAAGGAACCAATAGAGAGAATCTGTTACAGTTGTTCAAAGATAATTCATCCTTTTTAAGCCTTCAGCAAAGTCTTATTTATCTATTTTTAAAGGTTTTATATAACGCTGGCTAGACCCGGAGGTATCAGAGCGCTTTTTTTACTCATGGCCATAGTTACAGGTTACTACGTTACAAAGGTTACACAGTTGTTAGAGCATAGCTACATAGTTACAAGTTAGGGTGAGACAAACAATAAGGACAACATGCGTAAGGGAAAAAACAGGCAAGGGGAGAGATTAAGGGGAGTGGGGGTAGGAGCAGGGAAAGTAGACAGTGAATGCAGGAGGGAAAGGGGAGGGGAGGGGAGGGTGAGAGGCACAGCACGAACGAAGAGGGGGAGGGTGACGGGGGCACAAACCGATAGACGAGTAATAGCTGCGTTAAAAATCCAGTAAGCTGTGATCCCAGGGGAAGTGGTATCATTCCCCCAAAATTGTTGCGAGAGGCTCCCTTTACACAGTTGACTCTCTCAGAGGGGTCTCTGAGACTCCAAGGCCTACATACTGGATCCTTTCCCAAAAAGGGGAGAGGGAGTGCTTTGGCAAGGGGCGCCATACCATACCTCAACTGTGAGTGGCTCCCTTGGCGCTGTGGAGTCTCTCAGAGGGATCACTGAGACTCCAGAGTATAAGTAATTGGATCTTTCCCCAACAAGGGGAGAAGGAGTGCTTAGCTAAAGGGCACAAGGGACAGGGGGCTAGGCGATGTAGCAGGCAAGGGGAGATATTAAGGGGAGAGGGGATAGGGGTAGAGGAAGTAGACAAAGAATGCAAGATGGAAAGTGGTAGGGGAGGGTGAGAGAGAGCATGAAGGAGGGGAGGGTGAAGGGGGCACAAACTGGTAAACGGGTAAAAACCTCGTCTAAGGTCCGGTAAGTTGTGATCCCAGGGAAAGTGGTATCGTTTGCATTGCTCCGTCTTCCAAGTCCGAAGTGCGGTCCTCTACATTGTCCAGTCTCTAGTCGTGGTGGTCAATGCGCTCACCCATTCCATCAAGACGCTTGTCAAGGGAGTCAAATCTGGTGTTGAGCGCCTTGAATCCTAGAGCGTAGTTCTAACAGCAGGGCTGAGTTGTTTGGAGGTACAGAGCTGCCGGTTGCGCCAGCTGCTGATTCCGCCGCCATTGAGGTGGGTTGGCGGGCGGTCGTCTTTGGAATGGGATCGAAGTTGAGTTGTTTTTTGAATGGGATCTATACGCACCATTCCCACCAGGCGTAGTAAGTTCTGGTCGAGTGGCTCTTAGTGATGCAATAGATGGCTCAAAGCGTAGAGTAGTGTGTGTTTATTTTGTAGCAGGCATGTTGATCTCCTTTCTGGCTCCTCCAGTGACTGGTCCTGCTGGTCAAAAGACTCCTTGCCCCTGAGTTTCTCTGGCGATGCCCCTTGGGTTGATTTGGGGCGCTTTGTCTTAGCACCAGGGGGGATGGGTGCCCCAGTGCAATGTGCCAGTGTCTGTAAGCCCTGGGCTGTACTCCAGCTCAGTGTCACGTTATGGGCATTTGCCGCCCTCAAGGCAGCCTGCTCAACATTTTCTGCAAGTTATGGAGTGAGTCACCTCAATTCCTGTAGTGCAGCGAAATTAGTAAATTATGACTCTGCCCAGAGGAGTGCGGGTGAGTCCACGGTGTACCCATTGTCCCTCACAGCACCCTATTCACATGGCCGAAGGGCACCCAGGCTCCTGCAGTTGCAGAGGCAGCAGCTTGATTCTTCACGCCCATGCTGTGCACCCAAGAGCCCCGCCAGATAAACGCTCCACAGGTCTGTCACCTTCATCGAGACCTCTGCAGCTCAGTGCGTCCGGGCTCTGCTGCCCCGCCCAGCACCGAACACAGACTTGAGTCCAATTCCTGTGGGGGGCTGTTGTGCTCAGTCCCTCCTGTTGAGTGGCGAAACACTTTCCAGTGAGCGCGCTGAATGCTGCCTCTCTTCAGGAGTGCTTGAAGATGCACGGGGTGTTTTCTTTGTTCCACTATTCGGTGCTGGTGGCCGCCATCTTGCTGGCCTGAGCTCCAATATATTGGTGTTTAATTTGGCCTCATTTGTTGGTTTTCCAGCGTAGTCTGCAGACCCTCAGGTTCCGTGAACCTTCTGATCCCGGAATTTCTGCAGCGTTGGGGGATTGAGCATTATTTATATGCGTTTTGGTTTCAGGGAGTGCGAGGTTGGCACGGAGCTTCAGTTCAAGCGGCCATTACGACCCGGCCACACCTCCTGGAGTCTGTTTCTACCAAGAACACCTTATCCCAACGAAGTTAAGACACCACTACACCAGGCCCAGACTGGCCGTAGCGGGCACCGGGCAATCCCCCGGTGCGCCGCAAGGGTGGGGGCCAGTTTTTGTTACAGGGCCGTTTTTGCAGCATAGCTGCTAAATCGGCCCTGTAACAAAATCGGCCGAAAACCCGCCCTGGCAAAGAGCTCGGCGGCACCCCCAAGCCCCCGGGGGCCGGCCGAGCACTTTGCCAGGGCCGGTTTTGGTTCCCAGTCCGGCCCTGCACTACACATGGCCTTGTATTAGAAGAAAATCAAAGACAGAAGAAGACAGTGTGTTATGTTACCAAAATTTGTTAAGTGGACGTGTACCTTGGGGTGTCTTGACGCTGTCTACTTCTGAGCAGGGTGGAGCCTATTAGTTGAAGAGCCACATTTTTAGCTCTTTCCTGAAAGTGTGTTAAACGCTTTACCATTCTCACCAACTCTTCATTCTGGTTTCAATAAAAGATCCATACCAGCACAATAATTTTTTTATTAACAACTTTCCACCTTCGTAGGCTTCAATATTTCTCTCAAAAATTGGATTTATTGGGCTTTGTACGGTGTGCTTTACTGTGCTTTTTCCTATATGTTTTTGTTTTGCTCATATAATAATATAGATGTTTCTGCATAAGGCAATGTGTTTTACGTTATTCTTTGTCTGGACAGTACATATTTTTAATCGTGCACTGACTATATTGTTTCTTCTTTCCACATACCTCTCAGAGCCAAGTGTTCAGTTTATTAAGACTACTAAAAGAACAGTTGTTAGAGACGAGTTGGCTCACATGTGCTTGTGAAAAGATAGGTTTGGTTATTATATAAGCTTAGACATAATTTCCCTACCTTCTGCTTGTGAAAAGATATAAGAGGTCTTTTTCTTTCCTTGTACTGTTATACGGCATTGACATCCACGCGGGAAATGCCTGAAGTGACCATGAAGCAATGCAGTGTCACGATTTGACATTAATGCACATAAGATTATATCAAATATAAAATAATGAGGGGCATATTTACAAAAAATTGGCATAGGGCAGCGCAGCAAGTCTTTTTGGTGCGCTGCCCTACGCCAATTTGAAAGGACAGGAAGGAACTGTATTTACAAGATACAGTGCATTCCTGTCCTTTCAGCCAGCACTGGCTCACAATTTGGTGCCTAGGGCCAATGCAGGCACCCTTGCACCATAGTGCGATTGTCTGCGTTGTTGGCAGGATTGTTTTTGTGAAGGAAGGAATGACTTCCTTCACAAAACCAATCCATGGAGGCATTTTCCTTGTTCTATGTGTGCTGCAGAATGCAGAATGCAGAAACATTTCCCCTCATTACGCCTACTCTGGAGAGGTGTACGTTTTTGACGCTTCCCCGGGTTTCCTTGATTTTGCAAATCTAGGGCAGCATCAACATCTATGGGTGCTGCATGAGAACACCCACCTCAATGCCCATGGAATGACTCCTTGATGTAGAGTAAGGCAGTGCAGTGCTGCCTTGCCTTGCTCCATATCTATGAGGCCATGCAAAGCCATGAAGGGTGGCTTTGAATCGCCTAATAAATATGATTGAGAGGCCTGCCCCATGAAGCGTAAAAAAGTGACACTTCGGCAACTCATGCCTCTTGTAAATAAGCCCTCGAGTGTTTAGTTAATTATTATTATATTATTATCATTATCATCACCAGCATCACACTCTAACTGATCATCATCCTACTATAACTGAGCAAAACTAACAGAAAATGAAGGATTCATAATGGACTATCAGAGCACATTCACAACACCTATTACATCCCTGATTCCCAGCAGGCAGTCTTTCAGTCAAAGTGGAACTCAAGCTCTCTCTCCCTTTCTCACTCCCTCTATCCCTCTTTCTCTCTCTATAAATTGTTTTCAACCTAGCGGTTTATAAATGCCATCTGAACCCCAAGATACCAGCATATGACCATATTTAACAGCTTCCTGTTATGTATTTTCTCTCTGTATGTACATATAGCTATAGATACAAGTATAGATATATACATACTGAACGGATTACATGCATTTTAATAATTAAATAAACACTTAACTGTGAAGTAAAGGCAGTAAAACTTACAATCAGTGTAATGATAGCTGTAGTAATGATAATGAAGTATTGGCTTCCGGCATAGGGCTGCCAAAGTAACGCTAGCATACCATACTGACAGCTACCTTTCTGTCTTGCTTGTTGTTGCAGATATTTCTTTCTCAGTCATAGGCCCAGATTCTCAAAGCTTTAGCTCCGGGTTTGCATTACTCTTGTAATGCTAAACCAATGCTAAACCTTTTTCGGGATTCACAAACCAATGCAAATTGGAATTTGTGGTGGTTAGTATTAAAAGTAACGCAAAGCAGCACGAAAAGCTGTTTTGCCTTACTTTGTGTCATGTGGCGTTACTTGGGTGGTACAAGGGCTTACCCGTGCTACCATCAATGCTTCTTGACTTTAAGCCCTATTCTCTAACATCAGTAGAAAGGGTTTAGCACCAAAAATTACCACCGCTGAAAAGCAGGCGTTAAACTGAGAAATGTTGTCATTTCTCTATGCTTTTCCGACTTTGCTTGCATGTTGCACTGTGCAGCTCATATACAAAGTAGGAGAAGCTTTTCACTTGTCTAAGAATAGTATGTTGTACAAAAGGATACCCTTCCTGTACAAAATGTATGCTGTACTCACGCACACACCCTAGCGCAATTGCACTAAGATGTGTGTGTGGCACTCGGTAGCTGAAATCAGCACCAACACTAGGGAGAGGGAAGGAGAAAGACATTTCTATGTAAATATGGTGCTCTCCTGTTCCCTCCCTGTCACTCAACTCAGCACAGCATCTTTGGGTCCTGGACTGCGTTGCCTAACACCTACGAGAATCTGGCCCTTAGGGTCCATGTCGGATTAGATTCAAAGTTTAGTACTGATTACATATATGTCCTGTACCATTAAAATGCAGTTTATTTGTAGTTCTATTCATCACCTGTTGCCTCTGTTTCATCTTATTTTGTTTGGTAAAGCAATGAATTTAAAACTTCTTAAAAATAAAACGTTGTCACTAAAGAAAGCAGCCAGAATATATTTTTCTTCGGTTAGCAGCTTAAACTATTCGCGTGGTTGCAGACTTCAGACATTCTATTTAATTGTACAATAAGTAATCTAAAACAAGTATCAAAACATGACTTAATAAAGCAAAAAAGTTCCCTTTGGTAGATTTTTTAAATTATGAGGATAGTAGGGCCCCCTACTGTGCCTACAGAAAATAATGAGCACATCTCCAAGAACCTGTTTTTTTCCAGCAAGGAAACTGTAAGAAACATCCCCAGCACATATTCCTCACAGCTTGAATTTTTGAAGAAATGGATTAATGAAAAGAGAAATGAATGCGCCGTCTGGCCTACCCCTATGCACTTCAAGCACACTTATGAATAGGGCAATTCATAAAGACACCAATCGGCCACATTTACTAATGAAGCAATGTTCAGTGCTTGCCTAGGGTCAGACGAACAAGTCTCGACCTCCCATCTAAATGATATTTTTCAACTGGCTTTGAAATGAGGATTAGTTAGTCAGGAAGAAACTATACTTTTACCACATTGCCCTCGTGATAGATAATTGAATAAGGAGCGTATTTGATTCAACATTGCCAAGCAAAAACACAGTGAACACTATCAGTTTAATGTGGGGACATAGCTAGAGAATGCAAAAGTGGAAGGATAGTTTACTTCATCATCCAATCTAGGTAAAATTGCACCACTTATGATAAACATTATCATAACTTTACTACTACTAAATGCCTTCTGTGAATATCAAAAGTAGTACATTTAGGATTTTATCTCAGATTAGTTCTGTGAATCGGCCCCTATGCACGGAACACCTTAACTATTTGTTGTGTACCAGTGAAGTGGTAACAAGTGTTCTGATGTGTAGGAAATCCAACTTTTTGTTCTTTCACCTTGATTTTCTGCTTTCTGAACACCACATAGCGGATATTTTGACATTTGGACAGTTTAAGAGAGCTAAACAGCTTTCAGTTAGAGCTGTACTGTCCTAAAATTAAAACATCTGGAAAGATCTTGTGTCAGGTTTGCGTTACTATTATAATGCAAACAAGCTTCAAAATCCAGGTTTGTCTTTACAAACCAATGCAAACAGTAATTTGTGTTGGTGTATAAATAAAAGTAAGGCAACACAGAGCAAATCATTGCCTTGTGTTGCTTAGCATCAATATGACACTCCCAGGGAGATGCAGGGGCATTCCCATGGATACACCTGTGGATTTAATTCACACCCATACCTGCAAAGACAAGTAGATATGGATATGAGTCCAAGTCCAGCGTCTTATTGAGGCTAGTGCAATGAGGAGAAATGAGGAGAAATATTTTTATTTCTCCTTGTTTTTTCCTCTTTGCACATGTCTGCATTCTGCACCACACATACAAAGAAGAAATTGCCGTAGTTATGCATACTACTAAATGCCTTCTGTGAATATCAAAAGTAGTACATTTAGGATTTTATCTCAGATTAGTTCTGTGAATCGGCCCCTATGCACGGAACACCTTAACTATTTGTTGTGTACCAGTGAAGTGGTAACAAGTGTTCTGATGTGTAGGAAATCCAACTTTTTGTTCTTTCACCTTGATTTTCTGCTTTCTGAACACCACATAGCGGATATTTTGACATTTGGACAGTTTAAGAGAGCTAAACAGCTTTCAGTTAGAGCTGTACTGTCCTAAAATTAAAACATCTGGAAAGATCTTGTGTCAGGTTTGCGTTACTATTATAATGCAAACAAGCTCCAAAATCCAGGTTTGTCTTTACAAACCAATGCAAACAGAAATTTGTGTTGGTGTATAAACAAAAGTAACGCAACACAGAGCAAATCATTGCCTTGTGTTGCTTAGCATCAATATGACACTCCCAGGGAGATGCAGGGGCATTCCCATGGATACACCTGTGGATTTAATTCACACCCATACCTGCAAAGACAAGTAGATATGGATATGAGTCCAAGTCCAGCGTCTTATTGAGGCTAGTGCAATGAGGAGAAATGAGGAGAAATATTTTTATTTCTCCTTGTTTTTTCCTCTTTGCACATGTCTGCATTCTGCACCACACATACAAAGAAGAAATTGCCGTAGTTATGCATAGTTATATTCAATTCAATTTGTATATTAGAGCTTTTGGTGCATAAGGTGTAAACGGCAAGCAAAGAGTGCAAGCTGCAGAAAAGTCATATTTCGTATGCAAGTTTACAGAGGTTTTCGCTACTTTTGGGCGATGTGAATGGAATCACAGTCATACGGCAGCAGAGGTTAGCCAACAGACATCAAAAGAAAACTGAGACTTTTTTTCAATTTGAACTCCTTGATTTACTAATCTTTAAGCCAGTTGAGAGTGTCCATTAATTTGTCACAGATTTCTAAAGTAAATATGTAAAGTAAAACCTTTGTCTTCAAATATAACATGAGCTTAGAGTTCATGTTTTTTGCAAGTCGCAGTTATACAGTACCATTTTGACACAGACTATTTTGCTAATTTTGGTTTATAAATCGTTAGGAATGTCGGGCCTCATTTATGAAAAGTGACGCATCACTGCGTGAAAACAGTGATGCGTCACTTTTCACTGCGCCCTCCCTGCGACTCCAATGATGCGTCATATTTACAGTATGACGCATCATGTCGCAAGGAGTCACAGATACGTCAGTATTTCTGACGTATCTGTAGGCGCAAAAGTGACGCATTGCTGGAGTGTGTCACAAAAGTGACGCAACTCCAGCAATGTGTCGTTTCACATGGGGCAAGCCCCATGTGAAAGGGCCTGCGTCAGTCTTACGCCTGCTGTGAGGCAGGCGTAAGATATTGACGCATTTGCACCCTAGAAGTGGCGCAGTGAAATCTCGTAGATTTCACTGCGTCACTTCTACGATGCTTACTTACGTGGGGACGCCCACCCTGCATACATTATACCTGACGCAGGTATAATGTAGCGCAGGGGTTTACAAAGTGACGCATCTAGTTAGATGCGTCACTTTGTAAATATGGCGCATAATGGCGCATGTTTTTACAGCATATGGATAATTTTGCAAAATAAGTCAATAAACTCATCGGACTGTCATTAATGGTAAAATGATTTTGAGAGGTTATCATATAACATGCCTAATGATTTGATCTCGCTAAACTGGTGGATTCAACTCTACCCTGTAGCTGGCAGGGGCGGCTCCTCCTTTAGAGCGGAGGAGTGTCACCCCACTTAAAAATCCCAATTTCTTTTTCATCGCCCGTCCTGAGCCAAGCATCAGCAGGACAGAAGCATGTCACTCAGCAACGAGGAGGGTGGGCTGGTATCGCACAGTTTAAACTGTGCATGTCTTTTTGGCTGGAAGTCTTGAGATGGCCAACCACACATGCGTTCTTTAAACCACTCAACCCAGCAGTCTTAAGACAGCTGGGTTGAGAGACAGTGCAGGCCTCCAGAGTGCTATAGAGCATTGAGTGAGGCCGCTGCCACCAATTCTGGTGCTGCTCACATCCTGCATGTGAACAGCGCCAGGATTGGGCAAGGGAGTTCCAGTATCCGGTTCCAGTTCTGAGTCAAGAAGAGGCCCAGAGGGAGGATGTTGAGTTAGGTAAATGTTATTTATTGTTTTCATAACATTTTCCCTATGCACACCCTGCCCCCCTCCTCCCAGCAGATACCAGCCACCACTGCTAGCTGGGGCTCTGGTGCAGACTTAATTGAAGTTTTTACTTGCTCAACATCTCTGTAGTAAGGTGGCCAATTGACAGACTTCAAAGTCTTCTTAGAAAATGGCATTTGATTCAGTGTAATATTTAACTGTTGATCTAGATGAAGTTGTAAGAAGCCTTTTTTCAGCTTAAGCCCATCAAAAATCTTTAACTTGGGGTAGATTTACTAAGTTTTAGCATTGTATTTTCATCACAAAAGTGACGCAAATCGACACTAAATTTTTTTTTAATAATTTACTTTCCAGAGCTAATTTTGTTTAGTGAAGGAAAATCACTCAAAAGTAGTGCTTTACATCACATAGCGTCAAGGGGGCGTACAATTGGTGGTGAATGGGTGTTCACATGCAGCCACCTAAGGTTTATGATGCTAAGCCTTATTTACTCCAAAAAGTAGACAGGGTTTAGAATGAGAAAATTGAACCCACTTCAAATTGACACTAAGAAGGAAAAATAGTTTAATTTCAAATTTCTTTTCCTTCTTTGTATGTGTGCTGCACTGTACAGCACACTACAAAGCGGGAAAAGGTTTCTAGTTAGTCTAAGCATGGTATTTTGTACTGGAACGCGATAATGGGCTTGATAATATGCTCTATGGAATTACAATTGAAGCCCATGTTAGACGTCCTTCACATTTAACCTGGGCTTCAATTGGAATTCCATAGAGCATATTATCAAGCCCATTATCTCCGTTTTAGCGGCAGATTTCTGCCGCTAAAGCGGCGATAATTTTATCGCCAGGCTTGATAATATGCCCCTAAGTTATTTAACAGGATTTAGAATATTTCGACTTGCTGAGGGTTTAGCCACAGCGTGCATCCAGAGTGCAGCCCCTCACTCTCATCATTCTGATCTCTACAAGTGTCTCGCTGCAACCCATTGAAATCAGTGAAAAGGCCCATTATTTAGTGTGCTGCCAAGTGTTAAGGACTATTACAGTTCAACATTACCACAAAGTAGTATTTGTTCAAGATGCAGATGAAGGAAACTCCCAACTGAAAATGGAGGTAGGAAATATTAACTCTCATATGCTTCCATTACATGAAAGACGACATGAACCGTGAAGAGAAAATATCAGCTTTGCCACACAGTGGAATTTTTTGTTAAAACATATGCAATAACAATAAATATGATTCAATCAATCAATCAGAGGTTTGTAAAGCACACTTACTCACCTGCGAGAGTCTCAAGGCACGGGGGGGAGGCTCTGTTGGGTGCTGAGATCATCTGAAGTGCTAGGTCGTGAGGGCCTTTCTGAACTTGAGCAGTGTCAGGCTTTGCCAAAGGTGGAGTGGGAGGTTGTTCCAGGGCTGGGCTGTGAGGTAGACCTGTAGAACAGTAGGAGTGATGAATTGTTTGCTTCTATTGTTACAGACGTTGTCACTAAATACCCTGATAGACATAAATAAATCAAATGGATTTAGAACCCTGACAGATTTGAATTACAGAAACATTTTATATGTATTCTTGAACCAGTGCAATTCCATACTCTAATCTTTTCTTTAAATGAGGAGAAAACGTTGAGCGCTTGCACCATAATACGGAAGGAAGCGGCTGGGCAAAAAGGCTGTAAGAAATTGGGTTGTTGGTTGGCTGGGGTGTGATCCCAGGTCAAGCAGCGACTACACCCCTTATCATGGTAAGGCACAAGCAAACGCCAAATTAGCTTGCGCTCAACCCTCTGGTAGGTTGGCACGGAGCGGTCAGACTTAACATAGAGGAACACACCGATAAAGGGTCCAAAACACTCTGTCTGCCGTTTGGAATCCCTTCTTATTGGCGTTCACTCCAATGGGGTATAGACCCTTAGTTTCCCCATCATGTGTCTTGTTCAAAGAAGCATAGGTGTGTTTTCCCTTTTGTTAATAAAATTTGCTCCAGTCCGTATGTATGTTGCTCCTATTTTTTTATTTTCTTTTGCTTTTCAGAGTGACAATCCAATAATCGGCATAGTTTATGGCGCCATAACACAACGCCGATAAATGTCTCGTGGGATTTAAGCCATTAATTCATATATACTTTGGATTGTGAGTCAATATTGTAAAAGAACATGATTAATCTAACATTCGTATTTTTAAGCTTTGACAAAACCCAGGTATATTAGCCCTAGGGGATGAAACACGTGCTGGCTGTCCTTCTACTGCACTGCTTATTGGATTTTCAGTCTGAAAAGTGAAATGAAATAAAATAAAATTGGAGCAACATACATACTGACTGGCGCAAGTTTTAATAACAAAAGGGAAGACACTCCTATGCTTCTTTGAATAAGACTTTATTTAGAGAAAATGTGTATAGAAGTTGTGCAACAATACAAATAGTAACACAGTGAAAACACACCACAAAAGGAGCCCACATAGTATTAGGAAAATGGAGGGAGTTTTAATAAATAAAAAACAACCACAGTGACAAAGATACAATTGATAGAAAAGGAGATATTGAATTTGAAAGTTTTTTGAGAAAATGGCACCAAAAGGTTCAAAGTGCCAATTGTAGATATCAGGTCAGCGCAGCAGAAGCAGGAATCCGACAGAGTACAGTCCAGCAGAGTGGCAGTCCTTCAGAAGCACAGCAGCCCTTCCTCCTGGCAGAATATCAAGAGGTCCAGAAGTTCACTGAAGAGTTGGTGTCTTTTGTACTCAGTTGTGCTTTAAAAGTGGGGAAGAAGGTTCTAGGGGTATCCCCTTGAAGTCCACAGGCATCCTGACTTCCCTGCCATGGTTCCAGACTAATTATAGGGGCTATGCAGCCCTTTGTGTGCAGGCAGGACACACCCTATTCAAGTGTAAGTGGGCCTGTGCCCAGTTCCTCCCTCCCATTCGGCCAATGATGGCCCATCCAAGCACACCTATGCTCCCTATTGTGTGTGGCTGTCTGGGAGGAATAAAGAAAGCTCAACTGTCAGCTACACTGCATCATGTGACCAGAGACAGGCTACAGGCACTCAGGGCCTCATTATGATGAGGGTCAGAAAGCCTCCGAATGCAGGCTGTCGGTTTTGAAACTAAACTGACTTTCTGGCAGGCTTCCAGTGAGCTCAAGGAACCTGTCTGCCAGTCGGAACCGGCACATAATCCCTATGACAGCATGTTACGCCGTCCGTAGTACGATATCGGTTTCCAGCAGGGTTTCCATGCCGGGGTTTCCGACATGGAAACCGTGTCAGAAAGCGACTTTCACGGGCCCCTAGCACGGCCCCTGTCAGAAATCCCACTGGGAGGGAGGTACATTGTGGTGTTTCCCTTTCCCACCCAGTGCTTAGAGAACCCCCGTATCCGGACCCATACCTGGTCCAGCCACGCTCCTCCTGGAGAGTGGCGGGGGATGCGTTAGTCCGTTGGCCTCCCGGCGTCTCCTCCGGGACGTGCAACTCGACCACCTGGTCTTCAGCTATCCGACGTCTCGTCCAGTCGCCTGCCATGTTCTCCGCTCCTTCGGGTTCACTCGCAGTCTTTTCCTCGGTCTGCCTCTGATGTGCATCCTCCTCCTTCTTTCTCCACGGCATCCTCAGCTGATAGGGTAGTAGGGGATGACGTCACCCTAAGGAACTCCTCCTCCTGGACAAGTCATGGTGAGTTAAAGGGACACTCCGCCGCATGCACACAGAGCATCAGATGTCAGTTTCACCATTGGTCTCCCGCCACCCCCATTTGCCAGTGGCCTCTGGCTGGGGGCTGAGAGAGCACTCACACTTGCAATGTGTTGCAGGCACCGGGCCTGTCATGTGGTGCAGGGATTAGCACAAACTCTCTTTTCTGTATTGGAGCTTGGTTTCTGACCGCAGCACAAACTCCCATACAAAAAAAGGGTGCAGTCGCATCACAATTCAGTGGTCAGGACCGCCGACCGGAGGTTGGTTAGACCGGTATCTGCAACCCCCGACATCGAAATAAGGCCCTAAATGTCTATGGTAAAACAATACCAACTTTTTAAAAGTTATTAGCAGGTATTGAGCCATATGTTTACATTAATTACTGCATTCAATGTTAGCAAACTCTAACAAGTAGTTTGCAATTCAATTCCTTCAGACACATTTCCAATTATATTACATAAGAACAAATCATCAAAGAAAGATTTATAACACAGGTATATGTATTCAGCTAATAGATTTATATTAACCCAAAAATTGTAAAGAGAACAAAAAGATAAAACACACAATGTAACCAGAAGTTACAATCATTAGATGTTACATAGATTTCATTGTTACAATTGTGAACATATTTTTAAGATAATGGTAAGGCAATGTGACCAGACTAAACAAAGAATGTTGCCTTCAATACAATGATAAAGAAAATAGGTGTGACTGGCGACATTTCGGTCTAAAGTTGTCTGAACCCGCTAGACCATCTTCAGGACATTTGATAAACCTATGAATGACCCTTCAAGAATGATGAGAGTATTAATTGGTACTATAATCCAACAATAAGGTGCCGATTAGGATCCTGGAAAAATGTTCCCCGTACGACTCTTATCCGGTCTTTTTACCGTACAAATCGTACAAGTGCCGTACAAACTGCCAAGTACGATTTGCATGGGAAAAACTCCATACGAATCGCATTGGGAATAATTCCCCACACGTCCTCGGGTCGGAAAATGTGTCCGACACGTCCCCGGATGATTTACCGTACAAACGTGAAAAGTGAAGTCCGACCGCGCAAGTACGATCCATCCCGTGCGTCCAATGTCACAACCGTATGGAAAAAACACCGTCCGCACCGAACTCCCATAGCAACCATGGAGACATGTGCCCACATACGCGCCGAACACCCCCCCAGCCCCCGTATGTACACGCCGAACCCCCCGTGTATGTACACCCGTGTACGTACGAGTCGAACCCCCACCCGTGTATGTACACCCGTGTACGTACGAGTCGTACCCCCCGTGTATGTACACCCGTGTACGTATGAGTCAAACCCCCCGTGCATGTACACCCGTGTACGTACGAGTCAAACCCCCCCGTGTACGTACGAGTCGAACCCCTGTATATGTACACCCGTGTACGTACGAGTCAAACCCCCACCCGTGTATGTACGGTGCGTACCCCCAGCGCGTAGCTCACGGGGGCTGGGGGGGGTACGGCACGTACCGGGCCCCCTAATCTGGTCGTTTTTTTGGCGTACTTCGCTTTTCCGGCACTTTTTTGGTGCCGTAAAAATATTGCCGTCCGGACTGCTGTCGGTTCGATTCGTACTTCCTGGGTCGTGAAACGCTGCCTGAAAGCGTCCCGATGTCACGTCGGAGCATTCCCGGATCACATTCGTATGTATATTTTCGTCTGTCGGTGTTTTGTACGACTCGTACGGAAATGGTGTTTCCGTGCGAATCGTACTTCCATGTTTGTAATGTTTTTGTCCCGGGTACGAGTCGGACGGAGAAAACGCTCCGACCGACGGTTCGTACCCGGTTTTTCCAGGATCCTAATCGGCACCTCAATGTGTGGTGGCTAAAAAGCCTCCCACTTGTACAGCAATCTATGCTATTCAAACTGCAGTGTGGCAGCAGGATTCCCAGACTTGCCCTACTGGTGTTAGAACCGATGACCAATCATGTGATCGTGAATATGCACTCTGGTTCCAAAAACGTTTAAATCTGTATTTAGAAGGAATCGAATTACAAAATCATAGCTCTAGCTTCAAAGTCGGCGTCTAACTTTCTAAAAGTGGCATTTTCAGAATTGTAATTTAAAATCCAACTTTACTATAAATTAGGATTTTGCATTAGGATTCCAGAGGCACCAAACATGAACTGGTCATCCCTTCCCATTTATAAGTTGCACTTATAAAAATGCAATGAGGTAACTCCAATGTTGTCCTATAGGAGAGATTGGCCTTCCAGTAGTGAAAAAAGAATGTAATCATTTTTCATTACTAGGACATGTAAGACTTAAATTACATGTCCTACCTTTTAAATACACTACACCCTGTTCTCTGGGCTGTCCAATCTCTACCCTAGGTGTGTCTTATATGTATAAAAAGAGAAGGTTTGGGCCTGACAGAAGGTATATTTTGCCAGGTTGAATTGGTATTTTAAAACTGCACATAAAGGCTCTTCAATGGCAGGTCTGTGTTTAAAGCGCTACTCAAGTGGGTGGCACAAACCGTGCTGCAGGCTCACTGTTCTGCAGGTATCATCTTTGCACTCAATCGCAAAACATTTTCAGGAATAACCTTATAATAAGTGACTAACACAATCAAGGGCACGCCCACAGGAGCCAGCAAATGTGAGTAGGTCATGTGAAACAAAATGATGCATGCCATACATCACAACTAAACATGCTCCCCCAACAAGGATACTTTTGAAGCCTGCATGAAAAATCTATTCAACCGTTAGTTTACTCTTTAATTTAAGAGGCCCAAGCCTTAAAATAAAGCAGCACTGTCCTTGTCCAAAATTGAAAAGTATTGCCTAGATGCCATCTTCCATTCTATGACATTTATTGTCTATGCGGCGTGTTTTATGGCCCTTTTGAAATGACGGTAGGCTCCTGTGAGCCTTTCATATTGTACCCTCAATTTCTTTCGAAAAACAACTTAACTGAACATTTTAGAAGATATTTCATCTTTTGGCATCTAAAATCAATATTATTTCGTAGTCATGAGTGCGTTTTTGAAAACCTTGACAGCTACTTTTGTTCCATGTAATTGGGGCTACAGTGAAGATGGAGTACTTGGGGGCCCCTAGCGAACACGTGCAGCTCTTCAGCCCACACCTACTCAGGGGAAAATAAAGTGCCTCGTTCAGTTTCTACTAAGCTCCTTTGTTAAGCGGCCTGCATTTCACTTTGTTATAGATTTAACGCAGATTGAATCAGACACTAAAACTATTGTTTTGTCGTAAGTTGTGCCAACCAATTAGAGAACAATTAAGCTAATGCGATATTCATACTGATAGGCAGCACTGCCCGACTTACAAATTGAATTAAAAATACATTTATCATATTAATATTATGTGTTAAATGATCTTTTTGTTAGCGATCGTTATGCACATGCTGTATAAAAGACGTGGGATATTTGGCACGCCAGTGATTTTATTTACCTTTTGCAGCAAGATTTTAAATAAACAAAATGATGACAGCGGCTGGAGGGCAAGCACTTTTTCGTGGGAGCACTCAACCTCTGCCCAGTCAAAACATGTAATCCGGGCTCCCAACCTATGGGCAGAGTCAAAGCCCTCTAGGGATGCTCACATAATTGTCTGGCGACATCTGTCCTGTCAAACCAGACCATAAAAAAAGCTTTGGCTCCATCTTGGTGTATCATTCTGCCTTTTGGAAAGTGCTTCCGTTTGACTGTATAAGAGAATAGTTTTCATCTGATCTGAAAAGCACCATGAAGTATCAAACTTTTTATCAAATTCACTTCTCTATCTCGTATAAGCATTCTGTGCAGAAAGGAAAAACAATTCCTTTTGGTGTTATTCTCAACAACCATAAAGCCAAAAGGCTGGTTTTAATGTGCTGAACAACGTTTATTCATCAAGCAACAATATGAAATGTCTGTATGTACAACCGTTACAAATTAAACTACTGAGTATGCCAATGCTTGTTTGCTTTTCTATGTTTCGTAGTACAAGACTCTGAATACAAAGTGCTGCTGTATAATAGTCCATAGCTGACTGAACATGTCACGCATGTTAAAGGTCACTTTAGAGGCTATTCAGAGACAGTTTAACAACCACAACTGTTTCAGACATGACTACCGCTTGCACACGTAAAGTCTTCAGAAAGCAAAAGTCATTTGGGGCAAATTTACAAGACCCTTGCAACACTTTTGCGTGCCGTTGCGTCACTTTTGTGACGCAGCTACAGCATAAAAAAAGTGGCCAATTTACAACGTGATGCATCTATGGAGATGCGTCACGTTGTAAAGCCCTGCGTCACGTTCTACCTGCTCAGGTATAATGTATGCAGGGTGGGTGTTCCCACACAGGAAAGCCTTGTAAAAGTGACGCAGTGAAATCTACAAGAATTCACTGAATCTCTTCTAGGATGCCACTACGTCAAAATCGTACGCCAGCATGAAGCATGCATAAGGAGTGACGCAGTGTAGTTGGAATAGGCCTCAAAATGCATTGCTGGAGTTGCGACGCGCTTGCGACACAACTCCAGCAATGCGTGACTTTTGCCCCCACAGGTGCGTCAGAATTTCTGACGCATTTGTCAATCCTTGCGCCATGGTGCGCAGTATTGTAAATATGGTGCATCAATGGTGGCGCATGGGGTTTCTCAGGGTGGCACAGGGAAAATGACACATCTTTACAGATGCGTCACTTTTTTTGTAAATCTGCCCCTTTGTGATTTCCAAGCAAATTTTTCAAGTAGGGTTGCCATTTGTTTATGCAGATATTACACAACATATGCAGAACTTACCCAATTATAAGTGAAACCTAGGTGCACAGTGGTTGCTTTGTGGCGAGTGTCAGAAGAGTTTTTAGGGACTTATCCAAGTGAGGTGAAAAACATAATTTGAACTTTAGCAAACATTTGTAATAATTGAGCACACATTTTGGCACTTTCAAAAGTACTCTTGAATGATCTAAATGTGAATGATGGACTAATTGTGAGGAATCTTGCTAGCCTGCTGAGTGACAACTCTGCTGTTCACCAATGCTCTCAGGACCATGATCCCATTCAGAGTACAAGCACTTAAGAAATAAATAAATCAATACTTAACTATTTCACTTTATTTCCTATGTCTAAAACCTTAAATGATCATGTGCAATCCAAATATGTCAAATAAATATGTTTAATGTGCTGTTTAGTACTGTGCCCACTATGTGGTTCCGTTTCATTGTCCCCACACGTTACAAATTCAGTAGTATGTTCTCACCCAAACAAAACACAGCGTTAAACATTGGGTTATGGGTTGACTGGGGTGTGAGCCTTGATCAAGCAGCAACCACAATCCTAGTTTGGGTAAGTAACAGGCGAACCCCAAATTAACCTGTGCACAACTCCCTGGTAGCTTCGCACAGAGCAGACAGGCTTAACTTAGACACAATGTGTAAAGTATGTGTGCAACACCTCAAACAGTAAAACAGTAAAAGCACCATACTAAACAATCCCACACCAGGATAGAAAAATAGAGCTTAGTTTAATATATAACTCAAGCCCAAAACAACACAACAAAAATCCAATCATTAGAACCAGAATTATGAATTTTTATAGAATGAAGTGCAATGTAGCAACTAAAAGCATAAAGCACCAACCACAGCTTGTTGGTTGTACTGGACTGGGTACAAGTCAAAAGTTCAGGCTGACTGCGGTGGAGTGTGGGTCGGACACAGCCCCAGATTAGTCCAAGTTGTGCCAAGACTACTTTTCACTCTGTAGAGGGCCACTGGCAGAATGGAGAACGTCGCTGGTCAGTGTGGTGTAACGAGCAGGCTAGGCATCATGGATGGGCAGGCTGGAGCTCCGCTTTGGCCATCCCCTTGGGCTGTCAGTGCTGCTGTGCAAAGAGATGCAAAGAGATGGGTTGGTGACGGCTTGCAATGATTTTCAGAGAGAGCAGTGCTGTTCTGGTATGAACTGGCCTGTTTGTGGTCACAAAGAGTCCACACATTTGATTTCAAGAGCCGAGCGCCACACCAAGGCTCCAGGACCTGAGAGGTACCACTTGGAGGTCAGAAACTCCCTTAAGAAGGGTCCAGAAGCTGTTATGAACCCTTTTATGTCCCTGAGGCTCTGATCATGAACCTGCAGACTACCCCTTTGATTCACTCTGGGGTCCTGGGTTCAAGATGAAATTGCATGTCCAGTTCTTCTTCCCCAGGCAAGAGGGCAGCAGGCGACAAGTCATAACAGCAGGGCAGGAGTTCCTTTAGAACAACAGTCCAGCAGAGTGACAGTCCTTGTAGCAGCACAGCAGTCCTTCCTCCTGGCAGAGTTCCACAGGTAAAGAAATAAAATGAACTGGTGGTGTCTATGGTCCTTATTTTGTACTCAGATGTGCCTTTGTAGTAGAGAAATCCTTCTAGAGGTATGCCTTTGCAGTGTACAGATGCCCTGCCTTCTGTGCTATGGCTCCAAACTATGTATAGGGGGTATGCAGCTGTTTGTGTGGATACAGGACAGAGCCTATTGAAGTGTAAGTGGGACTGTGCCCAGCTCCTCCCTCACATCCTGCCGGAGATGGCCTGTGTAGTCATACCTAAGCTCTCACTGTGTGTGTCTGTCGAGAAGGAATACACAAAGCTTAACTGCGATCCACCCCCAGTCATGTTACTAGAGACAGAATTGTTTCAGCACTGCGGTGTTTCATATTCTCCTATTAATATAAACATATTCTATTTTGAGTTTTAAAACTGCTCTGTACAATACCAAAACACTCAAATGAATAAAATACAAAATAATAAAAGTGCTGTAATTGTTTTAACTTTACAGGAGGTTTAGTTGAAAGAAATCCTTTTTTAATGGAATATCATTTACCAAGGGTATGAAAAAGGGCATAAAGATATGTTATTAAAATATTTTTAGATGTCTAACGCTGCATGCATGAAATTTCTCTCATGAAGTGTTTTTGCAGATGTGGCAATCACGCAGATGCAGGTGATTTCTTTGAGCGTACACACACAGGTGGACGCATGCACACGTTTGGTGCAAACTGTCACCACTCTGCTGTGACCTGTTTCCCATCACCACCCAGCTTGGGACCCTGCTTCAGACAGGGTGAGGGGGCTTTGTGGCTTGGTGTGCTGGGTGTAGTGGCCGAAACAAATAGGCAGCGTGGAATACAGTGGAGTCAATGTCCTTGCAGGCGCTCTATTTGCAGCTGCTTGAAAATATACTTTGGCCAACGGAGACCAATGGCTAAAAGAAAAGTCTAAGGTGCAGTTTGTTTCTATTACATGGACAATCTTTCATATAATGTGGCAATAGTCAGTGAGTGGCTAAGAAGAAAGATTTTCTTGTGTAAGTGTATTTTGAACAGAGTGATACCAGTTATGCCTTTAAGTTGTGAACACCCTGTGTCTATCATTTGTTACACTTTACTATTCACAACATACCAATGTTTGCTGCAACATTGTTGCTAATTATTTTTGGTTATATCTTATATAAATAATATTTACAAATAATATACAAAACCTACATCCATTGTTAGTTTACTTTAGAACATTTAAAGTTTCTTTTCTACACTTTACAGTATATCACTTGTTTACCAATGCGACATGCCAAACGAAAGTTTGATAAAACAGAGAAAGTAAAGGATAATTAACCAACTTCCTTGACAAAATCTCAGCTTAGAATTTAATTTAATGAGTATCACAAACTAGGATGCAGCACATGCCTGAGCAGAACAGAGAGGGTAATCCTCAATAACACATGTAGCACAAGCTTCTACTTCTGTGAAAATAGAGGGCTTCCAAGCAGTGCAGTCAGTGTTGGAGGGGAGACAAAGAAGGAAATGAAGATTAGACAAGGAAAGGGAGAAGGATTGCTGAACTCAACCTAACAGTAGCTGGGAGGTGGGGTGGGTGAGACATGCAAGTTATCAGAAAATCACCGTGACACTGCACTGGTACAAACAATCCATTGGCACACTCCCCAATGAGAAAAATAGAGACCCATAGCAAAGTAGGTAAACCAGTGATAAAGTTAGTCTGCTCTGAAGAGAATGGAAATACAGGATAAGTAGGATGAGGCACAAACTTATAATTCTTGTCCAGTCAAAAACATAAGGGAAAGTGTTGGGGGGGTCAGACGTACTATTCTATTTCCAGTCAAACAAACATTTATTAAAGCCAATAAATTGAGGAGATGGGAGCTGGGTGGGCAGATTTACTATCCTTCCTCCAGTCGAACCAACATTGTGGAAAGTGCATACATGGGGTAGATTTCTTATTCAAACTTCCTTGGACAGGGTGCATACCTCTGCCAACCATAAACCAATGTCTAATACAAAGTCATTTTTTATAATGTTTTTTTTTAAACTTAAGAATGTCTTGATCTGTTGCGCCATGGCTTTTGGTGTTTATTTTAAAGATGTTGAGCTTTTTTCTCATTGATTTTAGTGTGGCTGTGTACCAGAGTTTTTTTTATGTCCTGTGTAGAGGCTTCCTGATTCTTGGCTTGCAGATTACCAATGATTATGCAAAGTTTTAAATAGCAATGGCCAGATGTTTAGGACCATTGTTGGATTTTCTAATTGCGTTACTATGTTATTTGTGAAGCTTTGTTTCTCTCAGAACTCGAAAATGTCAAGAACTGTAGCGCTCCATTTTAGTCTTCATACTCCAGTAGTTGTGTAATAGTTACTTATTATTGGAATTGCTTTTGCTTGTTTTGGGGTGATGTCATTTAAGGAGATTATTTTATAGCGATCACTTTCTTTGCATGGCATGATTTGATATGTTAAATCGGATGAGAATAGCATGTTACTTACAAAGATGTAATTTTTAGTTGTGATTCTTCCACCTGATGCATATGTATGGTTATAAATCTAACCATGAGATGATGAAGTGATAATGATTGAAGACTAAATGCATAAAAAATGTTTTAGAGATGGTTAGTGTCATTCTTGTATGTGGGGAGTAAGAGTGCTTCTTCTATCTCCCAGTCACAGAGCAACATTGTATCTCAGTTGTGTATATCAAGGTCACCAGTAACTATGACTTTGTGTCCAGGTATTACAGAATCAAGTACTCTAGATCTTTGCTGAGTTAATAGATATTGCTTTTTGAGTTATGACAATGTCTGTTTAGATATATATTCACTATTAATAAAGATAGTGTTTGGAGATATATATTCACTATTAATAAAGATAGTGTTTGGTGATTTGGATTCCGGAAAACATGGCGGCCGGCGATTAGCAGGTCGCGGGTGCACTCCCGGGACGTCCGTGAAAAATTTCACCTTAACATGGGTTTGTGAGCTGAGTTTTGCCTTTAGAAAAAAGATGTCTTACTTTGTCTGCTAAAATACTGCAGAATAAGATTTTACCTTGCTTGTGTCCGGGTTGAAGTTTACGAAGCTCCTGGCTCTTTGACGTGTGAGGCGACGTCTCCTTCGTTAACACGGCGCCGGAGCGGGTGTGGCGTAGAGCGGCCCTGGAGCTCCGTAAGGGGAGAGGAGTCGCGGCAAAAATCTCGATGGCGGGATCAAAGAATAACCTGGTGAAGCAAGTTGAGAGTCATCTAACCTTCTCAGAACAGCCCTGTTTAGACGGGAAAAAGCACGAAGTAGGCGGGCTACAGGGAAACTTTAAAAATGATCTGAATAGGCCAACCACTATTCCTGAACAGGGATCAAATCACCCCGGTAAGGGTGAGGAGGATCTATCAGTGGGCGCGCTTTTAGTTGCACTATAGGATGAAATTAGAACCAGATTTGAGATATCTGAGTCTAATCAGCTAGAGAGAAAAAAAAAATTGTGATGTGATGGAGAAGAAGATCGACGATCTCAGCTGCAGAACAACAACCCTAGAGAAGGAGGTCAAAGACCTTAGAGAATCAGTGCAGGCAAACGTCGTGGAGATCGTCAAACTAAAATCTGTCGAAAAGGAGAATATGGACAGAGTGGAAAGGTTGGAAAATTTCCAGAGACGTAATAACTTAAACATTTTGAAGGTACCTGAAGGTAGAGAAGGGGACGATATTAAATCGTATGTTGTAAAGCTGATCAAGAACAAACTCCAGCTGGCAGAGTCAGAGGAGGAAATAGCAAGAGACCTACAACGAGTTCATAGGGATCCCTTCAGACTCAATCCAAACAGGGTAAAGCCCAGGAAGGTCCTACTAAACTTTTTAACCTATACATTAAAAGGGAAAATTCTCTCCAAAGCCCTGGGGGTGAAATCAATGGAGGTGGATGGAATAAGATCAGATGTTTCTGCTACCACCTCCAATAGACAATGAGAGATGGGACAAAGGATAGACAGTTTGAAACGCCTGGGTGCGTCAGTGCAGTTAAGATTCCCTGCCTACCTAAAGGTTATGCTTAATAACAAGATGAATATCTTTCATTCCGTAGACAAGTTAGATGACTTTATTAAAAGCTTCCAATCAGGGAGTTAGGCTGTTTTTCTTTATACACTGCGATATTCCGATAGGAGTCACGCTTATGGGTACAAGCTAAGGTGATTTAAGTTTATACATTTGCAAGTTTATAGGCAAACTCTATGTCTCTGAAATAATTATGCAATTTTTCTTTTTCTTTTCTTGTTTATTTCCCTCACACTCGTTCGTCCCGGGGGGATCACCCATATGGCCATGAGCCATGTAATAGTTGGGGTGGGTTTTCCAGGGGGTGGGGGGTTTGGGGGATGCAAGGGGTGGGGAGCAGTGGGAAAAAATAAAAAAAAGATCCTCTGACGCTTCTAAAAAAAAAAAAAATGTGTTCTTTAGAATTGATTATTCTTGCCCTTGTGATTCCTTTTCTTTCTTTTTTCTTAAGTTAGATGGGTGATAAAAGAGGAGAATTTGTAAAAATTATTTCATGGAACATCAATGGACTCAGGGTACGAGGGAGAAGGAATAAGATACTACAGTATCTTAAAGACTGCCCAGCTCAGATTAATATTCTACAGGAGACACACTTACCTCATGGAGAAGGTTTAGATCTCTTTGGGCGCCAAAGCTGGATCTCTCAAGTAGCTTGCACATCACACTTGGCAGTGACAAAAGGGGTTGCTATTTTAGCAAAAAGAGGATCGCAAGTGGTTTTCGATTCCCATATTTCAGACAAAGCCGGAAGATGGCTTCTGGTTAAGGCAAAGGTTTTAGGTTACCCTTTTACTTTAGTGGGATATTATGGCCCCAATCAGGATGATGTCTCCCTTTGGGAGAGTTATTAGCTGAGCTAGTGGATTCTTTGGATCCTATCATTATGGCGGGAGACTTCTATGCAGATTTAGATCATAAGCTTGATAGGACTTCATGTAGCAGAGCTCGTGTTAATCCAAAAATGTCAACCCTTATTAAACAAATATTGTCCCAATTTGGACTTTGTGATATTTGGAGGCAGAGGGCGGGGCAAAGAAAGTGCTATACATTCTATAACCAAAAATACAGACATCAGTCTAGGATAGACTATTTCCTTATTGATAATAATCCGTCTAAATTGATTGATAAGGTTGAACATATGGGTGCTCATCTGTCCGATCACTCGGCTGTGATTCTACATTTAGAATTACATGAGAAAGCCTCTCAATCCAGGTGGACTCTGGACCGTACTATTTTACAGGATGTAATAGCAGCACTGTCCAGAGAAACTGAAGAGTTTTTTCAATTTAATCAGGGGTCGGTCTCACATGGAATAATTTGGGATGCTTATAAAGCCTTTCTTAGAGCAGATTAGGTACAATAGCGGCTGGAAGAAGGCGTTGTTATTATGCGGAGGTATCAGCAATAGAGGAACAGCTTTGGTCTCTAGAGAAAGATCTGACTGATCCTAGGACAGATGAAGTAGCTCGGGAGAATTTATCACAAAAAGTGCAGACAGCTAAATGTCAATTAGCGACAATTTTACATGAAAGGGTAAGAAGAAAATGGGAGGCAAGTAAGCTGGCTCACTTTGAATACAGCGAAGGCTGCAGCAAACTGCTGGCCTGGAAAAGTAAAAAAGATCTGGCAAGGAATAGAATCGATCAGATCAAATGTGACAGTACAGACGCCCTCATTAGTGATAATAAGGGGATTGAACAGGCTTTCCACAAATATTATAGTAAGGTATATCAAGAGGATCCAAAACCTACTCGAGAGGAGGTTGGAGGTTGGTTGGGTCAGAGCTCGAGAGTGATCCTTACTGAGGAAAAGAATAGGATTTTAAATCAGGAAATTAATGAAGGGGAAATTGAACTGATATTAAAACAAGGAAAGAAAGGGAAAGCTCCAGGCCCAGATGGATTACCCATTGAAGTTTATAAAGTATTGGCAAACACACTAATACCCATTCTTTTGGGCATTTTTAATGATTTTTTTGTCAATGGGGCAGTTATGCCTGCCTCCTGGAATGAGGCAAATATCTCCCTGATTTTGAAGCCCGGCAAATGTCCAAATAGCTGCGATTCGTATCGGCTGATATCTTTATTAAATTGCGATTACAAGATCTTCGCCAAGATACTGGCCGATAGGTTGAATGGTTCCATTGTTGAGTTGATTCATTCAGACCAAAAGGGTTTTGTACGAGGAAGGTTTTTAAAGGAATTAACTTTTTCCTTGATAGGTTCAATAGACCTGGCATCTACCTATGGCTTAAAACTCTCGGTCATAGCTTTAGATGCCACTAAAGCTTTCGACCGAGTCAATTGGGTCTTTTTGCAGTCCGTGGCTGAGTCAGTGAACCTGGGCCAAAATTTCTCCAGAGTCTTGGAAGCCATATATAGGTCCCCCAAAGCAAGAGTATTGGTTCATGGCTCCCTGACGGACCCAGTTTCGATTAGCAGAGGCACGAGGCAAGGGTGTCCCTTATCTCCACTCCTATTTAAGTTATATATAGAGCTTTTGGCTAGGAAAATCAGGGAAGACCCAGAGATTACACCTTTCCAATTCTTAGGGTGTAGGAAACTGGGTCTATAGGCAGACGATATTCCTATTTATACAATTAACCTTCAAAACACCTTAAGTCGCGTCTTGGAATTAACAGAAGATTTTGGGAAAGTGTCGGGGTACGATATAAATAATAGCAAGACAGAAATCATATCCTGAAATTTAGAATCAGGGGAAGTTGCTATAAAAGAAGTAATGAGATATCTTGGAGTTATGATCCCACACGATATTTCAAAACTAACGAAAATTAATTTGGAAAAGGCAAAAAAAGAGATTAGTAGGCTTTTAAAAATTTGGTCACATCTCCAGCTTACTCTACTAGGCCGAATTAATCTAATGAAAATGATTATTGTCCCCAAGCTAACCTTCTTGTTTGACACTATTCCTCTCCCCTTCGATAATGAGATGCTTAAAAAACTGCAAAGTCAAATTAGCAGTTTTATATGGGCAAGTAAAGGCCCAAGAATAGCCTGGAAGAAACTAAGAAGGAGGGTAGAGAAAGGGGGCCTAAAATTGCCGGACCTGCTTTTTTATTCCTGGGATTTCTTATTAAAAAATGGGAGAATGCTATTAAATACACCCACACAATCAGAAATAGGGAGATTGTTGGGAGTTATGTCAAGACAAGAGCCAGGAGGCAGCCAATGGTTTATGTTCAAGTATGCAGACCCTAAATACTTCAAGAAGGTTAGGTTGAAGATCCTTAGAGGCCTGGCTGAGACCTGGTATAGGGTCAGAAGAGCTCTTAAGATCCCATACTATAGCTCTAGGGCTCCTATCTGGGACTCACCAGGCTCACCGGGATGGACAAAAGATGCTCTGGCGAGGCCTTTGAGAGTGGCAGGCTTAACAAGCTGGAACCATATTATATTGGAATCGCAACTAATAAGCTGGGAAATGTGCAACCTTTTGTCGAACCAACAAGTATCCAGATTTAAATATATACAAATACAAAGCTGGTTCCAAGATGTAAGCACGGGGATAGGAAATACGAATGAACTGGAGGACAGACTTTTGGACGAGACAATTACTAAAAAAGAAGTGGCGATGATTTATTGGCTGCTGGTTGAGATGGAGGACGGTGTTTTTACATTACCTACGGATCTTTGGGGAGGATGCTTGCAGGAATCCTCGTTGGAGAAAAAGTGGCAAGTATCTATGTCTATGCTTTTTAAAATTGTAAAACCCGCACACCTAAGGAGAAGTCACATTTTCTCCATCCACAGAGCTTACTGGTCGCCACAGAGGCTGTCAAAATTTGGGAGAGGAGGTGATGTTGCCTGTCCAAAGTGTGGAAGTCTGAAAGGAGACGACGTGCATATGTTTGTGGACTGTCCTGAGATTCAAAGATTCTGGGCTGACGTGAGTAAGGCTCTCTCTACTATGATCGGCTCTGATATCAAGGTAAGCGTTCTGTCAATTATATTTGGCAGTGAAGCCGCTCTCGATGGAGCCACAGGGAATAAGGCAAGGCTGTTGTTTTATTCCATGTTACTAGCAAGCAGAGAAATATGTAAGAATTGGGTTTCCGCATCTCCTCCCAGGTTTTTGGATTGGCTGTCTTCAGTTCAATACGTGGCAAGTCTAGATATGAAGGCGTTTAAAAAGCATACATTTTGGACCCCTGTTTTTGAGTGGTGTGAACAACAAACAAATGCTGTTATCCAATGATTATGCCTATCTGCCGGTGCGGCTGGCTTGGGTGTTTTCTCTCCTTCTTCCTGGCTGCCCAATCGGTGCTTTGGCATATGGGGGTGGCAGAGGAGTGATAACAAAGGAGTTGTGGCTGGAGAATGGCTCTTCTTCTCGAACCAGGGCGGGAACAACTCTGAAGCAGGCGTCTCCTCCCTCCCCTCCTTCCAGCATAATTGTACAAAAGGGCAAGATATTCTCCATTTTACTGGTGCAAGTGGAATGGTGCCTTTTCTTGTTTTAAGAGGCAAATGAGGATAAAAAAAATTTTAACAAAAAAATGTGTTTGGTTAACAATATTGACATTTTCCAAGATAATCATATGTGTAGATTGATTAGTCTGCAAAGCGCTATGTATCCTGGAGTCTATTGTGATTTAGATGTAGATACACTTTTGCCCTGATCATCACCCAAATCTTTTAGATTTTACTGCTGGAAGTTGGAACACTTGCAATAACTCCTGAGCAAGCAGTGCTGTGCTCCATGTTTATTGAAGGCAAAAAGAACAATTGATGGACAGAATGCTGAACAATGTAAGACATTCACCTCAGCACAGAGATCTGGGTCTAAATCCATCATTCTTTTGGTCCCCATGGCATTCTAGTTTAGACCCAGCCATATGCAAATCAGTCTTGACCCTGCTTCCTGTGGGAACAGTCCAGACTGAACTGCCAGGCCAGGTCCTTCCTGGACCAGAAACAAGCATCCTAGGACCGGTTTCAGGGTATTACCCCCCATCAGCCCGGCTATCTTCACTCCAGTCGAACAGAGAGCCCAGGAGCCACATCTGGGCATACCCATCCCACTCAGGTGACAAATGCAGAAAGAACAATTGATGGACAGACAGATGGATTTAGGCCTAGATCTCTGTACTGGGTGAATGTTTGACATTGTTCAACATTCTGTCTATCAATTGTTCTTTTTGCATTCTTTTTGCACCAGGTTTATGGAAGGCATAATATTTTATCTAGTAAGAAAAGTGAGTATCTCCTGATTTTCAAGGAGTTTACTGAGCATGGCAACTTTCCAAGAGATTACTGAAATGTGTTTAGTCTTGACGGAATTTTCTGAGAATCTATTGCACCTTTTGCTAGGAAAATGGACTGATTCATCTCCAGGGCGAAAGTCACTAGGTAGCGCCAGGCAGTTCCCTTTGACTGTGCCTTTTATTGTGATTATTAAGGAACACCGTGAATGAACTGCTTTATATTAGAATGGTATTTAATCCTTTTAGGACTATTTCACATTGTTACTCTAGAAATTTGGGTCTTGGGAATTGCATCATTGGATACTTTTCTGAGTTTTCCTAGTGGACCCTGATGCCCCAAACAGCCCAGATTGCATGTTGGCTAAAACCTAGTTCAGTTATTCCTGGTGAGTTCCTAGTAACAGATGATTTCTCTCTTTCTAGAGGCAATTCCATTGACATAGATTTGACTCTTGTTATGTGCTCTGACTTGAAGTTTGATATACAGGATAAATGTGAGAGCAGACGTAGGATGTTTAAACTACTACTAGAATGTTGTTTTGTTTGTGTAAATTATATTCGGGTATAACATTAAGCTGTTTGTTGCTACTTTGTCCTTGATCAATTTGATCAGTCATTAGCACAATTTCAGTCAGGTCAAGCCTTTGATGAACATGTTCAGACAGTCCGCTGACATTTGGTTATTGTTGGATTAAGTTAATGCTTGCTGCTTTGCTTTAAGTTGATTTGAATAATCATTCGCACTAGCTCGGTCGGGCCAAGCCTGTTGGAAGGTAACAGGTGTTAAGACAGTAAGTAATTTGTGTTTTTGACTCCCTGAGGTGATTGATGGACCCTGCTTTGCTTGTGCCTCTTGGTTCTATATTGGGTTCTGCCTCTCTTCTCTCATATAGGTTGTTTGCCAATCATTGTATAACTATCAGTCTTTTGAGTTATATGATTTCATCTTATTGGTCGCTGTAATGTTTGCTGATTGATTTGTTTGTGATAGTATTTATTTGCTCTGTGATTTTAACCATCCTCCAAGTTGCTGTGTTATTTGTGTCTCTACTATTGAGTATTTGATCAACATGTTCTGCTTTAGCTTTTAGTACATCGGAGTCATCCATGAAAAGTCTCAGGTACGATTTTCACTTTGCTGTCTATCTTCTCACTAGAGATTTCTGTACGCCTATTTGTTAATGGTTTGTCATATGGTGATGAAAATTTCACGATGGAAACACCTGTTGAGCTCTTAGTGTAAAAATTAATTTGGCCTACTCTCTTAAGGGTGTGCAGAGAAGCTGATTGTTCAGGTTTTAAAAAATTGCATATGCCCCCTTCTAATCTCTTTAACAGGAGAGGTGCTTGGCATTTACTCCTTGTCAGTTTGAATCTTTCCTTCTCCAAATCGTTTCTCAAAGTAGTCTGTGATGCTCCCACTGATCAGTGTATGAGTTATTCTTGCTTAGTTAGTGCATTCAACAGTTTATGTTTGATTAGGTGTATTGATGCTTAAGTTATCATTTGTGTGTGGCTCAATGATTAGAGTGGCAGACCCTGATGCAGAGGTCTAGCCTGGGACCAGGGTTCAATTCCCCACCTCGGCAGGTCTTGGGCTGAAAAATTCCACGGACATGATAATTCTCGCCTCGGTGCCTATTCCAATCATGGAGTCCCACTCTGCTACTCTGGGTAATAGTTTGCTTAATCTGCACAACGGCCCCCACAACGCTAAGGATGCCTGGCCTCCACCTTGGGGGTGCCCAGGAGTGGACGCCTCACAGGGAAAGCCAGGATGGGTTCCACAGCGGTATTCGTACAAGGGCCTTGGGACCCTTGCGGGTGAGTAGTGCGCTATACAAGTATCAATTTTTACATCCTCCTTTTCCTTGCATAGCTACAGTTTCTGTGGGTCTATAACTGGCTGCCAAGAGAGTATGAACATGCTATAGAAGCTGTAAAGCTGTAGATAACTGTGCTGGACCCTTGAAGGGACTCTTCTCCTTTGCAGGGCTGTACTCATTGAATAGTATTTGCTAACACCTCAATTCATGTAAATCTAGTATTATAATTGACACCTCTTCAAACAGTTGTTGTGCCTTCTGTGGCTTCCGTCATCTTTTCCTAGAAGTCAATGCTGCAGCCAAACAAATCTATACAAATTAAATTAATTAATTTATAAATTAATTTATTTTTCTTTTGGTGGGAGCCTGTGGGCTATAAAATAAGCTAGAGTCTACCCTCTGCTGCCATGGTAGCTTTTAATATGTTATATAATATAACTTTGTACAATGCTTGGAGAAGAAGCTGAAATGTTCTACTTCCATATAGGCACATCTTTACACATGAGCCCCCTTCCTGCCCATATAAATCACCAGAGGTGGAATGTGGGCTCCTTCTCTTTGGAGGCCACTGCGTGGATGAGGACGTTGGACTGTGTGGCTTGATGATGAGCCTAGACCTTCCCAGATCTTCCTACAAGGCCAGGTTCTACAGGAGTCATGCCTCTGTTAACCCCCAAGAGCAGAGCCTGGCTCCTCCCAGTGCCTCAAAAGTGAGGGTAGGCTTCATGGCTCCCACTGGCCAACTGAGGCAGGGTAGTTGTGTGCAGGGGAGGATGCAACAGCACCCACCTGGGGGCCATGCACACCCTCATGCCTCTGGGGCTCTCCAGAGGCTAAGGCTAGGCGAAGAAAAATTGTTGAATTGTCAGGCTGAGCCTTGCCAGGCAAGACAAGGCAATGCTTGTGGGGATTTGGTTCTTTGTGCCAATTCACTGCCAACACCTCTGGACCTCTGCCCTCAGAGGCACGTCAACATCAGACCACAAAATAAATACAGTTCAAAAATATGACGTGGTAAGGATGAGTTCAAAAACAAAATCTAAATATTTATAAAAATGTTTAGATGGCAAATAAAACCAACAGTATGACTATTTATTGGGGCTTGCATTTTTCGTTTAATTATTTTTGTTTATTTGCAGAGTTTACAGTGGTATTATTAATGATTAAATTATTAGCAACCATGATGTTTTTGTTCTTTTAATTAATAAGAAAGCAGAGTAATAAATGCTCTGTTTAATCTGTGATTGTGTGCTAAACTATATAACACCATGCCCTAAATTGTTTGAAAAATGTTTTCAATTAGCAATTATTTGTTGGACAGATATAGCCAATAAGAGGTCAACTAACTTGGTACTAGGATTTATGAATGTCGCTGGTAATATAATTAAACAACCAATATTTACTATCATTGGTTCTAGAAAGGTTGTGAAGTGAGTCTGCTGTTACAAATGTCCTATTATAAATAAATAACAGTATTTAAGTGGTGCTTGCAGCTCTTGGTGCATTGTTTATCTTTAACCGTATTTCTAGCCACATTGGAATAGACAAAAAAGTATTCAAATCTTTTTCCCATAAAGCTTCTATCTTAGACTTAAGTCTAAACTACTGCTATTTGATTATTTCTATAGAGTCTACACACTTGAAGAAGTGTTGCATTCAATAAGGTAGTCATGGTGTTATTAGCTACCTGCCATTAGAACTTCAAAATGTCTCTTATGAAGGAGGCAAATTTATTATTTGAATGAGTTAGGACAACCAGTTTTTTTAATTCAAAAAAATAAAACTTGTATCTTTTTCTACACAACTCTATTGTGTCAATTTTAACAGTATACTCAATGGACTTTAACCAATCAATAAACAACGGAGGAAGGTTGCATACCCTTTTTCTACAAATCTCCCTACGAGCCACCAGGATCATATAAAACAGTAATTTCATCTGACCCCTATTGTTTTTTATTTGCTTTTCCAAAATCCCAGAGAAGATTAGAGATAGGCATACCTGACCTGAATTTGTATGTCAAGAATGACAGATTAAGCCTTACTCACATCCTCCCAAAATGTATGCACTCCTGGGCATTCCACAAACATATGCACATCGTCTTCTTTTTCTAACCCACAGTTCATGCAGGATACCACTCCACCTTTCCCAGCTTCGACAGCCTAAGTGGAGTCTAAAATGCCCTGTGAAGGGAACAAATATGGTTCCTCTTTAAATTGGAAGGCTTACCAACACCAGAAAGCAGAATCAAGGATGGTTGCCATGAGTTATCCAGCTGGAGCTCCAGCAAATGATTGTTACACAGTTCTTCCAGCAATGTAAAGCTCCCATCTGCCAAGTTGATCATCAGCTATTACCATGTTGAGTTTCCTTGACCTTTGGTGCATTTATCTATTCATCCTTTCTTCCAGCTTTTTCAATCCACCTATCTTTGTTCTAGATGTCAGGAACCAGCTTTGTAGTTAAAAATATTTATATTTTGAGATTATGTTGTTCACTAGTTCACTAAGGACATCCCATGTTATCAACCTGCCATCCTCAGCTAGTTGACTCCATCTTTGAAAGCCAGCATCAGGTGGTTAAAACTGGAGGGTAAGTGCTTAAGAGACATGCCCTGTGATTACGCCTATGTGCCTCTTGATGCACTTCATTACCTGGTTTTTGATAAGCATGGTAAAAGAAGAGGAATGCAGGAATTATGCCTTGAGCTTGGGAGCTATTCCAAGACAAGGGCAAGAAAGGAACCGATTAAAACTATGAAAGGCTAACCTAAGTTGAATAAAAAAAGGAAACAAAATCAGAAAAATACAGGGGAACCGAATTGGAAACAATTTATAGATTCTCATAATTCCTGTGTCTCTCCAGGTTTTCCACTAGTTAGATCTCCTGTTGAGTCTTTTATATGTATTATACCAGGCTGATGTCTCATGTTGAGGATTTATTTCCCAATCACTAAACAGCATTCCAAATGTTTAGAAGTATATTTAAAAATTGGGGTGACAATTTAGAAGATCTCACAGAAAAAAATTATACATTTATATATGAAAGAATTTTCTATATCCATGCATAATGGGTAAAATGGATTAGCTTCCTGTGATTGCCAAAAAGAAGCTTATCTTAGAAACAGTCTGAAGACATACCTAATTCTGAACTAATGCAAGAGTTTCTAGGGCATACTGTAGTTCCTTAGTGCCAAGACACCTCCAGGTATTCGTACGCTCAATGAGTTATATTAACATAACATAACATCTTAATCAAAGGCTTTGTGATAAAGCTGGAAATCGAGGAAGTTTACTCCTCCATCTTGTTTGCCCAATTTAAGTTAAAATAATCTCGGTCTCTTTTTTTTCTATTAATATTGAAAAAAAAAGCGTTTTTTAATAGGAATAGTGAATATTTATTGATATCATCAGGAAAATATGAAGAACAATAGGAGACAACATCATCTTAATGGAGCCCAACCAGCCACACAAGAAGAAATATAATAGGTTCCATTTAAAAGTCAAATATTCTGATTTATGAAGAATGTTATTTAGATTAATGTCAATTGTTTCTCTTGTTGTACTAGTGACCAAATGCCCAACTACTGTATGGTTGAGTGATTCCATCAAAAAACAGAAGCATTAAATGTTTACTTACTGCAGTATTTGTTTAGAGAAAGAATTATGGTTTTATCGCAAATACTGTTATATCCTAATACTGCTGAAAAAGTTGAGTCTTAGTATAGATAATTGGTAGGCATGCTCTGCAGTTAGAACCAATAAATACCATATGCATTTACTGAAATATGTAATTGTGTATTTCTTTATTTAAATTAAATTCAGCTCTTATAGGGTTGTCCTATTATTAGACAGGAAACATTCTAGAACCAGAATAATTGAAGGTGGAGATAAAAGGCAGCCTTGTTGAACACCCAATATAGGGAAAAATATTAGAAGTTATACCATTAACAAAAACAGAGGATTTAGAGGAACTATAAAGTAGTGAAATCTAACTCACCATTTTTGGACCAAATCCATGCCATACTAAGGACATCAATATAAATTTCTATCCCAGTCAAAAGCCTTCTCTGCTTTAATGGCTAAAGCAGCCAATCGGTATTTGAGATTAGAGTATGTACTTCAAACACAATAAAATCCTGACCTTCTCTCCTTTATGAATCCTGAGCGATCTCATCCCATATAATTAGAAAATAAAGGATGGTGATATAATGCTAGGATAGTTGCAAAACTCTTGTAAGCAGTATTTATAAGTAAAATAGGTCTGTAGTTGTTTTCACAATATAGGAAAATTACCTTCTTAAGGAATGGAACGAAAAGCAAAAATATTATAAGTGGGAATAGTATTGAACTGGAAAATCATCGAGACAATGTACCTTGCCTCTTTTCAAGAAACTAACCACTTGGATTATTTCTTCAGAAGAAATATTTTGTTCCAAAGAGGAACTATCTAAATAATTATTCACAGGTTTCTGCGTTGAATCTAGATTGGATACAATATCTTTCTCACATGAAATAGTGTCTGGAATATAAAGGCATTCATGAAGCTTGGCAAATTCTGTTAAAATATCCAAAATGCCTCCAAATGCTCTCTTATAGCCGTAAGATGGATAGAAAATTATTTCCACATTTTATTGCAATCCTCACACTATCTCGCACTGCTCCTAGGAAGAAAGGAAGAGGCATTATCAGTTTAGTTGAAGTTTAGGTTTAACTAATTTATGTAAACTCTCCTTAGAATTTGAAGAATAAAATTGATGTTCTACACTTTTAATGTTAGGAATGGGGGCTTTGGATTCTTTCTCTATCTTCATTTCCTTCTTGGAGACACAATTAATTATAAAACCATGAGCTGCTGACTTGAAGGTACCCCATATAACTTGGATTGATGAACCTGTGCCTTTATGAACATCTCAACATTCAATAGCAAATGTTGGAAATAAAAAAAGAAAATGTAGGATCATTTAACAAAGAATTATTGAATCTCAGTTCACTTGTCTGTTTTTGTGCAGGAAACACATCAATCTCAGTACTTATTGGGGCATGACCAGAAAGCAAAATGGATCCAATTGCAGAACTTATCACATATTGAGCAAATTGCTTGCTTGGGAATATAAGGTCTAATCTAGATTGCAAATGATAGACTGGGGAGAGGAACAACTATTCTATTGGAATTGGGTTAAAAGGCATCTAAAAATCAAATAGAGCATTTTGAGTACTGGCTGTACAAATTTGCTAATGTGTCTTATAAGGGAAAACTTTAATAATTGAGTTTCTACCAAGAAAAGTATTCATAATATGAATGCAGTCACCTCCTTACATCACTTCTGGATCATCAAATTGCAGTCATTTCATAGCTACGTCAAACCATAAATTATAATTTATTTATGTTAGACCTAATTAAATCAATAATAAACCATCTGTCATTGTTAACTATTTGTTGTGACTTATTTTTAGTATATTTTTTTATTTCATAAAATGAAAGTAACACTTTTCTTTTCAGATGCTAGATAAAGAAGATTTTTACTTACCCACCATCTCTGAAGTCCATAAGCTTATAAATGAGATAAATGTGTTTCTTGTAACAACGCAAGGTCAGGTTTATTCTGGCAAAGTGGAGAAGAACGCTTTTTCTTTTAATTGGATTATGCAAAACTTTAACATTCATAGAGGCAATTGCGGGTTATAACCAATGAGAAGTATGCATAAAAAGGAGGTAATAAAGTCTATATCAGGCAAAACCATTAGGGAAAGAATAATTGAAGATAAGGGGAAAGGGTAATCCAAGGAGTATACAAATAAGTTGATCGTATATGACAATTAAATGGAGACTGAAGAATATAGCTGTATGAGTATGTATGGGTTGAGAACTGAGCATGCTCATTACAAAGATGACACATTCATGGGGGCAGATATGTCTGCTGATGACAAAACAATGTTGAATAGTGAGACAGCAGACAGATGATGAGACCTGACAAAGCATCAATACCTCAATGTCTCAAACCATTAATACATTTAAGAAAATGAAATAACACCCTCATAACTGATAAAAAATCTAAGGGAAACAACACACATTAAGAGGTTTCCACGCCCATCTCTTCACAGTTAGATATATATTAGTTTTTGTAGGATAATTGACTTATCATTATTGGTCACTTTGAAGTAACCAGGAATAATTATTCCAAAGCTTGCATTTTAAGGCCTGGGTGCCTGCAGACGGTCCAAAAAATTCCTTGCTCCAATTTGCTGTAACTGTATTGTGAAGAACAATTTATTTCTTGACTAAAATTGTTGCTTTTTTGGTTTTGTAGCATTAGTGACTATAACTGAGTCAGTATATTAAAAAAATAGGATGATCACTCATATAGGTCTGGAAAAAGATTATTTATTTTTTGACTTAGTCTATGTGCCCTCTAGATATTTATAGATGATGGCAAGTATAACACTTTTGGAGGTAAGGACTCAAAAAAGGAAATCAGTTCATTACCTTCTACCTTCTCCAAAAGCTATAGATTCTTAAGTTAAAATGTCAAGTTCTACTTTCTATATCTTCTGCTTGTTTCTCTCTTACTTCCCTCTGCAATAACCATTGATATTAGTTGCATCCTGTTAGTCCCTCACTCTTGGTTCTACTTATGAGACTCTTGTATCCATAAATGGCCTGTGGGTTTTTACTCATCTCTTCCTCATGTGGGCACAAAGCCCTCATTTTCTCTTATAGAACCTCTATTAAAATTGAAATTGAAGATGTGGATTTATCAGGAGATGCTTGCTTCAACCTTCTTAGTTGTCCTCATTACACCATCAGTTTCTTTTAATATTGTTTCTTCACCTGAAGAAACTGACTCACCGAAATTGCTGCCACTAGCTTACGGACTCCACCAGCATAGCATACACAGCATATAAAGGGAAATTAGTGGACAAGGCAGATCTTATTGATATTCGGCATAGCTCTTCCAGACCCTTTCATAGCTGTCGAGTCACATGCAATGTCTACTTTGGATACGTAATTAAAAATTTTTAATAATCCTCAAAGGGAGGAGAGTCTCCTGTCTTCCACAATGTACATATCTCTCTTTTCACCAACAAGACAAAATAAAAGATAAGACTCATCATTTGTCAAGATGTTAAGCTCTGGATCGCTGCTAAAAAACACCAACTGTTGGCTTACCTTAATTTGGCAGCCAGTTGTTTCAATAAGGATCCTATTCATGCCACTTCAATAAGGCTGCAATTAGAGACAGTCCAAAAACAAATGAATATCATCTGTTTGTGGAGCTCCATATTTGGGGTAGGAAGGCGTCTTACCGACCGCTTTGACACTTTACATGGAGTCCAATAGGGCCCATTTATAGTAAAAGGATGGTGCAGACTTTACCACTGAATATGGAGCATTTAGGGATACTTGCCACAATAGTCTCAATATTGCTCTCAACAAGATCATCCTTGCAAATCAAGTATGGTTCTGGGTGATGTTTGTCTTCAGCCTCCAGAAGGTGCCAGTACAGAGGGTCACTTTGTTGTTCAGAGTTGCACTGCTATCTAAATGACGTTCTTACTCTCCCTCAGCCTCCTTGACCCATTCCTCTGATGGCCCACCATGATTGCAGCTGAAAATACTTGTACTTTGTAAGCCCACCTCCAGTAAGCGATGCCATTGCGTTCCACCCTGCTAATCTTGTCACGTTCCTCAGGTCACTCCTGTAATTTAACCTTGCTTATCTCAAAGGCCTATTAAGCTCATCATTCAAACATTCTGGAGTCCCAGGTGAATCCCAAGTTAAGGCTGAAGATGTGTAGTAGGGAAATATTACAATTCTATTGAAGCAAAGCCAGATCTTTAATGCGGAAGCAAAGGCCTTCAGCCTGACTTTCTTAAAATACTTGGGATCTCCAAACTTATATAGAAAGTGACTTTGTCCTATGCCAGTTTACATTGCTGCATACTATTTGCCCAAAAATAAGTTATCTGTCTCTTTAGCTAGCAGGTTTTAAACTGGAAAGCGTAACAGTAAATCTCGAAGTCACGTAATGCCAGGGCTCCAGCAACCACCTTCCTCATAAGCTTTTTCCACGGGAGTCTGATGCCCTTAGATGCCCAAAGAAAAATACTTAATTTACCCTGCAATTTGATAACTGCTCCTTTGGAAATGTGAGGGGTATAGTATTAAACAGAAAGGAGACTTTTAGTAGCGCCATCATTTTTACCAGGCTTAATCTACCATAGATTGTTAATGGTAAAAAAATTCCATCTCACTAGGAGCTTTTCTACTTCACAGCTCACTTTTTCCAAATTTAGTAAGGGGATATCCTCCAATGTACACACTATTCGCATTTCCAAATACCTCATCGGCTTCTTGAAGTTCTGTGCTCCATCCTCCGCCTCCCGTGACATAACTACCATTGTATCCTTATTTATTTGGTACCCCGAGATCTTACCAAATAAATGAGGGTCTGGACAGAAAATCAATAACCAAGTATATACATTTCCCCACAGTGTCTTGTGAGTTGAGAGATATAATGAAGGACTTGGTAGATATTTGGCACTGGAAATCAGGGAACTTCAAAAGGTTTATCTCATATAGCAATAAGTATGACCTTCATTCCAGTATTGATTATTTCCTCTTGGATCAAGCTTTAAATCACCCAGTAGATTCAGTTGTCTGTCTTCCAGCCCTATTATCAGACCACTCCTCTGTATGCTTAAAATTTGACCTCTCTGGTAGGTTGTGGGGTAGGTTGTGGACGGGGAGATGGACATTAAATAGAGTCTTGCTCCTAGAAGTGAGCTTAGCTTAGAAATGTCAGATTACACTGTCGAGTTTTTTGTGCAAAACGAGGGCACAGCTAGTCAGTCCATAAGCTGCGATATGTTTAAGGCTTATATTACGGGGGTAATTAGTAATCTATCAAGAAGGCAACGTCTGTAAATGCGAAAGCAGGACGAGATGTTTAGGATAAGAATTTTGAGACAAGAGTTAGAGTTCCAAGGTGCCCCCCCAAAGGTCCTTTCCAAAAAATCTGCTTTTCGTCTAGTGTTAAAGGAAATGCACACTGAAAAGGAAGACAGGATGGTAAGGAAGATACAGGACAGGTGGAGAGCCAGTATGATGCAGCATTTTGCGTATGGGGAACACTATAGTTCCCTTTTAGCTGTGAAGGTTACGATAGATAGAACTAGGAATTCCATACATGCACCAATAAGGAGATAGAGGGAGAGATCATGAAATATATGAGATCGTTATGTAAAGAAGACATTTATCCAGATAAAGATAGAATTAAGAAATGGTTGTCTGATTGAGATCTCCCGATATTATCAAAGGAACAGGCGAAAGTTCTGAGTTCAAAGTTCACTGTGGAGGAAATACAAAGAAAGGTCATAAAGTTAAAGGGTGATAAAGCATTTGGGCTCGATGGGCACCCGGCCAAACTTTACAAACGTTGAAGGCACTGTTGAATACAATCCATCTTAAGGGGGCGAAGGATCCGCCTTCTTTGTCAGAGGCCATCATTGAAGAAAGCCAAAGATTAACCCAGTGCAGATTCTTACAGCCCAATATTGTTATTAAAAACTGATTATAAGATCTTTGCAGGTATATTGGCCTGTAGAATGGCAGATGTAGTCAGAACTCGTGTACATCCTGATCAGAGGGGATTTATCCCCGGGAGATAGTTCAGCGAACTGACTCGGCCTCTGATTGGTGCCATAGAATTAGCTGACGCCCAGAATATTCCTTTGACGGTTGCTGCCCTGGATGCTGGAAAGGCCTTTAACAGGGTACATTGGGCCTATCTCTGGGAAGTCCTTAAATGTTTTGCATTTAATGAAATAATAATTAGTACATTACAGAGTTAATATGAGGCACCAGTCACAAGGCTCTTGGTAAATTATACGGGTGGCCGGAATTTGCGAAAGCGACTTTCGCAAATTATCGCGAAAATGTTAAAAATCTCCGCAAACAAGCGGAAATATCGCGAAGATGCGTAAGTTTTTTTCCGGCATGTTCGCGAGATTTTCTGCATGGTTGCGGGTCGCCAACTTACCCATGTGGTTGCTTGCGGGCGCGGCCATCTTGTTTTCAGTTGTCTCGCGGTGCATGATCGCGAGATAAAAGACGTGATCGCGTGACGCATGACGTCACTGCGGACGCGAACTGTCGCGAGACAGCGCAAATGGCTAAAACAATACAACATCTCATGGAGACCGCGACCGGATCGGGAAAACTTGTCGGCGAACGCGGGGATTCAGGTAAGGCGATCGCGCGCGCGCGAGAATGTATTATTTTACAGCGCGAGCAAGAACCAAATTATCGCAAAGCTGCGGAATGCGGAAATTTTGACATTTCCGCGCTCTCCGCGGAACGCGGAAATGCCAAATTATCGCAAATTCCGCGAACGGAACGGAAATTTTGCCCAGGCCTAGTAAATTATGTATTGACAGGCAATTTCTCCATTACGAGGGTACTAGGCAAGGCTGCCTCCTTTCACTGCTCCAATTCGATCTGTATATGGAATCATTTGCTCAATGGATTAGAGCGGACACCACCATCACTCCATTAAGTGCACCGGTTTTGAGGTCAAATTGGCATTATATTCTGATGACATATTGGTATTGTTAGACTTGGCATCTTTTGGCTTGTTTCCCTTGTCTTTTTGCCTTTTGTCCTCCTGTTTTTGATGGTGTGCTGGATTTTGTTTTTGCTGGTTTAGTGTCCCTGTGCACTTTTTCACTGCTATTCAATGTTCCTACTGTAAATTGTGTTATGATTGGTTTTCCATGATTGGTATATTTGATTTTTGAGTACCTAGTACAGGGCACTGTGTGTGCCCAGGGCCTTTGAATCAAATGCTACTAGTGGGCCTGCAGTAATAATTGTGCCACCAACACAAGAAGCCTTTCAAAGGTGTCTCAGACCTGCCACTGCAGTGTCTGCGCACAGTTGTAAATGCCATTTCAACCTGGCAAGAGCACCAATTGCCAGGCCCTAACCTTCCCTTGTCCTACATGCACATCACCTCTAAGGTAGGCCCAAGGTAGCCCCATGGGCAGAGTAAAGTATATGTGAAAGGTAGGACTTGTAGTAGTGTGTGTTACATGTCCTGATAGTGAAATACTGTGCATTTTGTTTTTCACTATTGAAAGGCTGTCTTTTCCATAGGTGATCATTGGAGTTGCATTGTAACCTTTTCCAAGTGTATACTTTCAATTGGAACAGACAGAGTATTGGAGTTTAGGTTCCCTGAGCTCAGAATTTAATAACACGCCCTTTAGTGAAGGTGGTTTTTAAATTGTGTGTTTGAAAATGCCACTTTTAGAAAGTGAAACAAAGGTGGTGGTTCATGCACTCCAAGATGTAAAAAAAAGTTCAAATGTTGCTTTGGAGGTTCGGAAGGGTGATAGGTGCAGATGGGGTATTGCTCACTGATCCATAAGTGTCAGTTGAAGTATACAAGATAAGTGCCACCCCAGGGGCGGCAACCTCCATGTGCACAGCGTGATATCCAGTATAGGGAGTGATCTAAACTTAATCAAAGATGAAAACAGATTGGTTTATTCTCAAGAATTTAATGTATTCAATCGTCATAAATTCTTCTTCATGGATAATAAGGAATGTTTTGTTCACATGTTGCCAACAAAGAAGATCTTTAGAAGAGGCAAATTGTTGCTCCCAAGTTATTGGTCCCAATGTATTCCGGGCTTAAAGGGGCCCTTCATCAGGGTATTATTAAACGCGTAAACAAATGTAGCAAGAGAAAGCGTGGGTTACTGTGCGATAGTGATGGTATATTGATATCATACATCATATTCACTTGTGAAGAAATGTCAATGACGATCATGCAATCAGCAAGAGAACCTACCAGAAAGGTTGGGGCTGTGGGTGGGATCACTGTGGGTTAATCACCGTGGGCTATAAATGGATCATGGGCTGATGGTGTCTGTTACCAATACATTATGAAACTTACAAAAAAAAATGTGGTCTCGTACAATTAGTTCAAAAATAGTTGTGTAAACAATGAACAATAATGTGCAGTTGTTCCAAATAGTGACCTTCACGTGAATTGGTTAAATCATGCTAAATCAACTCGATGTCAGAGCTTGTGAGCCCGGAGTATGATCACATGTGACAAAATAATGAAAACAATTGGAATGGCAATACATTGAAATAAGCAGTGCTGTGGTTCTTAGCGGTTTAGATGAGTTGAAAGAGTTTGTACAGCAATGTCATGAAAACGTCCAGACTGTGATGAGAAAGAGATTTAAATGGTAGACTGTTTAGAAGGAAGTGCCTAAGCGGACCAATTCGTGTACTCGGTCAGAGCAGGTGATCAGATGATGACGTGGAGGGAAATTGAAGACATACTAGTTTGGAGATGGCAAACGAACAAAGGAGAGGACAAAGGGTGCCTGCCATTTGGGAATGGTAGTTTGCATGTGAAAAGTTAGCAGAAGCTGTGAGGAAAACAGAAACATGACTGAAGCGGTGGGTGGATAAGGATAGGTGTGAAGTGTAATGGCGAATACAGGCATCATCGCAGAATCCTAAAAGTAATTCTAGAGAAAATGTAATTGACACTTGTTAGATTTAAAACTCCCTTTCCCATAATGCACTTGTTATGTTATATTAGGTTAGCATTGTGCGGCTAAAATACATGCATTTGTACTCGCGCTATGAAACCTACTGAGTTATCCCTGCAGCATGTAGGCCTTCGATTAGCCAGTGTGGCTCCATTTTGTATTTCGTAATCCTTATTATTAGACTGCCTAGGCTGTGCTCGTATTAGGCCTTACTTTTTAGAAACGCTTGTCTCAGAAAAACACTGTACTTTGTTAATATTTTCTTTTCTGTTCAAGGTTGCAACTCAACTTACTAACAGACAATTATTCTGCTTTTGCATTCCATTGTATACATGTAGCTCAGCTCCCACATTAGGAGATGCTGAGACTCAGCACAGTGTCCTTGGGCCGCTGATAGGGTGCCCATCTGGCAGGTGTTGGTGCATCTCTCTGTGCCTCCTTTGTTCATGCCCGGCCCAGGCCAGTATTTTTCCATTAGAGGTGTGGCCGAAGTCTCCAGAGGGGCTTATTATGTATTATCGTACCCTGTGGCGTCAGTCCCCTAGACAGACATCTTAGGGTGAAGGTATGACTGGGCTCCTCTGCAGAGTACATACCTGTATAAATGTAATTTTTCATTCTCTACTGTCTGACTGACTCTTCATTTGGGAAGGCACAGCAGGTGGTCGTAAGAACCCGCGTGGTCCTAGAGGGCCCGACCAGCAGTTGGCACCCGAACAGGGACCCCAACGAAGTGTGCAGGGGGCCGGGGTGGTGTCTGGTCGGTCGAGCGGATCGGAGCCCCACATCCATAAGACAATGCTTGGTTCTTGCAGTCGCCCCGCCCTTCCGATCGGGCGGATCCTCGGCTAGTGGTCACCAGCTGGGGTCCTGAGAAGGCGAAACCTTGGAGCTGACCGTTTGGTCTGAAGAGTCAGCACTGGAGAATAATTTGACTTGACCTGTGTGCACCAGGTGAGTGACTTGGTTCTCGGGAAAATGGCACCATTCTTGGTCAGCACAAGCCTTTGGGCTGTATCCTGATGCAGTCTTCGGACTGTCTTGTCTGCAGTTGCTGAACTGCCTTGTTTGAACGACACAAGTCGACGGGCTGTGTCTTGGTTTGTATCTGGTGGGTTTGCGAACCCTTGTAAAGGACACCGAGTGTTTGCGAGCAGTCTGATGGGCCAACTGGTAACTCAGCTTGCATATTGAAAAGGTCTGGGGCTGTTCGCGAACAATCTGCCAGGTCAGCTGCTAATTGGTGTATGTTCAAAAATGTCTGGGGTTAAAAGCCTGTCCCCTTGAGCTTGGTATGGTTTCTTGGGTTGTTGTCCTGAACGTGACGCTGCCTTTGGGCTGACTTGTGATGTGCTTGTGTGTCTGGTTGTTGCATGGTTGCAGATTAATGCTGGCGACAATGTTGGTAGAATGAGTGTTGAGTGGGAAGGGACTGTGCTTTCCAACAGTTGGTTTGGCTCTTGAGCGACTTTGATACCTCATCTTTTGTGTCACTGTTGTGGGTGTTGTTTGTCCGTTAGGGACAGTGCATGTGTCTTTTATTAAGAGGCCTTGTTTAAGTAAGTTAGGGTGTTTTGGATGTCGATGCTGTTCTACTGATGCTAGGTTGGAAGAGAGCCAGCCCACACCTCCGAATTTTGACATACATATCAAGCATGGTATTGGCCCTATTATGTTTAGCACATTGTGGATTAAATATACAAGGGACAATGCTGAGCTGCACAGGCCACTTACTGGCTTGTTTGATGAGCAGAAAACACATTTCCTGCAGGACAAATTGTTTGCTAAGAGGAGTAGGCAATCCATGTTTGATTCTTTGATCGTATGACAGAAAGAAGCTAAGCAGCGACGCATGCGAGCGGAGAAAGAGGTTTGCAGAAAGCAGACACAAGCCTACGAAAGGCAAAAGACCGAGAAAGGCATAGAGTGCACAGATAGGAAGTTTTGCTTGCAGACTGACAATAGTTATGTTGCTAGGGAGGAGAAAGATGAGCTTGTCCAAGAGCTCTTGGATTTTTGACCCCCGCCACCTTATGCCTCACAGCGGATATATCCTGTGGTCCTCACCTCCCCGCCCTCGACCTCTGGGACTATTCCCTCTGATGCTTCTGGTACTGTTGCCTCGGCCCCACCTGCCTCTCCGTCCTCCTCCCTGCTTGCTTCCCTTGCATTCCCGCCAACCACAGGGGCGGACACTACCGTTTCCCCTGTTCTATCCCTTCCCTATCCTGCCCGTCCCTTGATTCTGCCTCGACCACTAAGCTCCCTTTTACACCTACAACTCTGTCCCCTACATGATGGTGTCTGTCTCTGCATCTGCCCTTTCCCCTGTGAGTGTGACACCACAGACACCATTGAATGCTGAAACACCTGCGCAAGGACTTTCTGGAGCCAATTGGGAAGCAGCACGAGACCGCATGGAGAAAGTGTTGGTACGCTCTACTGTGGGTACTTAGGAGAAACAAATGGTGGCAAATCAGGTAGCTCAATGGGCCCGGCACCCGATCTATAGCGTGGAGGATGTGTGGAGTGTGATGAAAGATTATGAGCCTTTTATACAGCAGCATGCCCTTGAACACATGTCGGCCGCACTTATAGAATTTTGGGAGCAGTGTTTCCATGGCACTGCACCGCAGATTATCTATGACGTACGGGACAGAGTATATGTTACAGACATGGATCTGAATGAGTTTTTTAGCAATATGTCTATGCTTGTGGGTTACCAAGGTAGGGGTGGGAGGAATTTGCGAAAGTGACTTTCGCAAATTATCGCGAAAATATTAAAAATCTCCACCAACACGCGGAAATATCGTGAAGATGCAGAAGTTTTTTCCCCGCCCGTTCGCGGTATTATCTGTGTGGTCGCAGCTCGCCAACTTACCCATGCGGTTGCTCGTGGGTGCGGCCATCTTGTTTTCACTCTTCTCGCGGTGCATGATCGCGAGAAGAAAGACGTGATCGCGCGACCAATGACATTAATGCGGGCGCGAACTGTCGTGAGACAGCGCAAATGGCTACCAACAATCCAACATCTCGTGGAGAACGCGACCGGATCGGGAAAACTTGTCGGCGAACGCGGGGATTCAGGTAAGGCGATCGCGCGTGTGCGAGAATGTATTATTTTAGCAAGAAACAAATTATCGCTAAGCTGCGGAATGCGAAAATTTTGACATTTTCGCGCTCTCCACAGAACGCAAAAATGTCAAATTTAGCCCAGGCCTATACCAAGGTAGATTACTCCAAAAGGTCCCACTGCTAGGAACGCAGCACCCTATGAGGGAAGTCCACCCTATTTACCGTCCTGAAATACCAGAATTGCATGACTCCACGAATACTGTAATAAGACTTAAAGCGCCGCTTCCCCGCCCTCATTGAAATCTGTACTCCTGAGGCTCAGCCGGGAGGTTTTGCTTTTAAAACATGTGTCATTTCCGAAATTGTGTGTGATTGTGATTTTAAAACTGCGCACTTCCCCTCACCTGCACAGCAGCTGGGGCACTTACTCTTACCTCTTGACTCCCTGGCAGTCGATATTAACACCGCCACGGGTTAGAAAAACGCCATTCCCGACAGCAGCGAGCGAGCCTGCAGTCAGGCCACGCCCACTTCTTGAGGCCACGCCCCTAAGACTACTTAAAGCGCCGCTTCCCCGCCCTCATTGAAATCTGTACTCCTGAGGCTCAGCCGGGAGGTTTTGCTTTTAAAACATGTGTCATTTCCGAAATTGTGTGTGATTGTGATTTTAAAACTGCGCACTTCCCCTCACCTGCACAGCAGCTGGGGCACTTACTCTTACCTCTTGACTCCCTGGCAGTCGATATTAACACCGCCACGGGTTAGAAAAACGCCATTCCCGACAGCAGCGAGCGAGCCTGCAGTCAGGCCACGCCCACCTCTTGAGGCCACGTCCAATCTGAGCTTTAAATATGTGCAACATCCGTACGCGCAGCGGACGGGCGCAGCGGGCGCGCCGTCAGCGCGCCGAAGGCGCGCCAAAGGCAAGCCCGTGTGGGCCCGTCCGGGCCCAGACGGACCGAGGCCCAGAAACGCTGCCGGATACCCCACGCGCGCGTATGGTATACACCGGAGACATGCTCCGTGCACTTCAACCGAAAACAATATTGACCTGTTACCATACGCATTCCGTAGGTAAACCTTTCTACTACTGTATGCGCTGCGCTCCACCCCCTACCGCACCTACTAAACTCGGACTTAAGATTGGACTTCTTAATTGCCGTTCCCTCCCCAAACACGCAATTGAAACTAATTTATTAATTCTAGACCATGACTTCGATCTGCTCTTTCTTACGGAAACGTGGCTATCAGACAGCACCGACTCGGACATTGTCGTGGCCTTGCCCCCAGGGTATCTCTGTCAAGCACTTCATAGACCCAAAGGGAGGGGAGGGGGGGTAGCCATAATTTTTAAGGATCATCTTACCTGCAGAACCACTGATGCTCAAATCGAGGACTGCGAAAGCTGCCAATTCTCCATTCTACTTCCCCCAGCCCACTCCCTGTCGGGCTTACTGATCTACCGCCCCCCGGGCCCCCCGGGAAAATTCCTTAACGCTCTTATTGAATCAGTCGCCCAATTAGCATTCTCTGTCAGCAATTTTCTCATTTTAGGCGATCTCAACCTACATTTGAATGACCCGACAGATCGGATAGCCGCTGACCTTCTCCAAGACCTGTCGTCACTCAACATCCGACTGGTAAACAATGAACCCACTCATGAGAAGGGACATTTATTGGATCCCGTCCTCACTAATGCGATAGCCATCACCACCAAGCTTCCCTTGATCCTCCCTTGGACAGATCACTTTCTTGTCCCAATTTCCTGGGAAACATCTCTCACCAACCCTCAAACCTCTAAAATTCAGACCACTGACAGGCGGTGGCACAAACTTGCACCTGGGGAATGGGCCGCCGTGCTAGCAGAGTCCACTCCTGAGCTCTCCAGCGATCCAGCTATGGCTGACGGGCAGGTTAATGAATGGATAACCTCCTCTCTTGATGCACTCATCCCTAAAACCTCCTCTCTTAAACACCTCAAAAGAGTAGCCTCGGCTCCATGGTATACACCAGAGCTTAAAGCCCTGCGTCAAGAATGCAAGAAAACGGAACGATCCTGGAGGAAAGTTAAAACAGAAGCAAACAAAGAGATCTATTCGGCTTCTCTCCTTAATTACAAAACCACCATCCGTAAAACCAAAATAGTGTTTTTTCAGGGGAGAATAGAGAAAGCAGTATGCTCCAGCAAGGAATCCTATGCTATCCTAAAAGACCTTTTGAAACCCCCAGCACCCGCACCTAAACATCCCACTGACCCTATAGCTGACCAGACCAAATGCCAACAATTGGCGGATTTCTTTCACGGGAAAATCTTAAAAATCCTCGAGGCGATTCCCTCCGCGATTCCGGACGAGGAACAAGATCTCCCGCAACCGTCAACATCCTGCCGTCTCTCTTCTTGGGGCCAAGTCACGACTGAAGAAGTAGAAGACACATTAACATCCATAAAAAGCGGCTCACCTAAGGATCCTGCCCCACTCCGAATTCTCAAAAAGGTAGCCTCCACGATCATCCCTCCTGTGACTCACCTGATCAACACCTCATTCCAACAGGGAGTTGTACCCCTAAGCTGGAAGGCGGCGGTCGTGAAGGCTCTGTTAAAAAAACCCTCCCTCGATCCCGAAAATCTGGCGAACTATAGGCCCATCTCCCTACTCCCAGGAATCAGCAAGATCGCTGAAAAACTGGTGAATAGAAAACTTTCCCAGTTCCTGGAGAGTAATAACATACTAAAAAGCTCTCAGACGGGCTTTCGCCCAGGGCAGGGCACAGACATCGCCCTCCTAGCAGCGGTTGAAGAGGCCAGAACGCTACTGGACGGAGGAGGATCAGTGGCAGTGATCCTCCTCGACCTAAGCGCGGCCTTCGACACCGTTGACCACCGACTCCTTATCAAAAGACTCAAGGGAGCCGGTGTAGAGGGCTCCGCCTTAGCCTGGCTTACATCTTTTTTGGCTCAAAGGACTTACCAAATCTGGGAGAACAACGCCCGCTCCTCCGAAATTCCCCTCCAATGTGGCGTGCCTCAGGGCTCCTCCCTGAGCCCCACTTTATTTAATATCTATATGTCCACATTGGAGGAGGTTATCATTCCATTCGGAGTGAGTGTCGTCAGTTACGCTGACGACACACAATTGGTTGTGTCACTATCCCACCCCAAACAACAACCAGCAGATCTATTTAATTGTCTTGCGCAGGTCCACCACTGGATGAACACTTCTGCCCTAAAATTAAATGGATCAAAAACGGAGGTTCTGCTCCTGGGCCCAAAAGGACTTACACTGCCCCCGAACATTTGGCCAGCATGTTTGGGCCCTCCTCCAGAACCCAGAGAGGAAGTAAAGAGCCTGGGAGTGTGGCTCGACACCGACCTCTCGTTCAATGTGCAGGCAAAGAAAGTGGCCGGGACCTGCTTTGGTCTCTTGAAGTCATTGAGGAAAGTCCTACCTATCCTACCCCCCAACTCCCAAAAGTTGCTTATTCAAGGCCTAATAATCTCGAGGCTTGATTATAGCAACGTGATATACCTGGGCGCCCCGGAGATGACTCTGAATAAACTGCAAAGAATTCAGAATACCGCGGCCCGTATCCTCACGAATACTCCTGCCAGAGTGTCGGCCAAACCGGCCTTAAAATTCCTCCACTGGCTCCCTATAAGAGAGCGGGTCAAATTTAAGGCCCTGTGTCTGGCCTACAAACTACGACGAAATCAAGGCCCCCCTGCTCTCAAGAAATTCATCGCCCCTTATAAATCCTCAAGACCTCTCCGTTCCGACACCGAAAACCTCATTGTTGCCCCCAAATTTAAGAGAGCCCGATCGGGAGGAAGGCGTTTCTCAGTCCAGACTGCACGACTTTGGAACACCCTCCCCCGAGTCCTGCGTCTCGAACCTCAATACCTCCGGTTTAGGAAACTGCTTAAAACCCACCTTTTCCCACAGTGAATCATTCCTGGTCCTTATCTCGTTCCTTTGTTCCGCCCTCCCTGTCCCCTTTCTTGCCCCTCCTTTCTTTTTCCCCTCCCTTGGTCCACTGCACTCAGGAGATAGGATTTTTTTAGCGCTGGGATACCTTCGGGTGACTACGCGCTCTACAAAAATAAATAATATTAATAATAATAATAATAATAATAATAATAAGATAGCAAGTCGATGCTCGGTTCCAAGAGCAATGGATCTTACCCCTTGGAAAAGGAGTGGGGTCCTTTCCTTAAAGAGCCCGGACCCAAGGAAAAACCCCACTGCCTATTATAAAGAATTGACAGAGGCGGCGTCCTCCATAGTGATGACATTAGCGGACATAGAGTTATTTTTTGGCTTTTTAGTACTGATAGATATATGGAGACAGGTCCACAGGCAGAACCATGCTCTGGAGTTGGGCAGCATATGGGATGAGGTTAGGGCATGGGATAAGGAGCGCAATCCCAGGGAGAAGCCAAAGGCAGAGTTACTGGCTTTACCGGGGCATATTATTGCTTATATGCACTCCCTTATCCCTCCAAAGTAAGTGGATTGGGATAAGTTGATTGTGTGTCGTCAGAAGATGGATGAGAGTGTGTTGGATTTCTTCACCAGATTCGAAGGGGTGTTTCTCGACTTTAGTGGTCAGGATTTGTCACAAGAGGGTGGTGTCCGTTGTTTGTGAACAGATTTGTCACTAACTTACTCCCTGAGGTTGCCACTAGGCTGCAGGATTCGGAAAGTACTTGGATGACATCTTCCCCGTCAGTAATATTGAGTATGGCACAGTACTATGAGCATAGAGAGAACGAGGACAATGAAAGGGTGGGAAAAGAAGTCAAAATATTTGAAGATGAGGGTATTAATGCAGCAAGTTGCGAGAGGAAGAGGTAGGGGACGAGGTTCGGGTTCTGGTCCGCGACCATCCAGTACAAACAGAGGTGGGGCTTAAGGTGTTCCTGTGGGACCCAACCAATGTGTGTACTGTAAAAAGAAGGGACATTGGAGGAATAAGTGCCAGGAATTGTTGCAGAAAGGTGGGGCTCCGAGAGATCAGGGTTTGGAAGGCAGAGGGCGAGGAGGAGGAGGCCGAGGGGGGCCACAGGCAGGGTGGCAATTATTTTGACGACCCTCAGGGAAGACAGTACTACCACGATGACTATGACATGGACGAAGTGACGGGGTTGTCTCACAGCTAGGACAGCCAAGGGCAGGGCGAGGGACCAGTTCCAGTGCCTGTAGATCAGTGTGGACCGTACATTACTGCAGATCTACAAGGTACTACTGAGAAATTTCTAGCTGATACAGGGGCTATGAATAGCTCTGTTTCCCGTTCACAGGTCCCGGGAGCAGCTCTGTCTGGCCAAAACATTGTTTCGGTAGGTTTCTCAGGCGTACCGGTTGTTAGCACCATTTCCAAGTCCCTTGCTTTGACTATTGGCATTTTTACAGTATACTCACCATTTCTACTAACGTCCAGTTGTGGGGAGAACTTACTACGATTGGACCTGATAAAAAGATTGCATGCGACAATTTACTGTTCGCCAGACGGCCTTTACATGACTGTTGGCCCGCGAGTTGCCTATGCCAAGCAATGCTTCGCAAGGATGATCCCGTCCCTCCCAAGTTCCGAGATGTGCCACGCAAATTATGGGCTACAGGAGATACAGATGTGGGGTTGCTTCAGATCCCATTAGTCTCTATACAGATAAAGGAAATTGCCAGGCTGCCCCAAATTCCCCAGTACAAGATATCCCAGGCAGGAGAGACGGCCTTGTTGCAAATAATACAGGAATTGATGAAGTCTGGTGGGATTGAAGAGACAGCAGCGAATGTGTGCAATAGCCCTATTCTTCCTATTCCTAAAAAGGCACCCTTGGACTGTTCTGACAACCACCCTGATGTTAACCGCTTCGTTATTTATCTTAGAGAGGTCAATAACATTGTGGTTCCCCAATATCCTGTGGTCCCTGACATTACAACGATGCTGAGGTTGATTCCCCCAACGGCTAAATTCTTCTCAGTGATTGATTTGAAAAGCGCTTTCTTTAGCATCCCAATACACCCCGACAGCCGTCTTCTGTTTGGATTTGCAATAGCCGGTCGGAGCTTTAGATTCTGTCGTGCTCCACAAGGCTATACGGGAAGCCCCAGTATTTATTGTCATGCTTTGAAAGCGCAATTAGATGCTTTGGACCTCCCCTCTGGTAATGTGTTGCTGCAATATGTTGACGATCTCCTGGTGACCTCAGACACTAAAGAAGGCTGTAAAGTGGCCACGGTTAAATTATTGTTTCATTTTGCACATCATGGGCACAAGGTGTCACTTTCGAAATTTCAGTATTGTCGACAGGAGGTCACCAACTTAGGTCACCTACTGTCGAAGGAGGGTTGCAAGGTAACATCTAAACTCATAGCTGTTATCATTACCATGTCTGTTCCTAAAACCCAATGCGAGGTACGCGCGTTTCTGGGGATAACTTTGCATTATCGCCACTGGATCCCAAATATTTCCTTACTAACAAAACCCCTTCTTTACCTCACCACCAAAGACGTGCATGAGCCTTTGCCTTGGATGCCTGTATGCCATCAAGCTTTTGAACAATTACAGACAGAGCTTTGCTCTGCTCCTGTGCTTGGCACTCCTGACTACCTGAAGCCTTTTGTGCTCTGTGTACATGAGGCGGACGGTTGCGCACTCTCTGTACTAACACAGGGTCCTGGTGGGAAGCAGAGACCCTGGGCTTACTTCTCTGCATTCTGGATAATGTCACCAGAGCGCTCCCGAGCTGTCTGAGAGCTGCCGCGGCAATATCTATCAGGCAATCGGCAGGGCTCGTTCTTGATACTGACCTCACAGTTACAGTATCTCATGGTGTGGACACGCTTTTGAACAAGACAAAGAAGCAGCACCTCGTGACGTTTGGATGAGGATGGGTGTTGGACTGATTTGTCAGGGTAGCAGAGATGGATGTTGCCAAATGCGTTCGTCCTCCCCGTAGTCACCATGGCTCATGGCCCGGCGCACATTAGTGCCAAAGGGCTATGTAAACTATTAGAGCCAGTATGGTAGAATAAGAATATTCCTAAGGTTGCCGCACATTTGGTAGAGCACTGTATTATTTGCCTAAAGCAAAATCCTGGTAAGGGTACCCCTACACCTGCTGGTAATTTTGGACCGCCTTCCTTCCCTTGCGAGGTTCTTCAAATGGATTTCATCGAAATGGAACGAGTGAATAACCTGAAATATGTACTAGTGATAGTTTGTGTATTTAGTAAGTGGATCGGGGCCTACCCAACAAAAGAGAATACGGCCATGGCAGCGGCAAAGACACTTTTAAAAAGAGTACTTCCCACATTACGGATTGCCACGCATGATCTGGAGTGACAATGGGAGCCACTTCAATGCAAAAGTCATTGATCTGGTGTGTAAGGGCTTACAAATTACCCAGAAAATGCATGCAGCAAATCAGCCCCAGTCAGGAGGTCTTTTTGAGAAGTACAATGCTACTTTCAAACTAGCGCTAGTGAAAATTCATGAAAGCACAGTATTGCAATGGCGAAATGCCTTGCCCTTAGTGTTATTGTCCACAGGGGTAACAGCACAATCTAGAACAGGGCTGTCACCCTATGAGGTTGTCTTTGGACGGCCTGTCAATGTCTGGGGCGTCCCAAGACCCAAGCGCTTTTCTGAGATAGAGTACCATCTTTTGATTGATTATTTGTATGCCTTGTCTTAAGGTCTCCGTTCTCTTCATCAACAGATACACGCTACTCTACAGCCAGTGCCAGAGGGCCCTGGGCACCAGATCCAGCCCGGGGATTTTGTTATGATTCGCCAGTTTTAATGCAAAACCTGTTTGGAGCAGAGGTGGAAGGGGCCTGCCCAGGTGCTTTTGGCCACCCATACTGCAGTGAAGATTGACGGCTGAAAGCACTGGGTCCATGCCTCTCACGTGAAAAGGGTACCCCATCCGCTTCCATACGATGTCTGGATGTGGGACGGGATCGCTGACCAGGCAGGAGAGCTGGTTCCCCGTTTCGTCCCTTACTCCGATGCCCGATTGAGAAGGGTGCAAACAGAGAAGGAGAGTGACAAGGTCTTATTCAAGGCGATACCCCCTGAGATAAGGGCCGCCCCGGATACTCCAGCTCCTGGCATGCAAACATTTGAGTCTCAATCCCCAACTGAATCCGAGTTTTTGTCCCTATTTGTTAACGAGGAAGAGCCTGGGAAAACCAGGTACAATCTGCGGCCCCAACGGAAGGACAGTGCACCGGCAGGGCACTCTAGGAGTTAGCAAAGGACTCAAGCTTAGGTTGTAGGTGCTGTGCCACTGGTGCCTGCTTTAGATTAGAGTGAAGAACACTGGCGCACTGCCCTGGACACTGGACAGGATCCTTTAGGGTATTTGCACTGGAGGGAGGTTGCCCTATCCTGAAATAAGAAGTATTTGTTTCTCATTAAGGGCCGCAATTGTTTTCCAGCAAGGGTAGCAATTGTGCAGCTCCATCGTGGGAGTGTTTTAATGAACGATAGGAGCCTGCCTGTGAGGCTCAAGACGGACACAGCAATGAAGACTACCCCTCTGGCTGGTTGTATTGCGGCTCCATGTTTCAAAAGTGTTTTCTGAAAATGTATCTCTTTGGTCGCCCCATTCCTGATGAGGATCAGCCCTTTGCAGCTCCGTGTCCCGCTCCGCATGGTCCCGTTTGGTCCTCCTGGTCCCCCAAGACTAAAATAGTATTTGTGATAATAATTTTGCTTTCTCTGATATTTGTATTTGGGGTGCTGTTCTTTCTAGAAGAGAAATAGCCTGTGAATGCTTGGATAAGTACCACACCGACACCTCCTGAACATATTATTGGCACTTTAGTACCTCACAAAGAAGAGCACCGGAAGTCCTATAAAGATAATGTTTTTTATTCTGACGCTGCATCAAACACATGCTGTTTATAACACAACCAAATGTTGGGTGTGTGGGTTGTTACCTTCGGTTACACATCAAAGTGAGAATTTGCTGCCTATGCCTCGGTCCTATGATGATAGCTTTGAGGGTTGATTCATCTTGCTCAGTTAGATCCATTTTCCCAGCCTAACACTTTGGAACACAGGAGCACCAGTTCCCATTCTCTGACAAAGAATGTGTATCCTCAGCATAGATCCCCACATGGTGTTTCTCCTGGAGATAGACAACTTGATCGAGTACTCTTGAGTTCTAGCCTCAGAGCGGCAAATGGAGGTAGGAAGGCAAACAGAACATAGGTGGACAAAGATAGGTTCTCGCAGTCAATATATCTGAATATTACCAATCATTCCAAGCCCGCAATGTCACTGAAGATAAGCCCATACCTCTGGCGGTGATGGATGTACCAGTACCCTTTTGTGTTCAGGGAACAGGAGACATAGAGGTGGGGAACAGTAGATGCAAGGTCACTTCCATTTTGAGAATGCCCAAGAGCCCGCCATTGATCCCACCACTCAATGTTTATTTTTTTTGTGGTGATCATCGTTATGTGTGGCTGCCTTAGGGATGGTCCAGGCGATGCTACCTTTCTTACCTCCTTCCCCCAGTTTATATAGCTCCTTCCAACTATCACAGAACTCATCGCCTGCAGTGTAGGGATGCCCCAGGTTTCTGTGTTAAAAGGGTTATAGATCCAGATGATAGTGACCAAGCAGATACTTCCCTGCAGCAGTTTACTGACATAATGAAGGGTGTCATACCGTTCTGGGGTCCCATGTTCATTGCTCGTAATATTCAACGTCTGGCCAGAGTAGGCGAGGGAGTCATTAATACCACTGCAGGCATACTGACCAATATTACAGTCGAGCTCCTGGCTACGCGACTTGTCTCCCTTCAAAACCGGATGGTTTTAGACATTATCTTAGCTCAGGCCTAGTGGACACTTGAGATCTGCTAGGCCTGACTGGCTCCCTGCGGAGCAGATCGGGAGGCGCTGGCCACGTGGGACGTCCTCCCTTCAATTGACAGTCACTTGAGGCCTGCTGCGCTGCAGCGCGCAACTACAGCGGTTCCCCCAGGGCTGTGCTGACTCACCGGTGCGTGCGTGACACGTCTCTCCCCAGCGTGCACCGCCGCCTTGAGCACGCTCCCTGTTGCCTTTGGGAAGTGTGCTGGCGGGTGCAGGACATGCCAGAAGCGCCGTTCTGGGCAGGGCCCGGAGCCACGGCTGGATTGCGGTGTCGCATGGCTATTGTTCAATGCGGCCATGGCAGGGCAGCACCAGACATGCTGGAGGCGAGGTGAGGCACAGCAGGGTGGCAGTGCAGGGCACAGGAAGCACAGCCCAGGCCGTCAACAGCATCCACGTGAGGGGGAGGGTGTTCCACCATCCCCGGCATGAAGGAATGTCGCGGTTGAGCTCTGCGTATTTTGTAGCGGGCACAGCTTTGCACCGGAGTTCGACCGGCCTCGTCACCAATGTAGCGCAGCGGGGCCCGGGGTTACAGGGCCTGCGCAGCGCTCGGGTAAAGGCACACCACACAGTATGTTCTATGCTGGCAGGAAGACCCCGAGCCGTCTCTCGCCGTTTATTTTATCTCCTTGGGTCAAGCCCGCCCCGAGGAGTGCATGCAAGATACATTGTCGGGGAGAGCCCGGGTGGCTCTCTACAAAACACACACCGCCCACCGCTATTACCTGCACGGGCGCTCCTACCATCTGCATGCGTCACCATGCATATGCAAACCTACAAAATGAAGGTGAGCTGTTGTATTTATTTTTTATTTTTCAATATCAGATGACAGGCGCTACTTAAACAGGTGATAAAAAAGAGTTTGTTTATTTATTTGCAGGTTTATTTATAGCACGCTTTATTCATTGTGCTGTATAAATCTTCCTTAATATAACACTGTGACACCTGTGATGCCTAAATCAAGGGGGAAAAAATGCCTGAATCAGGAACAAAAAAAATAAAAAAGTGAAAAAAATGATTTTAGTAAGGTATATTCTAGTGTCTAATTTCCAGAACTCTGGGGAAATTTCCAGGAACACCTAAGAGTTTTGTGAAATAGGTGGAAGTCGTAAATGTCTGAAAAGCATGTGCAAGTGGCCAGCTAGCCATCAGGAGGTTCACGCCATGGTGAATCAGTTCTTGATGCAGCTGCAGAATTTGATGGTTTGAGATCATGACCGCACATGCTTTCAAATGGGATACACGCAGTGTCCTATTCTTTTGCTGGCAGGTAGGACACATTTATAAAGGAAGACAAAGAGGGGGCACAAGTGCATACTCGGGTTACCGTGATTGAAAGAACTCCATTTCCTGATCGTTGTAACGCTTAAAATTGGCATTAGGCAGCCGCCTGAGAACGCTCCATCACAAAGCATATTCTCGTCTGTTATCAATTATTATGCCTGTAACCTGGAACTGCCGGGCATTGACAGCAGAGATTCGTGATTTAATGCAATTTACAATTATACCAAACCGTGACATTGCAAAATGACTACAAAGACCTGGTTAATAAAGTCGGCATGTTACAGAATGGTTTGCTTTTCTTTCTAATTGCCTCAGCTTTCTTAGAGAGCTTTGTTCTGCGGAGGAACAATATGGCATCACGGCCGGGCTGGCTGAAGGGAGCAGCAGAATGGAGCTACTGTATTTGGCCACAGTGCGAATTATTTCTTTTTGTTGCTTTGTCTTTCCGAGCTCTGTGACCTTTCCTATGGTTGAAACCCCCAACTGGGAGATGTTTATATTAGTTTTCTCACCCACCGCTATATAGATCTGTGCTCTCCTTAATCAATGGCAGTTTCTTCTTCCACAGGGCCTGACGTCTGATCCTGGATGTGAGTGCGGAGATGTGTGTGTGTGTGTGCGTATGTGGTTACGTGCAAAATGCCTGAAAACCCAATACATATACCGTTACAGGGCCATTAGACACACAACTATCTTCTAAGAAATCTCCAAGGGAAGCTTCAAAGTCATATTTGCTTGGACAATGTATTTTTACAAATACTTTTTTGGACTGTTTATTTCTATATCTAAATTCGAATGTTAAAACAACTTTCAGCAGTATTTTAAAGCTGGGCAGTTTTTAAAAGAAATACCTGGTTTTACATTTTTTTCATCAAAGACAAGTTTTTGGACACTTATCTCTGATAGTCTTTGTTTAAAATTAATAATTCCCCAACTTGTATAAATACATATGAATGTGGGATCAGCAATCACTTTTTGGCTTTCACTATGCTTTGTTTGCTCCTAGCATTTCCCTTGCCACCCCTCTGAAACCCTTTGTGCAACCATCTATCATACAGCAATACCACACAACCATCCTCTTCTTTTCACACACAACAAATGACAACACTCTTACAACACTCTCCTCTACCAATAAGGACACATTCATCCCTCTACCCCGCCTACAGGCCTACAACAATCTGGCAAAACAAATATTTTTCTCACTCTCACATGACAAAAAGGGGCATATTCTCAAGGAATTATCGGCGAGTTAGCAGCACTTTATCGCAGCCAAAGTGGCAATAAACTTACTGCCCTATTCACAAGCTCGTGCTAACAGCCGATATCACCAGTTTTCCTGCGATAGCAGCCGCAAAAAACATCGCCACAGATGACACGGCAACTAAGGCTAATGACATGCAGAGTAGGGGTTCCCATGCAAAAAGCCATGACAACACCACTTCGCAACCTTCTCAACGACCAACCAGATCGTCTATATTATTACAAAACATGCGATAAGGCGCGTTAGCAGCAGGGATTTAACACCTGCTCTTGCCTGGTGTTAAGTCGGATGACAACCTGCACCATCAAGGGGAGCCCAGGCCAGAGCCACACCTGAAGAACAACAGATGCCATAGAGCTACTGATTATGCAGCTCGGGGCCCCAAGAGGGCCACAACACCCACCGCCATCACCCCCAGGACCGCCTCCCCCCCGAACCCCTCTGCCCCCCAGACTATCACAGAGGCAGCGCAGACAAAGACAGTGAACCTTCAGAAAACGCACCAGCCTCACAGACCTAACACCAGAAGATGTCATTGCCCACTACAGGCTCAAAAGGACAACCATCCTCCGCAACCTGACCACCATTGCCCACAGGCTCACGGTACCAACACAGCGGACAACCACCATCCCTCCGCAGACAAAGCGGCTGGCTGGGCTGCACCTGTTGGCCTCTGGTACCTTCCAACCAACAACCGCCAGAGTCGGAAGTGTCTCACAGCCAGCCCTATCAAAGTTCCTCACACCTGTCTTGGATGCCATCATCAGCATGGTACCCCAGAACCTTCACTTCCCCCACACTGCTCAGGAACAGCTGGACACCAAGCAAGGCTTCTACGCCACAGCTGGCTTGCCGCACATGTTGGGGGCAATCGACTGCACACATGTACTCCTCGTGCCCCCTGCAGCCACTGCACACAATTACCACAACAGGAAGCACATGCCTTCCATCAATGTGCAGGCAATAGTGGACCACCTGGGACTCTTCATCAATGTCATCGCAAACTACCCATGCAGTGTGCATGATTCATTCATCTTTCAATGGTCCATCATCAACCAGTGCTTTGAGGCTGGCACCTATGGGAATGCAATGCTTGTTGGTAAGTACCAAATGAACACACCACACACTCAACTCCACAGTCATGCAACTCACAACTCTGGGAATGCACATGTTATAAACTCACATACAACATGCCAAACAACATGCCCACCTACCAGACACAACAGCACAACTTACTGTGGTAACCCGGGCTGGCCATGTACACAAGCCATCAACAGCATGGCACCTCAGCCACACAATAGCAGAATGTGGAGAGAGGTGGGAACCAGGCATGTGCGAAGGAGGCAAGTGACCCATGAATGAGAATGTACACAATGCCAAGTGCGGCGTGGATGTGCTGGACATACTGCAGTATGCAGAACACAGACATGTCCATGTCGACATACACTGCTGGTGTTTGGAGTGTAGTGGACAGTGGACGTAACCATGTTACCTCCGCCAGGGGGATAGATCGCGGAAATGTAGCTTGTTACGTCCCCCCCTGCAAGCGTGAGCGGAGTGGCCCGGCCCGGCGTATGCCAGGCTAGCGTAGAGTTGTGAATAAAAAGCACGTTGCTCTGGGCGTGGTTTTCTTCTGGAATGGCCAACACCCTGCCACGAGGCCGACGCCATGAGCGGGGGTGCCGGCGATCCTGTGTACCTGCGGCACCCCTGGCCGCTGGTCCCCAGACCCATCTTGGCCCCCCTGCTCACCCAGGCCTCACTGCTCACCTGCCGACACCGGCGTATGTCAAAGAGGGCCCACCATGTGCCGGTGCAAGCTCCCAAGCCAAAGGCCCGTGACATTGGCAGCCTCCTCAGACCATCACTGGCCTCTGCAAAACAGGCCCTCAGCACTCTTTTCTCGTGGACGAACTCCACCGCTGCCTTTAGCCTAAACTGCAGCTTAGTAGGTCACACATTTGGAACTGAGTCTAGATATCATGAAGGTCGAGTTCATATGTTAATGGGACGTTTGATATCACTGTACTCCCTTTGATGTGCTGCCACCAACTCTGTGCATAGCATTCCAACCACACGTGACTGTGGTCCCTTGCTGACTACTGTTTTCGGGCCTACACTGCGGTCAAGTAGGTCACACATTTGGAACTGAGTCTTGATTTTTCAATGGCCGAGTTCATATCATTGTATGCAAGCAGAGGAGTAAGAGGAAGACGCGGCTCAGTTCGGAGGAAAAAAGGATCCTCATCATAGAGGTGATCGAACACTACCAACAACTGCTCTGATGCCACTAACTCCGTGCATTGCAAGCCAACGACACGTGGCTGTGGGCCCCTGCTGACCGCTGCCTTCATCATACACTGCGGTCAAGTAGGTCACACATTTGGGACTGAGTCTTGATTTATTTATGGCAGAGTTTATATTATTGTATGCAAGGAGAGGAGTAAGAGGAAGATGCGGTTCAGTCCGGAGGAAAAAATGATCCTCGTAATATAGGTGATCGAACACTACCAACAACTGCTCTGGTGCCACTAACTCTGTGCTTCGCAAGCCAACGACACGTGGCTTGGGGCCCCTGCTGACCGTTGCCTCTAGCCTACATTGCGGTCAAGTAGGTCACACATTTGGACCTCAGCCTTAATTTACTTATGGCAGAGTTTATATCATTGCACAGGCCTCATCGCAGACTGCATCCGCTTTCAGCTCTAGTGCGGACACGCGCAAACCTAGTCACTTGCATTGGTGCTCGATCACCCCACGCTCTGCTAGTAAAACGCTCCTTTTTACTCCGCTTTTCAAATTGTGTATTTAAAATGTAATATTAACTGAGAATTGAATTGTTCCTTCTTTTAAAATATTCTACTTGCTGCTATCTTTATTTTTAACTTGTGACTTTGCACTATTGCCAGATTCTGCCTCACCAACATGTACTTGCACTCGTTACTCGCTCTTGCCTCTCCCCGGTCCACCACGGGTGTTGTCCCGATTGAGAGGAGGGAGAATAGGCAACTTCTGGTTCGGGGGTTAGCGCTCTAGCCTTCGTGCTTTCCCCGCCATTTAACCGGATGCTTTGGTCTTCGCGCAGCGGACGCGCGCAAACCTAGTCACTTGCATTGGTGCTCGATCACCCCACGCTCTGCTAGTAAAACGCTCCTTTTTACTCCGCTTTTAAAATTGTGTATTTAAAATGTATTATTAACTGAGAATTGAATTGTTCCTTCTTTTAAAATATTCTACTTGCTGCTATCTTTATTTTTAACTTGTGTCTTTGCACTATTGCCAGATACTGCCTCACCAACACGTACTTGCACTCGTTACTCGCTCTTGCCTCTCCCCGGTCCACCACGGGTGTTGTCCCGATTGAGTGGAGGGAGAATAGGCAACTTCCGGTTCGGGGGTTAGTGCTCTAGCCTCCGCGCTTCCCCCGCCATTTAACCGGATGCTTTGGTCTTCGCGCAGCGGACGCACGCAAACCTAGTCACTTGCATTGGTGCTCGATCACCCCACGCTCTGCTAGTAAAATGCTCCTTTTTACTCCGCTTTTAAAATTGTGTATTTAAAATGTATTATTAACTGAGAATTGAATTGTTCCTTCTTTTAAAATATTCTACTTGCTGCTATCTTTATTTTTAACTTGTGACTTTGCACTATTGCCAGATACTGCGTCACCAACACATACTTGCACTCGTTACTCGCTCTTGCCTCTCCCCGGTCCACCACGGGTGTTGTCCCGATTGAGTGGAGGGAGAATAGGCAACTTCCAGTTCGGGAGTTAGCGCTCTAGCCTCCGCGCTTCCCCCGCCATTTAACCGTATGCTTTGGTCATCGCGCAGCGGACGAGTGCAAACCTAGTCACTTGCATTGGTGCTCGATCACCCCACGCTCTGCTAGTAAAACGCTCCTTTTTACTCCGCTTTTAAAATTGTGTATTTAAAATGTATTATTAACTGAGAATTGAATTGTTCCTTCTTTTAAAATATTCTACTTGCTGCTATCTTTATTTTTAACTTGTGATTTTGCACTATTGCCAGATACTGCCTCACCAACATGTAGTTGCACTCGTTACTCGCTCTTGCGTCTCCCTGGTCCACCACAGGTGTTGTCCCGATTGAGTGTAGGGAGAATAGGCAACTTCCGGTTCGGGGGTTAGCGCTCTAGCCTTCGCGCTTCCCCTGCCATTTAACCGGATGCTTTGGTCTTCGCGCAACAGACGCGCGCAAACCTAGTCACTTGCATTGGTGCTCGATCACCCCACGCTCTGCTAGTAAAACGCTCCTTTTTACTCCGCTTTTAAAATTGTGTATTTAAAATGTATTATTAACTGAGAATTGAATTGTTCCTTCTTTAAAATATTCTACTTGCTACTATCTTTATTTTTAACTTGTGACTTTGTACTATTGCCAGATACTGCCTCACCAACACGTACTTGCACTCGTTACTCGCTCTTGCCTCTCCCGGTCCACCACGGGTGTTGTCCCGATTGAGTGGAAGGAGAATAGGCAACTTCCGGTTTGGGGGTTAGCGCTCTATCCTTCGCGCTTCCCCGGCCATTTAACCGGATGCTTTGGTCTTTGCGCAGCGGACGCGCGCAAACCTAGTCACTTGCATTGGTGCTCGATCACCCCACGCTCTGCTATTAAAACGCTCCTTTTTACTCCACTTTTAAAATTGTGTATTTAAAATATATTATTAACTGAGAATTGAATTGTTCCTTCTTTTAAAATATTCTACTTGCTGCTATCTTTATTTTTAACTTGTGACTTTGCACTATTGCCAGATACTGCCTCACCAACACATACTTGCACTCGTTACTCGCTCTTGCCTCTCCCCGGTCCACCACGGGTGTTGTCCCGATTGAGTGGAGGGAGAATAGGCAACTTCCAGTTCGGGAGTTAGCGCTCTAGCCTCCGTGCTTCCCCCGCCATTTAACCGGATGCTTTGGTCATCGCGCAGCGGGTGAGTGCAAACCTAGTCACTTGCATTGGTGCTCGATCACCCCACGCTCTGCTAGTAAAACGCTCCTTTTTACTCCGCTTTTAAAATTGTGTATTTAAAATGTATTATTAACTGAGAATTGAATTGTTCCTTCTTTTAAAATATTCTACTTGCTGCTATCTTTATTTTTAACTTGTGATTTTGCACTATTGCCAGATACTGCCTCACCAACACGTAGTTGCACTCGTTACTCGCTCTTGCGTCTCCCCGGTCCACCACGGGTGTTGTCCCGATTGGGTGGAAGGAGAATAGGCAACTTCCGGTCCGGGGGTTAGCGCTCTAGCCTTTGCGCTTCCCCTGCCATTTAACCGGATGCTTTGGTCTTCGCGCAGCGGACGCGCGCAAACCTAGTCACTTGCATTGGTGCTCGATCACCCCACGCTCTGCTAGTATAACGCTCCTTTTTACTCCGCTTTTAAAATTGTGTATTTAAAATGTATTATTAACCTCTTCAGTGCCCATGACGAGATAGTCTCGTCATGGAGCACGGTTGCGCTGTGCCCATGATGAGACTATCTCGTCATGAGCCCCACCCACTAGTGTAACGCCCGGCACAGGAGGGGGAAAGGGCGTGGCACTGAAGGGGTTAACTGAGAATTGAATTGTTCCTTCTTTTAAAATATTCTACTTGCTGCTATCTTTATTTTTAACTTGTGACTTTGCACTATTGCCAGATACTGCCTCACCAACATGTACTTGCACTCGTTACTCGCTCTTGCCTCTCCCCGGTCTACTACGGGTGTTGTCCCGATTGAATGGAGGGATAATAGGCAACTTCCGGTTCGGGGGTTAGCGCTCTAGCCTTCGCGCCTTCCCCGCCATTTAACTGGATGCTTTGGTCTTCGCGCAGCGGACGCGCGCAGCGGGCGCGCCGGCGGTGCGCCAAAGGCAAGCCCGTCTGCGCGCGTCCGCATCCGATCGAGCCCTAGGGACGCAACCCCTGGTTTTCATGGGGCTGTCCCTATTGTCTACAGCTCTTATTCTCTCCATGCACTTCGTGCAGCCACTCCTGAAGTTTGCTATCATTCTATGAACTGTTTACATAAAACCAGGCAGTGCCCTCACTGTGACTTTGCCTTTTCGTCCCTTGTTAAGCCGCTCGACTGCCAGGGTTCTCTCCCCGTGCTAAAAATGTTTTTACTTAACTGTAGATCCCTTCCCAAACACTCCACAGAACTGGCTCTGTTTCTTGATGACACTAAATCTGATATTCTTTTTCTATCCGAAACCTGGCTTCAAGATGATTCAGATTCGGTTCTAGTACAAACCATCTCCCCTGACTATTCTATAAGTCGGGTTGATAGGAAAACTGGTAAAGGAGGGGGTATAGCTATCATTTATAAAAAAATCTTTTCATGCCGCATCACTGCAGTCCCGCTATTAAACTGTGAGAGCTTGACATTTTCCTAATTGATCTCTCCTACCAGCACCTTTTCCGGTATTCTACTGTACCGTCCTCCTGGGAACGCTAGACAATTCCTTGATACGCTTCCATCTGCAGTAGCAGAATTAGCCCTGGGTCCAGCTAATTTCACCATATTAGGTGATTTTAATATACATTTAGACTGTCTATCTGATAAAACAATTATAGAGTTAATGGATAGTTTATCAGCCCTTCAGCTCACGGAGAAGGTATTGAACCCTACTCACTCTAAAGGTCATCTTCTTGACCCTGTTTTTAGTAATTGTAGGGAACTTTCCAGTGGACTGCCCACCCCCCTTCCTTGGACTGACCATTTCTTAGTCCTGATTAACTGGGTAATCCCCAACTCAGTTTGCCCTTCCAATGCGATTTCCGTATGTGAGCGAAACTGGTCTAAACTCCCTGTGGATCAATGGGAGTCTCTCCTGGAAATTAACAGGCCACCCCTGGATAAAAACTTGAACTTAGAAAATACCATTAGGAAATTTAACTCCTGGATACATGGCACTCTAGATACTATTCTCCCTAAAAAATCTTCATATATAATCAACAGGATAAAAACTGCACCATGTTTCACTCAAAATTTGAGAGAACTTAAACAACGGCGCAGACGGCTGGAAAGGAAGTGGAGGATGGACTATTCCAACATTAATAAAATAGAATACAGGGAGGCCATCAGATGTTATAAACTAGGAATTAAAAACACTCAAACTACTTTCTACAAACAGAAAATTTAATCTGCTGCGAATTCGCCTAAAGAAATTTTTAAAATTGCCAGAACCCTGTCTAAACTACCCCATAGTCAGCCCAGGCCTCAGGCTCCTTTGACACATTGTAACACCCTGGCAGCCTTCTTTTATAAGAAAATTCAGAATATTTATCAGACCTTTCTGCCCTCTCAGCCCACTATTCCCATTGCCACCTCTGCTGGGCCGTCCGAAGGACCCCTGCTCTCACTAGCTCAAATTCCTCTCCTCAATCTCACTATGATGGACTCAATCATGGAACGTATTAAATCCGGTTTCCCGATGGATCCAGCTCCCCCTCAGGTCCTTACATTAATTGCTGAAACCATCCGGTCACTTATGTTGGATATGGTGAATTCTTCCATCTCCTTAGGAACAGTCCCGGCAGCATGGAAATGCGCCATGGTCAAAGCTCTCTTAAAAAAACTTAACCTGGACCAGGACAATTTTGCCAACTACCGCCGCATTTCCCTTCTCCCTTGGGTGAGCAAGATTCTAGAGAAACATGTAAATAATACTCTGGTCACCTTCTTGGAAACCCACAACTTGTTACACCCTTATCGGATGGGGTTTCGTCCCCAATTGGGTACAGAAACTGCTCTTCTCGCAGTAACAGAAGAAACTAAAATGATCATGGACCAGTGTGGCACGGCGGCCATCATCTGTCCCCAAAATAATGTTTCACAAGAGAAGTGGGTTGAGTATTTTAAACCTCAGTATGCCTCCCCCACTGATTTCTCTGAAAGCCAGGAATCCCACCAGTTGTTTAAACCAGAAGATAATTTTTCCAGCACAGAGGTGGATTTTGCACTTGTTGGAGTGGCGTCTGGTAAAGCCCCCGGCCCGGATGGCGTCCCTGCGGATGTCTTCCTGTATGACAAGTTTAGATGGGGGAGATATATACAGTTGATTGCAAATGCGATGGCACATGGTGCCCCAATCCCTAGCTCATGGAAAGCGGCGGAAATAATTCCGGTGTACAAAAAGGGGGACCGCTCGCTTCCCGAGAAATACCGGCCCATTAGCTTGATTGACGCTATCCACAAGATCACTGGTAGATTGATTCTAAACCGTGTTCACTTCTGGATAGCGTCAAACAATATTTTATCTTCATTTCAGGCAGGATTCCGCCAGAACACCAGTACTATCGATCAAGTATTTCGCTTTATCCTCCTTTATTGGAAGACGGTTGTTTTGGGTAAGGGGAATCTGTATGCGGTGTTTGTGGACTTAAGGGCCGCTTTTGATTTAGTCCCTCGTCCCAAACTTTGGTTGACATTGAAAGATCTAGGGCTTCATGGTGGCTTGTTGTCCTTAATCCAGAGGCTGCATGCGGATAATTCTGCCAGAATTAGATGGGGAGGTCAGGGAACATCAACCAAGGACTTCCCTGTCCAAAGAGGTGTTAGGCAAGGTTGTGCAATGGCCCCAACTTTATTTTCCCTATATATTAATGACATAGCCGATCGTCTTTTGAAAGCCCACGTTGATGCACCTATTCTTGGCAAAACTAAGGTCCCTATCCTAATGTTCGCCGATGATACGCTTCTAACTGCTAAAACACCTAGCGGACTCCAGCGTGCATTGGATATTTTCGAGACCTTTTGTGTTGACCGTGGCCTTGAAGTAAATATTTAAAAAACCAAGCTTATGGTATTCAGGCCACATAAATCTTTTAAAAACAATTTTGTTTTGTTTAAAAATCCACTAGAACAAGTACAGGCTTTTAACTATTTAGGTGTTAACATCCAAAATAATTTCTCGTGGAAATTGCAGAGAGATTTGTCTACTCTAAAACATAGGCAGCTTGCTGGAGTACTAGCTGGTGAATTTAAGAAGTCTCCTTCGAAGCCTATTAGACCGGTGCTCCAGGTTTACAGTGCCAAAGCTGTGAGTTCGGCTCTTTATGGTGCTGAACTGTGGGGATACGAGAACCTGTCTTCCTTAACCATCTCGGAAAACAGGTTCTTGCGTAGTATTACCTCTCTCCCAAAGAGCACACCTATAGTTCCCCTAAGATACGACCTTGGTAAGAACTCAATAGCCGATGTAGCTAGGCTCCGCCCTATCCTTTACTGGCGCCGCCTATGGACCACCCCGGACTTAGCTCATTATGCGGAGGGTTTTCTTGATATAAATGTCTTTGGTGGGCTCCCGGAAGATTGTTTGGCTTAATGAGACCAGAAAATCCCTTGAGGCTCTAGGGATGAGCGATCTTTGGGAGAACCCTTTGGCTGCTACCTTCCCATCTAAAGCATTCTTGAAAGAGAAATACTGGGAGTTGGTAAATGCCAAGGTATTTTTTTAAACCAAACCCCTCTCGCTATCCGATGAATTTTTGAGCATTAAAACTATCCCAAGGTTAGAACATTTCTGGGATCTTGTTACCAAAGTGCTAGATAGGAAACTATTTTTCCAGATGCGGGTGGGAGCGTTGCCTCTAAACTCTTTTGTAGCCCGATGGGAGCCCATGAGTAGTAACACATGTTTTCTCTGCAAATCCCAGGTGGAAACTTTAGCTCACATGTTTTTTGTTTGCCCCGCCTATGCGGCCCGAGGCGTGTATGGTTGAGACCTGTTTGCCAACTATTAGGTACTAGACGGAGTGCAGAAGCAGGAAGACTCCTTCGTACCTGCACTGACCCGGTGATTGTTGTGGCCGTTGCTAAATTCCTGGGGTGGGCATGGGTTATAAGAATTAAGAGTAACAGCTAGACAACTGTTAGCTGCCTTGGATGTTACCTACAATGATTTTTCTTGTATTATATGTATTTTTAAAACCTGTAAATATCTTAAACAGTATCAATTTTACATCATCTCTTTGTTAATTTAATTGTGTATTATGTACCTGTATCTGTTTTGTACCGTTTTTATGACTTTTGTCGAATAAAGCTGTTTTTGGATTTGGATTTGGTATTCTTCCCTTTTTTATTGAGATGAGAAGGCTTTCTTTTACTTTCTCATGCTCAATCAGTAAAACAAGAGTAGCTATGGTCAAATGGGACACCCCAAAGTTGTCTCTTCTTCTTATTTAAGCCTAATATGATTAGCAGCAGTTGATGGTGAACTGATTACCTTGCACCATGGCTGAAAGAAAGTATGTGGAGGAGGAGGAGGAAAGGAGGATTACATTTGCCAACCAAGAAGATCTTATGTCTGATTGTCCTCCCATTGGCCACTCTTATTTTTTTTTGAGAGACTTTCAAAAATTGCGAACAACAAAGGATATTTTATTAATTTTGATAGGACATACTGTACTTGAATTATAGTGATGCTTGTGGTGAACACATTTTCAATTTTGCCACAGAACAAAATAAATAGAGGGAGGCATGAATGGCATCTAAAAAATGTATAATGTTTTTTTTGGCTGCACTGACCATCAGTATCGGGCCAGGGGCGCCATCCAGGGAGCAGATGCGGCAGCTGCAGGAGGTGAGCCAGCGGGTGTGGTGGGTGGTGGTAAGTCATATTGCTTGCTTATTGACAATTTATATACATGAGGCAATGGTGTACACTGTACTGTTGAGACTAAGGGGCTCATTTATGAGAATTGTTGCATCACTGCAACACTTCTCAGTGAGCCCTCCTTGCAACACACTGGATGCATCATATTTACTGTATGACGCATCATGTCGCAAGGAATGACAGATACGTCAGTATTACTGACGTATCTGTTGGTGCACTAATGACACATTGCTGGAGTGTGTCACAACAGAGACGCACCTCCGGCAACATGTCATTTCACATGGGGCAGCCACCGTGTGAAAGGGCATTCGTCAGTCTTATGTCTGCTGTGAGGCAGGCATTAGATTTTGATGCAGTAGTGTCCTAGAAGTGGCACAGTGAATTTATATAGATTTAATTGCGCCACTTCTATGAGACTTTTTGTGTGGGAATGCCCACTCTGCATTCATTATACCTGACACAGGTATAATATAGTGCAGGGATTTACAAAGTGACACATCTGCTTAGATGCATCACTTTGTACATATGGTGCATAGTGGTGCATTTCTTACACTGCTGGTGCGTCACAAAAAGTGACACACCAGTGATGCAAAACTGTTGCAAGGCATCATAAATAATGCCCTTAGTTGTGAACAGTTGAAGACACTCCTCTTTACTTAGTAATTTAGTGGTGAGCGGAATTTGCGTAGTCGCGCTACGCAAAGCTACGCGAAATGGTAAAAAATCTCTACGAGCAAGCAGAAATTCCGCGAACATGCGGAACCGCTTGTTCGCGATGCTTTTTTCCTGTTCACGAACGCTGTTTGCGTGCTCGGGGGGGAAATATCTCGCGAACACGCATTTTGAGAACGCGAACAAGCAAAAGATTATGTGAAGCCTCAGAAAGCAGAATTTTAGGCAATTCCGCGTTCTCCGCGGAATGTGAAATTACCCAAATTCCACAAATTCCGTGAGCGGAACGGAATTTACCGCCCAGGCCTACTTAGTATTAGCATATACAGCGGGAGTTGAGAAACTAATGGCCTCTTCTATCTTCAACTCAGCAGAGAAAGTTTCATGATGAAGAGTCAGACCATGATGGGTTGATGGAAAAGGGAAAGAACAATGAAAGGAGGAAGGGCGGGTGAAATGTAATATGACTGGCAGAGAAGGATATGTGGGTGAAAGGATGCATTGTGGTGTCTGATAAGATGCATGGGTGGGTAAATGATGGGAGAAAGGTAAAAGAAATTATACCTGCCTTGGTGGGTGACAGTATACGAGTAAAAGGAATCCTCTAGGCAGTTTGATGGGTCCATGCAAGGATGAATGGGTAGTTAGGTGACAAATGTATGTTGGTGAAAGGTTTGTTGAGAATGATAGCCATGTTTGGATAGATGCTGTTATTCATAGGTGAAGACTGGATGAAGAGAAAGTAAAACTTAAACGGTGACTGAGTAGCAAAGCCAAGGGTGAATAATAAAAAAGAATGCGAGCAAAACAATGCAATGACAAATGGAAAATCCCTGGGATGAACAGTACACAAGGAATGTTTTTTTATCAAGGTTTTTGGCTCAAAGGTTTGAGCGAGGTTGTGTTTCAGACTACTCCCTTGACTCACAGTAGTTTTCAAACACAACATATATCATGTACTCACCCATCATCATCAATCACTTCCCTCTGACGCCCACTCTCTTCCCATGGCATTTCGCCAGTGTCAGCCATGGGTGGCCCATCGTTTGCATGGTTACAATTAGGGGTGGGTGACAATTTCCGATCCGCTCGCGGAAATTGCGACAATGTCGAAATTTCCGCGATCCGCGAGGTAACGGAAAGTGTCGCTTTGAGTTCTTTCCTGTCACAAAAATTAAACCTCAACAGGAAGCACTTACAGATATAAATAAAGCAGGGGCCCGAGTTGAAGCTCAAATTCAGTAACACATTAACCAGCACAAAACATTTGGGAGCTAGGTCGAGGCTGGGCAGGTGTGCTTTTCTCCCCATATCTACCGTCAAAAATTAGCTGTGATCTTTGATGGAGCTCTGTGCAGCCATGACTTTCTCGAGCGCAATCCCCTTGTAGTTCCTGACACCAGGAGGTTCTGTCTCCTCGTCTGCTGCTCTGATCGGTCTCTGGCCCTTTATAAACAAGCGGCATGTGAACTGCATGGAAGCCCCGCCACACACACCAGCGGTGGGCAACGTCTTCCTGCCCTTTCCCCCACTATGATGGACAGCTGACTCGAGGGACCCCAGGGCCGTCGGCGCCGTGGCAACGTTACAGAAACACATTGCCACTGGAGACAACTCTTCTGGCCCTTTACGCAGCTGTAGTGTAGGAAAAGCACTATACATTTACCCAACGAGGTAGCACTTACTGATTAGCCAGTAGAAAGTACTCGAGTTGAGTAGAGGTATTGCACAAAACATTGGCATCTTCTTGGGTAAATATGCAGGGCAGGATTCATTCTGGCACGATGCTCCTGTCACAAAAATTAAACCCCAACCAGAAGCACTAATCTCCGCGATCACGCGAAATATCGCATGATCGCGGAGATTTTGTGCCGTTTCGCGATATTTTGCGAAAGGCACTTTCGCTAATTCCGCCCACCCCTAGTTACAATAGAGGTACCGCACGTTGTGCCGTAAATCATTCATATATTAGTAAATATTCATCTGCCTTGTTGTAGTCAAGGTGAAAGTGTAATTGAGCATTTAACAGAGCATGGCCATGATAGGAAAAGAGATAATTGTGCAGTACAGCTGCCCCATCTGCAGACAGTGGCAAAGTTTCACAACACAAAGATGTCTGGCTAATAGGAGAGAGTACTTTTATACTCCATAGTGCTTAATGTCTGAAACTCTAATCACATAAAAATCAAATTGGCCGAGGAATCAAGAATCCCAGCAAATGTTATGTACCGCTATAATTTAACGTGTTACTTTTTTACTAAGAGTATTGGTTACAATTTGTCTTTTTTCTTTCTTGATATAGCTACTGCGGCCAATCGACCATCCCAACCAAGTAGTCAGGAAATAGCAGCTAGTTCCTGGTAAAGGAAGCTGGAGGCCATCAGGGCTGAATACAAGTGGCTGGTGGTCCTGGAGGAGGAGGTGGCAGCAGCAGCAGCCTCCAATGCCCCGGGTCCCAGCCATCCCCCAGTGCTGCCGGTAGTACGGTGCCTTGGGAAGGCTGCCGCCCACCGCCATGCAACCACAGCTGCTCCCCCATGTAGACTCCATAGTGCCTTTCAGTGCTGCATGCTCCAGAGGATGGCACGCCTGGAAACCAGGATGGAGGAAGCTCCTAGCTCACGATTAGGCCTCTCTTGCCCCCTTTTTTAATATTTTGCTTGGTGGGTGGAATTTGTTGAGGAGAGGGTGGGGATGTGGGAGTTGGGGAAATCTTGGTATTTTTTGCATACTTTTTTCTGGACATTTGTTTGAACAATTATTTGGACTTTCTTTACTTTGGACATTGGTTGGGGTTAGGCAGAGGTATGGGCCAGGTGTTGTGGGTTTTCTACTTTATATTTGTTAGGGAAATATATTTTTTTATAGTTGTACATATGGTTAAAATCTTTTTTGCGGGGTTGCTCTTTTACTTCACACTGTTTCCTTTCCCGCAGCTATTTGTTTTTAAATCTGCCTTTAGTGTAACACACCAACAGATAGTTATGCAGTACCCTACTACTCTCTCCTCCTAGTCTCCGCAATTCACAACTATATTAACCCCAAAGGACTCGGAGGGAGTGTGGGTGTGTGAATTTCCAAAGTATATAGATTATTGTAGCTCAACAATGAAACCCTCACAGTTCTTCTCTTGCGTGTGACTAGGCGAAGTGATGGCTGCATGGTTTCCCATGGTGCCAGGGGGTGGTAGTAGATAGTACCAGAATGCTAGTGGACTAGTCGATTACTAGTGAAAGCACCATATCCAGACACGAGGTTCTACTCACTCCTCGCCAAACTCAAACTGTAGGATAAAGAATATTCATCGCAGGGAACTAATTAAATTGAAATAAAAACTGAGTAAATGCCATTCTATATGCAAGCTTTGCAAAACAAATGAGATAGTCACCAGAGGAAGACTAGACTACGACCAGTAGTCCACAAGAAGAAGACTGACAAATAAGAAAGCATGATAAACAATGCTGAAGTAAAATAAATAATCAGAATGGTGAGCTAGGAAAAGTTACAAACTGATGTGGACTTGAGCTATAAATTGGACACATTAGTGCTGGAAGGATGATGATGCTGGCAATTATGAATTATGTTCCTCGGAATAAAATACTGTGCATGGGTGGGCAATCTAATATATATACAATATTGCCAGTGTGGGCTATACTTAGAGCAGAAGAAGATCCTTGCCCTAGCCTGAGTTGGCGTTGCTTTCACTACATCCGCCCCACCAAGTGTGTGATGAATTAATTGTGTAAATGTTATTTAGTCACACCTTAATAAATCACACAGCCCAGGGGAAGAGGTTTATGGGTCCAATGAATGGATGGAAGGGGGATTGCAGGAAAAGTTTGACAAAGACTCGGCAGCCGACTCATCATAAATCTGTTATGGGAGGAAAAGTAAATGCATGCATGATGATGAGTACTAGTACAGGTAAACCAAATCCACATCAGAGAGACAAGTAAACAAACATAAAAAACACACAAAGCTTTAATGATTAACGAGAAACAATTATACTGTATTGCCAAATTGGGAGTTGCATCTGCATTCCTCTTGGGCTGTCCATCAATCTTGGGTGCCTGGTGGATGCAGTTCGGTCAGATAAGTGTGAGTATGGTATATTGTTTTTCCAGTGTGGCGCATTGTAAAGGGCCTAGAAAAAAGTTAAACTGCATACAGAGTGCAACAAGAAGACTCAGGGGAAGTATGGCTAAATGTCTGTTCCTGGCAGTTACTAGCAGGCCCCCTACTCAACTACCACTGAGTTTTGAATTTGAGTCAGACAGCACGGAGAAAACACACACCCAGCAACATTGCATTTTCCCAATCAAGTAAAAATTCAACACACCCCTGTCAGTCACACCACTCACCACCAGCACTACACAGAAATGTGTAGGTTGGTGTTGTTTACTTTTAGATCACCTCAAAGTCATCATCATAGAAATCGGTTGATTTCAGTGAATTTGAAAACTTCCATCTTATTCTGGTGGCAGTTCTCAAAGTAGTCAAGCTCACGCCCACAACTCGAGTCATTCCATCATCTCTGATCCTCCTGAGTTTGACCCCTAGTGTGGTGTCCAACACCGTAACAACAATGTCCAGAGTCCCAACTCAAAATGCAATAGATCGGCCTGTAGTAGTACAATTTGTTATTGAAAAACAACAAAGGAAAGATCAAGTCACTTTTTGTGTAGACTAGATTTGTGTTTGCTAACTTTGCATTATGGACTGGTTTGGGTCTGAGTCTTTGAAGAGCATAAAGCATTAAACTGTAAAAAATAAAGCAGTGTGGAGTGGACCTGGTGAAGGAATCTCTCTATTCCATCTCTCAAAGGGGAAGGAAAAAATAACCTTCAGGGTAAAATTATTGCTCAGCCATCGGTACTTATATAATATAATATAATCCACATTCGTAAAGCGTGAACAATCACTCGTATGGGTCTCTAGGTGCTGGGGCCGTCGGGAAGATTAAGCAAGCTATTGCCCAGAGTCAAATGGTGCTGGGCTAATCTGCCGCCGGGGATCGAACCATGATCCCCAGATTCCGGAGTCAGTCACCCTGGCCGCGGCGCCACACCTCTTCCTCAGGCACCCAACAGTGTAAATCTCAAATCTCAATAATCACTAACACTTTAAGCACAATAAACAAACACTGCCTGCCACCACAGGAATCATTTCTTCTGAATCTCAACGCACACGATGATGACATATCGCAACAAATTCACATCACAGCAAACAACAATCACTCAGTGTGCAATGTATGCTAGCATTTTCCTGTTCTTCCGGTGTGCTCACCGTGATCGATTGGTGGCACATTGCAGAATGCAGATCGTCCATTTGTCCGCAAAGCAGAGAGCTACAAGTGTAAATCAAATTATAATAATGTCACATGTGGGGCAGTCCCTCTAGAGTAGGAAAGGATAGATAGTCACGGCCCAGGGTTGGAGGCAGGCACACATTTGTTTGTATTCTCCATCCAATGTCCGGATTGAGGGAAATGGCTTTGGAGGGCGAGTCAGTCAGGACTTCTTCACTGCACACAGTTGCAACTCCAATCCAGCAATACATTGTTTCTAAGAGTAAGAAGGTAGTGATGAATTGTTCAACTAGACACACACAAATAATAAAGTAAATAATGTTCTCTAGCTATATCTTTTTTGTGTTTTTTTGAGGTGGCATCAAAGAAAGAAGGAAAGCCTAGTAGTCAGGGAAGTACAGCTAATCCTCAGACTCTGGTGGTTTGCCCAGAAGTAGGTTATCTAACGCACTACTTCCATGACCTGAGTCTCCGTCATCTTCCTCCTGTGGTACTTCAGATATGGTGTAAACCGGTGCTATAGAGTACTGATTCATTTTTATCATGTTTAATCTCTCCACATTTTGGTGCAAGAGACTGGTCCTTCTCAATTTGACAATGACACCAGCAGCACTGAAAACACACTCAGCAGACTCACTGGCTACAGGGCAAGCCTGATAGTATATTGCCAGACTGCTGAGCCCTGGCTATTGGTGCCTCTTCCCATACCAATACACCAATGAGTTTTGATAAAGGTAGACCTCTGTTGCATCATCCAGATAGACCTGAATGATTCACTCGATGTTCATTGCTGGTGCTTCACTATGCACGACCTCTTTTGCCTTCACCTCTGCACTGGACTTAAGCCCTGCCAGCAGAAACCACTCAGTTGCAGATTTGGGGACTGATGCTCCAGGTCTTGTTGTTGTTGGTGCTCTTGTTGTTGGTTTTGGCTGATGTAAGCCAACAGCACTGCCCTCAGGCTCTGAACTTGAAGGCAGCCCCATAGGACTTGTGCCCTGGAGCAGTGGCCTCTAATTCCATGTTGTTCTTTTTCTAGCTCACTTCCTTGCTCACCTATCCATGTTTTGTATTTTCTAACATCCCGTCTGAAAAAGGAATGAAATTGGACAGTAATGGTTTGTACCATGGATCAAGAATTGTGGCACAGATGTAATGTTTGGAGGACACAATGTCTCTTGGCACCCTTATATTAGCAGACAAGCAAAGGATTAAGCTCTCCACCAAGCCATGCACATCTTTTTTCCTCCACACATGTATACATTGCAGATACATCCTTTAATTGTTCCTATAGCATGTGCATCAATAGTATAGCTTGGCCCATGCTACTTTGCTGACTTCCCGTGTGAACACCTCAAAGGAGGCAGTATCTCTTTCAGGCATTTGACTAGGCCCCGTTGGTCCATCTCAATAATCATGTCTTTCACAGTTGCATCACCTCTTTGCATGACATATTCATTGATAGGTCTTTACTACTCAAAGAGGTGTTCAAGCATGTAATAAGTGGAGTTACCGCATGTTGGCACATCCTGTATGAGTGCTTTAACAGGCAACCTATTATCACACTGAATAGTCCCTAGCTGTTTCTGGGCTTTAAATGAATGCTGAAATGAGTGCAGATTCATCAGCAGGTGGAGAGTAAGTTGCTTACTTGGTCTTCTGTTTGAGAGAATCCTGTAAAATGATGATGATGCAGTGCACCAAACACAGGACCCTGAAAAAACCACAATGGCCTTAACTATATCACTGCCATTGTCCATGGCAACAAATCCAATCTTAAGCCCTCTTGGTTGCAGCCATTCAAAGACCGTGTTGTTAAAGACTTCCAAAATGTTTGCAGGCATATGGAATTTCTGCACTGCCAACATTGCTACTGTCTCATGCTTCTGAGCAGCATTACAAATCTCAGCAGTGTCAACACCTGCAGATATGTTTTCTCTATCCCCCAAAAAGAGATCCAGTGTGCAGTGATGCACATGTAATCAGTCACTTGGCAACTTGTCCACACTGTGGAAAGCACCCGGCCGCAAAACGTGTCCAAGCAATTCAGACACATCATGATGTAGTGCTGGAACAGCAACTCTGGCAAAAGAAGACCGGCTGGGGACCTTCCATTTTGGGCAGGTGGCTGCCACAAATTCAAGAAAAGCCACCCGTTCTGCAAAAGAAAAAGGAAGGAGGCCCAGTACTAACATTTTAGCCAGCTTCGCGGTATACAAACATGTCATTGGGTGGTTGCGTTCATACCGCCCCTCTGGCCTAAACATGGCAGGAATAGTAGCTTGAATTTTATTCTTTCCTTATGCTACTGAGGCAGGTGACTTCCTGAGAGCAGGGGGTGGTAGACTCAATGTGCTTTCTTTTCAGCAGGGCTGTCACTGTCCTCTGTTGCCTTGCAGTCTCAACCTGATTCTTCTGCCATTGTGATATTGCTGATGTGGATGATACTACTGCACTGCTGGGGAGAGGGCTGCTTTGGGTAATGAAGATGTCTTCCTCTTCTCAACTTCCACCATCATCGGATCGGATTCGGATTCCCTGCTGAGCTGGCTTTCACCCTATTCACCAACAACACTTGCAGTTGTTTGTTCACTAAGGTGCGTCTCCAAAAGGATCGTATGGTGCTTTCTCGGCCCCGGTTCCATGGTTTGTAACAACCTTACCCCGACTAACACTTGTTCTGCATAGGGAGCATATGGCAATGTTTGCCTCCTTCTGGCTAACCGACAAGGAGTCCAAAACTGGGGAGCTAAACTTTCAGATGCTGATGCCACTGCCAGTGTCAGATGAACTGGTGAAAGGTGGGCATTTTGAAGTTTAACTCTCTGCAATACTAACTTCTACTGAGGTGGTTGTGGCTGTAGGTCGATGACGGGACTTTGCAAACATGAAAATATGACAGCTGGCGGTGGTTGGATCTGTGGTGCCACTGCCACATCCTCCCCGGGAAGTTGGGATGGGGTAACATTCGTCTCCACTGGACCTGGGCTAACATCCATAATGACTGGCTTGTCATCATCCTCCTTTTTTGCATCTGCCTTTTAACTCTAAGACTTTCTGGAACCTTCCTTTTCCCTAGCTTCTTCTGAGTCATCTTGTGGCATGTCTCACTCTCAGACTGAGGCGGGATCAAAGTGGTGTCTAGATCTTCAGAAGGGGGCTTGAAGAAGAAGATTATGCACCACTAACCCTCCTTTTTCTACTGGAGATCTAGAAGACAGTGGATCTTCTGGATCAGATAGCTCTATTGCCTCAGCACGAAGCTCAATCTCTTGAACTGCTCCTACTTCAGGAGGAACTACTATTGGTGGTTGTGGCTGCTGTTCTTGTCCATAACAATGAGTTCCCTGCAATGATTGGGTACTACTTTGGACAAAGATAAGTCAATGTCAACATCACTGCTTGTCGGTCTTGCCATGATTAGAAGGGCTGCCTCTGTGACAGACATGGGCTTGGGCCTAGATGGGGATTGGTGCACTGATTTGGGGGTACTGATCCCAGACTTGCTCCCCAGAGGCCGGTGCGGCAGTCACAGTTTTTTGCTTTCCCTAAAAGATCTGGGGCAACATACCAGTGGTGGTAATGGTAAGCTTCTTGGCAGCAGTTTTAGCACCTTTCTTTGGGGCCATCTTGAAGCTGTAAGCTAGCAGTGGCACTTAGCTTCACAAGCTAAGAGATGTCTGATGTGGGGGTCAGTCATGGGTCATGCTGTGCGCATGCCTTCTTTCTAGCAGTATTCTGGGTGACGTGTTTTTGTCTCTTGGTGTCTTGTCTTGCACCTAAAAGAAAAGACGAAAGAAGTAGATCAGTGAAATGTGGCGTTGTTGCTGTTCATTAGTTGTACAAACAGAAACAATGTCATTTAGTGTGGTCACTGCTGTTACTCTCTTAATTAACAATACAGTGTATATCTAATTATTCGTAAAACGGAAAACCACACCAAGATATACTTTCATGGTAACTGACTAAACACTCAGGAATAATAAGAGAGAGCAAAAACAACAACAACATACAGAAACTGTTTGCTTAATGTGCGATATGTGACGTCACTCACATGTGATGTGGCACTCAGGGAGGTGCACCTGACAGTGGATAATGGAAGGAATAATCCCTAGACAATGAATGCTGTTGTACACCTATAGCAGACATGGGGTTAATTGAATCAAGATGTAGTGGAAAATGATATAAACAAAAAAAGACTTTTGAAAAAATTAAACAAAGACATTTAAAAAAATTGAAAAAATATAAAATATAATTTGCCAATAAATTAAAAAAATACGAAAATGTATATAAAAAAATTAGACATAAGTGAAGTTATCCTCAAAGATATTATAAAAAGTTATTATTAAACTGCTATCTCATTGCTCAACCATCCATACACCTTATGGCAAAGGGATGAATTTGGTTGGACACACAAAATGGCTGCCAATCAGTGACACATTGTCATCAACAACAACACTGACCAGGAAGGTGTGCACTGGGAACAAAGAGAAGACATGCAGGCTTATAGGGAAAGCACACTTGCTGGATCCACAAAATGGCTGCCACCCACATGGTCACAACAGGAAGCAGGAGGCCTAGAAAAAAGAACGCATTCAGGCCTTTTTGAAAATCACACTGGCTGCCTATACAAAATGGCTGCCAGCCATTTGGTCACAACAACACCAACCAGCAAGGAGACATGGCCACAACAGAGAAGACATGCAGGCCTATGGCAGAAGCAAATTGGCTGGATACACAAAATGGCCAACAGCCACATGGTCACAAACTCACAGCAAGAAGCAGGCGACTCAGAAAACAAAGAACACAGAAAATGACTGTCATCTAAATGGTCACAACTAAGAAGACATGCAGGCCTATGACAAAAGCACACTGGCTGCATACAAAAAATGTCCACCAGCCACATGGTTGCACACTCACAACAAGAATCAGAAGGCAGAGAAAACAAAGAACTCATGCAGGCTCATAGCAAAAGCAGTACACTGGCTGCCTACACAAAATGGCCGCCAGCCACATGGTCATGACAACAGCAACCAGCAGGAAGGCATGGCCACAACAAAGAAGACATGCAGGCCTATGGCAAAAGCACAGTGGCTGTCTGCACAAAATGGCCACCAACCACATGGTCACAACAAGAAGCTGAAGGCCTAGAACAAAGAACACATGCAGGCCTATGTCAAAAGCACACTGGATGCATACACAAAATGGCTGATAGCCACATGCTCACAACAAGAAGCTGGAGCCCTAGAACAAAGCACGCATGCAGGCCTATGGCAAAAGTGCACTGGATGCCTACACAAAATGGCCACCAGCCACATGGTCACTCACAAGTCAAAACAACAAGAGGTAGGAGGCCTGTAAAACAAACAGCACATGCAGGCCAAGGGACAGTCCACTGACTATACAATATGCATGGCATCTAGAACAAAGGCAAATGGTGGCCTTTGGCAAACACTCAAACACACACACTGGCCAGACAAAGGAGGCATGGTAAAACAAAGAAAAAATCATTAATTCAGCAATGCCAACAACGAAAATTAATGGTCTAAAAAAAAATGTTGACAACAACACACACCCTTCAAAGGCATTACCCCACCCAGTCCAATACACTGTCTGCGTGAGAAAAAACATGAAATACCACAAAAAAACACATTTTGTATTTCAATCCAAATCTATCCATGGTCTAAATGCTGTAAACACCACAGAAACTGTTGTTTCATGCACTCATGATCAGCACTGGGCCTGCTGGCTAGAAGGCCAATTGGCAGACTAGGCCACATAGTGAATTCAATCAATACTTGAAATGTATTAAAAAACATGGAGAAAATTCAGAAACTGTGAAACATTTTTCCTCCACAAAAGAAGAAAAATAAAATGCAAAGAGATAAGTGATCACTAGGCCCCTACTGAAATTACAGCCCACCTATCACATTACATTTAAAAAATCCATTAACAGTACAAATTAATCCAGATGCATCGCCCCAATCAAACAAACAACTTTTTCAACTTACTTGTGAAATCTCAAATACAAAAGTTCTTAAATCCAATGAGATATGCAGCAGACACAAAAAGTGATTCTTCCAGCTCCAAATCCAAATGAAAAGTGACTAGGAGATGGACAAAGCACCGGGAGGGGCATGTTGGACAGGAAAGGAAGTTGGAGGAGCTTGCGGCGACCTAGCAAATCTCGTGACACCCGCGAATGGCCATAAAAATCACACGGCGTGCGCCTTGCAAGTCGCACCTGCACAGGCGAAAGGAAATTCTTCTCTGTTGCGAAGTGCGGAGTTTACCGGAATCTTCGCATTCTCCGTGGAATGTGGAGTTGCCGAATTTTACGCCCGGGTTTACATGACATGCCCTGAAATTTTTGCTACCATGACATCAAAACAGGTAATGATTATTTAGATCAAAGCTTAATGATATTTTAAGGTTAAAATTGTTTCCACCTTCTTTCTAAGCACAAATAAATGTTTCTACTAGTGCAGCTCCTGCTTGAAAAAAAATGTCTATAATCATCTTTGTCATAGACCTATCGGGATCATAGCCTGTTCAATGTGACTCCTATTTCACATCTAGGACTACCCTCTAAAGTCTGAAATAGATTAGCCCACTGTCACAACAGTCAAACTAATTTGCCTATAGCCTAATATAGTTGTTTTAATTGATATGCAGCCCTCCCAGTCATCAATTGCACAGCATCATACATTTCACCACCTGCACTGTAGCAATATGTAGCACTTTCTGCTGCTAAGAGCTGTGCAGAGTCTCCCTACTGCAGGGAGCAGAGAGTCAGCAGTTAAGAACCCTCCGGTGACAGGAACACTTTCTGTAATCGTGACACATAACTCACCAACACAGCTCCCTCAGCATAACGCAAGCATGGAATAAGATGCCTGTAAATTTCCCATGCCAGGTTAAACGTCCGTCACATATTTGCCCAGAGAGACTGGCATGCTCAACCCAATTGTAGAATGTATATTTCTGGCAATAAGTAGATTGGATGTAACTCATTCGTCTTTCCTTCTGGCCTGCCTGGCCGGGGTGTGTGATGGGGGTTGTCCTTGGCACGTCTCTCCTGCTCGGGTCGTATTTTTCCCTCTGCCTTCTTTCTTTCTTTGTTGTTGGTATGAGGGAGGGGTTCCCCATCTTCTTAGTTGCCTGCACAGAATTTGTAATCTGTCTGACTATCCCACGATGACCCCTCTAGTATGCCAAATCTTTGGAATAAAACCCCACTGATATAGCTGGTACATATGGTATGGATGTAGATATGATTTGTTCCTTATAATGTAACAGGGCGGTTTTTTCCCTTTTCTCTGCTGGCGATCGCCGCTTTCCAGACCCTGGGGGTTTCCATGTTACTGATACATAATAGCCTTGTTACTTCACAGGTTCTTGGTACCCGCTCACCTCGTCCTTTTCCCCTGGTTTTCCTTTTCCCTACGAAGGGAGATGTGTTGTAATCTCTCTCCTCTTTTCCCCTGTTACCTTCCCTGAAGTGTCCTCCCTTTTCTTTCCCTAGTGGTAGCTTCCTTTCCTCCCCCGCCTTTCCTCCCTCTTGGAACGGTCCTTCAGAGTTCACCTTGGAATGTTCAACAGGCTGTCAGTTGCGGAGAGTGGATGACAGAATAAAGACGCTTGAACTTTACCCGCCTCAGAGTGCCTTCTTTACAACACCTACCTTTTCTGCTAACAGATGCTGCAGTACCCTTTTGCTCCAAGTGACCCCCGACTGCTCGAAAAGCTGGAGATCATATGGGAGCTACAGAGGCCATGTTGTCTGCACACAGATGAGCACATCATCTGCCCAATGGACATAACTTTCACACAGCCTCCTCTGGCACAGCCTCATGCCCAGCGTGGAGTCCAGTCTATATCACCTGAGTGCTACCTGTCTTATTATTCCAAAAATGTGTTGCATTAGAAATGTATCCAACGTTTGTATGTTGTAACTGTTAAGAAGTAAATGTTCAGTAGAAAAGTACAGAAGTAAGGCGACCACTCGAGGGTATGGACTTGGCCGTGACATACTTCAAGGACAAGAGGCTGGGTTATTTTCTGATACTATTTCTCTTCCCATTGCGTGTTGCCTTCATGGTGTTTCAGTTTTCAATGCCTATGTTTGGCAGCTCTCAGTATTTGCAATTGGCTCTACTCTCCAGGTTGGCCAAGTTCATCCACTGCAGGCCTACCTAGCTTCTCTGTTACTTACCCTGGGGCATATGTTTTCTGAAGCCCCTCACTCTCCATCTGTGGCAACATCTGTGCCAATGTCTGGGATTGACCCATACTTGCTAACCTGTCAGGGAGTCCCCCAGATGCTTCATCATACATTAACACAATTTCTGATTGTGGTGTTACAACATCTCTGGTCACACAATCACATCCTGGAAGCTCTAGAGAAGACCACAACTAAGGCTTTGCCTATGAAATGTACATGGACTCTGTCAGTGCATGGGCCTTGGTTTTCCTCAGTAATGCCAACTCCCCCAAATTTAACTTGAAATGCAGAACCATATTTTCTGTTTCAATGCAACTCCACCTTTGCTACATTTTACAAGGCTCTGACAATGTATCAGGTATGTCTTCAATAAGACTTGGGCTTTTGCCCTGGCTAGTGACTAACAGGGGTGCTTGCCTTGGCCTTCAAGGACACCAGCTTATTGATTTCTCTTTCAGCTCCTCGGTGCTGCGAGCATTTTTTAGGGTTAAGACCATGCCTTCAGAGATTCTTCTCTCCTACTTCTCTTGGAATGCCCTTTTATTTTCCCTATACTAGATAGTCTAAGGGCAGAAGTATGCATTGTTCTGTTCCTGCCCAAGTGACGAACCATCACTTAAGACCCACAGGTTTCCCAAACAGTATCTAGATAAAATTTGGAATTTTGTTGTTCTTTTCTCCCTCGCAAATGTCCACTTCCTGTTGTCCTTCGAAGATGAAGATAATTTCAGGTTTGCCAGGTGAGGCACCAATGTACTTGTTTCAATTTAAGGAGGCTTTGTTAATGCCATCTTCCTAGAAAGCAAAAATAAAAAAGGGCCTTGGGTCCATATAGTTCTTCAGGACATTAGCCATTTGTGATCCTTCAAGCCTTCATAATGGAGGGCCTCCTTCTGAGCAACCGAATGACAGACTATACATGAGAGATCCATATTTATATTTTCCCACTCCTATTTTAACAGACCCTCAACATTTTCTGACATTCCTATGGCAGGACCACATGTAGTAGGACATTTTAGCTTGTCCTGTGCTCAATGGTGCTATAACAAGACCTTGTGAGCTGTATTGGTTATCCAGGAGTTCTGAGGTATTTGCATAAGTACTTGATATGATAGGTTCTAATGCACCTTTAGCATGCTACTTTGACCTGTCAACTAGATTTCATAATCTTGTTTTTTTCATGATTTTAGCTTTCTCGTCAATTTCATGTAGTCCTCTTGCCCTCCTTCTCAAGTGACAGACTTTCTGGGGTTTTCCTTAGACATTACCTTGTGTACTTCTGAAGAAGACTACTTTGATAAAGTAATACACAGGTTGACCATAACATCCAACTGCCTTCTTTCAAAGAGCCAGGAATTTCTATTCAGAGTCTAAGTGGCCTCTATACAGACCATTGTTGTGGCTCTGATTGACTATTGCATGCTCCATTACTTGTAGTTTAATCATTTTACAGAGATCGCTCTTGGACAAGGAGTCTCACTCAGAGCTTGTGGTAATTTATCATGGAAGCCTGCAGAGGAAAGCATTTTAAAGTCTGTTCTGGATTTGGTCACCGAGACAAATGCAAGCAAATCAGAGTGGAGGGCTGACATAAATGTCTTTTCCACCAGAGGTTTGTGGTCTTCACTAAGCTTTTTAGCCATAGTAATGCACTGAAACCCTTTCTGGAACCTTTGCCCTTGAGAATTTTGCCAAGCTGAAGATGCTCGCTTTTGTTCTTCTCTGGGTACACACATTTTCTGCAGTAATGTACATTAATAAGCTTAGTTAGGAAGGTTAAAGTGTCTTGCAGCTCTCTCCAGACTTCATTGCACCCCAGGCTCCACCCACAGCCTGCATCCATCTCAGCGACCTAAACTTTCACCTGGGCATCTCCCCAATGACCAGAACAACGCTCCCTTTCTGGAGAACCTTGCCAACATTGGACTCAAGCAGCTAGTCACTTCTCCAACCCACGCAGCAGGACACACGCTCGACCCCGTCTTCTCCGTCAGCAAAAAAATCACCTACAGCCTCATCTCCGAACTCTCTGAACCGACAACCACTGCATTCATTTCACCTTCATCACACCCACCATATACCACCACACCCACTGCCCCCAAGCCGTAACTGGAACAAGGTCACTAAAGAACATCTCACCACCTCCCTCAGCATAACCACACCGCTGACATCCACATATGCCAATACCTCTGCACGCAACGTCCACTAATGGACCTCTTACTGTTCCGATACTCTGGGGCTCCTGAAGAAAGCACATGGCAAGAAAACCAGCTGGTTCACTCCTACCCTCCATGATTCCAGACACACCTATAGATGGCTTAAGAAGAGGTGGAGGAACAACAAAACCCAAAGCCCTCACAGCCTTCAAAACCACTGCCACTGCACCCCACCTCATCCTTAATACTACAAAGAAAATGGGCCTCCAAGACAGAATAAATACCAACACACACAACAGCAGAGAACTCTTCACCATCGTCAAAGAGTTTTGCCCAACCCAACAGGGAGACAATAGAAGTCCCATCCTCCCAAGATCTCTGCATCAAACTTGGCACCTACTTCCACCACAAGATCAAGCAGATCTATGATGTAACTCTCACATGATGATTCTGCAGGAGCGAGATGCAAGAACTGATGCTTGGCCCCAACTTCCCACATCCAACATAGCCAGCCCAACAATGTCAAAGCCAACACACTGCGGATGGGGGAAGAGGAGAAACAAAACAAGGAAAGCAAAAAAGGGAGATATGTCCCTGTTGTGCTTCACAGATGGCTATCCTTGTGAGGAGGTATGTATGTGGTTCCTGTAGTGGAAACCAGATTATTTTTGTCAACATGTATGTGAATATGTTGAGACAAAGTATCAACAAGTAATGTATTTTCCACTAACTATAACTACCAGGGTAGAGTCCCTCTTCCATAAGGCTGTAGATAGGATAGCAGAAAACAGATATAGTTTGATTTATCTAGAAAGGAAAAAGCTCCTAGGTGGTGTCCTTAATGTAACAGCAAGATAATATAGGTAGAATAAGTAAGTGGTGAGACTAACCTCAATTTTATAATATGTGTGAATCCAATCAAGCCCAATACAATCATATTTAATGTCCACCAGGAAAAAAACAAAAAACATTTTCCCATACTAGATAAGAAAAGAAAATAATACACAAAAAGGTTCAGGGCCAGGAAGAAATCATAAGTCAGGTCCATATATCATCAGGACACTGATTTATATCTATATTGTCTTTATAGCCATTAAGAATTGCAAGCACTAAAAGCAGGATCTCCATTCACCGAGAAATAAGAACATCAGATAAGTATTTTGTAAGAGCATTCATTGTAAAGTAAATGTTACTGACCTTTGTGACACATGGATTCTCAATAGCTTGTTTGCTTTCCTTTTTGTTTCTGTTGCAAGAACAACAAGAAGGTAAAACCCACGACGAACATGGTTGCAGTAGTCCTAGAAGAGAGGTTGCAACCCACAGAAGACGCCCAACGAGGGACCACTGAGCTCCTCAGCAATCCAGAAGAACTTCTGGCAGAACACCGAAGAGCATTAGAACAACAGGACGAACATTCGATGTTAAAACTCCAAACATGTACGTGACCAGGAAGGAAATTAGTTATGTGACATAGATAGGACCGGGCGCAAAGAACACACAGGTAAACTGAACGTGAAGTGCATTCTGGCACTGCTCGTCCCCCTTTATGCTTGCTTGGCTACGCCCCACATGCACTTGTGATAGGGAGTGGAGAAAGCATGACATATGACAGCTTCGACACCCAAGACCCACTCATCACTTCCGCCACCACCACATGCGACAACGATGCCCGCTAACAGATCCTGCTTAACTGGACCTCTCTCACCACAGGCAACACTCTCAAGACCATGAACAGCATTCACTTTGGAGCTCCCTCGGACTCCTGCCCGCACCAAATTTTCCACAGAGCCACCAGCTCTATCACCCCAAACTACGCTGCAGCATCAACAGCTCCATCGAGATCGCCACCTTGCCCGACAACTGGAAACACGCTGAGATCAAACCTGTGCTGAAGAAACCATAATCCAACCCAACAGACCTCAAGAATTTAAAATCCATCTCCCTTCTCCCATTCCCATCCAAGGTAATTGAAAAAGCCATCAATGCCCAACTCTGTGAGTACATCGAGGCCAACCTCGTCCTGGACACCTCTTGTTAGAAATGAGGGTCTCTAGTTGGCAGAGGTAGGTACCGTTGTCCAAATAGGGACCCTTGCTTTCAGTCAGGGTAAGGGGGATACACTCCTAAAATAACCCCTGATCACCCCCTTGGTAGCTTGGCACGAGCAGGCAGGCTTACCTCAGAGGCAGTGTGTAAGGCATTTGTGAACACATACAGTAATACAGTGAAAACACTACAAATGAACACCACACCAGTTAAGAAAAATAAGTAATCTTTATCTAAACCAAAACAAGATCAAATGTCAAGGTCTGTCTGACCACTCACCATCCTGTAAGGTTGAAAAAGAAGATAAACACTCGTTGGAGAATTGGCAAGAGATGTTATCATAAAAAGAACAAATTGTTAATTACCAGATTGTTCCTGAAACAGTGGATTATATCCAATATGGCGGAAGCTGACTCCATCAGTGAGTTGAGTCAGCGGTCTAGACCTTCCAGGCTCGCGGCAACCCAGGTGCTTAATGCGCGGGTTCTGGAAAAGAACTGCGCACTTCAACCATCTGCGTGACAAAGCTGGTTGCTTCGTATTCGCGTGTTTCGGTTGTTACCACAGAACTTTAGTTACTCATAGCATTAGTTTTTGAGTCGCGTCTTGCGTCTCAAGTTTTGTCCAGAGAACCTCCGAGTAGTGAAAAGGCTTCACGCATGCGCTACGTGGGACGAAGCAACTATCCTCCTCAGAAGCGGCAATTAGAAGACTCCGAAAATTCTCTGCGTGTCAAGAACTTAAATATTTGAAGCGCTAAGTAGCAGAGATTAGTTCCGGTTGTTGCGGTGGTAAGAGGTGTCTTGAGACACCAGCAAAACTACCCGACATTGCCATTATTCAGTTAAGAAAAACACTCTTCAGTGACTGCTTAATATTCTGCGTTGTCCACCCTGTGGTGTTGAAAATAGATAAGAACAATTAATTCCTTATCGCCACGTAATAAGCAGAAAACCTAGTTGCCAAGAACTAATTTATAAGCAGCTAATTGTACCTTGGGGTGAATATCTTAAATAAACGAAAATAAGCAGAATTCATGTTAAAAACAGGAAAAGTATTCATAGTCTAACTTTCATTGTAGGTGCAGAATACACACTCACCAAGCAACTACGTAGATAGAGAGAAGCAATAGCCTTGGACCAATGGGTAATAGCAAATGTGCATTAATTAAAAACATAGATTGCTGTACTGTGAAGTATTGTTGTTTATGAGACTTATTTATCCACTGCAGGCACAGCGTGTAGAACTGCCCAGACTCAGCTGATCCAACAGCGTGAACAACATTATCATCATCGCCAGGCTGTCTCTCTTGTTTTCCACTTCCCCTTTCCCCCCTATTGGTGCGCTACCCGGAAGGTTGCAGTTTTCGGGTGGCGAGCCGGTGGTGGGGCATTGGGACTCATCTTCGGCCCCTGTGGTCCAGGTCTTGGCTCGTGACACCAAACAACAAAAATCCACACTACAGTATTTCAAATATCCTTAAAAATAGGTTATTCACTTAAATGCAGGCTCTCGCAACAAATAACTCCACTTTGAGTTAATACGATGTTGTGACAGAAGAAATCCCAAAGTACAGCGCCGACTGTGAGGTGCACTGTGTCGGGACTGGAGTCAAACAGACCCACATAGAACAGTACCTTGGATAAGCGATGAAAAACAAAGGTGGCTCACGGTGTCGGGGAGGTGCGGATTCATAGGCGCTGTGTGGCGTTGGTTCCTTACGACCCCAGGGGAGGTGTATACTCTGTTCCTTACTGCAGCGCAGGGGATGTGAGATGATTGTTCCTTACTGCATCGGGAGGTGACGTCACGATGGCGCCGAAGCCACTGGTCCTTACGATGTCGCGATGTCGATGGATTCGGGGAGTCACACACGTCGAGGATTGGCTCTGCAATGATGAAGTCGGATGTGGAGTCGATGCGGCACAGCAGCAGGCGTCAGGCCCACGTCGCAAGTCGGAGCAGCGCACACAGATTCAGGCAGGTTATGCGTCACTCGCTGGCATCGATGTGGCATGGTGGCCCGCGTCGGGTCTACTTCGCAAGTCAGAGCAGCACTCACGGCCTTGGTGCAGATTACAGCATCACTTGCCGGTGTTGCAATTTCCTTCTGTATCAGCTAATCCATCAGTTCTAGATGCAGGCAGGCAGAAGGGATGAAGCCGTTGTGTTCCTGAGACTTCAGAACAGGAGGCAAGCTCAGTTTCAAGACCTTGGAGATCTTTTCTTCAAGCAGGTGACAAAGCAAACAGCAAAGTCCTTTTTCTTCTTTCTTTGGCAGCAAGCAGCCACTGCAGGCCAATCCCAGACAACAAACAGCACGGGGCAGTATTCCTCCTCAGTTTATCATTCTCTTCTCCTTGGAAAAGGTTTCCTCTTGATTTCCCAGAAGTGATCTAAAGTTCTGGGGTCTGGGCTCCACTTTTTTTACACACAAATCCTTTGTTCTTTGAAGGCAGAGAGTGTCTGTACCCAGCCAAAACCGGTTCTGTCCTCACTGGTGCAGCTTCCTGGCAGGAGGTGGAGACACCATTGTTGAAGGCAGATCAGACCCATTCAGGTGAAAAGGAAATTTCCCCCCTACTCCAAATGCAACCCAGGTCTATTCAGCCCCGCCCTGACTCATCAGACTTCTGGAGCTACAGCCTTCTCCAGCCCCCTGTCATCCAAAACCCAGACATGCAATACACAAACCTAGAAGAGGCAGACTGTATTGGTAGGCAAGAAAATACCCACTTTCTAAAAAGTGGTATTTTCAAAAACAGAATGTAAGAATGACCCTCACTAAAAGATGCATCTTAACATTCTGAGTTCAGGCATTCTAAACTTCATTTTTCTATCTTGTTCCTAGGGTCAGTTATGTTTATAAGATTTTATAAACTGACTCCTCATTCTGGCCTATGGGAACAGATAGCCTTGCAATAGTGAAAAACGAAATTGTCAGTATTTCACTATCAGGACATGCCACACACATCAGGGCATGTCCTACCTTTCACATACAATGCACCATACCTTTGGGGTGACTAATATGTTGAAAAGGGAAGGCTTAGGGACTGGCAAGTGTGTGCACTTGCCAAGTCGACATGGCAGTCCCAAACTGCACACAGGCTTTGCAATGCCAGGCCTGAGCCACATTTTACAAACTGGTCCTGTGGGTGGCACAATCTGTGCTGCAAGCCCACCAGCAGCATTTGATTTACAGGCCATGGCCACACATGATGCACTGTACTAGGGTCTGACAAGTAAATCAAATAACCAATCATTGAATCACTAATCCATAACAACAATTTACAAAAGAATCACTTGCACTTTTGCACTGAAAAGCAGTGGCAAAGTGCCCAAAGCATCTAGACCAGCAAAAACACAGGAGGCAACAGCAGAAAAAATGGAAGGGAGACCCACTCCAATGGTGTCAGGTCTAACACCTCTCAATCCAGTTTCCAAAGCAATCACATTACCGAGCCCACCCTCCTCACCACCACAGATGACATCCACTTTCTCCTTGACCAGGGAGAAAGAGCAGTCCTCATCCTCCTGGACCTCTCGGCCGCATTCGACACCATCTCCCACCACACCCTAAGCACGTGACTCTATAACACCGGCAACTACAACAAAGCCTTGGACTGAATCAGCTCTTTACTTACAGGTAGATCAAGTGAGCCAGACAACAACTGTTCCTCTCAGAACCCACGGAGATCGGCTGCGGAGTCCCTCAAGGCTCTTGCCAATGTCTACATTACCTCACTCACCAGTCAGGAACCATGAACTAAACATCATCTCTGATGCCGGCGACACCCAGCTGATCCTCTCTCTCACCAACGACCCCACAAACACCAGAAACAACTTCCACAGCGGGATGAAGGCTTTCGCCACTTGGATGAGGGACAGCGGCCTCAAACTCAGCTCGGACAAGACCAAAGTCCTCATACTGAGGCCCAACACCTCTGCTTGTGAAGACTCCTGGTGGCCCGCCACACTAGGAACACCCACATACGCACAGACCATGCACAAAACCTCAGAATCATACTTGACTCCTCGCTCATTATGAACTGCCAGATCAATGCCGTCTCCTCATCATGTTTCCACACTCTTTGCATGTTCCGAAAAACTTTCAGCTGAATTCCCACCGGGGTCAGAAAGACGGTCACCCATGCACTCATCACCAGTAGCACACTCAACTACAGCAACACAGTCTACGCAAGCATCAACCAGAAACTCCTCAGAAAACTACAGAATGTTTAGAACGCCGCAGCCAGACTGGTCTTGCACATCCCTGCTGCAGCCACATCTCTGAACACCTGCGAGAACTCCACTGGCTCCAAGTCAACAAAAGAGTCACTTTCAAGCTCCTCACCCACGCCAACAAAGCCCTCCACGACACCGGACTAGCATAACTGTACCAGGCCCGGGTAGAGCTGGCGTAGTTGCACTATGCAGAGTTCCACGGAGTTGGGCAAAAACTCAGTGGAACTCTGACCTCCACGGCCCCAATAAATATAAAAAAAAAAATATTAATAACATTTAAAAATAATACACTTACCTGTATATGCAGCATCTCCGGTATGTCCTCCTGCGCCTCGTCGTGGTCTCTGCAAACCCCCACGCCATACATACGTCATAGTAGGACTCCGCGCACATGCTGTTTTTTTATTGCAAATTTCTAGTAGGGCGATAAGGGTGAAGTCTATTTTGGAAGATACACAGGGTCCTTGACAGATAGGGATTTGTGCACTAAGCACAAGAGCTTGAAGATGGTGAATTTCCTGAAAGGAAGCCAATGAAGAGATTTAAGGAAGGGTTCTGAGGGAGATTGGGCGGAGGTTTTCTGACTAGGCGTGCGGCAGTGTTCTATACCACCTGAACCTTTAATAGCAGTGATTGATTTGCTGCAACCAGAGAAGCATTTCTATAGTCCAGGCAACTGACCCAAAGAGCTTGAGTGAGAGTTATCCTACTGTGAAGAGGTAACAACTGAAAAGCTTTTCTAAGCATGCACATGATTCAAAACCATGTGCCGCAAGTGGAGCCTACCTGCTCTCTCAATTAGAGGTTATCAGTCATTAAAACGCCAAGATTTATTACCACCTTTTTGGGTTGTTTAGTGATGTCCAGTTCAGGCAGCAACCAGTCATCCAACCAGTACAGGTGGGCATTGCAGAGCAGCAGAATCAGTTTGGTGGCTGTTTGGCTGCAAGCAATTCTGAGACATCTAGGATGTGACTTTCCTCATATATTCTTCAAATTTAGGTATTGTGGATTCAGGATTTGAACACATGGAGATGATCAATTACGTGTCATCTGCATATGAGATGACACCCAGACCACACCATCTTACCACTTGAGCTAGTGGGGCATCATATATATTAAACAGTGTGGTGTTCAATGAGGGGCCCTGTGATATCCCTTTGTATAGTGACATGACTCAAGATTTGAATGTTCCTTAGCGTATTGTCTGGTAAGATTGTTAAGGAAGCCACCAAAGACCTTTTCTGCTGACACCACTCTTTGAAAAGTCTGTGGACCATCATGAAATGTGAGATGGTGTCTGTGGACCATCATGAAAATGTGAGCTGGTGTTGAAAGCTGCGGATCAGTTGGATAAAACCAGAATGGCTAGAAAACTAAGGGTGAGTCAGATGGTATCCAGCACCACCACCAATGCGGTTTCTGTACTGAGTGAGGCTTTAAAGCCTGATTGAAATGGGTCTAAGATGGCATTTGTTTACAAGTAGCAGGAGAGTTGTTGATGTACTAAGCTTCCCAGATTTTTGCTTAGATAGGGGAGAAGCAGAATGGGTCTATAGTTTTTTTCCAGAATGGGCATAACTTGTGCAATTTTCCAAGCTAGACGTAGAGTTCCAGTGCTTAGAGAAAAATTAAACAGTGCCGTGATGACTCAAAGCAGAGTGGGGGCAAATGTCAGCATGATGTAGGGAGGAGAAAGGTCAGAGGGGGAACCTGGTTTGATTTTGCTCATTGTTTTCAGAGCTTGTTCCGAAGTGATGGGACTTTGAAATGCTCCAGAGAGATGGAGAAATTGGTGAACAGGGGAGTGGTGGTTAAGGTTTCAGTTAGTGAGGGATGGTGAGAGAGGTTCTTACAGATAGTCACAATTTTCTCTTCAAAATGGTCTGCCAGAATGTTACATAATTCCAGGGAGGCCAGGTTGGAAGATGTACAGGCAGGTCTCATGAACTCATTTAAAACTTTAAATAGTTATTTGGCTGAGTTCCTCTCACTGCCAATTTTATTAATAAATGGAACTTCCGGGCTGCTTTGAGCTTTTTATGATAGCTGTTTGATGCTGATTTATAAGTGGTTTTGACAGAGAGGGATTTGGAGATGCACCATCTTCTCTCCAATTTCCTACAGACTGTTTTCTCCTGTTATACTTCTTCTGAGAACCAGGGGGAATGAGGATTAGTGGAGTTGGAGCAGCTTAGCTTAAAGGAAACAACTATATCTAGGGTCTGGGAAATTTACATTGAAAGTTTGTGAGAGCACTATTTATGTCCGAGGACTTAATGGCATATTGGGCTGAGAATATGGAAGAGAATGAGGAGCTGGAGATTTTCTTCCAGGGTCTTGTCTTTTCTAGGAAGGTTGTTCTTCCTACAGAGCTGTATGCCTGTGATAGAGATATGAAAACGTATAGAAGAATGGTCTGGCCAGATTGTGGGACAAGGGGAGTCCTTCTGAAGGTCTGCAGCATGAGTAAAAATAATACATCAAAGCAGAATATTCTTCTTTTTTACAAGGTGCATCATGGGATTTTCTCCGTGGCATAATTGAATATAGCATGTTACAACGCATGCTTTGACAACGTGGTAGTTTACAATGCGGTCGTTACAACTACCTCATTGTTACTACACGTGTCATTACATCGCAAGTCGTTTCAATGACTTGCTCTAGGGGCCGGGCTGAACTTAGCAATAGTATTAATTACTAGTCCTATTCCAGTTTGTGCAACAGCAGGGGCGGTGTTGAATTTAAAATCCGACGCATTCCCTGGTGTTGCACACCCCCTAGAGCAAGTCTTTGAAATGACTTGCCATGTATTGACATGCGTAGTAACAACGCAGTTGTTGTAACGACCACATTGTAAACTACCACGTTGTGTGTGTTGCGCGGTAAACTTTGTTATGGTCATATCTTACTTCAAAGTGGGGATGACCTTACACTCTTTCACATGCTGTTTTTTTTAGCTTCCAGTGGAGTCAGGTTCTGCAAACAGTGGTCCATTTGTCTCTTTAGAGCAACTTGCTTTAGTTGTTGCAAAATGACCTTAAAATTCTGCATCTCTGCCAGTGATAGTGTGCTTTACAATACACTTGACCTTTCAAATAGAGTGTAACGCATAAAAACTGTTGACATTGTCTCTAAATCTGTCCTGCTTATTTGCGTGGTACTTCAATATTATCCAAGAGGTACGAAATGGAGGTGTGTGAAATTTGCATAATTAAACAGAATTCTGCCGAAAGATAAGAAATGCAAAAACTGCATTTAGTGCTATATTTTAGTGCACAATAGGTGCTGTGTCCATTTTAGAGGCAGAGACACATTTTGCACTAAACAAATTCCCCCAACAACAGCTCCTCCTGTTATGATGGTTTGCATTGTTCCAGTGCTCCTGCACTAAACGTTACCATGAAGGTGGAGTGATGGAGTCATTTTGAGAATTTTGCATAACAAGTATGTGAGAAATTGGGTTTTTGGTCGACTTGGGTGAGAACCCTGGTAAAGCACCAACCACAATCCCTTGCATGGTGAGCCACAAAAAGTTACTAACTTAACCTGTGTTTACCCCTGATAGCTTGGCACAAAATGCAGTCAAGCTTAAGTTAAAGGCAATGTGTGAAGTATTTAAGCAGCAAGCAAACAACAATAAAGTGAAGACACAACACACGAAAAATCTCACACCAACTTAGACAAATAAAGTAACGTTTCATAAATTATTTGGCACCAAAATGAGAAAATCCAATCAGTAGGACTAGAGTTATAAAGTTTTAAAAATGTATGTGAAAATTGCACTAAAAAGCCAAAAGTGCTAACTGTGAATATCTGGTCATGCCAGACCGGTAAAGTGTCTCAAGCTCAGGCCAGCCATGTTGGAGCATGGGCCGCTTACATGGACACAGTTGGCCCACTGAACACATTACCTTAGGTCCTGGTTGTGGAGTGTTTGGAGGGTCCATGCTGAGGATGCATCACGCAGCCATGATGATGCGTCTGTTCTGAGGTGCTCCAGAGCTGCAATGCGATATCCTGTGTCATCGTCGAGGATACCATTAATGAGGGCTTGCGATGTAAATTTTGGTGTCGTTGATGCATCATGCGTTGGTTCCGAGGAACAGTGAGGCTCCGATGCAAGAACCTGTGGCATCCTCGAGGCTGCAGTCTAGGAGAAATTTGAGGGCCTACATATGGAAAGCTTCACACAGGCAATGGCTCTGATACGGCTGTGGGGTAGATGCGGAGTCCTTTGCATCTGGAGTACCATCGCCAGAGAGGCATAGTGTTGGTTCTGCTCGGGTTTGTTCCATGCATTAGTGGAGATGCGTCAGTTCTGATCAGTCCACAGATGGCCTGGCAGAGCACTTTCAGGCTCACTTCTGAGTGTTCAGCACTGGGGTGGTACCACTTGGTAGGGAGGACTCATAGAAGACAGAGTCCAAGTGATGGGTTCAAGACTGTTGGATCCTTCTACCTTTGAGTCTCTAGTCATGAGGCCAGAAAACTAGCCATTGGAGTCAGTTTGTGGTCCCTGGTTCAACTGATGCATGTCCAGGCATTCTCACCCAGGCAAGATGGCAGCAGGCAGCCTGTGAGCACAGCAGGGCTGCAATCCTTCAGAGCAGCAGTCCAGCAGAGTAGCAATCATTTCAGAAGCACAACAGTCCTTCCTGACAGAGTATCCATAGGTCCAGTGGTGTACTGAAGAGTTAGTGTCTGAAGTCTCATTTTTTTACATGGTACCCTACTTCCGGAAGGTAGGAGAAGTTTCTAGAAAGTGGCTTTGAAGTGCATGGAATTTCTGGACTCCCCTGCCTTGGCTCCAAGCTGGCTGCAGTAACAATGTGGAGGTGATCGGTCCTTTGTGAAGGCAGATTACTCCCTACAAGATTGCAAGCGGGGATGTGCTCAGCCCCTCCATCCTGCCAGTAGATGGCCCATTCAATCACAGCAAACCCCTCTATTGTATGACTTTCTGGGAGGACTTCACAAAGCCTAACCATCAGTTACACTCAGTCATGTGATCCCAGACAGGGTGCAGGCACAAAATGGCTAAGGGCAGAAGAATGCCATCTTTCTGAATGTGTATAGCAAACAGCAATGTCTCAACAGGTATTGGTAAAAGACAATTTTACTTTAAAAAAAGCATGCACATATAAGTTGCTAAAAGGAAGGAAACAGGGAGACGGTAATGATTATAACATGTGTATGGTGGGATCAATCTGTATTTAGGTAGGTATAACAAAATTTAAACAAAGGACAATATTGAGGCACAGAGTTACATTAAATGTACATGTAACACGTACAGACTTGTGCATAATAACGCTCGTGAAAAAAGGTGAAAGGCGCAGATGACAAGTTAAAATACTATATACAGCGTTAAGACATTGCAGGAAAAGGAAAACACGAATGTCAATATAAACAAAGAGCTTCAAGTGGTTCCCATATATTAATACATAGTTAGGTGTACACTAGTTTATATTGAACCACAAAAATTGCGCCACATATTGCGCTGAGGGGTCGATGGCGTTTCGAAGTGTATCGATTTCAGGTCAACTTTAGGGCCAGGTTACTGATTTAATGGGAGTGCTGCATAGAATGAAAGAGAAAAAGAGTCAGATCACATGGATGGGAAAAGCTGGATTCAAAGTGGTAGGGCATGTGGGAGAGAATTTGGTATTTAACGATGTGTAGACCTGGGAAAGAAATGCAGCTGGGTCAAGGCACTGGGTCACAAGGTATGGGGTGGTAGAGCGGAACCTGGGGAGGGATAAGACGGGAAAATCAGAGCATGCAGAATTATGGTCCTTGTGTGAGCGGAACCATTTATAAAAGCACATTGCATAATTAGTGACCGTAAGGAGTCAATGGTGAGAAACAGAGACTCACTGACTGTAAAGATGCAGGCTATGGCAATTTGAAAGCAGAGGTGCGTCCAATCAGAAATGTCAAAGTTAGAATCATATGGCAGCGTCATGAACAATTTGGCAAATCGACAGAGCTGCGGTGAGAGAAGGGGTGGGAATGTGTTTTAGATAGGGGAATCACTTGGAAATCGTCTGTTCCCAGGCCCCAGCCAAGCCAAGAGAGGCTTATTGCCTCCAAGCACCCCTATATCCAGTTGAGCAGCACCTTCCATTGTCTCTGCAACAATTGCATGCAATGTTTTCTTAAAATACATACAACCCCTGCTTACTGTATAAATAATTGGGCTTCACTGCCATGGATCTAATCACCTATTTCACTAATTTTGCAAATTTACCATTTTATTCACAGGAATTCATTTCCTTCTGTCCATCATAATGACACACTAGTAACATGTGTCCTTTGGACGTCACATTCCATGATTTGTTATTTTATAGTCATGTATACTTGATCATAATGATTTTTCACTCCTCATTTTTTCTATGCTCTGAAATAATTGTTCTTTGCAAACTATACTTGTATACCAACATACTCTTTATAGTACAATTATTACCTCTACAAATACATATGAATGTATAAATGCCTGTGTGTCATCTTGACTGACAAAGTGTTATTTTGTTAAATGTTTATAGAATCTCTTCAAAAAGCCTTGCTGGCTTTAACGTATTTCAAAACATAAGTGAATGAGGTTTTCAGACTCAATTGTCAAAGAATATGCGTAACCGGCTGCTACCTTTCATTTCTCTTACGCCCTTTTTACTTTGTTTTCGGATACTCTAGCCACCCAGTCTTCTGTCTCTTTTTGTGCCTGACCTCATTGCAAAGGCTTTATGTCTTGACGTTACTAGGCCGGCTTGGCTTCTTCTAATTGAGCCTCTGACCGTCCTTCACCTTTCTAGACTTGTGCCGGCACACCTATGGTCACCCGAGGATCTGCAATTCACTTGCCAGACCTCCGTTTTTCTTCAACTGGAACGGCTTGAGCTCTAAAGTAAGCCCCTCACCTCGCTACCTGCCGACATATTTTCTCCAAGGGGCTCCTCCTATAAAAAAACCCTTCTCTCGCCACAACTGTTGATTTGCCAAATTGCTCATGAGACTTCTCCGTAGTCATAACTTTGGAAATTATGATTGGACATACCTCTACTTTCACATTGTCCTAGCCTGCATTGTTACACTCTGTGAGTCTCTATTTCTCACCATTGACTCCTTACGCACACTAATTATGCAATGCACTTTTATAAATGGCTCTGCTCACACAAGGACCATAACTCTGCATGCTCTGGTTTACCCCTCTCTTATCCCTCCCCAGATTCCGCTCCACCACCCCATTCCTTGTGACCCAGCACCTTGACCTGGCCAGATTTCTTTCCCATGTCTACACACAGGTAAATTCCAAAATCTCTCTCGTGCCCCATCACTTTGGTTCCAGCTTTTCCCATTCTAGGGATCTGATTCTTTTTCCCTTTCATCCTATGCTGCACTCCCATTAAATCAGTAACCTGGTCCTGAAGATGATCTGAAATCAATGCAGGCCAAAACGCCATCAACCCCTCAGTGCAATTTTTAGCACAACTTTTGTAGTTCAATAGAAACAAATGTACCCCTAACTATCTATTAATATATGCAAACCACTTGAAGCTCTCTGTATATATTTACATTTGTGTTTTCCTTTTACTGCGCCATCTTATCGCTGTATACAATATTTTCAATTGTCACCTGCACCAATTTTCTTTTTTCACGAGCACTATAATGCTAAGTTTGTATGGGTTACAAGTACATTAAATGTAACTGAGGACCGCGATATTGTCTTTTTCTAATTTTGTTATACCTACCTAAATACAGATTGATCCCAGCATTCAGCTGATATAATCATTACCGTCTCCCTGTTTCCTTCCTTTTTGCAACTTTTATGTGCTTGTACTAATACTTGTTGAGATGTTATCTTTCTGAAAGTGGCATTTTCAAAATTGTAAAGAAAAATCTGAATTACAGTTAATTGGGGTTTTTCATTACAATTCCAAAGACACCAAACATGACCTAGCTACTTGCTCCCAATTGGCAATTCTAGATTATTAAATGTAATAGGGAATTTCCAATGTTACCCTGTCAGAGGGGTAGGCCACACAGTTGTGAAAAACAAATGTATTAAATGGATTGTGGGAGCATGCAGCAGTACATGGGACCACCGATGCAGACAAATGCCATACGGAGTGGGTAAGCTCTCCTTCACATACAGCTTCCTTTTTACAAATAATTAAAGACACACCCGGTCTGCCACTAAGCATTTAATGCATTTTTCTAAAGAAGGGGGATACAACTTTACCTTTGCTAATTCTTGAGATTCACTCAGAATCACAATGTTGACATTGTGAGTGCCAAACCTATTTCTAACTTGCATCATCACTTTGATACATAGCATCTTTCCTTTTTACTCTCACACAGCCTATCTCTTGCCCAACACAAGTTTTAAGATGAAAAGACTGTTTTGATACATTGGGGACATAAAAGCAGCATGTTTATCAAAAGTTCAGGCATCACATGGCAGCAAGCAAAGTTGCAGTGCTGCATTGCATGAATGAGAGAATGCTGCTGTGCGCTGGGACACATGCAGCTAACTAGCACTAATGCAGGTACCCTTGCACCATGGGTGCCTGAATTGCAGGCTAGCAGGGATACCTTCCTGCACAAAAACAATCCAAAGAGGCATATTCCTCTTTCTATTTGTGATGTAAAATAAATCACACACAGAAAGAGGAAGTAACAAGAAGAACTAAAAATATTTGTTCTTGTTACCCTCTATGTGGTAGGTGTACTGATTCCATGCAATTTCAGCTTAACAAACCTTAGTAAATCAGGAATTGCCTGAAATTCGTGGGTGGATGCACAGGAACGCCATGGTTCAACCCATGGAACGCCTACTAAGAAATACAACGCAATGCAGTTCAAGCTGCTGCGTTGCATTACATTTATTTACAATGTCATGCAAGAAAACGCAAATCAGGCCTTGTGCAGCTTTATAAATCCCCGATACGTTTCTGCATTGCCCTATGTTGCCTTGCTCAACCCAAGGGCAACGCAAAGTCTTATTAAATCTAAGATGAGTTTTTCTGGGATAAGGACCTTTAACTTCTATTGTCCAGGAAGGCAAGGCTCAAGTAAAACAAATACGTTATCAAAACACACCTCGCACTGTTATTCTATTTTTTAAACCTATGTTAAGGCTTGTTATCGTGTCATAAGTGATGCTTTTTCCAGATGTTCATGCACTCATCACAACAAATACAATTAGAGTCATTTTTCAAGATATTGCATCATTGGTGCCTCCTCCAATATTCACCCAAGATCCAACGTTTTTCTTTCCGCTGCAATTCATCATGATTAAATAATTTAAGCAATGTAATTGTTAGTCAGAGAAATATTCGCATTTCTGAGATGGAAGATAAATCCCCCTTGAATATGTGCAATGCCTGGGGATGTAGAGGTCTTGGTTATGCTCCGTAAAAATGAAAAATTGTGTTTTTTCGCGATTCTATTCCCGTTTTAAATATGTTTTAAAAAATGTAGCGGAGGGAGAGCAAAAGCATAAAAATGTAACAATCACTATCTCAAAGGAACGTAGCAGGGACTGCAGTGCACCTGGAACATGGCTCTAAACGTTGCAAATTACCAAAACAGTGTCAAAATCGTAGGTTATGATTTAAACAAATGAATATTTTATTGTTGCTCAAACAAATTAAGGGAGGCATTAAATATTTAAGGTTTTATTGCGAACTGTGATTTCTACAGATTTATTTTAAATTGACTTGCGAGCAGGGACCGAAAAAAGAGGAAGGTTTGCAGAGCTCAAGATGTACAGTGACTCCAGCTGCTCCTGACATTAGTGTTACCATTAATTGCACAGTTGCTCTGCTGCATGTTATGAAGGCAGAATACATTAGAAGTACATTTAACAAACTCACACTAGCCCGCATTTTCTGGCAACCATACACTTTTGTAGGAGGTCACCAGACCAGGCTGCACACAGGCTGAGGCACCTGAAATGTAACAATATTTACAAACGGCAGTGGTGGAACAATTGGTAGCACATCTATTCCCCTTGTGCATACAATATCAGCATATGAGCCATGGTGCCCCTCGAGGTTATAAGGTCTGCACCTCACTGCCTAAGGACACACAAGCCCCATTGGACCCGGTGAGAGCATATACAGAAATAAACCTCGGCACTCCTATTTAAGTAGATATCAATTGATAGAGTTATTCAAGTATATCAATTCAAAGTACCAGCAGGACATCAAAGTTGTTCTTGCCGTATCAGTTTAATATGAATATGTGCCAAAATTACAAGGTTGAAAAAACATTAGTAATATAATCAGGATGATCAGCTTGGTGTGTCAATCCTCCTTCCAAGCGTTGAACTCGCAGCTGACGTGTTTCATTTCATAGAAACTTTTTCAAGGCTTCAATCGATATTTAGCATAAATGACCACACAGTAGTGTATGTCCGTCCAAGTCTTGTCGTGGGAAGTTGTTTGTCCCTATTGAATATGTCGAGAAAAACTAGGTATGTTTTTTTCTCTCTGTAATGCAGTAGACCGCGTCACGTATTCATATGTGTAAAACCGCTTATTATTTTTGGTATTTTTTCGCTTGTTATTCTTTATTTTGTGTAGTCACAGAGTCATGGGCTTTGATATGCCCCTTATGTCCTTAAGGCTCCCTCGCGGCGCAGTCGTTCCCGAAATGGATCCTCCACACCAAAAAAAACAAGTCTTCTGAGGATGCCATCAATGTCATGGGGAAATTTCAGACCCTGTAATCTCCATCAGCTCCACAGAGCCCCCATACAATTAGCTGGAAACTTCTCTCTGCAGGGGTTCCACCTAAGGGAGTGCACACCGTGTGATGTTGGCTCCTTATGGGGTGACCGGGTGAAGCGAGCTGATATCATGTAGCACACAGTGGCACCGAGTGAATTGAAAAATCTGCATCATTATGAACTCAATATTAATATCTTCTGTAACCATAAGTTGCGTTGCCTTACTTACTGCAGTTGTTAAATAATAGCTGATTATGGGTGAGAAACTATTTGTGCACTGAATGACCATGCAACCCCTCAGCCAGTGAAAATGTAGGGGAAGAATTGCTGTGGATCCATACTAAACTCTGCATTATGATTGCTTACTAGGACCCTTATTTATGGGATTTTGGCATAGGGCAGCGCAGCAAGGTACCTTGCTGCGCTGCACTATGCCAAAGTAAAAGGGCAGCAATGAACCATACTTATGCAATACGGTTCATTCCAGTCATCCTTTCTCCCTGGTGCAATGGTGCTTCAATTGCATGCAAGATTGTTTTTGTGCAGGAAGGGGTACCTTCCTGCACAAGTACAATCCTAAGAGGCGTTTTCCTCTTTCTATGTGTGCTGCATTCTGCAGCACACATAACAAGAGGAAAAAACATGGATAAAAAAATGTCTTTCTCTTCGTTATGCCTCACTTCAGGAGACGTAAGGATTGCGCCCTTCCCCAATTTTACATCAATCAATCAAACAACATTTGTAGAGCGCACTACATACCCGTGAGGGTCTCAAGGCGCTGGGGTGGGGGCAAATCTGTAAATCTGTGGCATCATCAAAATCCATGGGTTTTGCATGGGAAAACCCACCGCAACTCCAATGGAACACCTCCTGGGTGCAGAGTAAGGCAACGCAGTGATTTCCGCGTCATTGTATTACTCAAGATTTATGAGGCCACTCAAACCCACGCAGGGTGGTTGTGCGTGGAATCATAAATCTGATTCAGAGGCCTCTATCACGAATATACCATTTTACGTGGTGCCAAAGTGATGCAGGGTTTTTGTGAATAAGCCCTTTAGAGTTCATATGTCATTTATCATTAACGATATACTTCAAAGACAGAATGGTATTTGGTACAATTCTTGATGTTTATATGTTAAGAATGCTCTAAAATTGTGAAACTAAAAACCTAAATATTAGCTTATTTCCACACACTTGGAAACTGAACTTCGTATCACATTAAGGGCCTCATCATGATGTTGGTCGGAGATCCCTGCGGTTGCGGAATCGACAACCTCCAGTCGCTGGTCCTGAAACTGCAATTACGTTGCACATGGTGCGGTCGTAAACTCCAATTTCTCTATGGGAACTTGTGTGGCGGTCGGAAACTACCCACAATACAAGCTCTCATGGAAAAATTTGAGTTTCTGTAAATCTCCGCACTGTGTGGCAGACACCTCATGGTGCCCGGCATATTGTGAAGGGAATTGCAGGGGGGCACCATAGGTTTCCCCAGGCCAACAACCATAGGCCCAGGGGAGACGGGGGCCCTGGTAAGAGCCCACAAAGTCACTTTCCGACAGGCTTTCCATGATGGAAACCATCATCACAATCTTGACGGCAGAAACACCATCTTTTAGGGAATTTGTGCGGCTTCCAACTGGCTCATGGGCTCCTTGAACCCATCGGGAGCCAGTCGGATTAACCAGCCGGGTTAAACTCTGACCAATGTCTTTGTAATGAGGCGGTCGAATTTTAAAGCTTGGATGTTGGTTGGAAAGCCTCCGACCGGCTTTCCAACCGACATCAATCAGGCCCAAAATGTGCAGTGAAAGAGCTAATTTAAAACTAGTGGCTGCAGCAATTTTGGGCTGGCTGGTGTCACAAATGTTTGTAGAGACAGAGCATTGATATTTTGCTGCTGTGATAAATTGCTGTTGGTCACAAATGGAATATACTGCTTTTGGCTGGAAAGGTAGCAGCATTTAATGAGGACTCTCCAGCAAGCAACAGAACACGATTACACAATACAAAGTCAGGAAACACAAATAAAACAGAATAGAGACTAACTTAAAAAAACATAAAAAATTGTGTGCAGCAACAATGGAATGAATAAATGCAGCACATAAATCAAACTGCACAAAAACAGCAAAACACATTACCACCACAAGAAAACCACACAAAAAGTGCAAATAATACCTCCTCCACAAATCTGCTTCATAATAAGATAGTAAAAGGAGTTTGCACCGATCGTGGTTTTATTTACTAACAAAGACACGTAAGGCATTAGGAAACAATGTTTGGTGATCTGGCCCTAAGTGCCTGATCACATATTCATGTGTATCTAATTCCAGCTCAGATTAATAAAATGACAAGTTCTATGTCACAAATGACTAATGTGGAGTTGTACAAATAGCAAATGCTTCCACATGATATTTCCACAATTATAAACATTTAGGTATGGGCAGTTGACGGTTCTATGGGGGGTACAGGAGCAGCAAGTGTCCATCAAAATGCTAGCAAACATCCAAAGTTGTTATGAAAATGGGTATTCGTGTGTCTTGCAAATGTTCGGTTCAACTAAATTTACAAACATAAATATGCACTGACAAATAGTTGGAGTAAGTTTGTAATTGAGATTGAAGATTTCTCCAGACATTATTGGTGATTTACTGGAGATTTGGTTAATGGACTTCTCCAGCATGAGAATATTTTCCTAGTGGAAATGTGCGCTGATAATGCACATTCTGTCCACACCTCAGATTGTCCACCCTACAATGAGAGTAGCTTTCTATGTCAATTGCACCTTTACATTTGATCAGGCATATGCCATATTGTAAGTGTTCATTTTCAAACAAAGAAATGTTCCAGGTTTATTCTTACAAACAGGTCCAGATTGTTCCTATGGGTCACTTGAAAATGCTCTGCAGGGTAGAGAGAAAGTGGCTGCTTCCTAAACTGGGTGGATGACGATTTCTCAACCCACCAATTTTGAAAGCAGCCTACAGGAAGAATCAAGCAATATTCTCTTTTGTAGGCTAATGCATTATTTGCTTCTAGAGGTAGGTAATGCTGCTGGGTATTGTGTGGATCATCCAATACTTGAATTCTTCATATGCCTCTATTCAGAACTTTATTTCAAACAAATATGGACTGATTCACAAAGGTAAACTTACACTTTTGTGAAAGTTTATGTTTTTTTGGTGTTCATAAACTACGAGTTAATAGTACATTCATTACTGCAGAGAGTCTTTAGTCAGGGCACAGAACTTTGCACATTAAAAGATAGGACGTGTCTATCTTTTTATGTGCAGAGACACTTTTATGTGCAGAGACACTTTGTAGTTCAGGTATACACGACTTTTGTTTTCTACCTGTGTGTTTGGAGGATGCCCAGCAACATTCCACGGCTAAAGGTCCGTCAAATCCCCATAAATTGATTGCCTTGCCATCATCCCTTGCGGGGCATATGTGGAAATTGTGTATGCATGTGAGAGGTTTATACAAAACAGAGTAAATTATTGTTGCCATTTGGCGTCTAGGACCTTAATGCACTGCCTTTCTTTGGGAAGGCTGTCTTTGCCAGCCTATAAAGTCTCCAGCGCAGGCCCAGCTTCCCTAAACCTGCTCTACCAGTTGAACTGGGGAGGTCACTAACGTAATTCTTTGGTCTAGTGAGAATTCCTCTCACTTGATTGAAACCCACAAATCACCCAATGTTATTGCTGGTCTTCCAGAAAATCCTGAAATCTGATGTAAAATCCACAAGCCACAAAGAAACACCCTTTTAGATATGGACTATGACACTGTACATATTAGCCTGGGGAACCTGTAATGACAGGGAGATGCACTTTTCAATGACTGGAAGACTCTTGGGACTTTTAAATAAAATAACTGTATGGTTGCCTCGGGCTGCCTGCCTTGTCTACCGGAGGAGGATACACACTGGTGTCACTATTTGGTAGATTGTCTGGGCACCAGGGAGGACTGAACATCAGGAATTGTGACCTCACTGAGTTTCCACTTTTACTAGAGACTGGGCCAAAGTCTATGAATCTTGTGTGAAGGCTTGCTGCGGTAACCCAAGGAGAGATATATAGGTAAACTGCTTGCATGAGGCACTGGAAAATCCCAGTCAAGAGGAGCCAACTTGCTACTTAGAAGGCTTGCAAAATACCCACCTGACTGGGCTATCTGCATGGAGGACATTCTAATAGGCCAAGACTTCATTGGAGCAACAAGATCTTTGCAGCTAAACTGGTCAGGAGAAGAAACAGTAATAGCTGTAACATATATGCCAGTGAGTTGGAATTCTCCCTGCTTTTGATGAGCAGATGACCCTGCGCCATCCCACCAATGCCTTGCAACTGTAGTGTACCTGTATTACCCCCGCCAAGCTCCCAGACGTACCTAGAGGCACTCCTCATTCACACCACTTAATAAGCCCTTCAGAGTTCATATGTCATTTATCATTAACGATATACTTCAAAGACAGAATGGTATTTTGTACAATTCTTGATGTTTATATGTTAAGAATGCTCTAAAATTGTGAAACTAAAAACCTAAATATTAGCTTATTTCCACACACTTGGAAACTGAACTTCGTATCACATTAAGGGCCTCATCATGATGTTGGTCGGAGATCCCTGCGGTTGCGGAATCGACAACCTCCAGTCGCCTGTCCTGAAACTGCAATTACGTTACACATGGTGCGGTCGTGAACTCCAATTTCTCTATGGGAACTTGTGTGGTGGTCGGAAACCAGCCACAATACAAGTTCTCATGGAAAAATTTGAGTTTCTGTAAATCTCCGCACTGTGTGGCAGACACCTCATGGTGCCCGGCATATTTTGCAGGGAATTGCAGGGGGGCACCATAGGTTTTCCCAGGCCAACAACCATGGGCCCAGGGGAGAAGGGGGCCCTGGTAAGAGCCCACAAAGTCACTTTCCGACAGGCTTTCCATGATGGAAACCATCATCACAATCTTGACGGCAGAAACACCATCTTTTAGGGAATTTGTACGGCTTCCAACTGGCTCATGGGCTCCTTGAACCCGTCGGGAGCCAGTCGGATTAACCAGCCAGGTTAAACTCTGACCAATGTCTTTGTAATGAGGTGGTCGAAGTTTAAAGCTTGGATGTTGGTTGGGAAACCTCTGACCTGCGGTCGGAGGCTTTCCGACCGACATCAATCAGGCCCAAAATGTGCAGTGAAAGAGCTAATTTAAAACTAGTGGCTGCAGCAATTTTGGGCTGGCTGGTGTCACAAATGTTTGTAGAGACAGAGCATTGATATTTTGCTGCTGTGATAAATTTCTGTTGGTCACAAAATGGAATATACTGCTTTTGGCTGGAAAGGTAGCAGCATTTAATGAGGACTCTCCAGCAAGCAACAGAACACGATCACACAATACAAAGTCAGGAAACACAAATAAAAGAGAATAGAGACTAACTTATAAAAACATAAAAAATTGTGTGCAGCAACAATAGAATGAATAAATGCAGCACATAAATCAAACTGCACAAAAACAGCAAAACACATTACCACCACAAGAAAACCACACAAAAAAGTGCAAATAATACCTCCTCCACAAATCTGCTTCATAATAAGATAGTAAAAGGAGTTTGCACCGATCGTGGTTTTATTTACTAACAAAGACACGTAAGGCATTAGGAAACAATGTTTGGTGATCTGGCCCTAAGTGCCTGATCACATATTCATGTGTATCTAATTCCAGCTCAGATTAATAAAATGACAAGTTCTATGTCACAAATGACTAATGTGGAGTTGTACAAATAGCAAATGCTTCCACATGATATTTCCACAATTATAAACATTTAGGTATGGGCAGTTGACGGTTCCATGGGGGGTACAGGAGCAGCAAGTGTCCATTAAAAAGCTAGCAAACATCCAAAGTTGTTATGAAAATGGGTATTCATGTGTCTTGCAAATGTTCGGTTCAACTAAATTTACAAACATAAATATACACTGACAAATAGTTGGAGTAAGTTTGTAATTGAGATTGAAGATTTCTCCAGACATTATTGGTGATTTACTGGAGATTTGGTTAATGGACTTCTCCAGCATGAGAATATTTTCCTAGTGGAAATGTGCGCTGATAATGCACATTCTGTCCACACCTCAGATTGTCCACCCTACAATGAGAGTAGCTTTCTATGTCAATTGCACCTTTACATTTGATCAGGCATATGCCATATTGTAAGTGTTCATTTTCATACAAAGAAATGTTCCAGGTTTATTCTTACAAACAGGTCCAGATTGTTCCTATGGGTCACTTGAAAATGCTCTGCAGGGTAGAGAGAAAGTGGCTGCTTCCTAAACTGGGTGGATGACGATTTCTCAACCCACCAATTTTGAAAGCAGCCTACAGGAAGAATAAAGCAATATTCTCTTTTGTAGGCTAATGCATTATTTGCTTCTAGAGGTAGGTAATGCTGCTGGGTATTGTGTGGATCATCCAATACTTGAATTCTTCATATGCCTCTATTCAGAACTTTATTTCAAACAAATATGGACTGATTCACAAAGGTAAACTTACACTTTTGTGAAAGTTTATGTTTTTTTGGTGTTAATAAACTACGAGTTAATAGTACATTCATGACTGCAGAGAGTCTTTAGTCAGGGCACAGAACTTTGCACATTAAAAGATAGGACGTGTCTATCTTTTTATGTGCAGAGACACTTTTATGTGCAGAGACACTTTGTAGTTCAGGTATACACGACTTTTGTTTTCTACCTGCGTGTTTGGAGAATGCCCAGCAACATTCCACGGCTAAAGGTCCGTCAAATCCCCATAAATTGATTGCCTTGCCATCATCCCTTGCGGGGCATATGTGGAAATTGTGTATGCATGTGAGAGGTTTATACAAAACAGAGTAAATTATTGTTTCCATTTGGCGTCTAGGACCTTAATGCACTGCCTTTCTTTGGGAAGGCTGTCTTTGCCAGCCTATAAAGTCTCCAGCGCAGGCCTAGCTTCCCTAAACCTGCTCTACCAGTTGAACTGGGGAGGTCACTAACGTAATTCTTTGGTCTAGTGAGAATTCCTCTCATTTGATTGAAACCCACAAATCACCCAATGTTATTGCTGGTCTTCCAGAAAATCCTGAAATCTGATGTAAAATCCACAAGCCACAAAGAAACACCCTTTTAGATATGGACTATGACACTGCACATATTAGCCTGGGGAACCTGGAATGACAGGGAGATGCACTTTTCAATGACTGGAAGACTCTTGGGACTTTTAAATAAAATAACTGTATGGTTGCCTGGGGCTGCCTGCCTTGTCTACCGGAGGAGGATACACACTGGTGTCACTATTTGGTAGATTGTCTGGGCACCAGGGAGGACTGAACATCAGGAATTGTGACCTCACTGAGTTTCCACTTTTACTAGAGACTGGGCCAAAGTCTATGAATCTTGTGTGAAGGCTTGCTGCGGTAACCCAAGGAGAGATATATAGGTAAACTGCTTGCATGAGGCACTGGAAAATCCCAGTCAAGAGGAGCCAACTTGCTACTTAGAAGGCTTGCAAAATACCCACCTGACTGGGCTATCTGCATGGAGGACATTCTAATAGGCCAAGACTTCATTGGAGCCACACGATCTTTGCAGCTAAACTGGTCAGGAGAAGAAACAGTAATAGCTGTAACATATATGCCAGTGAGTTGGAATTCTCCCTGCTTTTGATGAGCAGATGACCCTGCGCCATCCCACCAATGCCTTGCAACTGTAGTGTACCTGTATTACCCCCGCCAAGCTCCCAGACGTACCTAGAGGCACTCCTCATTCACACCACTTAATAAGCCCTTCAGAGTTTATATGTCATTTATCATTAACAATATACTTCAAAGACAGAATGGTATTTTGTACAATTCTTGATGTTTATATGTTAAGAATGCTCTAAAATTGTGAAACTAAAAACCTAAATATTAGCTTATTTCCACACACTTGGAAACTGAACTTCGTATCACATTAAGGGCCTCATCATGATGTTGGTCGGAGATCCCTGCGGTTGCGGAATCGACAACCTCCAGTCGCCTGTCCTGAAACTGCAATTACGTTACACATGGTGCGGTCCTGAACTCCAATTCCTCTATGGGAACTTGTGTGGCGGTCGGAAACCAGCCACAATACAAGTTCTCATGGAAAAATTTGAGTTTCTGTAAATCTCCGCACTGTGTGGCAGACACCTCATGGTGCCCGGCATATTTTGCAGGGAATTGCAGGGGGGCACCATAGGTTTTCCCAGGCCAACAACCATGGGCCCAGGGGAGAAGGGGGCCCTGGTAAGAGCCCACAAAGTCACTTTCCGACAGGCTTTCCATGATGGAAACCATCATCACAATCTTGACGGCAGAAACACCATCTTTTAGGGAATTTGTACGGCTTCCAACTGGCTCATGGGCTCCTTGAACCCGTCGGGAGCCAGTCGGATTAACCAGCCAGGTTAAACTCTGACCAATGTCTTTGTAATGAGGCGGTCGAAGTTTAAAGCTTGGATGTTGGTTGGGAAACCTCTGACCTGCGGTCGGAGGCTTTCCGACCGACATCAATCAGGCCCAAAATGTGCAGTGAAAGAGCTAATTTAAAACTAGTGGCTGCAGCAATTTTGGGCTGGCTGGTGTCACAAATGTTTGTAGAGACAGAGCATTGATATTTTGCTGCTGTGATAAATTGCTGTTGGTCACAAAATGGAATATACTGCTTTTGGCTGGAAAGGTAGCAGCATTTAATGAGGACTCTCCAGCAAGCAACAGAACACGATCACACAATACAAAGTCAGGAAACACAAATAAAACAGAATAGAGACTAACTTATAAAAACATAAAAAATTGTGTGCAGCAACAATAGAATGAATAAATGCAGCACATAAATCAAACTGCACAAAAACAGCAAAACACATTACCACCACAAGAAAACCACACAAAAAAGTGCAAATAATACCTCCTCCACAAATCTGCTTCATAATAAGATAGTAAAAGGAGTTTGCACCGATCGTGGTTTTATTTACTAACAAAGACACGTAAGGCATTAGGAAACAATGTTTGGTGATCTGGCCCTAAGTGCCTGATCACATATTCATGTGTATCTAATTCCAGCTTAGATTAATAAAATGACAAGTTCTATGTCACAAATGACTAATGTGGAGTTGTACAAATAGCAAATGCTTCCACATGATATTTCCACAATTATAAACATTTAGGTATGGGCAGTTGACGGTTCCATGGGGGGTACAGGAGCAGCAAGTGTCCATTAAAAAGCTAGCAAACATCCAAAGTTGTTATGAAAATGGGTATTCATGTGTCTTGCAAATGTTCGGTTCAACTAAATTTACAAACATAAATATGCACTGACAAATAGTTGGAGTAAGTTTGTAATTGAGATTGAAGATTTCTCCAGACATTATTGGTGATTTACTGCAGATTTGGTTAATGGACTTCTCCAGCATGAGAATATTTTCCTAGTGGAAATGTGCGCTGATAATGCACATTCTGTCCACACCTCAGATTGTCCACCCTACAATGAGAGTAGCCTTCTATGTCAATTGCACCTTTACATTTGATCAGGCATATGACACATTGTAAGTGTTCATTTTCATACAAAGAAATGTTTCAGGTTTATTCTTACAAACAGGTCCAGATTGTTCCTATGGGTCACTTGAAAATGCTCTGCAGGGTAGAGAGAAAGTGGCTGCTTCCTAAACTGGGTGGATGACGATTTCTCAACCCACCAATTTTGAAAGCAGCCTACAGGAAGAATAAAGCAATATTCTCTTTTGTAGTCTAATTCATTATTTGCTTCTAGAGGTAGGTAATGCTGCTGGGTATTGTGTGGATCATCCAATACTTGAATTCTTCATATGCCTCTATTCAGAACTTTATTTCAAACAAATATGGACTGATTCACATAGGTAAACTTACACTTTTGTGAAAGTTTACGTTTTTTTGGTGTTCATAAACTACGAGTTAATAGTACATTCATGACTGCAGAGAGTCTTTAGTCAGGGCACAGAACTTTGTGCATTAAAAGATAGGACGTGTCTATCTTTTTATGTGCAGAGACACTTTTATGTGCAGAGACACTTTGTAGTTCAGGTATACAGGACTTTTGTTTTCTACCTGTGTGTTTGGAGGATGCCCAGCAACATTCCATGGCTAAAGGTCCATCAAATCCCCATAAATTGATTGCCTTGCCATCATCCCTTGCGGGGCATTTGTGGAAATTGTGTATGCATGTGAGAGGTTTATACAAAGTAAATTATTGTTGCCATTTGGTGTCTAGGACCTTAATGCACTGCCTTTCTTTGGGAAGGCTGTCTTTGCCAGCCTATAAAGTCTCCTGCCCAGGCCCAGCTCCCCTAAACCTGCTCTACCAGTTGAACTGGGGAGGTCACTAACGTAATTCTTTGGTCTAGTGAGCTTTCCTCTCACTTGATTGAAACCCACAAATCACCCAATGTTATTGCTGGTCTTCCAGAAAATCCTGAAATCTGATGTCAAATCCACAAGCCACAAAGAAACACCCTTTTAGATATGGACTATGACACTGCACATATTAGCCTGGGGAACATGGAATGACAGGGAGATGCACTTTTCAATGACTGGAAGACTCTTGGGACTTTTAAATAAAATAACTGTATGGTTGCCTCGGGCTGCCTGCCTTGTCTACCGGAGGAGGATACACACTGGTGTCACTATTTGGTAGATTGTCTGGGCACCAGGGAGGACTGAACATCAGGAAGTGTGACCTCACTATGTTTCCACTTTTACTAGAGACTGGGCCAAAGTCTATGAATCTTGTGTGAAGGCTTGCTGCGGTAACCCAAGGAGAGATATATAGGTAAACTGCTTGCATGAGGCACTGGAAAATCCCAGTCAAGAGGAGCCTACTTGCTACTTAGAAGGCTCGCAAAATACCCACCTGACTGGGCTATCTGCATGGAGGAAATTCTAATAGGCCAAGACTTCATTGGAACCACAAGATCTTTGCAGCTAAACTGGTCAGGAGAAGAAACAGTAATAGTTGTAACATATATGCCATTGAGTTGGAATTCTCCCTGCTTTTGATGAGCAGATGACCCTGCGCCATCCCACCAATGCCTTGCAACTGTAGTGTACCTGTATTACCCCCGCCAAGCTCACAGACATACCTAGAGGCACTCCTCATTCACACCACTGGTGTGCCATCTTTTTATTGTGGGTGAAGGAGTTCACTTGAATTTGGGACTAATTGAGCCATCCTTTTCATCGCAAGGATCTAGAGATATCAACTTAATTTTGCAGTCTCAGTTTAGACACTAGCCCTAAGTTCAGTTCACTCTCTGAACACCATTAGAAGAGCTTCATTTTGTAGATCCAACTATTGGTAGTGTTGATGCTGGTTATTCTCACATCCCCTTTCTAATCAGTAATGGAACAGACTCCCTTCACCATTTTTCATATGCCTGATTATCACAGGTTATAGTTACCTGATATCCTGGATCTTTTACCTTACTGTTAAAACTCTAACATTTTCATCTGCTGTTTCTCTGATGGTATCTAGAAACCTATTGTTGTATAAGAAACATTTGCTAAATCCACGAGCATTAAAATTCAACTGGTGCATAGGCTATTCAAAGCCCTCTTCATATCATCACAGAACAATGGCTGGTCTTATATTCTAATAATTGTATTTGAGACAACCTCAAAGTGCTTCAAATCTTCTGTTGACGTTCATTTACCATGCCAGTGTTCTTTCATTATTAATCGTGGAGGGTACACCACATGAGAACAAATGAAAAATGAAATTAAACAGTGTTGTGCATTGCTGTGGTGTGTCTAATAAGGTAGGTAGCATCAGGAACTTGCAAAATTACTTGATATGTGCAGTCTGCTCGGTAGACTGATTGGGGTACCTAGACCAGAGCTTCACGTTGATACTTTTAAGCAGAGCAGAAGGTTGTAGCCAAATAATAGCCAGCAATTTAGCAGAAGACAACCCTTTAAAGAGAATAAAGTGTCCCAACTTTGTTACCATAACATTTACATCCATGGATAAGTGTCACATAGTTTTGTCTGGCTAGGGTACAGTGGACCTTGAAATGCGTTATAACCTCTAAATAATGCATAGCAAATGGAGTACATCTGGACATAATCTTTCACAGCATTTGTTTTAGAACTCCAACATATTATTGGCAGACACATCACATCAATGTGTTGGAATATAGCTTTTCTGCAGGAATACACATGGGTGCCTTTTGGCAGACCAAACCATCTCCAAGCGATTTTCCAGGCCTTGCTGGTACCCATTAATACCATTCTCTGTGGTTCATGGATTGACTAATTGTACTAGCAGTTGCAATCCATTTGGACAGTGCCAAAAGACTCAGAGGGATACTTTTAACTCTTTGAGTGGCAGCAGCAGGCATCAGAGAAACGGACAGAGGTTTGTAGGACCCCCGCATATCGCCTGCGATGTCCCTTTACATTGTGTCGGTTTTTTAATGCAGTCATTGCAAATGCAATTAGTCTAAAAGATTAATCATTTCAACCAATCCCTACCAACAGAATTCTTGCATTGTAACAGATTAATTCATCTGGGACAGTGCTAAAAAGGGTAAAGGTTGCATCACAGCTAATATGAAAATACATTTTCTGATATTCAACCTGGCCTCAGTTCTCAATGATGCTGCGTGCCACATCAAAGGACATACAAAGTTCAGCATGATAACTCCTTTGCTCATTTTTCTCCATAGTATCCCTCTCCCCATGTGCCTCACTTTTAAAACAACACACAAGGAGATGATGGACGGAGCTCTGAAACATTTCAGACACTCACCCCCAGTCACAGATCTGGGTTGAATCCATCATCATTCTTTAGCTCAGTTCGCCACCTCAGTTCAGACCCAGCTATATGCAAATCAGTCTTGACCCTGTGCCTCATGGGAACAGTCCAGCCCGAACTGCCAAGCCAGGTCTTCCCTGAATGAAAACAAGAATCCTGGGACCGGTTTCTGGGTAACACCCTTCATCAGCCAGGCTAGCTTGAATCCAGTGGCGAAGTGAGCAAGGGACCCACGTCTGGGCATACCCTGCCAATTTAGGGCACACAAAGTAAACGCAAGGAGATGATGGACGGAGTGCTGAAACTTTTCAGACACTTCTTTGATATTGTGTTCTGGTGATGTAATTTGGAATGAAGCTCAGAAATCAATGTTCCATACAGATTTGATAGAACTCTCTTCTGATGGCCACAAACAAACATATACCTCTGTATTGAGATTCAAAGATTATGAGGAGGAAGATCAAGCATATTTTTCAGCCATTTCAGAGACTCACATAGACAATATTGTGTATTTCAAAAACAAATTTCAAAATTCCCTCTTGAACATGTCATTGATGGTCAGAACATTTACTTTCATCTATTGTTGGCAGGATATTAAACTGGTCCTAATCCATATCTTGCCATTATTCCATTTTCCATACGCTAGTGTCTAAGTGTGTTGATCTGTAGATCTTAAGCTGTTAATAAGCTAGAGCAGGGTTCTCCAATGTCGGTCCTGGAGGGTCAGATCAATGCCAGATTTTTAGCATATCAATATTTAGATAAATGTAGTTATCCTACAAATCTGACATGAATATGGCCCTCTGGGACTGACATTGGAGAACCCTGAGCTAGAGCTAAGGAAGGCCCCATTGCATGAGTAATAGCACTGAAAGATGTAGTCAGTACCTTATGAATGCTACATGACTTATCACTGATTTTGGTATCTTCAATAGTTGCTGTTGCAGGAATGGCCAAATGGGTATCTCATCACCACACAGTAGCAGGTGCCTTATTTGTGACATTTGGTTGACAACACAGTATACATCAAAGTCAGTGAGCTTGGGACTGAGACTGTGTCAGATAATAGCCAAGCAAGGAGCTTGGCTGACTTCAGATGAGACAACAAAGGAATGACTTGAAAATGTTATATATTTTCATGAGAAGATGTAAGTACAGAGAAAGTGCGCATGAGAAAGATGTAGTTGAAGATTGAAATTACAAAAATATTTATGATTTTGTTTCTGTCCCCAGGGGAATGAGTGCAAAGTTGATCATCATGCAAAGTCTTCTCAAGTAAAAAGCAGATGTTATCCTCAATCGTTCCATGTGGACCCATATTGATTGAGATATCAAGGTAAGTAAATTTATGACATATTCTGGTTAGAGTTATCCAGTTATTCCAACTTGCTCCCATGTACATTAATGTGTTCACTCTCCGGTTTAACTTGTTTGTGCACTAGCAGATGTAAGAACATTCTGATGTTATCTATGGAGGATCTGCCAGGGACAAAACCCACCTGTGTGGATTAAATAAGAATCATATTTCTGCTGATTGACAAGTGATTTTAGGAGTATTTTATCATGTGTGCTTATCATTGAGGTAGATCCATACCTCGTACTTTGGAGGCATTCCTTGCCTTATTTTGATACTAAAGAAATCATTGGTTTGATGAATTCCTAGGTTAAAGAACCAAAGACTTATGCACCTCAGAAGAACTTGCCTTGAACATACTAAGGCCCATATTTACAAATAAATCATGCAACACAACTTTTCATGAACGGAAGACAGCAGAACAGTGTCATATCAATAAAGAAGTAACAGTATTCTGCTCTATCCCTGTGCAGGCACATATTAGGCTCCATAGTGCAAGGTTGTGTATGGCTCCATATTGCAAGGTTGTGTGTTTTGTTGTTAGCATAGTGTTTGTGCAAGAATGGGTCACGTCCTGCAGAAAGACTATGCTTAAAGACAACTTTCCCATGGTATGTGTGCTGCACAATGCAGCACACATGCATAGAGGAAGAAACAAGGATGAATAAAAATATTTTCCCTGTTACGCCGGCCTTCACGGAGATGCTGGCTTTTTCCATGGGTCGATGCATTGTAAAGCCCATGCACCACTCATGGAACTCTTCCTTGATGCAAAGTAACAAAAAGCTGCTCATTGGCTGCATTGCACTTTGGGTTACAATCCAATGCAAATAGTGATGTGCCTTGAATTTTAAATACCAATCAAACTCATTGCGTTGAGTCTGCGTTAAAAAAGTAATGCAAACCTGGCACAAAATGTTTGTAAATCTGAGACCTAGTGTTTATCGTTCTTGTAGTAAAAGATTTCTGGAAGCTATCTTCCCCTTGGGATTCAGAGATGCCCTGTCTGCGATGACTGCAGCAATCATGTTATAAGTTATTTTTACTGTAAACGATCGCACTGGCAGAGTCTGTGGGCCATACGTACGAGGACTGGCATTAACTAACGCTAACGGTAGTTATCAGCAATTTTCTTACCACTACGTACCCCTGAAAACCAGCACCATAGTTCCGACATATGTAGAACATGTCACTACATGGCGTATTTGTTGACTTAAACAACAACGTTACAGCAATAAAAATCTTGCCGCTAACATGAAAAAAGTAGCGGCAGGCATGTCAGTTGCCAGGAACTGCACGCTTATCAGCGTGATTCCACTTTTTTCACATTAGGCAGTAAAATCAACTACAATACGCCCACAAAGCATCCCAAATGTCAATAAAAAAAATAGAAGAACTATGGAGCAAGCTGGACTCAGTACTGCATGCAGGAAAGAACAACCCCCCCTAACACCACAAATAGCCAGGAGGACCAGCCAGAGACCCACGGGAAGGGGAAGAGGACTTCACCACCAGCTCTCCTCTGAATTTCCTTGCTGGGAATTCTGTCTGCAGAAGCCTGCATGTCGCTGAAGCGTGACTCAACGAGAAGTGTGTCGCAGTCGCAGCTGTTGCCATCGCATCACCGGAGAAGTGTGTCGCCGCCGCAGAGGTCGCCGCTGCATCACCAGAGAAGCATGCCTTCGTCAAAACTGTTACCCGACGCATCACCGGAGAAGCATGTCGCTGCCGCAGAGGTCTCCGTCGCATCCCAGACAAGCGTGTCGCAGGGCCTGTCGTGGCTCCAAAGATACAGAGTTCGCCACACGGGAATGCATCCATCATTTTCACGTCGTCGCATCAAGGTCACCATCTTATCGCATCGCACCGGATTGTCGCATCGCATTGAGGTGCCACCTTGTCGCATCGTAACCGGAACGCAGTACGAGAATCTACGCATCACCTCCTCTCCGGTAAGGACCAAGACGCATCCCCTACTCTGAGCAAGCATTGATGCACAACACATCCTCTCCCCCGAAGCAAGGAACCAACGCATCTCCATCCCCCAAACCTTTTGTATGTTTTGCGTTACGCATCCAGGTACTTTTGTGAGAACTTTGTCGCATTTATCAACAACTTGAATAAAGTGACTTCTACCATCGTTAAGTCTATTTTGAGTACAGTATTGTTGATTTTTGTCATTTGTGGTCTTCTTTGTTAAGTCTATATAAAGAATACTTATTTTTATAAAGCCTGTGTGGTGTCCTTCTGTAGTGATTTCACTGTATTACTGTATGTGTTCACAAATGGTTAACACACTGCCTCTGAGATAAGCCTGTCTGCTCGTGCGGAGCAACCAAGGGGGTGAGCAGGGGTTATCCAGTAGTGTAATCCCCTTTCCCCCTTTAGAAGCAAGAGTCCCTATTTGGTCAAAGGTACCTAACCCTGCCAAATAGAGACCCCCAGTTCTAACATATACTATAAGGATATTTTGCCCGTGTTATACACTGTTAACAACCAACTACACCATGTTATGTTGCACAATTCAGAATACCAACAAGGAACACACAATGTACGAACAAGCATGAAACATAAAGCATAGACAAGTGCCTCTTTTTAGTCCAGAAAGATGAAGGGCCGATGAGATAAAGTTAATTGCTCCAAGAAATGTCGGTATCCCTGCCACCTGCACGAGACGACAAACGGTTATCTCTCCAACAGGGAGGAACACCACAGTAAATAATGAAGCAAAAATGTGGATGAAATGCTAGTATCCCTAATACCTGCACGAGATGACAAACGTGTGTCTCACCAACAGGGAGGGACAGCGTAATACGTAAAGGAGGCGCAAATGCCCCTCAAAGCAAGGTTTCTTTGATAGCGTGGCACAGTAATGCGTGATCAATTAACCGGGTCTCAAAGAACAGAATTGGTGGTGTTACGACACCCTCACTGGACCCCCGCAAATTTAATAGAAGGAGCGGATCACGGAACGTCCTCTGCTTCTTCCGGGTAAACTCCTGAATAATCTGCAGCGCTGTGGGGAAGCGGACGTGCTTAAGACTCCTTCCGCTCTCCCTGACGGCAGCGTGCCCACAGCAAGGCATCACAGGAAATGTAGTTTATCCCGCAATAGTGATGGGAAAGACGCATGGAAAGCATTCAGAAATGAAAGCGTTCAACTCGCCTTGACGTGAGACAGGGTTCACGAGAGCCGGGAGGGAGGATAATGACAGTACATCCTCTTTCCAGAGAACCCTGTTGAAAGCTATGTTTTTCCAGGATTTTCCTATGAAAAGCGGTGATCAACCAAATCTTAGTTGCAGGTTCCCAGGAATGTTCTTCTGGTCCATACCCTTTCCAAGCTACTAGATACCATCTTTGTCTCCCCCTTAGTTTGGTATCAAGGATTTGGGAAACCTCATATTCTTTCTCTCCATCCACCCATAAGGGACTAGGCCTTTTATAATGGGCGTAACAAAGGGTTTCAACAGAGATACATGAAACACTGGGTGGATTTTCAATGTAGCAGGCAAGGCAAGTTTTACTGCCACAGGAATAACATATTTCAATATATTGTGTGGACCTATATATTTAGGATTGAAAGCATTATTTTTCTAAAACAAAATATTTTTGGTTGATACCAAGTCCCCCTTTCTATATACAGGTCCTGGTCGGCGGTGTTTGTCTGCCCCTTGTTTTATCGTGTTTTTGCTATTTGTAAGTGTCTCTGCGTTTTCTGTAGTGTTTCTTGTATGTGTTCTACTCATTTTTGCACTTTTGGAAGAGTAGACGCTGGGCTCGGATGAATAAAGGGGAGGAATCATGGGTGAAAACCATATGTAGTATAATACGGGGTGGTGTGTGTGGAATAATGTATTGAACTATTGTATGATATTTTGACTAGCCACAAGTACTCCACCCAGGCATCCATGTTGGTATCTACGTAGCAACGGAGGTATTGTTTTATCGTCTGGTTAACCCTTTCCACTTGTCCGTCCGTCTGTGGATGAAAGCTTGTGGAAACTGCTACTTGGAGCTGTAATGCAAAGCACCACACCTTCCAAAAGCGTGCTGTAAATTGGGACCCCCTATCCAAGACTATCTTTTTCGGAAGTCCATGTAATATGAAGCAACGATAACTTGGCTAGTTGTCCTGCTGAGGGTATCTGTTTGTAGGCTACAAAGTGTCTCATTTTAGTGAGATAATCTACAACCACTAAAACCGTGGTGAATCCTTGATCTGGGGGAAGACTTACTATAAAAGGAATTGAAATATTCTCCTAAGGCGTATCTGGAGTAGGTAATGGATATAATAGTCCTTGTGGTTTAGCGTCGTCTGTTTTCATTTGTGCATACACTGCGCATGCTTTAATCCAAGAGGAAATGTCTCTTCTCATGACAGGCCACCAGAACCGTCTGTAAACCTTTTCCATAGTTTTTTTCTGATCCGGTGTGACCTGCACTAGGTACATCATAACACCATTGGTATACCTGTTTCGGTAGTTGTTTAGTGGGTACCAGTATTTGGTTCCCTTTTATAGGGATTCCTTGTCTTATTCTCCACTCCACGTGACTTCTGAGCCATCTTTTCCACCTGAAGGTCTGGATTCCACGGGCTACTTTCTGTAGAAAATCGCTTGTTTGTACAGCACATATAACCTTTTCAGAAGGTATAATGGCGTGTTCCAGATGTTCTTCCTCTTTTCGTACTTATTCCTGTCTGGTTAAAGCATCAGCCTTTTTATTATCCTTTCCAGGTCTGAAAGTAACTATCAAAAAACAGCATCGTCCTTAGTTGTCGTGGTGTGAGGTGTCTAGCAGAGCGCATACATTGGAGGTTACGGTGATTGGTGTATACTGTCACCCTTTCCTTGGCCCCCAAGAGGAAATGCCACCATTCTGTAAAATCTGTTTTTATGGCCAGTAGCTCTTTCTCTGCTATTGTGTAGTTTTTGCTCTGCATCGTTGAGCTTGCTAGACATTACCGCTATGAGATGCAACTGACCTGTGGACTCAAGTCGCTGGGATAACACTGCTTCAATTGCTAACTCAGATGCATCCGCTTCAACAATGTAGGGTTTGTCTGAATTGGGATGTGCCAGGACTGGTAATGATATAAAAGCGCACTTTAATTTGTTGAATGCTACTTTGGCCTCTTTGGACCAAAGAAACTGAGGTTTTCTTCCACTAGCAACTTAGTTATGGGGGTAGCTAGTTTGGAGAATTTATCGATAAATCTCCGGTAGAAATTGGTGAATCCCAAGATGCATTGTACGGCTTTTATGTTCTGGGGTTCTGACCATTCCTTGACCGCTAATACTTTTCTGTCTGCCATTTCTTGTCCATTAGGTGTTTACATTACCCCTAGGAATTCAACAGTGTCAACATGGAATTCACACTTGCTTAGTTTACAGTAAAGGTGATTCTCTCTCAATGCTTGCAAGACATAACGGATGTGTTGAACGTGTTTGTCTTCTGTTGATAAATATATAGGAATATCGTCAATGTAGACGACGATGTATCTGTCCAGAAATTCCCTTAGTACATCATTAAGGAAATACTGAAAAGCTGCGGGGGCGTTGCCTAGCCCGAAAAGCATCACCAAATACTCATATAGACCGTAGCAGTTTTTAAATGCAATTTTCCACTCAGCGCTAGTTCTCATCCTTACTAAATGTTAAGCCCCTTTCAGATCGAGTTTGGTAAAAATCACTGCTTGTTTTACTTGCTCCAGAAGTACAGGTATTAAGGGCGGCGGGTATTTTTTTTTTACTGTTATATCATTCAACGTCCTACAGTCTATGCACGTGCAGCGCTCCCTATTAGCCCTAGGAATGAAAAATAACAGCGATGCTGCAGGTGACTTTGAGGGACATATAAATCCCAATTCTAAATATTTATCCAGATAGCGTCGCAAATGGTCATTCTCTGGTTCTGTCAAAGCATATACTCTCCCATAGAGTACCACTGCCCCAGGAATGAGATCTATTTGCCAATCGTATTGCCTGTGAGGGGGTAATGTCTTGGCTTGTATTTCATTAAAGACGTCCTCAAAACTTGAGTAATAATCAGGCAAAACGGCAAGGCCAGACCGCTGTCTCTCTCTCTAAATGCCGCAAGTTCTTGTTGCACAACTTGTCCTCTTAAGTAGCCATGGTGGAGCAAAGAGTCCGATCACGAGGAGTATAATTCGTGGGCCGAGTATTCTGTCATGTCACCAACTCCCCTGGATCGGAACAATGCACAAAAATGGTCCACCTCTCAATAGCTTCAAGTCTGTATGCTGTTATAGCGCAGATCAGTGAAGTGATCGAGCGAGGGAAGGAAAGGGTGGGGACAGCAGGGAAGGAGACCTGAACTGACCTCAAATGATAGTCATATTAGTATTAGTTTGGAGTGATTTCTATAATATGTATCGCCAATACACAGCAATCAAGTACCTGTAAAGAAAAACGAACATGATCTTTTCTGATGAGGCCTTGTTGTGTATCTTGTTCCTATTACTCAGCATAGGACCATGACCATAAACCTTCTTGTAAGGACACACTATTGATAATGCATTGGGACACAAAGAATGTGTGCAAACATTAGTACTACAACCTTTCTATTGAGTCATATATCTGTTCTAGCAATAATAGTTTCCTAACATAATCCACAGCTACTTAGTTATCACTATGCCTGGCATCACAGGGTAGTAAGAGATAGGGACAATGGCTCTTCAACTATTTCCTGCTATTGTATATGACCTAAACATAGAGGAAGACATATATGCAAACATATAAATCACATATGCATAAATGTAATTCAAACTTCACTTGCCATTCAGTGGAATATACTATAAGGATATTTTGCGTGTGTTATACACTGTTAACTGCCAACTACACCATGTTATGTTGCACAATTCAGAATATCAACAAGGAGTACACCATGTACAAACAAACATGAAACATAAAGTGTAGATGAGTGCCTCTTTTTAGACCGGGCACATGAAGGGTCGATGAGATAAAGTTAATTGCTCTAAGAAATGCCGGTATCCCTACCACCTGCACAAGACGACAAACGTGTGTCTCTCCAACGGGGAGGAACACCGCAGTAAATAATGAAGCAAAAATGCAGATAAAATGCCGGTATCCCTACCACCTGCTCGAGACGACAAATGTGTGTCTCACCAGCAGGGAGGGACACCGTAATACGTAAATGAGGCGCAAATGCCCCCCAAAGCAAGGTTCCTTTGATAGCGTGGCAAAGTTATGTGTGATCGATTAACCGGGTCTGAAAGAACAGAATAGGTGGTGTTACAACACCCTTACCTGACCCCACAATGATAATGGAAGGAGCAGCTCATGAAACGTGAAATGCTTCTTCCGGGTAAACTCCTGAATAATCGGCAGCGCTGCGGGGAAGTAGACGTGCCTAAGCACTCCTTCCACTCACCCTGACGGCAGCGTGGCCACAGCAAAGCATCACAGGAAATTTAGTTTATCCCGTAGTAGTGACAGGACGTATAGAAAGCGTTCAGAAATTTAAACGTTCGACTCGTCTCGAGGTGAGACAGGGTTCACGAGAGCCGGGTTGGGGAATTATGACACTCATGCCCAAATAAATATCACTTAGTGCACACCCACACTGACTGCAGATCTTGTTCGAGATACTCATGTCCCTGGGGTTAAAGCCACATATCACCCTAGTCAATGAACATATTGCAATACACATATTGGTGGTGTCACAGACTTGGAAATCTGGACAGAAAAGTAATCCAAAATTCAGACAATAAAATATTTACATCAGACCACCAAATAAGGCAAACATAAACAAGCAAAGGGGCACATTGCCTGGAGATGCGGCAGGGTGTCAAAATGGCCCCCTTGCCTCAACACCATGCACATACAAATTATCTGCACAGGGCTGCATCTCTGTGACAACAATATGATGATGCACCATGTATGAGACTGAACATGGGCAGAAGTGAGCATACTACCACTGATGGCAGCAGACGTGCACCATTGTGCAAGGGTGTCTGAGTAGTGTGCAAGAATGTGTATGTCCAATAAGGTCCTCCTTCATGCACATGTAAAATCTTCAAATCAACCCAGACACCCTTGCACAAAAAGATTGTCTATATTTGATTGTAAATTAAACAAAATACTTCAATATTTGACAATTTGTTTGGTGTCCGCTTGTTTTGTATGTTTGTGTATTGTGTAGAAGTTTAAATGATAGAAATTACTCAGGCCTGGGGTCCGCAGCTTCCAATATGACTCAGTGGGTGTGCCCAGATTCCAGTAATTATTCAGGAGGGGTCCAAATAAGTCAAAAGGTCAAGAACTGCTGATCTAGATAGTTGTGAGAACAATTACAGTTTAGAACCATTATGTGCATAGAATGAGCATATATATTATTTTTTTAGCTTAATATGGATATTCTCTAATTTCAACAGTCGTGGTGGTAAGGATCTTCAGTGATGGGGATTTGTTTTAACAGTATTGCAGCACTACATTTTTATGAGCTAGATGTTGAGATGTTAAGAGTGGAGGGTGAATTATTGGGAGATTGCTAATCATTTCTGTGCTTCTTGAGACCCTCTTCATAATGTATGATTTTACACTGGAAACATGATTCTTTTTCAGTAAGGAATATTTTCGGACTTGGAAACAAGAAAGTTCAATATTTTCTTTCACTAATTATAATGAGATTACTCAGTAACAGTCAGAAAGGTAACTAGCAATGGCCTCCATCTATGTGTAGTCTACATGCCCAACAATCCTCTACTAGTTATCTTCATTCAATATGGGAGCAAGAAGGGATGATAGATGGATCCCCCAGTACGAGCAAATGCTCAGTTGGAATATGTTGTCTCTAAACAGTGATAAGAATGGTCTGTAAGTAGAAGACTGAAAAAAGTATATCAAATAAGTGTGTGAGTCAAAACATGTAAATATTCAATCAGATAGGTTATAGTATGTGTCATGAAATGGTAATACTCCAGGTGGAGTGATGCATAACCAATTATAGTGTACTAAGAAAAGCCCATGGTGCGACAAACTTTGTTAGGTAGGCGTTCCTAAGTTCTTGGCCCCCTATCTCCAGGTTTGGAAGAGGAAAAACTAAATATTTGGGCGGAACTGGTACTGCAAAAGGGAACTTACATTTGTCATAGATAGTAGCTAAATTCATCCACACCAGTTATTTGTGGACATCTATGGTGTGTGTATAAGTCAGAGAGGTTCTGGTATGTCTCAGTGAATAAATAGCTCTTCAACGTAATAGTGGATTCCTTGAGGCACTAAAAGTTTGACTTTGTATGATACTTGTAACCTGAAGTGGTGTATATGTTATAATGTGGTAAGGTCATAATTACAGGATAACAAAGGCATCATTTCCTCTTGACTGGGTGTTAAGGGAATGTGAAACTAATCACCAGGATTGTAACTTGTTTCCTATCTCTATTCAGGGTCTGTTGATTGGGTTGTTTTATGCAATCACCTCTTTCCAGATTGATTGAGTTTTAGGGCCACAAAGCTATTTTGCAATTGCGTTTCATTAATTGGAAGGGGCGTGTTTAGAGCATCCTCTACTAATACTGAATCGCAGCGGTATGTATGAATGTTTTGCAACCAAATACTGTTCGCAAAATATTTCCAGTTTACCATCAGATTCAATCTGATGGTAACCTATTCGCAAATGGAAAGGGGTCCCCAAGGGATCTCTTCCTCTTTGTGAATGGTGGCAAAAACGTTTTATAAGAGCAGCCAGTGGTCCCACAGACTGCCTGCTCTTAGAAAATGAAGAGAAAACGTTTTATGTTTTTCGTTTAAATGCAACCCGTTTTCTTTTAAGGAAAACTGGCTGCATTAAAAAAAAAAGATGTATTCATTTAAAAGCAATCATGGACATGGTAATCTGCTGACCCCAGCAGGTCACCATCCCTGTGATTTTAGTGAACATTAGGAATAGAGATGACCTAATTGCGATTCGCATAAAATCAAATCTCAAATAGGTAATCGTTATTCCTAATATTGATACATGTGGCCCTTAATTTTTGTAAGTCGGGGGCATCATAGCATCTCTGGACATTCCATTTATGGAGTTATGTTGTGTCGTTTGAAGATCAGATAGGTTTATGACTAAATGTGGGCGGAGTTGCAAAAAACTCCACCGCACTACACAGAGTTCCGCAAGCGAGCGGAGTTGCTTGTCCCACCCATCTGCGTGATGCCATACGTCAACGCGGATTGCGTGTTCGGGTGGAAATAACGCGCAAACTGCACCACGCAGTCGCACATGGGTGCGGCATTCTTGTTTCTTACTCTGTTTATGGTGCTGGGACCTACTTTACCACCCATATTCAATCTTTGCAATCCTTGCTTTCTAAAACTTTTTTCAATCTTTTTTATTTATAATCTTACCCTTTGAGTTTATTTGTGCTTTTTTCTACTTTACTGTGTGAATTTGGTGAGTTTTGTTAATTTTTTTCCTTTCCTAGTTCCTCATTACCCAGTCCATCCTTCTATTGCCCCGTTTCTTTTTTTCTCTCTTTCCCCCAACCCCATGGCAGATAAGGGTGTACCAAGGCGGAAGGCGGCGCCAGGCAGGGGTGCAGCCCTGTGTCCTGTTTTCCGATGTGAAGGTGGCAGCGCTGGTTTTTGATATGCAGCCCCACCTCCCTGCCACCCTGGCAGCAGGCGGTAGGCCTGGGTCCGGATACGGGATGCAGGAACGCCAGCAGTGCTGGGTGAGGGTGAGCCTGCCAGCTTACCGCTGATATGGGGTCCGGCGCACCCATCAACAGTTGGTGCAATGCCGGTCCGACATTCTGGACCGAGAGCAGGACCCGCTGGTCCTGCTAGGAGTTGAGGATGCAGGGCTAGTTGAGTAATTATTACAATTAATATTTTTTCTTATTGCTTGTGTGTTCTATGCTATAGCTAATATTTTTTCCAAAATAATAGCAAGCATGCTGCTCACATGCAGGGAAGTTAAGTTTTCAAATCTTATGTAATAGTATGTTATTCTAAACAGATGCTTAGTTGACTTGGTGCTACCCACCTAACCTAGTTATTGAATCGTACTTGTTGCTGCTCGCTTGGGCTGATATGATTAGTGATGATTATGTAAGACGTTCTGTAATTAGTTATTTGTAATTTCTTAACCGCATGGTGCATACCACATGGCTGGTGCAGGGATGTTTGTGAACAGCAACATCCATTATTCAGAGGAAGCTTGTGCTGCGGGCCTTTTTCGCATGCCACACAAGCTTCAATTGACAAATGGAGGTTTGCAACTGCCCTATGGGCAATCGCATCAATCCGTAATAGACTAGTGCGGTCCTCGTGACCTAAGGTCGGGCGATTCCAGAACCGCAATAGCGTCCGCCCGACATCGTTGTAATCATTATAATAAGGCCCTTAGTGAATAGAGCATTGATCCGTCAAAGGGGTTGACTTGAGACTGAGAGATTGCAAATGAGATTTGAGAAGTAGCAAACATCATTTGTTGCAATTTATTAATAGTAATTCCAAAATGCAGTTTACTAAATTTGGAATTGGATAAGAGTGAACTAGGTAGGTAGGTTTTAGAAATTTTGAATTGGATAGGACGGTCCACGACATACTACTACTAGTTGATCTGATTTAGAAAAGTTCAATGTTACTGCGATTCCCTTTGCCTGTCAAAATATATTTTTTAGGGAAATATTTATTACCACTAATATTTTTTTGTCTTTATGTTTTACATCAGCATCCAGGGGCAACAAGAGGGCTGAGGCAGGTGAGGTTCCAGGAGCTCGTGCCTCCCAGAGTTCCTCTGCCAATGGCTCTGCTGGCCCCAGTAAGTCCTCCCGGTCTTGTTAACATTAATATATTTAATCGCCAAATTTTTCTGCTCCTTTTTGAATAATGTGGTGTCTACCCATTTTATATCATTTTTCCAAATCCTCTTCGATCCATCTGTTTCTAAATTCTTGTTATACCAGCATTATCCTATTTATTCTCGTTTAGGCGATGGAACAAGATAACCTGTACTGACCTAACGGCCGCCCTCAACTATTCTCCTCCAATTTTAGATAGCAACAACGAGGTGGCAGCAACTCAGTTTAATGACTGGATCCTGGGAGCGATCAATCGTGTCGCCCCCGTACAGGTTGCTACACTTAACAGACGCCCATCGGGTGCACCCTGGTATGGTCCAGAGCTTAAACGGCTAAAAGTTGAATGCAGAAGGCTCGAGCGTCAATGGAGAGTGGATTATAGTAGGGTCAGCAAGGCAGCCTATAATGGTGCCTTGAATAATTATAAACAGGCCATTCTGACTACTAAAAAAGCTTATTTCACCCGGAAAATCCTGGACGCAGGCAATTCTGCCAAAGAACTTTTTAAATCCGTGTCTTTTCTGGCCAAACCCCAGCAGGCTAATCTGTTTAGTCCCGATCAGGCCTTCTGGGATCAGTTAGCAGTTTTTTTTCACAACAAGGTGCAGACAATATACGATGACTTGGCCATCTCATCAAATCTAAAATCCGCATCAGGTAAGCAGCAGATACCGTGTGAGGAGAATCTGCTGTGCAGCCTCACTTCCTATGGTCCCCTGTCAGAAGAGCTGGTAATAGACATCTTAAGATCTATTAAATCAGGGTCAGTTACCGATCCCTGTCCCCCGCCAACTATACATTTGGCGGCGGAAAGGATCAGTTCTACCGTCACGTCTTTGATTAATCAAGTCCTGACTGCTGGGACCTACCCTGCTGCCTGGAAGATGGCCAGCGTCAGGCCCATCCTTAAGAAGGCCTCGTCGGAGCCGGTAGAATTTAAAAACTATCGACCCATCTCTGGCCTACCATTGGTAGCCAAAGTAACTGAAGAAGCTATAAACACAATCCTAACTGAATACCTAGATACACACTGCCTGCTTGACAGGTCCCAGCATGGCTTTCGCCCAAAACACTCCACTGAGTCGGCCCTTATTTCAGCAGCTGAGGGAATTCGGGCGGTGGTTGATGGGGGAGGGAGGGCAATTCTTGTCCTCTTTGATCTGTCTGCCGCTTTCTATACTGTTAACCATATGGTATTGGTGCGGCGACTAAAGGAGGTAGGGATTGCCGAGTGGGCTTTGGCCCTCCTTTCCTCATTTCTGGATGACAAAAAGCAGAGCCTGAATTGGGCGGGCTTACAATCGTGTAACTTCATCCTGCCCTGTGGCGTCCCACAAGGCTCAGCTCTATCCCCTACCCTATTCAATGTTTATGTCAGGCCACTGGCCAGAGTAGTCTGGAATCATGGCTTTACCCTCGTGTCCTATGCTGATGATTCACAATTGGTGATATCAGTATCCGACAGACCTGAGCTAGTAGCGGCAAGATTTCATGCCTGTCTGAAGGACGTTATGGAGTGGATGTGCCAGAGCTTCCTAAAGATAAATACTGAGAAGAAAGAAGTCATGGAATTTGGCAAGGGTTCCCCATTGTGGAGTACTCTGTGGTGGCCAAAAGAGGCTGGGGAGTGTCCTTCACCGGTTACGAAGGTGAGGAACTTGGGGGTGATTTTTGACGATAAGCTGAATATGTCAGCCAAGGTTAATAGTTTAACCTCATCATGTTTTCTTTTGCTCAAAACTTTGTGAAAAATCTTCCCCTTCATCCCCCAGGCGCTGCAGAAGATGGTAATGGCTGCCCTCTTTATGTCCAGATTGGACTATTGTAATGCTATGTTCCTGGGCATTGACAAGCACCAGGTCAGTAAGATCCAGTCACTGCAAAATGCTGCCATCCGTGTTATTCTAAATCTACCTAGGGGTCACCCTACTTCCAATGGAAGAAGGTCATTACACTGGCTTCCGGTTCAGCAGAGAATTGAGTTTAAGGCGCTCTGTTTGGTGCACAAGGCATGGTTTGGAGGGGGTTCGGTGGACTGTAAGGATAGGTTTAGGCCTTATACCCCCTCCCGGGACCTGCGTTCGGCCAACCTTGGCCTTATATGCACCCCCAGATACAGACTGGCAAGATGGGGCGGCCGCTCATTTGCCAGCTGTGCAATCCAATTATGGAACAAGTTACCTGTGGCCATGCAACTTCAACAGAATCTTCCCTCCTTCAGGAAGGCCCTGAAGTTCCAGTTGTTCAACATTCACTAGCTACTAGCACCCCCCTCCGCCCTCTTCACACACCCCAGCACCAAGACGCCTTATGGCATTCGAGCGCTTAATAAGTTTATTTTATACTTATACTTATACTTTACTTATTTTCTATATTTCAAGTTTTTCTACTCTACGTCAAACTGTCTCTAGTTACTGGTCTGTCTGTAGCTTCTTTTCTTCTGCTTTTTCAGTTAGTTTTCCCTCTACCCTTTTGTGGACTGCCTAGTGGTGGTACTGTAAGACGCAGAGAATCCATAACTCACATAGCACTACTATTACTACTCCTCAGCCATGCAGACTGCATGCCCATTGCCCAAGTAAGGTATTCTATGCATGTATGTTGAGATGAGAAGGCTCAATCACTAAAACAAGAGTATAGCAATGGCCATGTTGAACACCCAAAAGTTGTGTCTTCTTATTAGCTAGGCCTAGTTAGCTAGGCCAAGTATTATTAGCAGCGGTTGGTGAACTGATGACTGGGCACTATGTCTGGGAGGAAGTACGAGGAGGACTGCCTCATTGCATTTTCCAACTAAGGCCATACGCTATTTTTTTCTCAAAACATCTGATTCATCAATCAATAGCTCCAGCCACTCCTTAACAGCTTGTCTCTTGTCTTGACTTCAAGCTTTTTTTTTTTTAATTTCCACCAACAGAATGCCCAACCTGATATATGTGATAGGAGATACTGTCTTAAATGTATCCAAATTGTGGTGAATAATGTGTGTGGTGTTTTTTTGTTATTTCGCTATAAAACAATTAATAGGAGGAGGTGTATCTGGCATCTAAGAAATGTGTAATCTTTTTTTTTCTAGTCTCCTGGACCACCAGTGCCGAGGCCAGCAGTGGCTGAGCCAAGCTAGTCTACCAATGCTGCAGCAGAAGGGGGTGATCCACCGGCAGTGGCGGGCACTGGTAAGTCACATTGCTTGCTTATTGACAATTAATTATAATTATAAGCTCAATGTAAAGGTGCAGTCGTGTTGACTTGTGAACAACAGGTGAACACAGCAGGAGTTAAAGTTGAGCTGAGTAACTAATGTCCGCTCCTATCTTCAACTCATCAGAGAACGTTTCATGAACAAGACCTTTAACTATGCACTGATGGAAAAGGGAAGGATGGAAGGGGAAAGGATGGATGAAATGTAATATATGTGACTGAAAGAGAAGGATGCATGGGTAAATGTGCCATATTCATAAATACTACTGATAGGCATCTAGGATGCATGGGTGGGTGAAGTATGGATGAACGTTATATGGGTACGAAGCTTGCCTGGGTGGGTGAAAGTGTATGCTTGAAAGGATGCCTGCCTGTGTGGGTGATTGGAATCCTGTGGTGGTTTCTTTTGACTGAAATAAACTTAAGGACACATGGGTGGGTAACTGTGAAATGACAAATGTATGTTGCTGAAAGGTTTGTTCTTGAGATCATGAGACGAGGGTGAGACAGAGAGCCATGTTTGGATCTTTGGATGGATGGCTATATGGATGGATGGTAGATTCAATGGTGAAGAGTGGATTGAGAGAATGTAAAACTTAAATGGTGGTGAGTAGCAAAGCCAAGAGTGAAGAATAAAAAACAATACTCGAAGAACAATGCCATGATGAACGGAAAAAAGCCTTGGAAAGAAGAATAAGGGACTAGGGTGCTCCTCTGTAGTGGTGTACTTCTCAACTTTACTTGCCTGGAATGGTTATTACAAGTTTTTTTATTCAAAGGGTTGAGGAGATGGTATTTCAGACTATTCCCTGGACTCACAGTAGTTTTCATGCGCATCATTATGTATCCTTCCTACCCACCCATCATCAATCACCTCGCTCCATACCCATGGCATCATTTTCTATGTGTTTTGCTAAGAGCATTGTTTATAATTTCTCTTTTTCTTTCTTGATATGTAGCTACTCCTGCTGCTCCCAAAACACTGAGCAGCCAGGGGATTGTAGCCCGGATCCGGCAGCGGAAAAGGGAGGCCTTCAGGGCCGAGTACCAGCAGCTGGTGGGCTGGTCACCTTGGAGGCAGAAGCTGCTGCCAATGACCCGGGCCCTAGCCAGGCCACAACAACCACCCACCACACCGTCACCGTGGTCTAATTGGCACCCGCTGGCGCCGCCATCATTCCACCAGCACTGCTGCTCCCCCTTATTTCCGCGCGTTTGAGCACCGCATCATGCGAAGGCTGGCGGATTTTGAAGCCAGGCAGGAACAGATAGACAGGCATCTCCAGAAGCTCCTATCCTGTCGTTAGTGCTCTCTTCAACCCCTTTTTTATTCTGTTTTTGAGTCGGTGGGTGGGTGGGAGTTGGGGGATGGTTGGGTTTTTTCGGGTTTTTAGGTATTTATGGACATTTCTTGGACCATATGTGGACATTGGTTGGGGTTAGAGAGAGTGGTGGGCCTGTTGTGGGTTTGTTTTAGATTTGTTCAGGGAATTAACGTTTCATACTTCTACATTTTATGATAATGAAAGATTTTTTTAAAAATTGGTTGCTTGTCTCGTACCTATGTCCGTCCATAATTGCCTGCATACGTTTGCTTTCTGTAGCGTCACTTCTTGTCTTTAATAAAAATAATTCTTTAAAAAAAAGAAAATGGTGGGGATATTGATTGTTTGTTTTACTTCGCACTGCTGGCTTTGCTGTAGCCACTTTTAAAACTCTGCTGATAGTGTAAACAAAATAGTGATGCAGTACTCTCCCTTGTCCCACTATTCTCCCCTCCTAGTCTCTGTAGTCTACTCTGCAACTATATATTACTATTAACCCCTAAGGACTCAGAGGGGGTTGGGGATAATTACCATGAATGTCGTTCAACAATGATAACTCAACCACAGTTCACTTCTCTTACCTGATTAGATGAAGCAAGGGCTCCATGGCTTCCCAGGTGCCATCATGCTGGTGGTAGTATTAGCAGCATGCATTGCTAGCGTTTATTTTGATATTGAAGGCAAACTCATTAGAACTGAAGCGAGGTTCCACTCCCTCCTAGGCAAACTAGAACTGTAGGAAAAGGACTCGGAGAGTGGGAACTATTCATCGACAGGGAAGTTAACAAATTGAAATTAAAAAAACTAGGTTAAAGCAGTTAGTATATGCAAGCTTGATGACAGTCACCAGAGACTAGACTACTAGAACAGACTCAGTCTCAGACAAAAGATGAGAGTATGATTAATCAGAACAATGTTGAGCTACTACGAACTGTACGAAGTGGACACGCTTAATACCTTAGTACCTTAATGATGATGCTGGCAATGAGATGTTCCTCTGGAAAAAAATATCATACACTGTGCTGAGGTGGATAATATAATATATACTGCCAGTGTGGGCTAAATGAGCTTAAGAATAAGGTCCTCCTCACCTTCACTAAGTTGTGTTGCTTTCACATCCACCCCTGGAATGAGTGATCAATTATTGGTGTAAATTGTTAAGTCACACCTCACTAAATCACGCAGCCTGGGGGTAGAGGTTAAGGGTTTGTTGAATGGTTGGGAGTGGGGAGTTGAGGGAAAGGTTTGACAAAGACATAAACTACACATGGACAGCACTCATTTTAGCAGCCGACTATCATAAATTCGTTTGGGAGGAAAAGGAAATGCATGATGATGACTGGTACTAGACTAGTACAGGGCAGTATAATAATTATGCAATTGGCTGTCTGCCCCAGAGAGACCCAAGATACATACATTATATGTATGTTCTGTTGTACCAGGCTTAGAAAATAGCAAATACAATTAAAATATCTATAGGAGTAAAATAAGAAAACACAAACAACACACATAGTCGTAATGATTGAGAAGAAAAAAAAAGATACTGTATAAATTGGGAGTTGCACCTCCGCATTCCTATTCGACTGTCCATCCATCAATTTGGGGAGCCAGGCGGATGTGGTTTGGTATGGTAACTGTGAGCTGTTTTTACAGTATGGCGCACAGTAAAGGGCCTGTAGATGGAAAAACAAAAAGGATATTGGTAAATCAAGGAGAAAATAAAAAGTTAAACTGCATAAGGAATACAACAAGAAGACTTTCAGATGCAGCATGGCTAAATCAGGCTCTGTTTCTGGCAGTTATGTCCAGCAAAAGGACACCCCACCAAAACTCCACTTAGCTTCGGATATGAGCCAGACAGCAGTGAGAACACATACATAGTATACACACAGCAACATAGCATTTTATAAATGAAGTAAACATTGAACAATCAATGCACCGCTGTCAGTCACACCACACCCGCTGCCCACCACCACTACACAGACATGTAGGTCTGGTCAGTGTTGTTGTTTATCTTTAGGCCACTTCAAAGTCATTATTAATCATCAAAATTGGATGGTTTCAGTGAATTTGAAAACTTCTATCTTCTTCTGGTGACATTTCTCTAAGTAGCCATGCTCACGCCCTGAGTTATTTCATCAATCATCTCTCATCCTCCTGAGTCCTAATCTGACTCTGACTTCAAGTATGGTGTCAAACTCCGAGTCCGCACCTGCAGTGTCCAACTCCCAAGTGAGTCCTCCAGACTCGTCCACTCCTGACTCAAAATGCAATGGATCGGCCTGTAGTAGTACAATTTTGTTACTTAACAACAAGAAGGGAAAGCGTGCAATGCATGCCATCATTTACCTGTTCTTACGGAGCAGTCCCTCTAGGTTAGGAAAGGATGGATAGATAGTCAGGGCCCAGGGTTGAAGGAAGGCACACATTTGTTTAAATTCTCCATCTAATGTATGGCTTGAGGGAAATGGCTTTTGGGCGAGTCAGGAGTGGACTTTACTTCTTCACTGACTGCACAGAGTTGCAACTCCCATCCGTAAATAGAAAGAGTACGTCAGTGGGGATGGATTTGTGAACCAGAAAGACAGTGACACACACAAAAAATAAAGTAAATAATGTTCCTTAGCTATATCTGTTTTTTGGGGGGCGTCAAAGAAAGAGAGAAAGTAACTGGAAAATGAAGGAGCCTAGTTGCCAGGGAAGTAGAGCTTGTTCCCACCCTCGGTGGTTTGCCCAGTGGTAGGTAACCTAACAGACTACTTCCATGACCTGAGTCTCCATAATCATCTTTGTGCTGTGCAACTTCAGGTATGGCGTAATCCAGTGGTATAAAGTGCTGATTCATTACATTTTTATCATGGTTAACCTCTCAAAGTTTTGAAGCGAGACACTGGTCCTTCTTACTGTCAGAACGGCACAAGCAGCACTGAAAGCACGCTCAGCAGCGACACTTGCTTCGGGGCAAGCCAGATAGCTTGTCACCAGCCTTCTGAGCACTAGCCATTGGCGCCTTTTACCATGCCAATACAGCAATGGGCTTTGATCAAAGCAGACTTCTGTTGGATCATCCAGATAGGCCTGGACCATTCGCTCAATGGTCATGGGTGCTCCGCCTTGCATGTCCTCTTTTGCCTTTGCCTCAGCACTCGACTTAAGCCATGCCTGTAGAAACCATTCCTGTGCAGATTAAGGGGCTGGTGCTCCTGTTCTTGTTGTTGTTGTTCTTGGTGTTGTTTGTGGTTTTGGCTGCTGTGAGCCAACCACATTGCCCTCAGGCTCTGAAGTTGACCTTGAAGCCAGTTGCCCTGCAGTACTTGTTGTGCCCTAGAGGAGTGGGCCTCTAATTCTTGGTTGTTCATTTTCTAACTAATTGGCGTGCACAGCTATCCAAGTTTTGTAGCTGACAACATCCCGTTGGAAAAAGGAATGAAAGTGTGCAGTAATGGTTTGTACTGTGGATCAAGAATTGTGGCACAAATGTAATGGTTGGATGACACAATGCCCCTTTGCACCCTTGTATTTTCAGATATAAGTGAACAGTTAAGCTCTCCACCAACTCATATGCTTCTTTTTTTCCTCCACACCTGCGCACATTGATGACACCTACTTTAGCTGTCCCTGTAGCATGTGCAACAATGGGATAGCTTGGCCCATGGTACAGTCCTCCTTGCTGACTTCAAGTGTGAAGACCTCGAAAATAAGCAGCATCTCCATCAGGCATTTAACTAGGCCCGATTGGTCCATCCCAATAATCATGCCTTTCATAGTAGCATCCCCTCTATGCATGACATATTCATTGATTGGTCTGTACAGATCAAACAGACGTTCAAGCATGTTATAAGTTGAGTACCAATGTGTTGGCACATCCTGCATGAGTGCTTTAACTGGCCTTCTGTTATGACTTTGAATGATCCCCAGCTGGTTCTGGGCTTTGAAAGAATGGCTAAAATGTGTGCAGATTCTTCTGCAGGTGGCCAGTAAGTTGCTGACTGAGTCTTCTTTTTTCAGAAAGTCTTGAACAATGATGTTAATGCAGTGCCCCAAACACAGGACCCTGAAATAGCCACCACTGGCCATGGACTTAACTATATTACTGCCATTTACGATGGCGACAAAACCAATGTTAAGCCCTCTTGGTCGCAGCTATTCATAGAACTTGTTGTCAAAGTCTTACAAAATGTTTGCAGCAGTATGAGATTTCTCCATGGCAAACATCGCTACAGTTGCATGTTTCCGAGCTGCATTAATAATCTCAGCATTGTCAACACCTGCAGATAACTTTTCTCTAACCCCCACAAAAGAGATCCAGTGTGCAGTGATACACATGCAATCAGTGGCTTGGCAACTGGTCCATATGTCTGCTGTCAAGTGGATAGTGTGAACAGCACTCTGCTGCAAAGCTTGTCAAAGCAATTCTAGCATGTTGTGACGTAGTGCTGGAACAGCAACTCTGGCAAAGTAGGACCAGCTGGAAACCTACCATTTTGGACAGATGGCTGCCACAAATTCAAGAAAACCCACCGCTTCCACAAAAGAAAAAGGTAGGAGGTCCAGCATTATCATTTTAGCGGGCTTCGCATTGTACAAACGTGCATTGGGTGCTTGCATACGTACTGCCCCTCTGACCTAAATATGCTGAGAATGATAGCCTGGATTTTTTTCTTTTTTGGTGCCACTGATGCAGGTGACTTCTTGACACCTGATGTCAGGCCCAATGCACGTATTTTTTGTTGCGGTACTCTCTTGCCTTGGACCCCTTGGTGGCTCAGCTTGACTCAAGTGCCATCGCGGTGTTGCTGATGATGATGTGGGTGGTACCACTGCACTGCTGGGGACGGAGCTGCTTTGTGTACCAGAGAAAATGTCTCCCTCTTGTTCACATTCCACCATGATCGAGTCTTCTTCATCCCCTCCACTAACAGCACTTGCAGTGTTTTGGCTGCTAAGGTGCACCTCCCACTGGATCAAGTGGTGTTTTCTCAGATGAGTTGTTTGGCCTCCGGTACCATAGTTTGTACCATGCTTACCCCGACTAACACCTACCCAACAAATGGAGCATATAGCAATGTTCACCTCCTTCCTTCTAACCGAAAAGAAGTCCCAAACTTGGGAGGTCAACTTTCTGACACTTCTGGTGCCACTTGCAATGTTGGGTGAACTGTTAGGTGGGTGTGATGTTTGACTCTCTGCAGAACCTACTTCTACTGAGGTCATTGTGGTGTAGATTGCTGTCGGGACTTCGTAAATATGGCAGCTGGAGGTGGTGATGGTGGTATCTGTGTTGGTGGTATCCATGCCACATACCTCATAGCAATTTGGGGTAGGGTAATGTCAGTCTCTACTGGGGCGGGTCTAATATCCATAATGACTGGCTCGCCATCATCATCATCCTCCTCTTCTACATCTACCTCCATAACTCTAAGGCTTTCTGGAACCTTCCTTTTCCCTAGCCTTGTCTCGTGGGGTGTCTCACTCTCAGACAGAGGTGGGACCCAAGTGGCGCCTAGATCACCAGAAGGGGGGCTTGCAGAAGAAGTTGATGGTCTAACCCTCCTTTTCCTTGTGGGGATCTGGAAGACAATGAATCTTCTGAAAGAGTGGCTTTCTTTTCTTCTTCCTCAGCAAGATCTCCTGAACTGCCCTGACTTTGGGAGGGACAACTACTATTGGGGGTGGTTGCGGCTGTTGTTGCTGACTTATCTGAGTTTCCTCTAAAGATTGGGTACTACTTTGCTAAAACGATGAGTCAACTTCAACATCACTGCTCGTCGTCGTGATTAAACTGGCTGCCTCTGTGACAGACATGAACTGGGGCCTAGGTTGGTGGGGTGGGTCCACTGATGCAGGGGTGCTGCTCCCAGCTTGTTCCCCAGACACCGTTGCTGCAGGCGCAATTTTTGGATTCCCAAAAAAGGTCTTGGGAGACATACCAGTGGTGGTAAGTGGCAGTGCCTTCTTCTCACTAGCAACTTTCTTGGTACTGACCTAGTACCTTTCTTTGGTGCCTGCTTGAAGATGTCAGTTAGCACGCAGTGGCACAAGTTAAAGAGATTTCTGTCTATGGTGACACGTCACATGACGGTATGTGCAGGGCCCAGGCCTTCTGTCTGGCAGTACAATGGCTGATGTTGTCTCCTCCTCTTTTGTGCACCTAAAAGCAAAGACGCAAGAAGAACATCAGTGAAATGTGGCATTGTTGTGGTTCAATTACTAGTACAAAGAAATATAATATAATTTAGTGCGTATGATCACACTTGTTAGTGTTATTACCTCAGTTACTAAAACAATTACCAGTACAGTGTAACTATTTGTGAGACTTTGACAACAACAAGGACTACACTCAGGAAGGAAGAGGAATTAAAACAAAAATTCAAATGTAACAGTTTGGCAGGGAGCTGCAGCTGACATATGACAACAATGAAAGCAATAAGCCAAGGGCAACAAAGGGAAGACAGGCATGCAGGCCTATATGGCAAAAGCACACTTACTGCCTCCACAAAATGGCCACCAGCCATATGGTCACACAACAACAAAAAGCAGGAGGCCTGGAAAACAAAAACAGTGAACTCAAGCAGGCCTATATGCAGTATGGACTATGATCACAGACTTTACAAAATGGCCGCTGGTCACATGGGGAAGCTCAGCCAGGGCAAATGCTGGCCCACTATTACAAACACACTCACACACTGGCCAGACAAAGGAGGCATGCTAAACAACACATCTTAATGCAACAATGGCAAACAACAAAAATCTACAGAGCTAAAAAGGTTTGCAAGTTATAACCACACAGATTCAACAAAGGCATTTAACACACATGAAAAATGTGACCCCAAAAAAACTCATTTGGTATTGGAATCCAATGCTTAAATTTAACAGACACCACAGGAATAGTTGTTTCATGCTACAATTAGTAGCTCTGGGCCTGCTGGCTGAACAGGAAGTCGAAGACTCTGGGGCACTGCCTTCCTCTTAAAAAAAAAGTAAAAAAAACAAAAATGACAAAAAACAAATACAGCAAAATATCAATTTGAGGAGATTTTCTTCATCCAAATCATCATTTCGAGAGGGTTTTGATGGTGCTAGGGGAGATAACCTTCTCCAGATTGCATTCAAGGTAGAATCTGCGCGTTCGGGATTGTGGTCTTCATAAAACGTCCGCCGGAAGTCCGATGGCATGCCTGAATGACGTGTTCGAGATTGCAAACTCTTGCGGGACCATGCAGCAGACATGCAAATCTCGTGGTGCTCGCTAAAGGCTTAGGAAATCTCATCCGCAATCGCAGTCACCCGATAAGTTGCTCCTGCGCACGCGGTAATGCATTTTGGACAGGCAAACAAAAATAACTCCACTCCGTTGCAGAGTGCAAAGTTTTTCGGCAACTCTGCATTCTACGCTGAACGTGGAGTTGCCAAAAATGTGCAAACTCAGCAAACGGAGCAGCGTTTTACTCCCAGGGTTACTTATGACATCAAAATCATTCAATTCCAAGAAATACAGTAATTGTGTCAATTGTGGAATTCTTTGGCCTTTCAATCAGTAGTAATGATCATAACTGCAGGTCACAAAAAACATATTTAATGTCCCAGCACTTGTTTTGTGTTCAAAGTTTTACAATTGTTTTGCATCTAAGCTTAGTTTTGGATCAAAAGTCTGTAGAATGGTATATAGTGCATCCTCCATATTCATTTGAGCCTCCCATTTTGTAGCTATGATGATTTGCTGATGACACAAAAATCAAATTAAATTGGGTTTCAGAGAAGTAGTTTTATTTGGAGACTTAGGCTGTATACTGTGAGAATGTTGAAATTCTAATGTTGTAAAGGATGTATCAGAGAAATGTCACCAAAAAGACAAATGTCTTTCTCTTTAACATTTTAGGCCCTCCATGAAAGTGGATAATATCAAGTTAGGTTCTGTCTGCTACTTGTGCAGTTAAGGTGTGTAAAATACATAAATCCCAACTAAGCATATGCCATAAGTGATTTTCCACTTCATCCAGCCCTATCTCTGGGGTATCTAAGTGGGTTTCAAAAGTAGAAATATTTCTGTGCATTTCCTTATTTTCTTGCCAGATTATGACTGATCATTTATTCCTTGCCTTGATAGAAAGTTGAATAGACTCAAGCTCTTAGATTACTGATTATAGAATAATCTCTGAGGGGGAGGTCAAAGTGATCGCTCTACCCTTGTTACCTGTAATGGCTTCCATAAATATTTGCTGCCTGGATGAATGAGTGAGTCGATGATGTCTAAATTGATGCAAGTATATTTAAATTACAGAGTATAGTATACTATATATTCAATATAGATATAACAACTCAAAAGAGATGGGTTTCAATGCTTAGAGACCGTTTAAAGAGTTATGGAATCTTTCAGGTAACCTTGTTTAGTCAATGCTAGGAGAAAGGGCTGAATATGTGTACCGGTGTATGTCTTAATACTTGGTCTGGGTGGAACTTTCAGAATGTAAGTTTGTGGAAACCATTGGAGTTGCAAAATAAAACCTCAGCAAGATTCTGACGAATTTGCCGAACTGACGCTGGGCAGTTGTGACCTCCTGTGACTGCCCGCATTGGAGAAATCTCACCGTGTGCCTTCCTAGCGACCGAAAATCATACTAAGGGATGCCGAATCTCACTCGCGCTCACAAACTGCGAGCGAGCCACATGCGATAAAAAACTCCGCCACACGGCAGTTGGCGGAAAATGGCCGAACTCAGTGTTACGTAGCACTTTGAACTTCACATTTTACAGGAAAATGCAACAGTTTGACTGATTCCCACGGTCAGTTTGGAAGATCACATTTTGTGCAAATGCCCATATTTAAGAATGTAGAAATAGAATATATAGGCCGTTATCTTCCTCCAACATGGCCCCTACCAAGCACCTAATTCCCATTGTCCCTCTTCAATGTTTATGAATTTTCTGTGAGCTCCCAGTTATTGAGCTCCTGCGGTACCAACATCAAGCAAAGAAGGAAGAATGGACTGATGTGCTCCGCAGTGTTTATTTGACCTTCACCCTGATGTAAATTCCCAGATGAATAGTTGTGCACCAGTGCCAGTGGAGCACGACCATAGTGCATGGGATTCCCTATCATCCAGTGGCATGTCCTAGATTTCAATATGGTGGCGCATATCAGATGTCTCTGGGTATCTCACTGCTCCCCAAACCAGCAACAACATGTTGCCCTCCCTTCTAATGTTGTACTCCCAACTTACAGTCTGCTAGGTGAGAAGTAGCTGTGTGGGTGAGTTTTTTGGTTTGTATAGTGATATTCAGCTGACAGTTCCACAGCAGGTTCATGTTACTGTAGAATTGTTTAGGGTCCAGCTCCCCCACCAAACAGTTTTAGATGGTCCGTGGAGTTTAGGTGTCTGAGTAGCTTAGAACCAAAGTGACCATCTTGTCTCCGGCTAGACCCTACCTCTGGAAATATTTCTGACAATGCTGAACTTACAGCTAACAAACTGTAACAATTTAAAATGCTGTGCTATATGCCATACAATGACACTCTGTCAAGTCTGATGGCCAGGCCCTGAGGCCAACTCATAATGTTTGGGGCAAGAGGATGTGCACAGTGAGAGACTACTTCCCAGACAGACGTGTTTTCCGGCTAGTCGCAGGTGGCCATTCCCCACACACTGTCACATTGAGGCCATAGACCCAAAAATTCTGTGCTGTATTTCATTGGCAGACGCTTTTTCATTGTATTATATTATGAATCGAAATTCAGAAATGGAAGCCTTACTTAACAAATCAAAAATCAAAAGTAACTTAGGGCCAGATGTACAATGGTTTTTAGAGTGCACAAACGGGTCTTAGACCCGTTTGCTCATGCTAAAAACCATGGGCCCATGCACAAACAGTATTTTGCGAGTCGCAAATAAATTGCGACTCGCAAATCACTGTTTTGCAACTCGGTATTTGGAAGGGGCTTTACCTTCCAAATAGCGACTCCATAGCCATATCCGAATGTTTTGCAACCCAATTGCAGTCACAAAACACTCGCAAATTACCACCTACTTCAAGAAGGTGGTAATGTATTAGCAAATGGGAAGGGGTCCCCAGGGGACACCTTCCCCTTTACAAATGCATGCAAAATGATTTTATAAGGGAAGGCAGTGGTCCCAGGGAGCACTGCCTGCCCTTAAAAAATGAAACTAAAACGTTTTTTTTTTTTTTTTTTAATGCATCCTGGGCTTCATTCAAAAAATAAGCTGCTTTATTTAAAAGCAGTCCCAGACATGGTGGTCTGCTGAGCCCAGCAGGCCACCATCCCTGGGAGGGCCAGCTATTCCAAATGGGGTCGCAAAATGCGAGTGGCTCATGAATATTATGAACCTCGCATTTTGCGACCCCATTGGGAATCGTTTACAGTGTCTAAGACACTGCTGTACATGCGAAATAGCGAGTCGCAAATTGCGAGTCGCAAAAGAGGCGCAATTTGCGACTCGCTATTTGGCAGGTCGTACATTTGGCCCATAGTGCTTTTTACTAAGAAAAAAAGAAATGGAAAAAAGTAGAACCTTTCTGATTTTTTTTTTACCAGTGAAGATGGCTCTCAAAAGGTCCTTGTTGTATTTTATCATTTTATGTTTATATTTTTTTGTATTTCTGTCAAAGAATAACAACTGGACAACTATTGTCAAATACAGATGAAGCAAGCTGGCAATGTTTTTTTTTTTTTTTTTGGTGTAAGAATTTTATTGCACTTTTTAACACACATACAACATGTCGAGAATCACTTATATTGCACTCGCCTACATCCGCCGTGGGCCGGCTACATGCAATCACAGTTCTCTGCTACAATGCTAGTTGTACACAGCCCATCAGCCGACATCCAGCGGACCGGCGGCGTGTTATCAGACAGTATGCAGTTGTGTGTCAGTGCTATGCTCGCTGCCTGGTACATCGGTAGTCTTACATTTGTACAGTTTTTGTTTATTTTATGCGCATTTTTGTGTTTTAAACTGAAACTTATCTTAACATTGCATTCCCCAACTTGTAGGTCTCCCCCTGCATCCTTCCCTCTGCGTCACGGCATCCTCCCTCCCAAGTGTCAGTACTGCACAACTGATCGCCCTGTGTTATCATTTGCAGTCTTTCAGTTTACGCAATTTCCGTTTCTGTGTCTGACGTGCCATGTTCAAGCAAATAGGCTCGTAAGTACCCCCAATAGTCTTTGGGCCTAGAGCCAACCGGCAATTCCTCTTCGTATGTGACGAGCGTATCTCGACAATACACCATGTCTTCAAGCCAGCGTTTAACCTCTGGCGCTCTTTTACTATGCCAGTGAAGCGACACCCTTCTTTTAGCCAGCAGTAGCGCCACAGCACAGAATCTACGCCTCAAAGCTCTCAGATGTGGAGTAATACCCAGCAGACAGACCTTCGCCTCGCACTGCACGCCAACCCCCAGCATTTCGCTCAAAACCTGTATGACCTGTTCCCAATATCCCACCACTTTACGACAGTGCCATGCTAGATGCATGAAATCCGCGTCCTCCTGACCACACCTGCAACATTTTGAATCGTCCCGTAAGCCATGTTTGTAAAGCCTCTGAGGTGTGTGGTACACCTGATGCAAATACTTGTAATGTATAATTTTCAAATTCCCGTTGGGTGTCAGCATACCCGTGAGCATGCAAGCAGAATCCCACTCTACATCCGTCAGGGGTTCTGCTAGTCCAGCGCTCCATCTGTCCTTGGCCTTGTGTGTGTTGTTCCCTACCGCCCCTTGTATACTCGCATACAGTTTGGAGACCAGGTGGGATGCTTTGGGTGTAGTCAGGAGTAGTTGTAGAGGTTCAAGGGTAGGTGGTTCTTCCGGATGTGTCGGGTAGTGTTCCCGTAGTGCTCTCTGCAGCCTATAGAAGTTAAAACTGAACAGCGGAGTTGGATTGCTGATGTATTGTAGCTTATCAAGTGTCTGGAATTCGCCATTTGTGTACAGGTCCCCCAATGTGTCTATTCCGGCCCGCCGTAACAGATCCATGCCAACCCTCTCTTGTGTTACCGAGAGGGCTGGGTGATGCGCTAGCGGGAGTGTGGGTGCATATAGCGGCAGGCAGCCTGCTTCCCTGCCCAGTAGTCTCCATGCCTCTGCGGTCGTGTTAACTGTGTTAATATCACGGTCGTGTAGCCTGGTGCGCTTATGCGTGAGCATACTGGCCAAAGGGACCGGGTCGGCGTCACCTGCCTCCACCGCCACGTGTGTCAGGAAGGGCACTTCGTGGTACCAGAAGTGCGCGTACTGCGCCTGAGCGCATAGGTAATATAAGTAGAAGTCTGGAACTTTGAACCCCCCCTCGCGTATGGCAGTGTCATTGTGCGTAATTCCATCCTCGCCTGTTTGCCTGCCCATAGCAAACTAAGGACTAGCGTCTTGATATTGCGGAAGACGGCAGCGGGAGGTTTTATTGGGATATTGTTAAACAAATATAGGAATTTCGGTAGAAGTACCATTTTTACAATCGCTGCCCTGTCCGCCAAAGAAAGCGGAAGTCTGTTCCATTTTTTAATTTTGTCTTCCAGGGCTGCTATCGCCCGCCCGTAGTTCGTCCTGATTACCAATTCAGGGTCTCTGTGGAACCATATGCCCAGATATTTGGTGGGTTCCTCTTGCCACTCTAATGGATAGTCTAATGTGGTCGGTCGTGTGCTGTCTGTTAGCGCCAATACAAGGGATTTATCCCAGTTTATCTGTAAACCTGCCTGGCGACCAAACTTTATATACTCTCTCAGAAGCGGATTCAGGTGCTGTTCAGGGTGTTTAACATATAACACCATGTCATCCGCGTATAGTGAGATATGTATGGGTCGGGAGGGCATTTGAATCGCAGAGTGATGGTAATGTTGCCGGATTTTGCAGGCTAGTGGCTCCAGCACTAAAGCGAAAAGCATCGGCGAGAGTGGGCACCCTTGCCGAGTGCCTCTGCAGATTTGTATGGGGTCTGAGATGTATCTGTTTACTCTGATGCGTGCTGTCAAGTTTGTGTATAGCATAGCTATCCATCTCTGAAATATCCACGGGAATCCCATGCAGACCAGCACTGCGTGGATAAAGGGCCAGCCAATAGTGTCGAACGCTTTAGCAGCGTCTAGTAGCACTGCCACAGCTTTCGTTTCCGGATCCAAATAGTGTGCTAATGCGAACAGTGTGCGAGTGTTGTGTGTAGTGGCCCTGTCCGGAATAAATCCCGACTGATCAGGCCTGATCAACAGCGGCATAAGTGGTTTAAGTCTGTCTGCCAGCAGACTAGCTATAATTTTGGTGTCTACATTTAACAATGATAGGGGACGGTATGAGTCACATTTATCTACTTCTTTGCCCGGTTTCAGCAAAGCAATGAGCAAGGCTTCCCTCATTGACGCCGGCAGTGTCTGGGCCTCATGTGCCGCCCCGTACAAGTTCACTAAGTGCGGGGCGAGTAAGTCAGCGTACGCCTTATAGAATTCCGCTACAAAGCCATCCGGCCCTGGCGCTTTGTTGTTAGGTAAGCGCCTAATGGTGTCTGTGACTTCTTCTACAGTTACTGGGCGTTCTAAGTATTTTCTATGTCCATCAGCCAGCCACGCCATCTCTATGTCCTCCATGTATTTCAATAATTCAGCCTGTGACGGTGAGGGGTGTGCCTTGTATAGTGCGCCATATGTGTTCATGAATTCCTGCAGTATACCCTTGGTGTCTGAGATCACCTCCCCGGTGCCAGTAGTTATGGACGTGATATTTTGTGGTGATTTGCCTGCGCATATCTTTGAGGCCAGTTCCCTGCCGGGCCTACCTCCTTCCCCATATCTTCTCGCAGTAGTTCGTTTAGACACATATTGCAGCTCTTCAGTTGCAAGTTTAGCATGCTCCGTCAGTAGTACCTGGATATCCCCCAAGATTTTGGTGTCTCCCGTCTGGGTGTAGGACTGTTCCAGTTTTTGAATGGCCTGTTCGCGCGAGTGCAGTTGCCGTCTGAGAACTCTGAGGATGCCTGAGGTTGTACTGAGGCAGACTCCCCTGATTGTAGCCTTAAAGGCCTCCCATAACAAACCCGGGTCTTCCGTTGTTGGGCCGTTAAGGTCAAAGTAGTCTCCTATTGCCTCCTGTATTGTAGTAACGTATACAGGGTCTCTCAGTGCCGCTGCGTTAAAACGCCAGGTGAAAGGCGGTGGGTCGTAGTATGGGACCTCCACCTCCAAAAGCACCGACTGTGGTCCGATAGTGTTCGGGGTAAGTGAACAACATCTAATACCCATGAGAGTACGTCTTGTGTGCCCAGCCAGTAATCTATCCTGGACCAACTGTTATTCGCCGCGTTTATGTGTGTCGCTGTCGTTACCCCCGAGTTACGCGCCCTCCACAGATCTACCATGCGTAGGTCTTCCATTGTGTCCCGCAACATTGTCCTGGCGTTCCCATGATGTTCCGCAGTGTGTGCTGCTCTATCTAGTGCGTCTTGCAACGTGACATTGAAATCCCCTCCCCATATTACGTGAGGCGCCTGCATGTCCGTGATGGTGTCCCATACCTGTCTAAAAAACCCCGGATCATCCACATTAGGGCCATATGTGTTTACTAATAGGATCTGTTGCCTTCGAATCCTGCCAGCTATTGCCACGCTCCGCCCAGCCGTGTCTCTGTGAACGTCGGTAATGTCAAAGCCCGTACCCTTCCTAATCAATATGCTCACTCCCCTGGAGTAAGATGAGTAGTTAGAGTGAGTGACCGATTCAGCCCATTTAGCCCCCAGTGTGGAAGTGCCGTCTCGACCCAAATGTGTTTCCTGCAAGAAAACAATGTTGATTCGCAGCCTATCAAAGTAAGCAAACAGTCGCCTAATTTTCTTAGGGCTGCCCAGCCCTCTCACATTCCAAGTGAGTAATTTCAGCGAGTCCCTACGTGACATGCGTGTGTATAGGGTGATGGATTATCCCCGTCAGATGTTCAGTCAGGGTTCCATATCGCGTGTGCACTGTTTTATACCCTACGGTAGGTGAACGTGACAGCGGCATGCGTTGAGTGCAAACATTATATATGTGATAGTACCTTACCAAGGAGTTCGCCATGCTTCTCAGACACAGAGGTTGCAGTCGGTTAGAGTCCAATTCCCCCACCCTCCCCCCACCCACTTTAGCACCCGAACTTTGTCAAAGCCATCCCAGAAGTAACTGTAACTTCAACTGTAGTATAATTAGATTCAAAGTGGGGCGCACCCTCCTGGGGGTGTCGCCAGGTTCACACATCTCCATCCACATAGTGGATGTGGGCAGAAGTTTGAAGCATTAATATTGATTAACTTGCATGTTACCTTCCGTCCCCTCCCCCACCCCATACAAGTTTGCAATCACAACCGCCGGCCCGGCCGCCGATGCATAAGTGCGCCATGTCCCAAGTGTCCAGCATCCCGCTGTACACCTGCAAGGTTCCTTTACTGCTGTCTCTCCCAGCCGGATTGCATCTCCCTCTATCGGTGGACTGCCACCTCCCAAGAGGCTAGTGTCACCCAGTGTCTCGCGCCGTTGCGCCAGCCCTCCGCGTGTTGCATGTGCATTGTGTTCCCCATCTTAGACGTAAGTCTATGGCCACCAATCTCCTCATTCCCAATGCGTTCACTGTACTCACTGCGATAGGGGACACCTCCGGTGCAACCGATCAACTGTTCCAGGCAGGGAGTGTGTCATCAGTTCTTACTCCCGCACTCCCGCCCGTCATCTCACTGGGCGCCTACTGCCACATTGATCGCAGTCCGCCCTGTGGCACTCGACGGCCTGTATATATCCACAACTGGGTGTAGAGTAGGTCTTACTTTTATCGTCGCGCGTGGTCCAGTGTGTCCAGGAGTCATTCAACGTCGCTGGTTCGATCGGTCCTTTCCTGCGATTCCCTTCGCTTTCCCAGCTTCTTGACGTATTCCTGCGCCGCCTGCACTGTTGGGAGTATTACCGGCTTACCCGCTGACATGATCTTTAGTTTTGCTGGGTAGAGCATTGCATACCCTAGCCCCATGTCTCGTAATTTTTTCTTCACCGGGGCAAATTCCTTGCGGGCCATCTATACCGCCATAGTGTGGTCTGGGTAAAATTCCAGGTTATTTCCTTGATGCGTGATTTTGCCCATTTCCCTGGCCATCCTGAGTGCTGTGTCCCTGTCTCTGTAATTCAACATCCTCGCTATTATCATGCGTGGGGCTGCTCCCGGTTTAGGTGTTGGTGCCAGTGACCTATGGGCCCGCTCAACAAGGAAGACAGGTGAGAATTTATCGGCCCCGAAGATTTCTTTTAGTAGTGTCTCCACATAGGTCTCCATCTTCCCAGTGTTTGTGGACTCCGGAAGGCCAGAAATGCGTATGTTGTTCCTCCTGGATCTAGCTTCCTGGTCCTCCACCTTCGCTCGCAGGGTCTCAAGCGCTTTATCGTGACCACTGCACGTTTTCAACGCAGCCCTGGAGTCGTCTTCCGCTTTTGAGATCCTGTGCTCCGCTTCCGTCAGCCGTCCATCATGTTTCTCAAGCTTTGCCGCCATGGTATCGACCCTCAGCATCACGTTATCCAGTTTGTTGTTCATTTCTTGTAGGCTCTGCTGGATCGCCTTCAGGACAGCCTCCATTCCCGAGCCTTCAGACGCCTCCCGATCCCCCTCAGCGTCTGGGGTGGCCGCGCTATTTTTGCCTTGTTTGCGGGCCTCGAACTGTAGCTTGGACTGTTGTTTGTCCGTTTTACCCATGTCAGCCGCCTGTGTCCTGGAGCTGTGGGCATGTGGGTCAGTGTGGTACCTGGCTATCTTCACGGCTGCGGCGCGGCGTGCAGGTGTACGGGGTTACAGCCAGGCAGCGAGTCTACACATCAGCCATCCATCGGCTGTTGGCAGGTGTATCACCACCCCCAGCCTCGCCAACACTGGCCTCAGCAGCCGACCCAGGCTCCATGCGCCACCACACCCCCACACCCGCCGATACGAGTATGAAGGCCCCTAGGTCCGCCGCCCCGTCCCTTCTCCTGCGACGTAAGGAGGTGCTTCGTCCAGTGCCGTGAGGTGGTGTATTGCTCCAGTCCGAGGCCGTTGCGTCAGTGTCTAGCTATGTGGCGCTATGGGGTACCGCTTCAGTAGGGACAGGCCACACATCCCTCACCAGCCAAGATCGCCCTTCCAGCAACGTTGTTTTCGCGCCTGTTTCTCCCTCGCTGTTGACACCGCCATACAGCCGCGTTGGTATGTGTACTCCCGGGTACTGCCCACGTCATACCCCGCCACCGGCCATCCGTCGTGTGTCTTCCGAGTCCGATATAGCGGTGGTCATCTGGCTACATTCGCTCGTGCCTCCCTTCCTCACAGCATCTCGGGTCTGCAAGCCAGCCCCTCCGCCATTTTGTGGTCGCCGGAACGCACGCTATTTGCCAGTGCTTTTCTCGCGCCCCAGGGCTCACCTCCAGATTGCACCAGCGCCCCGTTGGTGGCGCTCCGCTTCTTACACCACGGCAGGTCCGGGCAGCCGCGGGCCGGTTGTTGGACGTTCAGAGGCGGCGGCAGTCCCGAGCAGTGGGCGCGGCCATCTTGTGTCGGCTCTCCGGTCCCCGTCCACTTTTAGCCGAAAATGTCCTGCCACGCCGCCGTTTCAGCCCAGCAACTGCATTTCCTTAGGCACCGAGGCGTCCGACTGCCATATTCGCCGTTTCCGCCGCTGTTGGGGTGGTTTAAGGGGGCGAAAGTCCGCTAATTGTCTTCCGCCCGGCAGAGCTGCCTTTCTCAGCCAGCCATTCCGCAGTGCGCCCTCTAGCGCCCCCCAGCAAGCTGGCAATGTTTGGTGTTGTAGTGCCAGAACAATGAGAATGTTCCAAAACCGTATATGCCTTGTGTGCCTCAAGTGAGAGATTGGTCACATAGTAAGCTTTTGGTTTTCTTTACTCCCTGCAATCAACTTTCATAAAACATTGCATCAGTCATGCTACTTAGTGGTTGCATGATAGAATATTGTTATTAAAGATATCATCTGATAGACATATTGGTGCCTATTCACAAACATCATTTCTCAGTATGTTTAGTTCTACAACAGTGGTACTACTCTACTCACATACTACAAAATACAATTCACAAACCTACGTGCAGGATTTCCACCGCCTTCTTTCCGACCTTTTCTGTGTGGAGATTTCTGCTACAAGTGCAGATATCAACTCACATGCAGACCTACATTTTAGTGGGAACTGTGGGAAAGTGGAGGACGTGGCTCAGAAATGTGAATTACTTACCCCTAAATGGCAGGAGTTTAGGGAGAGTAAGGAGGGGTTTAGGGATTTAGGGAAGTACATGCAAAACAAAACGCAGGCTCACAAAAGAGTAAGCAAATTGCTAGTTACAAACTGCACTGCTAAGAGACCTTGGAGCCTTGGAGTAAGTCCAGCTCCACAGATGACCACTCAAAGGTACGGCAACATACTGCTGTAGAAAATAATGAAGAGAGCCCATCCTCTGGGGCCTAAACATATATTTAAAGTGGGGGGGCGCATGGCCAGTATTGGCTCAAGGAAAATCAATGGACCCATCCCTCGGGCCATTTTTTTAAAAAGGGAGGGGGCACAGGGCACGCACCCCTAAGCCACTATAGGCCCCAGAGACCCCATACCCCTTAGCTTTCTTTTTTAATGAAGGGGAGGAGGCCCTTGTCCCTTTCTGTCTGATCCTCCATAGGCCCAGGGGACTCCATCACCCAGGGTTTGTTTTTTTATTAAGGGGAGGCCCCCTACCCTAGCCCCTATTGGCCCCTGGGGATCCCATTCCAGGAACCTTTTCCTTTTAAAAAGTGGAGGGGGACGGGGCACAACCCCCCCCTTCCCTGAGTCTCTAGAGGCCCCACGGGCATTCTTTCTAAATAAAGGAGAATGGGTGTCCGGCCCCTTTCCCAAACCACTATGGGCCCCAGGATCCCCATAGCCCTGAGCCTTTTCTTTGTCAAAAGAGGAAGGGGGCACAGGGTATGTTGACCCCCCTCTGTGAGCCTGAATAGGCCCCAAGTACCCAATCTCATGGGGCCTGCATTTTAACAAAAGGGGAGGAGGGCATGCAGCCCCACTCCCAGATCCACCATTGGTCTTGGGCACCCCAGCCCCAGGGCCCTTTTTTATTTAAAAAGGGGAAGGGGTGGGTTGCCCCCACCAAGCCTCTAGTTGGGCCTTATATAGTATAGGTGGGTGATTTGTGCCCACCTGGAGCACCCACAAACCATAACATTGGGGGCAGTGAGGGATGCCCCAGGGAAGCCACAGCCCCAGCGAGCTCCCTGCACTGGAGCTAGTATTTCTCCCACCCGACAGGAGCAAATGCTTGTGCTTGCTCCCTCTGAGCAGGAGCAATAAGAATTTTCCTGTCCACAAGAGCACAGGCAGAGAAATAAAAGTGTGTTCCCACCTGATTGGAGCATTTTCAAAGCTACTGTGAGCAGGGAAAACTACTGTGCCCCAGCAGAGGGCTCCCTGGGACACAGTAAAGGAGCCATCCCCAGGTGTTGGGTTTCCTAGGGTCTCATAAGGCTCACGGATGGGGGCAGTGCATCCCCTCCCCTATAATTATTCTTTTGTCCCGGGGTAGGGACAACAAAGGTGTTCAGTTTATGATAGCCTCCAAAGAATTCAAACTATAACAATCAGCCAAATGCGCCCATTTGGGCTTAGGGTGGGAGGCCAGGCACCTCCTCCACTAATATTATGTTTTTTTGCCCCGTGGGACAGGGTACCTGAAACCATTACAGACTCCGGGAGGGAGGTTGTGCACTCCCCAATAATATATTTTTCAGCCCCAGTGGATGGAGTCCCTAGGCATTTATAAGACTTGTGAAGAGGGGCTATGTATATATGTACATCTCAAATGACATCACTGAGGACATCGCTGATGGCATCATCCAGTGACTGTGTGTTTGTTTAAAGTTTAAATATGATTTATATATATGGCAAGGTGTATTGAAGAATGAGTGGGTGTATATGTGTCTGTATGGAGGATTTAGTAGATGTGTGACTGACTGTTTAAGTGAGTGATTAAATGTGTCTTACTGAATGCATGGGTTAATGACTAAACTGTGTGAATGTCTGTATCAGTCTGTCTGTTGTTCTATAGGCTGCTGCATGGGTTGGTCAGTAGCTACATGAGTGTCTATATGGGTTATTGATTGGTTGCCTGAGTATTTGTATGGGTGCCTGAGTGTGTGTGTGGGTGGGTGGGAGGTGTGTGACTCTGTGCATAGATGTTTGAGTGCTTGATTCACTGGGCGTATGGGTTCAAGAGTGCATGTGGAAACAGCTGTATGTGTGGTTGAGTGTGAGTATGGGCATGTTGGTGAGTGAATGGGTGTCTCAGTGGTACATGTCCAAGTAACTACATATGTAAAAGGCAATGTATGTGAGAGTTGGAGTATATAAATGACTAAACATGAGAGACAGTGATGGTGAGAGTGGCTGTATGGATGAGTGTGTACTTGTATCAGTGATTGTATAAGAGAGTAAGTATGCATTTGTTTCTGTTTGAATAAGTGATGTGGTGTGTGTATAACTGTATAGGTCAGTAAATGGAAGTGTGATTAATTCTTTGCATGACTGTCTAGGTGTGTGAGTAACTCTGGATGAGTGGTGGTGTGTGAGTGTCTGTATAGGTGTATGAGTGCATATGATAGTGTATTGATGAGTGACTGCACGTATGAGTGATTGTATGGGTGAATGAGCGGATGTGTGCATAGACCTAGGAATAAGTGAGTGCGTATGAGGCAACTGTGAGAATTTGGCCTCGCATATGCTGACCACTAGTTATACTGGGCACCTTGCACAAGTCCAACCAACCCTTATTGATGATAGGTTTAAAGACAACCTTTATTGAAAGCTATCCTAGTGGTAGCTATTGAGAGCAGCCTTCAGGCTAAGTCTTGAAGGAGTGTAAAGCAGCTTGGTTTACCAGATTATAACCTCTTGAATAACTAAATGAAAGGAGAACCACACAAGGTATATATATAAAATATATGTATTTATTTCTAAACAATTTCTACTAATCCCTTTATGAGATTAGAGAGCAAGGCACACAAAAATACAGTTCTAAAATGACAGTAAATAGCACAATATACAATGGGTCCTAGGGGCGGACCAAACCATATATTAAGAAAGTGGTATAAGAACCACGACTTGACTAGACACAGTGCCTAGAGCACATAGAATCGCTGGGACCCCAAGGAACCACCCAAGGTAGTGACACAGGAGACCCACTGGGGACGTGTGCAGTGTGAGAACACAGCCGCGAGTCCCGTACTATTCTATGGGAAAGTCAAATTTTAGAAGTTAAGGACACTTAGGAGAGGACTTTGAGCAAACCCCTCAAATCGGGAATCGTCGTTGATTTCAATGGCGATCTGCAGCAAAGTGCCGCTGCCGGGAAGGAGAAGAGTGTCCGGTGTGATCCAAGCCTGGATCGAAGATCATTAGAAACTGAAAGCAAAGGGGACAGAGTCTGGGTCACTTGTCACTGACCAGGGGCACGATAGACGAATGCCCACCAATGTCGGGTGTTTCAGGTGCAAAGAGCTGAAGCTTGACTCTGCAGCCACGAGGACCAGGAGGTGTCGATGACATCCAGGAGCTGGATTAGAGCTGTCCCACAAAGGATGTCGAGTGCTGTAGTGTCTTGGCCCGGATTGGAACCAACAAGCCTTGGCAACAGCAACCCACGCAGGAAGAGAAAAAAAGATGCTTCGGTGCAGACCAGCAAGGTCCTGGGGACTCCTCAAGCAATGGAGAGTCAGGCACATCTTGGGCAACCAGGTAAGCCCAATTAAAGTTAAAGTTACCTTCACAGGGAACCACCAGTCGACGGACCAGGGATCACAAAGGGACCTCGAGAGAAAACACAAAGGGCCAGCTCATGGAACACTCATGAAGTGTAGGTGGGCAATCTTCAGTGCAAATGCTGCTCGGGGTCAGGTCTACAAGTAACCCAATGCTCAGCTGTAGGAGTCATTGGAAAGCTGATGCTTCTGCAAATGGTCGCGGTTTCCAGGGGTTCGGGTTGCACGTTCTTCCACGAGGGATACAGGCCTCAGAATTGCTGAGTGCACAGATCAACCTCACAGATCATGGAAACCCACCTCCTGTGTTGCAAAACTCTTCGGAGTCCGGCGGGAGCTTCAGAGATGCAAACCGGACAGATGCGTCTTTGGTGCCTGCCAAGCAGGGGAGTAACTCCTTTACTCCAAGGGAGATTCTTCAGTCATCTAGTTCAAGGTAGATTGTCGAAGTTCCAGGATTCAGTCTCAGAGTTTCGTCCAGGTGTAATCTAAAGTCCTGTAGCCAGGGGTTCCTTTCTTATACCCAAGAAAGGGGTTGGACAATCTCTAGGGACCCACCTATGTGAGGTTCAGGAAAGAGGGGTGGCTACACCCTTTTCCTTTGTCCAATTTTGCACCCGAGCAGGGGCTGGTAGCCCCTGCAACCGGTTTGAACTGGACTATGCACAGGGACACCAAATGTGCCCCCAGTGCTGAACTTCAAAGCACTCTTGGAGTGCAACCACCCAGCCCCAATACACTAAACCCTGTCTGAGAGGTAGTGACACCTCCCTGTGACAGGAAACCTATTGTCCAGGTCTCCTCTGCCGGAGTTTCATCGCGCAGCAGGAGGGCAGACTTGTGTCTGTGGCTGGCAGCATCAATTTTGTGATGCCAGGGCTCTGTTAGCTTGTACCAGGTATACCAGTGCTGTCATGTCTCTCCCTCTAGAAGGGTGGGATCATACTCCCACACCAGTTACTGGTGTGGGGGTATGATTCCAAGGTGTTTGACACCAAACACAACATGTTTCCGTGCAGCCATCCTAAAGTTAGCATTTACGTTTTGTTATAATGCACTTAAGAGTATATGGTTTGGCTGCATCACAAATAACCCCGGAATAAAGATTCCTAAGGTTGCAGAGGGGCTCTGCTCGTGCATGGGCACCCTCTCACATAACACCCAGCACTCTGCCTTCAGGATTAGTAAGGCCTGCCATAGGGGTGACTGATAGGTTTATATGTGCAGTGTTATGGAGAGATGTAGTGAACCTATTATTCAGTAAGGGGTGCATGCACCACCTTACCCAGGCTGCAGTAGCAGTCCTGTGGTGTCATTTTCAAAAGGCTTCCCAGGGGTGGCATACTACATGCTGCAGCCCCTGGTAGGCCTCTGGGGTACCTATGCCCTGGGTACATCATATACCATATACTAGGCACTTATAAGGGTACCCCAGAATCCAATCTGGAGTGTACCTAAAGTACTGGAAACCATTTTAGAGAGGAAGCAGCTAGGCTGGGGTCCTGGTTAGCAGGGCCCCAGCCAGAGTAAAGTAAAAAAACAGTGAAACATCAGCAAAAAGTGGGGGTAACTATAAGAAGCAGACCCTACTCTCCTACAGTAACTAGTACTGGTGTGTCGATGGTTTCGGAAATGGTAGTCTCTATTTTACAGTGGGTGTATCAAAGGTTATTTTTAGGGTGTGTGGAGGTGCATCAGATTTTCATGTGGATGATGTCATCAGTGATGTCATCAGTAATGTCACTGACCATGTCATGAATGATGTAATATGTGACATCATCAGCAGTACATTGCGGGGACACGAGTTATTACGGCGGAATTTCTATGGTTTTGTACGAGTGAAATGTCCAACTAACTATAACGTCACTGAAACCTATGGTTTTTTCAGTGAATTTCTAAGGTTTTGTAGATGCTAATTTCTAACTATAACGTGCCTGAAACCTATGTTTTTGTCAGTAAATTTCAATGGTTCTTTAAATGCTAATTTGTAACTACAACGTCCTTGAAACCTATGTTTTTTTCAATGAATTTCAATGGTTTTTAAACGAAAATTTCTAATTATAATGTGCCTCAATACTATGGATTTTGTCTGTGAATTTCTAAAGTTTTTTAAATTCTAATTTCTAAGTATAACATCCCTATTAATTCCCCTTGAATCCTGAAGGTCCCTGGTTGGCAAGTAGTCCACCAGGTACCGCCAGTAAGCGTCACAGAGCTGCGTTGCAGAGAGGTGTTCCTAGGCCATGCCCCTTTTTACACCATGCTGCAAATGCGACTTCTGGTGCACTGCTGCTCGGACGATCAAGTCTAATTGTGTCCCGAGATCCTCAGGACACAAGAGGACCTCATCTCCCCACCAGCAGTGCACCAGAAGCCGTGTTTGCGGAGTGGTGTGAAAAGGGGCGTGGCCTCGGACCACCTCTTTGCAACGCAGCTCCGTGGCACTAACTGGAGGTACCTGGTGGGCTAGTTGGCCCCAGGGACCCTCAGGATTCAGGGGGTCTTAATCCCCCAATTTACAAAGCACCAGGGGGTGTGTTTGCACACTTGTAATATCAGGCCCTGCCCCCTCCCTGCACCACTGTGTAAACACACCACCTGGCGCATTGTAAATTGGGGGATTAAGTCCCCTTGAGTCCTGAGGGTCCCTGGGGGACAACTAGCCCACCATGTACCTCCAGTAAGCACCACAGAGCTGCGTTACAGAGTGGTGTAAAAAGGGGGCATGGCCTTGGTCCACCTCTCTGCAACGTAGCTCCCTGGCACATACTGGAGGTACCTGGTGGGCTAGTTGGCCCCTAGGGACCCTCAGTATTCAAGGGGAATTAATTCTCCAACTTACAACGTGCCAGGGTGCGCGTTTGTAGAGTGCTGCAGGGAGGGGGCGTGGCCTCCAGCTTGATACCAGCTTTTTTTTTTTTTTTTTTTAGAAGGGGGCTGTGTGGCCCCCCTTCTTTTCCCATTTTTGGGACCCTGGGGACCCCATCCCCCAGGGCCTCATCCCTATTTTCTAAAAAAAATAAATGGGAAGGGGGCCGAGTGGCCCCCCCTTCCGAGGCCAATTTCGGCCCCGGGGATCCCATCACCCGGGGCATGCCAATATATTTATTATTTAAATGTTATTTTTTTTTAAGGAGGGAGGCTGTGTTGCCCCCCTCCTGAGGCGTCTATTAGCCCCAGGGACCCCATCCCCCAGGGATGGGGTCCCTGGGGGATTGGGGATGGGGACCGAAACCGGTCCTGGGATGCTTGATTCCGGTCCAGGGAAGACATGGCTTGGCAGTTCAGGCTGGACTGTTCCCATGAGGCACAGGGTCAAGACTGATTTGCATATGGCCATGTCTGAACTGGGGAGGCGTGGTGAGCAAAATAACGATGGATTAAACCCAGATCTGTGACTGGGGGTGAATATTTTGCCAATGTGCAACATTCCGTCCATCATCTTGTGTGTTTTGTCATCCCCAAGAAGCAAGCAATGTAACCCCTTCTGAAAAATCTGACTGCTGATGTCTGGTAAATTCATCAATGGAATTGCACAAATCAGTAACTCCAGAAATTTGTAGAACATCACAACATATTCTATTATTTTCAGTTAGGATTCAGACTGAGACCCAAATGACTGACATTAGATATGACATAAATTAAAAGTAAATGACGCTACACCTCTACCTACTGGCTGCTAATAGCACAGCAAGCCATATGACCCTGTTTACTCACTGTTTTTAAGCTGCAGTTGATTTAAACACGGTTAATAAACCTTCAATAACTGATACGAATAGTCAGTGCATAATGTATAAAACAAAAAGTGCCAGGGCCCTCGTCAGGAGGCTGTCGCACCTCACACTACCCATTGCTCTTCCCAGTGCTGACAACAAAATTACCAATTTAACTACTAACCATCACACTCCTACAAGTATGATATTTCAGAATATTCAAGAACCCCAAAGCTATAGGAGTGGTTGGGCAGCAGGAGTTAGTCATTTTTAATGTATTTTAAAATAATAACCAACCACTGTGTGGCAGACTGCCATAAGTCCCGGTGTTGACAACTAAGTGCCGGTGCCCAGCACCAGAAACCACTGTCACAAATTAAGCCCTGCGAATAGTACCTCTCTTCCCACAATGATAAATGGAGCCCGGCGCACCAGGAACACTGCCTTTCACTTTAAAAAATAATCATGCAGGAGTGGCACAGGAAATCCCTCTACAAGCAGATGCACACTTATAATGGACAGCTCCACCTATGACAACTGAGTGAGCTTATATGTCTTTCTACTCTTTTTCTTTAGACATTACATGCAGACTTTTTCAAGTGTTGGGTAGCTTGCTTCAATATTATGGTACAACTTGTCCACAGTACATTCAAATATTTCTGATTTGCAGCCACAAATTAAGTCCCGCTTCTGCTACAGCTGGTGTGGCCGCTCACATGACGTGTAAGAACATCAATTTGTAATGTATTTCCAAAGGTTGTGCTCAATTTCAGGAGAAGTTCCTAAGGGAGAGGAGAGGCAAATGATTTATTAGCTTGACCCACAACGTGGGCTTCGTGACCAGTCTTCGTTAATTGATAAAACTCTCAAGTTCTTTGACCATTTTGAAAGACGAATAATATAATGTTCCAGGCTGCGAACATCAATAAATTTATGAACAGTCAAAGCGCCAACAGGTTTTTTTTCTTGCAGAGTAATATTGGATGAATCATATGTTCTATAAACTCCATTGACGTGTTGCAATGAGATAAAAATGGATTTCTGACTTTTTTCGTGAAATATTACTTTAACTTTCAAAACCAGTCCTGACCCCCAGATCTCTGCAAATTGGCTCTATCATTCACCTATTTATCACAACTCAGCAATGCTGGATTAGTTAAAAAATGTCTTAACGTGAGAGTAAATCTGTCTGTGAGGAGTGACAAGCCCTTCAGAACATAGCAGGCAATTCTCAGATAATGCCCAAAAGGCCCTAGAAATGTTTTTTTCAAACCTCTCATCCATTCATTTATTTGTGCTTATGAGGCTGTGTATTGCTTAAATTGTTAATATTTGAGATGTCTAAATCAGCCACTATAAATCCACAAATATATTTCAAATTGTGCAAATGTTCAAGGAGCATATAACTTCAAAAGGCGCATTATACATGAACCCAACAAGACAAAATAATAAATTTACAATGCCCATTTTCTCTTCTCGGGTAAGAAGGGAAGAATGAATAGATCAACAAGTCTCTTTTTGAAATGACGCTATCATGTTTCTGTTGTACCAGGCTTAGAAAAGAGCAAATACAATTAAAATATCGGTAGGAGTAAAATAAGCAAACACAAACAACACACACAGTTGTAATGATTGAAGAGAAAAAAATATACTGTATAAATTGGGAATTAAACCTCCGCATTCCTATTGGACTGTCCATCCATCAATCTTGGGAGCCTGGCGGTTGCTGTTTGGTATGGTAACTGTGAGCTGTTTTACCAGTATGGTGCACAGTAAAGGGTCTACAGATGGAAAAAAAAAAGGATATCGAAAAATCAAGGAGAAAATAAAAAGTTAAACTGCATAAAGAGTGCAACAAGAAGACTTTCAGAGGCAGCATGGCTAAATCAGGCTCTGTTTCTGGCAGTTACCTCCAAAACAGGACACCCCACCAAAACTCCACTTAGCTTCGTATTTGAGCCAGACAGCACTGAGAACACATACATAGTATACACACAGCAACATAGCATTTTTCAGATGAAGTAAAAATTTAAAAATCAATGCACCGCTGTCAGTCATACCACACCCGCTGCCCACCACCACTACACAGACATGTAGGTCTGGTCAGTGTTGTTGTTTATCTTTAGGCCACTTCAAAGTCATTATCAATCATCAAAATTGGATGGTTTCAGTGAATTTGAAAACTTCCATCTTCTTCTGGTGGCATTTCTCTAAGTAGCCATGCTCACGCCCTGAGTTATTTCATCAATCATCTCTGATCCTGCTGAGACCTAATCTCACTCTGACTTCAAGTATGGTGTCCAACTGCGAGTCCGTACCTGCAGTGTCCGACTCCCAAGTGAGTCCTCCAGACTTGTCCACTCCCACCTCAAAATGCAATGGAGCAGCCAGTATTAGTACAATTTTGTTATTTAACAACAAGAAGGGAAAGATTGACTTGAGTCAATTTGTAGCATAGACATTAACAACAAGCAACAATCACTCAGCGTGCAATGCATGCCATCATTTACCTGTTATTACAAAGCAGTCCCTTTAGGATAGGAAAGGATAGATAGATAGTCAGGGCCCAGGGTTGAAGGCAGGCATACATTTGTTTAAATTCTCCATCTAATGTATGGCTTGAGGGAAATGGCTTTTGGGCGAGTCAGGAGTGGACTTTACTTCTTCACTGACTGCACACAGTTGCAACTCCCATCCAGAAATAAAAAGAGTATGTCAGTGGGGATGGATTTGTGAACTAGAAAGACAAGGACACACAAATAATAAAATAAATAATGTTCCTTAGCTATGTATCTATTTTTGTGTAGGGGCGTCAAAGAAAGAAAGAAAGTAACTAGAAAATGAAGGAGCCTAGATGTCAGGGAAGTAGAGCTTGTTCCCAACCTTGGTGGTTTGCCCAGTGGTAGGTCACCTAACAGACTACTTTCATTACCTGAGTCGTCATAATTATCTTTGTGCTGTGTAACTTCAGGTATGGTGTAATCCAGGGGTATAAAGTACTGATTAATTTTTATCATGGTTAACCTCTCAAAGTTTTGGGGCAAGAGACTGGTCCTTCTCACTGTCAGAACAGCACAAGCAGCACTGAAAACACGCTAGCAGAGACACTTGCTATGGGGCAAGCCAGACAGTTTGTCGCCAGTCTGCTGAGCACTGGCCATTGGTGCCTTTTACCATGCCAATACAGCAATGAGTTTTGATCAAGGTAGACCTCTGTTGGGTCATCCAGATAGGCCTGGACCATTCACTCAATGGTCATGGGTGCTCCGCTTTGCTTGACCTCTTGTGCTTTTGCCTCAGCACTGAACTTAAGCCATGCCCGTAGAAACCATTACTGTGCAGATTTAGGGGCTGGTGCTCTTGTTCTTGTGGTTGTTCTTGGTGTTGTTGGTGGTTTTGGCTGCTGTGAGCCAACTGCACTGCCCTCAGGCTCTGAAGTTGAACTTGAAGGCAGCTGCCCTGCAGTACTTGTTGTGCCCTGGAGGAGTGGGACTCTAATTCCTGGCTGTTCTTTTTCTAACTAACTGGCTTGCACAGCTATCCAGGTTTTGTAGCTGGCAACATCCCATCTGAGAAAGGACTGAAAGTGTCCAATAATGGTGTGTACCGTGGAGCAAGAATTGTGGCACAAATGTAATGGTTGGATGACACAATGCCCCTTTGCACCCTTGTATTTTCAGATATAAGTGAACGGTTAAGCTCTCCACCAACTCATTTGCTTCTTTTTTTCTTCCACACCTGCGCACACCGATGACACTAGCTGTTCCTGTAGCATGTGCAACAATGGGATAGCTTGGCCAATGGTACAGTCCTCCTTGCTGACTTTAAGTGTGAAGACCTTGAAAAGAAGCAGCATCTCCGTCAGGCATTTAACTAGGCCCGTTTGGTCCATCTCAATGATCATGCCTTTCATAGTAGCATCCCTTCAATGCATGGCATATTCATTGATTGGTCTGTACTGCTCAAACAGATGTTCAAACGTGTTATAAGTTGAGTTCCAATGTGTTGGCACCGCCTCCATGAGTGCTTTAACTGGCCTTTTATTATGACTTTGAATGATCCCCAGCTGGTTCTCGGCTTTAAAAGAATGGCTGAAATGTGTGCAGATTCTTCTGCAGGTCGTCAGTAAGTTGCTGACTCAGTCTTCTTTGTTCAGAAAGTCTTGAAGAATGATGTTAAGGCAGTGCGCCAAACACAGGACCCTGAAATAGCCACCATTGGCCATGGACTTAAATATATTACTGCCATCTTCCATGGCAACAAAACCAATGTTAAGCCATCTTGGTCACAGCCATTGTTGTCAAAGTCTTCCAAAATGTTTGCAGCAGTATGAGATTTCTCTATGGCGAACATAGCTACAGTTGCATGTTTCCGAGCTGCTTTAAAACTCTCAGCAGTGTTCTGACCTGCAGATATCTTTTCACTAACTCCCACAAAAGAGATCCAGTATGGAGTGATGCACATATAATCAGTGGCTTGGCAACTGGTCCATATGTCTGTCGTCAAGTGGATAGTGTGAACACTACTCTGCCTGAAAAGCTTGTCCAAGCAATTCTAGCATGTTGTGATGTAGTGCTGGAACAGCAACTCTGATAAAATGGGATAGGCTGGGAACCTATCATTTTGGGCAGATGGCTGCCACAAATTCAAAAAAACCCACCCCTTCCACAAAAGAATAAGGTAGGAGGTCCAGCATTAATATTTTAGCGAGCTTCGCATTGTACGAACGTGCCATTGGGTGCTTGCGTACACACTGCCCCTCATGCTGAGAATGGTAGCCTTGTTTTTTTTTTCTGTCTTGGTGCCACGGATGCAGGTGACTTCTTGACACCAGGTGTCAGGCACAATGCACGTTTTTTCGTTGCGGTACTCTCTTGCCTTGGACCCCTTGGTGTCTCAGTCTGACTCAAGTGCCATTGCGGTGTTGCTGATGATGATGTGGGAGGTACCACTGCACTGCTGGGGACGGAGCTCCTTTGTGTACCAGAGAAAATGTCTCCCTCTTGTTCACCTGCTACCGTGATCGGATCTTCTCCATCCCCTCCACCAACAACTCTTGCAGTTTTTTGGCCGCTTAGGTGCTCCTCCCACAGGATTAAGTGGTGTTTTCTAAGATGGGTTGTTTGGCCTCTGGTACCATAGTTTGTACCATGCTTACCCTGACTAACACCTACCCGACAAAAGGAGCATATAGCAATGTTCAACCCCTTCCTTCTAACCGAAAAGGATTCCCAAACTGGGGAGGTCAACTTTCTGACACTTCTGGTGCCACTTGCAATTTTGGATTAACTGGTAGGTGTGTGTGATGTTTGACTCTCTGCAGTACCTACTTCTACTGATGTGGTTATGGTGGATGTAGGTCGCTGCCCCGACTTTGTAAATATGGCAGTTGGAGGTGGTGGTGGTGGTATCTGTGTTGGTGGTATCCGTGGCATATACCTTACAGCAATTTGGGGTAGGGTAATTCAGGTCTCCACTGGGGCGGGGCTAATATCCATAATGACTGGCTCACCATCATCATCCTCCTCTTCTACATCTACCTCCATAACTCTAAGGCTTTCTGGAACCTTCCTTTTACCTAGCCTTGTCTTGTGTGGTGTCTCACTCTCAGACAGAGGTGGGACCCAAGTGGCGTCTAGATCATCAGAAAGGGGGCTTGCAGAAGAAGTTGATGGTCTAGCCCTCCTTTTCCTTGCTGGGGATCTGCAAGACAATGGATCTTCTGAAAGAGTGCCTTTTTCTTCTTCTTCCTCAGCAGGAAGCTTGATCTCCTGAACTGCCCCTACTTTGGGAGGGACAACTACTATTGGGGGTGGTTGCGCTGTTGTTGCCCACTCATCTGAGATTGCGATAACGATAAATCAATTTCAACATCACTGCTAGTCGCGTTTCCCCAAAACGGTTTTGGGAGACATACCGGTGGTGGTAAGTGGTGAGTGGTGGTGGTAAGTGGTAAGCCTTCTTCTCTCTAGCAACTTTCTTGGTACTGGACCTGGTACCTTTCTTTGGGGCCATCTTGAAGATGTAAGTTAGCATGCTGTGGCACAAGTTGAAGAGATCTCAGTCTGTGGTCACATGTCACGTGACGTCATGCTCAGGGCGCAGGCCTTCTGTCTGGCATTACAATGGGTGATGTCTCTCTTTTGTGCACCTAAAAACAAAGAAGCAAGAAGAACATCAGTGAAACGTTGCATTGTTGTGGTCCAGTTACTAGTACAAATAAATATAATATAATTTGGTGTGTGTAGTCACACTTGTTAGTGTTATTACCTCAGTTACTAAAACAATTACCAGTACAGTGTAACCATTTGCGAGACTTTGACAACAACAAGGACTACACTCAGGAAGGAAGAAGGAGAAAAACAAAAATAAAATGTAATAGTTTGGCAGGGAGCTGCAGCTGACAAATGACAACAATGGAAGCAAAGAGCCACGGGCAACAAAGGGAAGACAGACATGCAGGCCTGTATGGCAAAAGCACACTAGCTACCTCCACAAAATGGCCACCAGTCACATGGTCACACAACAACAAAAAGCAGGAGGCCTGGAAAACAATTAACTCAACCAGGCCTATATGGAGTATGGACTATGGACACAGCCTTTACAAAATGGCCCCTGGTCACATGGGGAGGCTCAGCCTGGGCAAATGATGGCCCACTATTACAAACACACCCACACACTGGCCAGACAAAGGAGGCATGCTAAACAACACATCTTTAATGCAACAATGGCAAAAACAATTAATGCCCTAAATGATGCTTAAATTCAACAGACACCACAGAAATAGTTGTTTCATGCTACCATGAGTAGCTCTGGGCCTGCTGGCTGAACAGGAAGTTGAAAAACCTGGGGCACTTCCTTCCTCTTAAAAAAAAAAAAAAAGGACATAAAAAAATACAGCCAAATGTCAATTTGAGGAGTTTTTTTTTCATCCAAATCATCATTTCGAGAAGGTTTTGATGGTATTAGGGGAGAGAACCTTCTCCAGATTGCAGTCACGGTAGATTCTGCGCATTCGAGATTGTGGTCTTCACAAAACTTCTGCCGGAAGTCTGATGGCGTGCCTGAATGACGTGTTCGAGATCGCAAACGCTTGCGGGACTACACGGCCGCCTAGCAAATCACGTGGTGCTCGCTAACGGCTTAGGAAATCTCGTCCGCAATCGCAGGCACCCGGTAACTCGCTCCTGCGCATGTGGAAATGCATTTCGGGCAGGCAATCGAAAAAAACTCTGCTTCGTTATGGAGTGCTGATTTTTTCGGCAACTCTGCGTTCTACGCTGTACGTGGAGTTGCCAAATATCTGCAAACTCACCAAGCGAAGCGGTGTTTTACTCCCAGGATTACTTATGACATCAAAACCATTGAATTCCAAGAAATCCAGTAATTGTGTCAACTCTCTGAGATCATGGAATTCTTTCTTTCAATCAGTAGTAATGATCATAACTGCAGGTCACAAAAAGCATAAGTAATGTCCCAGCACTTGTTTTGTGTTCAAAGTTTCAGAATTGTTTTGCCACTAGCTTAGTTTTGGATCAAAAGACTGTAGAAAGGTATATAGTGCATCCTCCATAGTCATTTGTAGCTATGATGGTCTGTGGTATGCTGATGACACAAAAAACAAATTGTATTGGGTTTCAGAGAAGTGGTTTTATTTGGAGACTTAGGTTGTATACTATGAGAATGTTGAAATTCTAATGTTGAAAAAGATGTATCAGAGAAATGTCACCAAAAAGACAATTGTCTTTCTTTTTAACATTTTTATGCCCTTCATGAAAGTGGATAATATCAAGTTAGGTTCTATCTTCTAGTTGTGCAGTTAAGGTGTGTAAAATACATAATTCCCAATCATGCATATGCCATAAGTGATTTTCCACTTCATCCACCCTTTTCTCTGGGGTATCTAAGTGGGTATCAAAAGTAGAAATATTACTGTGCATTTCCTTATTTTCTTGCAAGATTGTGGCTGATCATGTATTGCTTGCCTTGATAGAAAGTTGAATAGACTCAAGCTCTTTGATTACTGGTTATTGAATAATCTCTGAGGGGGAGGTCGAAGTGATTGCTTTACCCTTGTTACCTGTAATGGCTTCCACAAATAGTTGCTGCCTGAATGAATGATGAGCCAGTAGATGACGTCTACATTGATGCAAGTATATTTAAACTACAGAGTATAATATATATTCAATATAGATATACCAACTCAAAAGAGATGGGTTTCAATGCTTAGAGACCTTCTAAAGAGTTATGGAATCTTTCAGGTAACCTTGTTTAGTCAATGCTAAGAGAAAGGGCTGGATATGTGCACCAGTGTGTGTCTCAATGCTAGGTCTGGGTGAAACTTGCAGAGTTTAAGTTTCTGGAACCCGTTGGAGTTACAAAATAAAACCTCAGCTAGATTCTGCCGAATTTGCCGAACTGGGAGAAATAGGCACATGCTCACGCAGTAATTTAGTGACAGGAGCTCGTTCCACACTGAAAAATCTGAGCGAATTGCACAACAAGGCATGCCAGAGGGCACAGCTTTTTGAGTTGATTTTACTGCTGCTCGAGTAGATTTTCTACTTGAGCAGCAGGTTTCTGACGCTGGGCAGTTTTGGCCTCCAGTGACTGCCTGCGTTGGAGAAATCTCACTGTGTGCCCTCCTAGCGACCGAAAATCATGCTAAGGGAAGCCGAATCTCACTTGCACTCACAAACCGTTAGCGAGCCGCATGCGAGAAAAAACTCCGCCACACGGCAGTTGGAGGAATATGACCGGAACTCCGTGTTACATAGCACTTTGAACTTCACATTTTTCAGGAATATGCAACAGTTTGACTGATTCCCACGGTTAGTTTGGAAGATCACCTCTATTAAACATGGACATGGTTCAGGCAGTCCTAGTGCAAGAATTGAAATTAAATGGATGCCCAATAAAGATTATTCTCGTGAATATTTACTTTAATAGCAATGAGGCCCCAAAACACAGTGACATGAAAGCGCTAGTGGATACCCATGAGGAACTACTGAGCAGTCAACCAAATTGTGGGATTGTAATAGCTGGAGACTTTAATACGAAAAACCTTGGCATGAAACCAGATGAAGCATTGCCCACAGATAAGGCTGGAATGTTGATGAACAAATTCTTAAATATGCACAGATTAAAATCAACACAAACGTGCTATGGTCTTAAATCGGCTTCTAACAAAGATACACAGGGGCTATCTAAATCAATAATTGATTATGTTTTCATGTGTGGTCGCCTCTATGGGCAAGTGATGGAATTTCAAAAGCTTCCTATCTCGACCAGTGACCATCTCCCACTTGCCATAACTATCACCCTACACATGGCCCGACTTCCGACTATCATCTCCGTGGGTAATACCAATGGTGAAGAAATGTATGCTTTGCCAAGGAGATTAAAGTGGACAAAAAAAGATACATTAGCCCTAAGACGGTGGAAAAATAATTGGCCTGGATCTGCCGAAGATTTCATGGCAGGTAATATTAATGAGAACTGGATTAAATTAACGACCATGGTAAACCATCTTCTGAAAGGTAAAGAACACTCTCCAGTCTCTGTAGAAACGTCTTGTCACCAATTTCAACCACGATGCAAAAAAGTGGAGCAAAGTAAGAGGTCGCTCAGAACAGCCACACGGATCCATAAGCAAAACGGAAAATACGAAACATATCAAAACCAACTCCTAGCAAAGAAAATTCATAGGAAAAACGTGTGGGACAATAAAAGAAAACAACAAGATTGGAGTGGCTACATGTTTTTTCCTTGCTAAATCCAAATAAACAGGCTGAATTCTGGTCATATATTAACAAACTTTCTGGGCATGGCCAAGACAGGTGTAATGTGGTTGCTAGTGACATATGGATAACCTATTATATTGTGGATAACATTATATTGTGACGCACAAAATTATACATCATCGCACAACCAAGAGCTTTTTACCATTACTGCTCTGCCAGAAACCTTACTAGTAGCCACAGAAGACAAATCCAGATCGGCAGTGGTAAAGAACCCATTAAATATGGAGGTACCTCCAGAAGCCCCCGTCGTAGGGAATCGCGTGACACCAATTTTAAAAAACATTAGAAAGGATGGGGTACCAGGCCCTAACGGATTACCAGGACAGTTGTTTAAAGAACACCGTGATTTCTGGAGAAGTATACTCACGCCGCTCTCCCAGCATTGTCTGGCAAATTCACAAATTCCAGAGACTTGGAAAGGATCTCTATTACCACCTATTCATAAAAAGGGCAATACCGGGGACCCCTCGATCTACAGGCTGTTAGCCCTTTTAGACATTGAAGAGAAAGGATATGCTAGCCTCCTTGTACAAGACCTGCAGACCTGGGCCGATGAAAATGAAATTCTACCAAGTTGCAAAAATGTCTTCAGGCCAGGAGCATCCACAATGGATAATATTTTAGCCCTTGCATACATGATAGAACAGACTACACAGAAAAAGTCGCTGCCCCTCTCTTTGCATGTTTCGTGGACTACGCTGCGGTCTTTGACGGAGTCAATCGGAGTCTGCTGTGGCGGAAACTACAAGGTTGGGGGATACCAGAGATTCTTTTAAAGGCAATAATTAGCCTTTACACTGGAACCTGGGTACGGGTGAAAACGTCAATGAATTCAGCTACTAAAAAGATCCCAACAGACCGTGGTTTAAAACAAGGCTGTGTATCGGCACCTTTGCTTTTTAACTTATATACGGCAGACCTCGCTAAAACTATTCTTAATGCAAATCTTCTATCTCCGAAAATTGGCTCAAACAGATTATTTTTAATGCAGTATGCAGATGAAATGGTGCTATTAGATCACACAAAAGTAGGCATGCAAAGACTATTGGACGCATTAATCTTTACAACAACAAGAATGACCTAAGAGCAAATACAGGAAAAACAAAGGTAATTATATTCGGAAAGTATGCCAACAAACTCGGACAATATTGGAGGTTGGGCAACTTGAAGATAACAACAGTGACCAAATACAACTACTAGGGGGTGTGGCTGATGAGTAATGGGAAATCAACAGCTCACCTTGCTTTAGTTGAAACAAAGTCCAAGACAGTGACGTTCGCCTTGTGCAAGCTTAATTCTAAACTAAATAGCCCAACAACAAAATCCATTAGAAGAGGTATAAGGGCAAAGCTGCTTCCCTCAATTACATATGGTCAGTTAGCATTTCCTACGGCGTTTGTTAATAGCCTCGAACATATCAACTGCCGAACCTTCAAGCGAATTTTCCAGATTCCAGCGAATACACGAAACATCCTGGTGCGACTGGAATTTGGGTTGAATAAACAAAGCTACGAGCACTGGGCCACGTTCGTGCGGTACTACCGAGGGGTTTGTGTGGCCCCTCTGAACACAATGAAGTCAACCCTGAAAATGATCTTTATGAAAGCCAATAATTCATGGAGCAACGGCCTGAAAACTGCCTGCACTGCATAACAGCTTGACATGACCAAATTGCAAGATCTGACCTATCAGCCTGGCACACTAAAATCTATATTAAAAAACAAGTTAGAGTATTATCAAGGGAAGAAGACATGAAGGAGTTGAATCGTTCCAAAAGTAACATTGGGATACTTGCAAGCTCCAATGAAGATCGGTTAAGGCAACCATACCTCAACGCTGCATTAAATAAGATCATTCTAAAGCAAATCTTAACAGTGAGGCTTATGGCATTGCCGATAAAAGATATCAACAGGCGCTGGAAATCCCTAGAGGTGATTACCACCTGCAGACTATGTCACCAGTATGAAGAATCTATGGTTCATTTGGTCTGCATATGCCATTGCTTAAAACACGCACGTCACACTTTACTAAGGCCATGGTTTTTAAAATATGGGACGCTTATTTGCAAGGATGCCATGAAACTCTTGTTTAGCCTGGAGACACCGATGGAATTGGCTAGGTTCGCCAAATTTGCACACAAAGTTAAAGAACGTTTAAGTAATGCACCTTGCACTTTAGAACTTCAAGACTGCACTTTGGGCATGCCTACACTTTGATTTGCATGTTGTGACGAGATGTATGTATTCTGCACTTTAGTGGAATCTCTGTTCCAAAATAGGTCCTTGAATGCCTCTCTATCTGGAAATTTTATATGAATTTGCCTGTTTCATGAAGTTTCTATACAGGGGAAAGTCCCTGGTTTAAAAAAAAAAAAAAAAAAAAAAGCTTATTGATTTTGCACTTTTTAATCCCTTTTCTTTTCATAACTGATACATGGGTTTTAGTGTTTTTATTATCTATGATCTGTATTTTCAAGATTTGTTTTACCGGATGTAGTACATCAAATTTGTAGTTGTTAATGATGACTACTGTAGCAAGCAAGTTTTGTGGATTTTTTATAGGAAACTTTTGTAACAATTTTTGTTAATTGATACAATAAAATTCATTCATTCAGTGGCTGAGACTGATTACCACGGTCAGTTTGGAAGATCACATTTTGTCCAACTGCCCATATCTAAGAATGTAGAAATAGAATATATAGGCCGTTATCTTCCTCCAACAGGGCCACTACCAAGCAGCTAATTTCCATAGTCCCTCTTCAATGTTTAATAATTGTCTGTGAGCTCCCAGTTATTGAGCTCCCGCAGTACCAACTCCCCAGAGTTTATTTGACATTCACCCTGATGTAAATTCCCAGATGAATAGTTGTGCACCAGTGCCCCAGTGGAGCATGACCATAGTGCTGGGGATTCCCTATCACCCAGTGACATGTCCTAGATTTCACTGTGGTGGCGCATATCAGATGTCTCTGGGTATCCCACTGCTCCCGAAACCAGCAACAACATGTCACCCTTCCAGGTGCCCTCCCTTCTGATGTTGTGCTCCCAACTTACAGACTGATAGGTGAGAAATAGCTGTGTGGGTGGATGGAGATTCTGAGTTTTTTGGTTTGTATAGTGATATTCAGTAGACCGTTCTACAGCAGGTTCATGTTCCTGTCGAATGGTTTAGGGTCCAGCTCTTACTGAACTTACAGCTAACAAACTGCAAAAATGTAAAATGTTTTGCTTTATGCCATACAATGACACTCTGTCAAGTCTGATGGCCAGGACCTGAGGCCAACTCATAATGTTCGGGGCAAGAGGATGTGCACAGTGAGAGACTACTTCCCAGCCAGATGTGTATTCAGGCTAGTCACAGGTGGCCATTCCTCACACACTGTCGAATTGAGGCAATAGACCAAAAAATTCTGGGCTGTAATTTAGTGGCAGACGCTTTTTGATTGTATTATATTATGAATCGAAGTTCTGAAATGGAACCCTTAGTTAACAAATCCTAAGTAACTTAGGGCCAGATGTACGATGGTTTTTAGCATGCACAAACAGGTCTTGGACCAGTTTGTGCATGCTAAAAACCATGGGCCCATGCACAAACAGTATTTTGTGAGTCACAAATAAATTGCGACTCGCAAAAAACAGTTTTGCGACTCGGTATTTGGAAGGTGCGTTCCCTTCCAAATAGCGACTCCAAAACCATATAAGAATGTTTTGCGACCCAATTGCGGTCACTAAACATTTGCAAATTACCACCTACTTCAAGTAGGTGGCAATGCATTAGCAAACAGTAAGGGGTCCCAAGGGGACCCCTTCTCCATTGCAAATGCATGCAAAATTATATTTTAAGGGCTGGCAGTGGTCCCAGGGACCACTGCCTGCCCTTAAAAAATGAAACGAAAACGTGTCATCTTTTATTTTTTAAATGCATCCCGTTTTCCTTTAAGGAAAATGGACTGCTTAAAAAAAATAAGCTGCTTTATTCAAAAGCAGTGCCAGACATTGTGGTCTGCTGAGCCCAGCAGGCCACCATCCTTGGGAGGGCCAGCTATTCCAAATGGGGTCGCAAAATGGAAGTGGCTCATGAATATCATGAGCCTCGCATTTTTTTTACCCCATTGGGAATCGCAAACAGTGTCTAAGACACTGTTGTACATGCAAAATAGCGAATCGCAAATTGCGAGTTGCAAAAGCGGCGCAATTTGCGATTCGCTATTTGGCAGGTTGTACATCTGGCCCATAGTGCTTTTTACTTAGAAAAAAATAAATTGCAAAAAGTAGAACGTTTCTGATGTTTTTTTTACGAGTGAATATGGCTCTGAAAAGGTCCTTGTTCTATTTTATCATTTTATGTTTATATTTTTTTGTATTTCTGTCAAGGTATAACCACTGGACAATTGTCATATACAGTTGAAGCAAGCTGGCAATGTTTGGTGTTGAGGTGCCAGAACAATGAGAATGTTCCAAAACCGTATATGGCTTATGTGCCTCAAGTGAGAGATTGGGTTGTCTTTACTCCCCGTCCTGCAAACAACTTTCCTAAAACCTTACATCAGTAATGCTACTTAGTGGTTGCATGATAGAATATTGTTATATATATAATTGCACGATAGAATATTGTTATATATATAATCTGATAGACATATTGGTGCCTATTCACAAACATCATTTTTCAGTATGTTTAGTACTACAACAGTGGTAGTACTCTACTCACATATTACAAAATAAAATTCACTCGCTAACCTACATTTAGGATTTCCACCTCCTTCTTTTTGACCTTTCCTGCGTGGAGATTTCTGCTACAAGTGCAATTATCAACTCACATGCAGACCTACATTTTAGAGGGAACTGTGGGAAAGTGGTGGAAGCGGCTGGGAAATGTGAATTACTTACCCCTAAATGGCAGGAGTTTAGGGAGAGTAAGGAGGGTTTAGGGATTTAGGGAAGTACATGCAAAACAAAACGCAGACTCACAAAAGAGTAAGCAAATTGCTAGTTACAAACTGCACTGCTAAGGGACCTTGGAGCCTTGGAGTAAGTCCAGCTCCACATATGGCCACTCAAAGGTACAGCAACATACTGCTGTAGAAAAAAATGAAGAGAGCCCATCCTCTGGTGCCTAAACATATATTTAAAGTGGTGGGTGCATGGCCGGTATTGGCTCAAGGAAAACCAAGGGACCCTATCCCTCATGCCATTTTTTAATGAAGGGGAGGAGGCCCTTGACATTTTCTTTCTAAGTTTCCATAGGCCCTGGGGACCCCATCACCCAGGGTTTGTTTTTTTATTAAAGGGAAGCCCCCTACCCTAGTCCCTATTGGCCCCTGGGGATCCCATTCCAGGAAACCTTTTCTTTTAAAAAGGAGAGGAGGGATGGGGGACTAACCCCCCCTCCCTGAGTCTCTAGAGGCCCCGCAGAACCCATCACCCTGGGCCTTCTTTCCAAATAAAGGAGAGTGGGTGTCTGGCCCCCTTCCCAAGTCACTATTGGCCCCAGGATCCCCCATAGCCCTGGGCCTTTTCTTTGTAAAAAGGGGAAGAGGGCGCAGGGCATGTAGACCCCCCTCTGTGAGCCTGAATAGGCCCAAAGTACCCAATCCCATTGGGCCTGCATTTTAACGAAAGGGGAGGAGGACATGCAACCCCACTCCCAGAGCCACTATTGCTCCCGGGCACCCCAGCCCCAGGGCCCCTTTTTTATTTAAAAAGGGGAAGGGGTGGGTTGCCCCTGCCCGAGCCTCTAGTAGGGCCCTATATAGTATAAGTGGGTGATTTGTGCCCACCTGGAGCACCCTCAAACCATAACATTGGGGGAAGCAGGGGATGCCCCATGAAAGCCACAGCCCCAGCAAGCTCCCTGCACTGGAGCTAGCATTTCTCCCACCTGACGGGAGCAAATGCTTGTGCTTGCTCCCTCCGAGCAGGAGCAATTAGAATTTTCCTGCCCACAAGAGTGCAGGCAGGGAAACAAAAGTGTGCTCCCACCGGACTGGAGCATTTTCAAAGCTACTGTGAGCAGGGAAAACTACTGTGCCCCGGCAGAGGGCTCCCTTGGACACAGTAAAAGAGCCATCCACGGGTGTTGGGTTCCCTGGGGCCTCATAAGGCATCCCCTCCCCTGTAATTACTCTTTGGTCCCGGGGTAGGGGTCCCTGGGGGCCATTTGGGCTTAAGGTGGGAGGCCAGGCACCTCCTCCCCTAATATTATTGTTTTTTCCCCGTGGGACAGGGTACCTGAAAACATTACAGACTCGGGGAGGGAGGCTGTGCACTCCCCAATAATATATTTTTCAGTTCCAGGGGATGGAGTCCCTGGGCCTTTATATGACTTGTGAAGGGGGGCCATGTATATATATATATATGTCTCATGATAGATTCATAACTATCCACAATATATATCTCACATTTGAGACCAACCCATGTTGGTGAACCTCAACATCAACATATCGATGTTCTTAATTTCACATTATGTTAAATTGACAAAAATACAATTCTGCCCCAGTGGGCTGTGATTAATCATGATAAACATGAGTGTATCTCACATTGCCCAATTCAGCCCAAGTGGGCAAACCCTACTGTGATTAGATACATGAATTTACCACTCTAAAATGGATGCAATTGTTACACTATTTTGCACTATATGTTACTGGTAAAATCAAGTGTCAAACTGACCCGTGAGAAAGGAGCGGCTGCTCCGAAACGTGTCGGGCATTGTTTGCCATATGGATTAAATAAAACCACATTGACAACGGATTTGGGCTCGGCACAATCTTTTGATTACTGCAAAAAGGATTGGCATTTGCTTGTTTCGAGGTTCGCGACCTCGCCGGTAGCCTGCCGTCATTTGAATGGCACGCGAACTCTGGTGGATTTAAGCACATGCACACTTATAATGGGCAGCTGCACACTTATAATGGGCAAGCAGATGCACACTTATAATGGGCAGCTCCACTTATGACAACTGAGTGAGTCCAGATGCCTTTCTTCCCCACTTTTGCTTTAGACATTGCATGCAGACTTTTCCAAGTGTTAGGAGGCTTGCTTCATTATTATGGTACACCTTGTCCATGGTACATTCAAATATTTCTATGATTTGCAGACACAAATTAAGTACCGCTTTTGCTACAGCTTCTGCGGCCGTTCACATGATGTGTAAGAACATCAATTTGTAATGTATTTCCAAAGGTTGTGCTCAAATTCTGGAGAAGTTCCGAAAGGAGGGGAGAGGCAAATGATTTATTAGCTTGACCCACAACTTGGGCTTCGTGACCACTCTTCGTTAATTGCTAAAACTTTATGGGGCATATTAGCAAAGCTGAGTGATAATTATCGCTAAGCGCGCTTAGCGCTGTATTTTTTATCGCCGGCTATCCCTGGTTTACATCGCGGAGATAACGCATTATTATAAAGGTTTATCTCCAAGGTGATAATAAACTAGCAATAGTGGCGATTCTCCATCAATAACGCAGGAATTCTAGAGATGAATTCCCATCGCTAAGGAAAAGGTCGCTAATAGGCAGGTGAGGATTCAGCCGTAGAATCCACGTCCCGTAGAAAACAATGGCTTAGTCAGGATTTTAGCAGGTGTTAAAATCCAGCGATAATCGCGGTTAGCGCAAGTTGTTTTATCGCTTTGCGGGCATTGCTAATAGGGAGAAGTTGTGTTAGCGACTTCTTCCGATTACTATTAGTGAGGAACGCCTACTTTGCATGTCATTAGCGATAAATATCGCTGACATGCAAAGCAGTAATAAAAGGCCGCTATCGCCATTAAGCTGTCGCTAACAGCTGTTAGCGACAGCTTGCTAATAGGGCGATAAAAATATTGCCGCTTTATCGGCAAAAAGTGCCGCTAAAACTGCGATACTGCCCTTGCTAATATGCCCCTAAATTCTCAGACCATTTTGAAAGACGGATAATAATGTTCCAGTCTTTGAACATCAATAAATTCATGAACAGTCAAAGCGCCAACCGTTTTTTTTCTCGCAGAGTAATATTGGATGAATCATATGTTCTATAAACTCCATTGACATGTTGCAACGAGATAAAAATGGATTTCTGACTTTTTTGTGTGAAATATTACTTTAACTTTCAAAACCACTCCTGACCCCCAGATCTCTGCAAATTGGCTCTATCATTCACCTATTTATCACAACTCAGCAATGCTGGATTAGTTAAAAAATGTCTTAGCATGAGAGTAAATCTGTCTGCGAGGAGTGACAAGCCCTTCAGAACATAGCAGGCAATTCTCAGATAATGTCCAAAAGTCCCTAGAAATGTTTTTTTCGAACCTCTCATCCATTCATTTATTTGTGCTTATGAGGCTGTGTATTGCTTAAATTGTTGATATTTGAGATGTCTAAGTCAGCCACTATAAATCCACAAATATATTTCAAATTGTGTAAACGCTCAAGGAGCATATAACTTGAAAAGGCGCATAATACATGAACCCAAAGTGACAAAATAATAAATTTACGATGCCCATTTTCTCTTCTCTGGTAAGATGGTAAGAATAGAATATATCAACAAGTCTCTTTTTGAAATGGCGCTATAATTTTTTGGGACCTCTGGAAGCTCAGCCTATGTGTTATTTTCCCTTTTTACAACGAATTCTGTAGTAAACAGGGATGTCATTTTGCTAGTTTTTCTTTGTAGAAATGTTCACCAAATTCTCGACCCATTAGCGCTGATTGGGAATTGTGGAGTTCAGACTGTCATCTGCGTGTCGAAAATTTACAAGTAGATGTGTGAGGGGTACTTTTTGCCACCTTCCACCTAATATATTTTAGTGTGGTCAGTGTCATCTGTTTGTGGGGTGTGGGCCTGCCCTACAGTGGTGTGATGTAAGGAAAAGAGGACTTATGTCCTCTGCCTATTTCGTTTAAATGAGAACGGTATTGTATGCTAAGTATGAATTTCCCCATAAAGGTGGTTTGTGGGGAGAGGACCTTGGCCCCACCACCCTTACACTAACTGTAGAAAACTGGCTCTGTATATGGTATGCCACTAGGTGGTTATACTATGCGCAGAGTTCAAGGGTATCCCAAAAGGGCACAGGGCCCAATGTAAAACCCAAAGTGCTCTATTAATGGTAGTGTGGGTGAGTAGCCTTAGGCCACACAGAGGAGTGTAAGACATTTATAGCACAACATTGACCAATAATGGACACACAACTGAAAATGGAGCTCCATACCAATTTTAGATACAAAAGCTTTGTTTGTACTTTATTTCAAGACCAAGATCTTCGCAATAAGGTAAGTACATTTCTAAATATAAATACTTTTCATTTTCAAAAATCGACACTTCGAACAATTTTGAAGCAGCTCGATGTTATCCTATTGAGAAAACAATATCGTGGTGAAACAGACAAATTTCACACTTTCAGTTTCTGTCCTCAAGACAAAAGGTATGTGTCTTCAACAAAGCCAGCAGCACCATCGCACCCCACCTCCGCAAAACCATCAATATCTCCTTCAAGACAGCGACCTTCCCGGAGAGCTGGAAGCACGCAGAGATCAACGCCTTACTAAAGAAACCCAAGGCGGACCCCAAGGACCTCAAAAACTTCCGACCCATCTCCCTGCTCCGTTCCCGGCGAAGGTCATCAAAAAGGCCGTCAACAAACAACTGACCAGCTTCCTCGAATAGAACAACATCTTGTATCCGTCCCAGTCCGGGTTCCACAGCAACCACAGCACCGAAACTGCCCTCATTGCCGCCACCGACGACATCAGGATCCTGCTCGAGAACGGAGAAACCGCGGCCCTCATCCTCCTGGACCTGTCAGCTGCTTTTGACACAGTCTGCCACCGCACACTAAGAGCACGCCTCCACGACGTCGGAATCCAAGAGAAGGCCCTGGACTGGACCACCTCCTTCCTCTCCGGGAGAACCCAGAGCGTCCGCCTCCCCCCCTTCTGCTCCGAAGCCACCGAGATCATCTGCGGCGGACCCCAAGGCTCAACCCTCAGCCCAACTTTGTTCAACGTCTACATTGCACCGCTCGCCCACATCACCCGACGACACGACCTAAACATCATCTCTTATGCCGACACCCAGCTGATCCTCTCGCTCACCAAGGACCCCCACACCACCAAAACCAACCTCCACGAAGGAACGAAGGCCGTCACCAACTGGATGAGGAACAGCCGACTGAAGCTGAACTCAGATAAGACGGAGGTCCTCATCCTCGGCTCCACCCCCTCGGCCTGGGACGACTCCTGGTGGCCGTCGGCACTAGGTGCACCCCCTACACCCACCGACCATGCACGAAACCTAGGGGTCATCCTCGACTCCACACTCTCCATGACGAAGCAGGTCAACGCTGTCTCCTCCTCCTGCTTCAACACCCTCCGCATGCTTCACAGGATCTTCAACTGGATCCCAACCGAAACTAGAAGGACGGTCACCCAGGCCCTCGTCAGCAGTAGACTGGATTACGGCAACGCACTCTATGCAGGAGCCCCAGCCAAACTCCTGAAACGGTTCCAACGCATCCAGAATGCCTCCGCACGCCTGATCCTCGACATCCCCCGCCGCAACCACATCACACACCACCTGAGAGACCTGCACTGGCTCCCCATCAACAAGAGGATAACATTCAAGCTCCTCACCCATGCACACAAGGCACTCCACAACACCGGACCAGCGTACCTCAACTGCCGACTCAGCCTCTACACCCCCACCCGCCAGCTTCGCTCCACAGACCGTGCCCTCGCCACCATCCCCCGCATTCGAAGAGTGACTGCCGGCGGCAGATCATTCTCCCACCTCGCCGCTAAGACGTGGAACACCCACCCCATCCACCTACGGCAGACCGAAGACCTCCTAACGTTCAGGAGACTCCTCAAGACCTGGCTCTGCGAACAGTAGCAGCGTTCCCCCCCGACCCCAGCGTCTTGAGACCCTCACGGGTATGTAGTGCGCTTTACAAATGCTTTTATTGATTGACTGAAGATCAACAAGGCCCAAGGGTTAGGTGAGTATCAAAAATGCACCTCCACCATCACAAGGACAGGCAGGTGCAGAGGACACAATCGGAGTTAGGCCCAATGCATTTCAATGGAGACTGGGGGTGCTCGAAGCCACAATGCTTGCAGGTATGTAAATTGGTTGCAGGGGCCAAGGTTTGGGGTTTTCGGTTAAGCACAGGGGCAAAAGCAGCACCAAACATACCCCACCAGTGGCACAGGAGTGGCCGGGGGCATGGTGCAAATTCTGCGCTGGGAGCCCAATGCTCTTCAGTGGAGATTCTGTTGTTGGCAAACAGGCTGCAACTGTGATACTGTAGGTTGCAGGCGGGAGACCAATCATAGTAGTGGTAAGTAGAGGTGTAGGGGGTCATAGGGGCATCATCAGTTCAGCTCACCAAGGCCCAGAGGCTTTGAGTACAGGGGTGCCTTTTGACGCCTGAGTCTTCCTACCGAAGCCGGTCACGGTCAGGGGAGGCCTTTGGATTCACATTGCAGGCACTGCCGTGAAGATCAGGAGAGGTCAGCCAATGCTAGACTCAAGGTCAGGATCACTGGGGAGACTTCACTGGACAGGTGAGCCACTCAGACTCGAGCCGTGAGCTGGATCTGGAGCCATTAAAGTAGATTTCTTCTGGACAGGTCCGCTGTCCACTGGAGATTGGTGTCTTTTTCAAAGGCAGCAGTCCTCCCAGGGTTTCTAGAGGTTGCTGACTGCAAGACAGGTCACATGTTTGTCGAAGCTGGAGACAGGCCGGTAGGGCTGGGGCCAAGGTATTCGTCGTCTTCAGTCTTTTCTGCAGGGATGTCTTCTTTCTTCTTTGGTCATAGTTTCCAGGCCTGGGGGAGCCTCCTAAATGTAAAATGTAGGGGCAATTTAGGGGAGTAGCGGGTAGGGCCAATGGGCACCTTACCTGAGGTGGCTACACCCTCTATTATGACACCCTCCTGTGGGAGAGGCATAGACCTCTGCCTGATTGGAGGGATCCCACCATCTTCAAGATGGTGGGGATTGAGAGATGTGCTTCACATCGCCTCCCCCACCTTAGGGCTGGAGTTGGCAAAGGTGGGCACACTTGCTCCTCTTCTAGGTTTTCCTGCCGGTTTTCTTACACAAAGTTGGGGTGTAAACCGGGGCAGCTATCTGCTGCTAGCAGCAGAGGCTGGGGGTCACATTACAAAGGCAGCACACCTTTGAAGCTTCCCGGTCCAACACTGGTCCATCCTGGGGGAGGAGGTGTGACACCTCTGCCCATGATGTGCATAGTTTCTGATCCCAGAGAGTAGAGGCTCTCCACCCAGGAGTCCAGAAACATGTCTGTATGTGTCAGGCTGCCTAAAGTAAGTCAGTGCCCACACCGGGGTCGATAAGTTTTCAGGGGGCACCTCTGATGTGCCTTCTGAATACATGGTGTAATAAATCCCACACTGGCATCAGTGTGGATTTATTAAATGAAGTTGTTTGATACCAAACACTCCTGGTTTCAGTGAAGCCATCATGGCGCGGGGCAACTTGAGTTGTCAAGTTTCCAGCCCATACATTACTTATGGGTTCCTGGCACTTACAATACTTAAGAATGGACTTAAGTATGGTAGGGGCATATCTACTCATGCAGATATTCCCTCACCTGTGGTAAAGTGCATTCTGCCTTAGGGCTGAGAGGCCTGCTAGAGGGGTTTCTTACCTATACCTACAGGCGGGTTGGCTGGTATGGCATCCAGGCAGGATGACATGCTGACTTTGTCGTTTTTCCTACCACAAGGGCATGCAAGCTCCGAAGGCAGTGGCATGGTCCTAGTGAGGGGGGGTCCCAGGGGACCCTTTTCAGCTTCCAGGCCCTATGTACCTAGGGTACCACTTACTAGGCACTTACAGAAGGGCAGAATGTTTTAGGGTAGAAGCACTGGCACAGAGGACCTGGTTGGCAGGGACCCTGTGGACTACAATCGAAACCACATCAAAAACAGGCAAAAAAGTGGGGGATAACCATGCCAAAAAATGCACTTTCTCACACTAACCGAGGTGGGTGCCTTAATAAATAAATACTCAGGTTTAGAGATCCTGGATGAAGATGTGGGGTATTACAGGTATTGATGGTGTGGGCATGTCAGCATGGATCCTCTATGGAAATGCATATGTGGACTGTCATTGAGGTGTGTGGCGGTGTTCAGGGGCAGGGAGGTTGGTATTTTATTTTACTTTAAGGTCTGATGGACGCGCAAGACTCATTTGCATGTTGGTTTGTTGAATAGGAGTGCTGCTGGAGATCTTACTTCCATTGACTTATTGTTCAAAACTACTCACTCAGTGATCCACAATTCTAAGACTATCAACTTAACTATGAATAAACTGTTTAAATAACATTTCTATTTTACTTGACCTGAACAATTACTGAGTTAAGTAACTCGGATGTCCCTGTTTTAAAAAAAAATAAGTTATAACAGAAATACATTGAAGGTCCTATAGCTTTCGGTATGACCTTTCCTTGAACTACACATGCATGTGAAACCACTCACATTTCAAACCTCTGCATGTTGCCAGCGAATTAATACATTACAATGGATTTCAAATCCTAATTTCTCCCTAAAAAAGGACACGAATTAAGCACACAGTTAAAGTACATAAACATAAAATATGCCGCTCACTCAGCAGAGATAATTACATCCAGGAACGCAAACTTGAACCACAGTTTTAAATCAGAAGGCCTATTGTGGTGACCTCGCTGCATCTAAATTCCCAATACTCTTAAGTATAATGTTTCATGAGCGTGCCTTTCTGTCCTCATAACCAGTGGAACGTGAGCCGTGGCAAGGCGCAGCGGATATATCTGCGCGTAGATCCCTACACCACAAATATTCTCAAAGCCCTCTGCGCGGACATTTTCCCAAACAGCTGCCAGAACATAATACTGTATCTTCTCCGTACAATTAGCTTCCACGTCTCCCGTGCTCCTCTGACATGCATAAAACCTTGATTCATCTTCCGAGCCACAGAGCAGTCAAGAGTACGTCAAGTATCAAAGCCTTCTGACTTCTGAATATTGCTCCAGAGAATGTATACGAGACAGCAGACGTAATCCATTTGAGATGCTATAGTTAAGAAAAAAACAGAGCGCGAATAACTCTACTAAAAATTTGAACAAAATTCAGTGGTGTAAGGCAAAATGAAGGCTTGGGGGAGGGTCGGACTGGAACTGAAGATAGTCCCCAGCACCGAAAGAAAAGTGGCCACATTAGCGAATCAGATATCTAAAATAGGAGCCAATATTTGCAAAAAGTGGCAGGGCTGTTATGAACTTGCAAAGAAAGGATGTATAAGTGTTTTGCAAGGCATGGAAGACTACTTGGGTTTGAGCTTGCTGCAGGCAATGTTTGTTTTTTATCAGTTAAAGCAACAGTAAAAACCAGCCCAGCAGACCATACAACAGGCCTACACAAACAACCAAAAAACAGTTCATACACTGTCAATCCATCCCATCATATACTGCCTGATTGCCCAGTAGGTCCTGAAGGGTTGGCCCCCCCTTGCATCATAAGTGGTTCAGCGGCCTGCATTTTGCCAGTGAAAGCACACTTTTTGGGGTTGTATGGCATATTATCAGCAAGAAAAATATACATAAATCTTGTTAAAAAACTGTTGAAATCCAAAATACATACATACTATAGCCCAGATTTACTAATATTATGCATAGCATCTTGTCACTTTTTTATGCAGCCTGACGCAAAATGTATTTCAGGATTTACTAAGTTACGCAAAGCTGGATTGACATGGCTTTGTAAAAAGAAAAGAGCAACACAAGTCAGTTCATTGTGCTGCCTTGCCTTACCTTACATCTAGGGCTCAGTTCATGGGTGGAGCACGGGCTCCCCTGTGCATCCTCCCATTAATTTTGATGCAAGATTTACTAAAGTCTGTAAATGTGGGTTTGCGCCAAAAATGGTGGGCCCGATTCACAAAGGTAAACTGAGATGAAAGTCTAACTTTACGACTTTCGGTATTCACCAAGTGCATTTACGAGTAGTAAAGTTAGACTTTGGAGGGGTCACATTTATCATTCCTTCTGAAACCTAACCCAAAGCAGGCAAAGTGGAAGACTTTGGAGGTTTCAGATTTACTATTCTCACTCTAATGTGAGTAAAAGTAGGGAAAGTGTCCAACTTTGAAAGGGAAGATCACCGGCAGTCATTTTCTGCACTCAGAAAATAGTGACAGTACTTTTGGGTGAAAGCAATATTGTCGGTTTTATGTTCAGCAGTGCAATTTACTTGTATTGGGCCACTTTGGTAAGCATGAAGGAGAGAGGTAATGGAGTGCTAGGTCACAGACGCTATTTATGTTTAAAATAGTCATGTTGCAAAATAATACTGTGGTGAAGCAGATTGGTGAACACATGAGTTGTTCTTCTTTGATTTACTTTCATAAAACAGCAAGGTAGCAAGGCCTGGTATACATATTCTTTTATACTTGACATTGTGCTATACTTTACATGGCATATAACAGATGTGTGATACGATTCCAATATTGTTTGATTATAGATTGTGGCCTATATTTATCAAGGTTTTGTTTCACTCTTGTCCCACGCAAGGGAATGCAAGGGCGTCACAACATCTAAATGAGATTCATCAGGTCATGGAAGGCCACCTTGTGTGGCCCTGAGTGGCTTGATGAATTTAGAGTAACACAAGGCAGTGCAAATTGCTGTTTTATATTACTCTGCGGCAGGGAGATGTGTGATGCGTGAAGTGAGGGTGTTCCCACGCATCCATCCAAGTATTCTGACACATTCTCAGATTTACCAACACTGTTAGACTTGGGATTGTGTCAGAATTGTACGCCTCCAAACCAGAGGTGTAATAAGGAGAAACATGTTTATTTTGTCTTGTTTCTGCATTCTGCACTACACTTAGAAAGAGGAAAATGCTTTGAGGATTGTTTATTCAAAGAAAGGTGGCACTTCCTGCACAAAAACTATCCTGCCTACAACGCAGACACCCTGGCATTGTGATCCTGCATTGGCGCTGGGTAGCAGTTCATGCACCAGTGCAGGCAGAGAGCAGGAATGCGCGATATCATGTTAAATATGGGGCATTCCTGCTATCTCCCTTTAGTGCTGCGTAGCAATGTGGCTTGTTGCGTTGCTCCTGAGGAAGGACAAGCAATCTGAAATGTTTTGGGAATGAGAAACTGTTTATGTTTGAAGGATGAACTACAAAGATATGAAATTCAACAAAATAAAGTTTTAAAAAGCAAGAAATCGGCACCGCGATTCCTAAAAAATAAGTGAACGACTGTGTCGGTTAGAAGTTAGAAAATTTGAAATTATTTTGGAAGGTTCGCATTCCGATCTTGATAACAGTGTGACTAGGGATTATATAGCCTTGTGACATATAACAAATGATTGATTTTTTTTGTACTGTAAAATTACCCAGGTGCCCCTGTTTCAAGATGGTGAAATCCAGATGCCATTAGACAACCCTGTCCCCAGCTCCTAAGCCCCTCCCCTATTTGGATGAGTTCTCCTCCCATCTGAGAGGGACACATTTGGTTTTCCCTATTAATGTGATTGGAGCCACAGTGTTTGCTAGAGTCCTAGGGGTGAATAGAAGAAGCTCTTCTTGTCTATCTTTAAGTCAATAGAGTTGCACTTTGTTATCCCAACTGTTTCTTTTCAATCTGAGATAGCTAATCTCTGCTGAGTGGTCAGCAGTCAACACTCATTGGCCCTTCCTGGGTTCAGAGACAGGTCATTCTCTTCTGGGCCAGGGTTGTTAACTGTCCCAGTAAGGATGTGTATTCCAGTTCCAGAGGTGTGAGGATGCAGTACCGACTTAAATCAGTTGTGGTTCAGGGAGCCTACTGTACAATTTAAGAAGTTACTTTTTTCAGTTAACGTTATCAAAAATCAGATTTACCAACTAAATGAGATTGAAAAACTAAGATGGAAATTACTTTGAAATCTTTTTGCAGCCTTTTCTCGTGGAGAGATAGGGACATTAGGTTTCAAATCTCAATTATGGTGGGGGGAAAGTCTACAGGGCCTAATCAGTGAAATAGTTTTCCTTTTGTTTTCTCTTGGGGGGGCCCACTACAGCCAATAAACAGTATGGCCCATTTTTATATATTAGCACCCCACCCTGTCTGCTTGCAAGGAGTGTAACAAAGTTGATGTAACATTAATGCCTTTGGCTTTTCTCCTTGAACTTCATTACCTTGCTGATCAAGAAAATAGCATTAACAAATGGAAAACTTCAAACTATTTCCTGTAATTAGGGACCGATTCCTATCTTCAAATGTGATTAATGCATTTCTTGCTTAATGCATATTTGAATTTGGCAAATCAAATCAATCTCATCCTCAAACCGCCTAATCTCATTTTTACAGTAACATTTAACTTTCATCCAGTCTCCAAATTCTTCATTTTCACAGGAACAACTGTTGGCCAATTATCAGACTGGTGCCCTACTGGGCTTCAGCATCATAACAGCAACACAAAAGGTACAAGATGATGTGCAATTATCCTAGATAAAGATTTCTCATAATTAATCATACTATTAGACCTTTCCGTAGCTTTCCACACAAACTAGAGGAGACTTCTACAGATACTTAAATCACACATGGGCTTCCAAGACAATATACTAAGTTGGTTAAAATCATTCCTAAACAACACCTCTCAATTGTTCATGATTGGAGGTCATATCTTTGCAGAACGTTTTTGAAACCATATTTATTGAATTTTGTTACATCACAGTGTGATTTATGCGTACATTTTGTAAATATCTCTTCAGCATGATCCCGCCATAAGCACAATGCATTTGTCATGTGATACCAGGATCATCAGGAGTCATAGGTTCATTAAAGGAATAATCAAATGAGCTGAACATAGAAACAATAAGCCATTACAACTACAGCTGTACTCGAGAAGCCATTTGCAGCACTCCCCACTTTCCTGTGCCTAAACACTCTTGCCGTGGTGAAGAGGTCAGCTCTCCCTGTGATACCAGCTAATGTGTTTGTTACCTCATGCCACAAGTCTGCAGCCATAGGAAAAAGCCAGAACTTGTGTGTCATGTCAGCATCTGGTGCTAGAGTAGAGGGGGATCAGAATATTCTATGAAGCCTTGACTGGAGTGAGATAAGCTTTGTGTAGTATGGTGCGCCGAATATACTCAAATTTTGCTTCACGAGAAAGTTTTTGTGGGAGAAGAAGTGCCCTATCCCAATACTTCTGTGTCAACTCATGGCCCACGTCCATCTCCCAGGCCCTACGAAGTGTCAGCATGGGGTCCTGCAAAGTGTATGCTAGTGCTCGTGTGAACCACGTGATCAAGCAACGACCATCGCCTATGGTGTAATGTGTGCACTAGAGGGTGCTGCTCAGGTTTGGTGTCAGTGATTTGTCGCAGGTGGCTGAGTTCGGCCAGTAATCAGCCATGAGCCGGGAAGTGGCCCATTGTGATGACATTATCAATTTGCAGTTGCTCAAGGGGAATGAGAACTCCATCTTGGAACAAGGTGCCACAAGTCCCAACTCCAGCTGCCTCTCACCTCTCCCAGCCATCCTTCCCGATCAAATCCCTAAAATGTCAGAGGGAGTTAAGACGAATCTCAGGCATGTACTGGGGCATAGCTGGCATAATGCACAGGCCACTGAAATTGTGCCACCATATAGTAGAGTTCAAAGTTGGAGGCCCCAAGGCTCCCTCTCTCCACTGGCAGCATCACCTTGTATAGTGCTGCACGACTCCTGGTCTTGTTCCAGAGGGACCCCACCAACATGGTTTGCAAGGTGTGGAATATGCTCCAAGGTATGCTCACTGGAAGGTTCTGGAAATAATATAAAAGTTGGGGGAGTATCACCATCTTCTATAGCGACACCCTGGCTTGCACTGTGAGCAGAATCGTGCACCAGAATGCCAACTGGGGATGGAGGAGGCAATGGCTCTCATCAGGATGCCTGTTTCACAAAGATAGGGACATCTGTGGGGCCTTGTTAGAGGTAGAGAGTGCCTCCCCGAGGAGGTGGGAAGGGATCTATCCTCCCTGTGAATCACTTGTTTGACGTAAAGACTATCCCTCCTGGAACCTGGCAATGTCCCTGTGTGGCAAAAGAAAGGGGAACGAAGGGGAAGAAAACAACCAATGATTTCCCACCCTACCATAGTTATTTTTAACTTTTCCCTCCCACCCCACCAATAAAGGATACTTTAGGAGTGGGAGAGGAATTTTATCCTAATGTTACTCCCCCATACCAAATATCTTCATAGGTGCCTGATGATGAAGCATGCCACTATATGAGTGATTAAGGGCTATAATAACAAAAAGTCTCCCTCCCATCTCACCTTACAACCCAGGGACATTGCTGAATCAGCTAGGTGTAGACTCTTTCAGGTGCTCTGTTCTACTTCAGAACACCCCCTCCAAAATCATTGGTTGTTTTCTTTCCCTTCCTTCCTCTATGTTTATTTTGCCATGTAAGGACCTTGCCAGGTTCTGGGAGGGATATTCTTTACGTCAAACAAATCTCATTAGGATGCCTTCAATAAGAACCTGGGCATTAAGATATATGCTATTTCCTGAGTACCTTAAGGTGGACGGCTCCCAGCAGAGTGGGTGCATGTCAACTACAAATCAATGCAGGGGGCAGTCTGGCTGTACTGGAAATAGGCAGATCTTCGACCAATTCACCCGAGTCCTGAGGTATTCCGCCATTCTGATAATATCTCTGTTTTTTCAGTTATGCCCTCTCAAATATCGCAGATGTTTATCACGACTTCATCCATGTAGAGGGAAACAACTTGTGTCACCCCTTTCAATGGTATGCGCTACGCCAGGCCACCCTTCCAAAGCTACTGTGCCAGAGCGAAGAGGAGTGGGGAGAAAGCACACCTCTGGTGCATGCCACTGCTCACCAAAAAAGAGGCTGAAACACATTGACCTAGCGTCACACTGGCTGTGATGGCTCGAATAAAAGAGCCTGATGGGTCATTGCAATCTGACCCTATTCCCATTGAAGCTAGTGTTGAGAACATTGAGGTTCAGTTGGTGATGTTGAAGGCAACACTACACAGGCCACATATGGCCACTCTATGGAGCCTCCATATATTAAGGATGGTGGATCTGCCTAGAATGAAGCCTTTTTGATCCAGGTATAGCAGATGGGGGATGTGTTCCAGCAGCCATGCTGCCATGATTTTATTAATTATTTTATAATGCATCCCAAGCATAGACAAAGGACAGTATGACACCATCCCCATTGGGTTTCTACCAGGTCTCCGAAGGGAGACCAACAGCACCTCCCAAAGTGTTGGCGTAAGTCTACCCTCTGTCAAGGCAGTCCTGTACAATTTAACAGCTTGAGGACCAGGAGGCCTTTATCTGTAACATTTTGTAAAAACTCATTGAGCAGCCCATCCTAGCCTGGGCTCTTAAAAGTGGCTACACCCCTAGTAACTCTGCAGATCTCCTGCTCCGTTGTGGGAGCATTCAACTATTCCCTGTCTTGCCTCAATAACAGGTTTGAGGAAGTCCAGGATCTGGGGGTAGCGATCTACGGGGGGCCTTAAAGGGCACAATAGTGGGCAGTGAATGCCTTATGGATGTCCTCCTGGGTGGTGAGTAAGCAGGTCAGGTCACTTAGTTTATGGTGATGGGGGCAGTTAGCACAGTGCTTTTCAGCAGAAACGTCAATAACCATCCTAATTTGTCACCCTCAGCATGTATCTTGGCCTGATACACTTCAAAGTCCAAACATTGCAGCTGTTCAAGCAACCTAGCATGTTGCTTTTGTGCCGCTGCTAACATCGGATCCCCAGAAGGAGTGTCCGGTGCTGCCGCCTCTAGGGCTCCCAAAGTCCACCCAAATGAAATCCTTGTATAAGGCAGCCCTTCCACCCACCAAAGTGTGTATGCAATCGCCCCCGTGGACAGCTTTCTTGTTTGCCCCTCTGTTAGTCACAAGGTGGCAGTTCCCCAGTTTTCTGTCAGTTAGTTAGAGGGTGCGGTGCTTAATAAATCCATAAACATCTGGCCCTTCAACATGGCAGGCTTCAGGCTCCAAGTTGGGACTGGTTGACGAGGCGCCCCCCACCATAAGGGCAGCTGGTTTGTGTTATGACCTGACAGTGTCTTCCTGAGATATTCAGTGCTCACCGCTTTCAGTTGTGTGGCATGATGGTAGAGGAGATGATCCAAGCGAATATGTAGTTCATGTGTTGGTGAATAATAAGAGTATTCTCTGGCATTTGGGTGTAAAACATGCGAACTATTCAACAGGGACCAGTGTGCGAAGCCACCTAGACAGGCAAGCAGCTGCCGCCACCATGGGGGAGGGCTGGCAGAGAAAGATTTGAGCAGTATAGCTGTGGGTGTGAGACGCAATTAAAGTCCCCATTGATAATCCATGGGATATGTGTGCACTGTATCAGGAGGACAAAGAGGTGCACCAGGAAGAACTGCTTCACCACATTGGGGGCATATATGCTTCCCAGCCATAGTGGTTGCCCATCCAGGTGACCCTCTACTAACACATAATGTCCCTCTGAGTCCATCTCGGTGGTCACACAGTAAGAAGGCACAGAGGGCCTCATCCATATAAGGGTCCCTCTGGCAAAGCTGGAATATGTGCTGCTGTAACATTGGCCATGCCAATGTTTCAGTAAGCATGTGTCTTCCCCTATAAATATATGGGTTTCCTGAAAAAAGCTATCTGGGCACCCTGCCTCATAATATATTGCTGAACTGGGTGTATTGTACGCGCTGTCCCCATGCCTCCGATTTTCCATGTTATGGAGCGCAACCTAGCCATGATGTACTTGCTATCAGAGGCAGTGGACTGAGAGCCGCACAACCACACTCTTCCAAGGCGCCACCACAGGTGGTAGGCAGCAGGAGGGGCTGGCTGTAGTCAAATAGCATGGGTGTATGAAGAGGAACAAACAGAACTCCCAACTCACATCCCAGGGCTGCTGAGTACCCTCCAACTGCCCAAACAAGAAACAAACTGCCCCATTGATGGGTATCACCAGGTCATATGTCGGTACACAGTACTTCCCTCAAGGAAAGCATCTGGGATGTGTCCAACCTGCCACTGCCAACAAACTCAATGTCTAAAGGTATCAGACCATAATTTGGAAAAAGATAGGAAAGAAAAATGGGGGGTGAGAAGGGGCCTCTGTCCCATTTCTTCATTATCAGATAATCAGGATAAAAAATCAACATGTAGGAGGCAGCCATTCGGGCATTTTCATTCCCACCTCACCAATCTGGCGGGCGACCCTTGTACGCAACCCCCTTCTCCTTGCCACCAGTTTACTCAAACTATATTGTCTGCAGTCTGTGGCACGATCTCTGGCAGGGTCACTTCTCGCTAAGTCACTAGAGCCCACCTCATGGAAATTATCATCAAGTGCTTGGGCTGACGGGGATCGTCCCCCAACCCTTAAATTGGTAGCCATCATAAATGCCAGCATTTGCTCCTCACGGGCCTGGGCTGGGGTGAGAAGCTGCTGACTTCTGCTCCCCTGTTCCGCTTCTTCATCATCTACGACCTCGTTAAGCTGCATGGTCGGTGTGCTTCATGTTGAGATGTGGGTCCCTTGCTCACTGGGTCACTGACTTCAAGCTAGCCTGGCTGATGAGGGGTGATACTCCGAAACCGGTTTGTGGATTCCCAAGTGAGTGCTTAATTTGTAAAAGAACAAGTGCTGACCAGACACTCCCTTTCACTATATCTTGCACATGGGGGTTCTCGTTCATCCCTTTTCTCTCTTTCTCAATGCTTTTTCGTGACCAGTTCCCAAAAATGAGTGCTGGTGGGCCCCACCTGCAACCACCATCTCAAATTAAGCATTGCCTAATTCAGTCAGGACAATCAAGATTTCATTTACTACCAAGGGGTAAGTATAATATTTCAGAGTTTGCCCCCATTTAATATGTGCATGAAACATTTACTTAACACTAGCCATATAAACATGAACACAGCCCAGAAAAAAACAGGGGATTATTAAAACAGGGTTCCAAGAATGTTGCAATCACCGTATTGTGGTTACTTTCTTATATTGGTGTAACAGTTAGAATTTGAAATGTTGTCCTAATCAAATGTTATAATCAATTTGACAAAGTATATAATCAAGTCTAGACATCCTGTTACCAGAATTAAATGCTGGAATGGCAGGGGCATCTGGAAAAACAGTACCATAAATGCATTCTTAATGGCTGAATTCATTCTTTAAGAATTGCAGTTGATCTCACAGTATCTTAGTAAACAATGGAGGAATAATGCCCAGTTCTAAATCACTGACAGAAATACAACTAAGAAGGGAGAAAGCATTCTCTGTAGAGCAGCAACAATTTGAAAACAATCAAAGTTTAGATGAAATAGTAATACATGTAATTTTTTGAGGGTTGCAGAATGTTTCTTTTGTTGGAGGCAGATGTGTTTCTACCTGTCAGATAAGTCATAATTAGTGAGTATCACAGCATCTAGAAACAGAAATTGAAAATAAGTGGATTTTGGCATTATACAGTCAACTCAATAGGCCCAGAGAGTCTGCATCTGTACACATTTCAGGCTGAAATATACACTGATGAGACCATACATAAACGTTCCCCCAAAACCAAATTTCATGTAGAAAATTGTTTCAACAAGAAATTTAGTCCAGATTGATCACCCAGTTTGGCAAATAAGCCAGCAACATTCCAATGCATTATTGACTGTAACTTGTTTGGTTGCTCAGAGAGAGGTGAAGGTCCCTCAGCATTGTGCCCTTGTGGTGTGCATCAACACCAATACATTCAAAATCCTCTAAATGTTTGGAGGTCTTCTTTAAGAGTGTCTTAACCTTTCAACATACTTTGAAATGGGGTGGGATCATTTGTTTTGTTCGGACTTGTACCTTTCTGCTTTTTGCAGGTGTGTGTGACAAGGTACGTGCCATCGAG